>NC_141161.1:126606694-127806694 GCF_053477565.2 Lygodium microphyllum
CACGAAAACACACTTCTTGATATTTTATGTAAAGAGCTTTCTTATTGTATTTCGATCCTCTTAACATTTTTGTGTTTCTTTAGTAATGACCTCTGTGAACTTTATTTCCTTTTCTTTCAACTCACATTTATATATTGACTCGCCGAAAGAGAGAGAGAGAGAGAGAGAGAGAGAGAGAGAGAGAGAGAGAGAATTCATCCATACCTGTGTAAGAGAACAAAGGAGTGATTGCATATGATTGCGAGCTATTGAGTCACCAACGAATGCCAACTTCTTCCCCACCACCAAGTTAAGAAATTCATTGGCATCAAAATCTGGCACATCACAACTTTTGGGTTGCCATTTCCAATAGAGATAGTCTCGATCTGGTCTTCCATTTTTCAAGCAGTCTTGGGAAGGGTGGATGTATTTGCATGTCTCATTTGTATAAAGTGGTGGCCTTGTAGCGCGTATCCATTTTCCTACTGAAAGGTCACAACTTTGTCCTATCCCATATATTTGCATGTCCAAGTGTTAGTATGTGACTTTGATACTCAATATAAGATTATAGCTTATTATGTACCTTTCTAACCACCTCAAATCTATTGATACACATTATGTTTCTAGTGCTTGTTTGGTTTATGTGAATCTAAGCTTATAAGATTATAGCTTATTATGTACCTTTCTAACCACCTCAAATCTATTGATACACATTAAGTTTCTAGTGCTTGTTTGAATAACGAGACCAACAAGACTAGATTGGGATTTGGTATTAATTCTAGAATGTCTCAACTCTTGAGCCTAACTAGAATAGTTCATTTTTCAATGGCTTGGTGCCCACCATGTACACCTTGAGGGGAGGGGGGTTCACCTAAAATATGGAGGGCAACATAAGGGATGATGTAGTCCTCTGAAGTTACGAAGAATATATTAATTTGAGGACTCTTAGTTGGAAAAGTCAAAATTTGTATACATAAGGGGTGATTTAATTTTAGAAAGGCATACAAAAGCCATACAAAGGGGTATATCTAACTTCAAAAATATATAATTAGGGGCTTTGAGGATACTTCCTCGATTTATATGCCCTTGAGACATATAATGCTTGATGCCCTTGAGACATGTACACATAACACTTAGTCGTAGGGTGAGGTGGGGCCTAGGGTAAGTTAATGTGAGGTGGTGTTGTGCATGTACTAATGGTTTTAGGAGCTACTAGATCAACCATGAATTTAAAGGGCCTATGAACCTAGTCCTCCTCGAAAAGGGGCCACAACAATAGCCACTCAACATCATAAGAAACAAAAGTGAACCACTCCTTGTTGTCATTGAGATGAAGTTCAAGTACACGAGTGTTAAACATACACATTTATTCTCTAACTAGTTGACATAATAACTAAGAGACTGAATGTTTTCAAGCTATGAGGTATCCTATGTCTCTGCTTTCATTAAGGTTTCTAAGGCACGAAGATTTAAAAATGATAGGACATAAGATCATTGATCCCATAACTACACTTGTATGTGCCCAAGGTTGCTAAGGGATTTTCCTCACATTAACCTCAAGGACCCTAATGAGGAGCTCTCTCTCTCTCTCTCTCTCTCTCTCTCTCTCTCTCTCTCGGTGCACTATTTCTTGTGTTCTTCTAACTTGAAGGGAAAATGGAAGAGGTTGGTGTGTGGATTAGTTGGGGGAAATTATGACATTTCCAATTTTACAAGTTAAAAAAATTTGCAAAAATAGCTGAATTTTATGAGAAACTTGAATTTCAAAGGCGTCTTTGGAAAATCTAGCCTGAAAAAAATACAATAAAGCCCGGTTTTGTGTTGGGGGGGTAAAGAAAAAAACACACACACACACACTCTCTCTCTCTCTCTCTCTCTCTCTCTCTCTCTCTCTCTCTCTCTCACGAGTCACACACACTCTCTCTCTCTCTCTCTCTCTCTCTCTCTCTCTCTCTCTCTCTCTCACGAGTCACACACACACACACTCTCTCTCTCTCTCTCTCTCTCTCATTGCACACAGCCGACCACGAGAAAGCCGCCGCCCCACACACCTCTCTCTCTCTCTCTCTCTCTCTCTCTCTCTCTCTCTCTCTCTGTGTCTCTCTCTTCATTATACACATTTCCGAGGAGCATGGACATGCCTCAGAGAACCACATGGCTGCAACAAGCATACCTTGAGCAGTCTGATTATTAGCTGTCTCATGAACTTGGGGCGGGTCGATGGTGGGCTGCTGACCGCCGCCACGATACAACTGATCAGTAGGATCAGAGAAGATGGTGACGAGGGAGAGCGCGGGGGGGCGGAGGAACCACCAGCAATTCAGGAGAGCTATGGCTACCAGCAGAGAAGAGACCGCCATCAGCTTCCTTCTGGCATACAGATAACTGCAGCAATGCCTCGGTTCTGCCATTAATGCACTCGTGAAGGCCTTCTGGCTCATCAGCTTCTCGTAGTTCGCATACTTGGACACATAGCCCGAATCAGCAGGCATATCAGGATTGGGACTCTTCATGGCTGCAGCTCTCTCTCATCAACTATCTGAAACTGACCATACAAAGAGAGAGAGAGGGAGGGAGAGAGAGAGAGAGAGAGGGAGGGAGAGGGAGAGGGAGAGGGAGAGCAAAGACATGTGCATTTATGCTTGGGTATTCATCAATAGGCTTTGCAAGGTGTAAGCATATAGATCATGCAATGAACCCTCACTCAATACACCCCCCACCCACACCCACACACACACACACACAAGTCTCTCTCTTTCTCTCGTTTGGTGGCTTGTCTTACCACATAAGACATGAAATTTGAACCAAACTACATGTGTAGGTGCTCCTTGGTGTTCCTAAAAGCAAGCAACCCTCGCCCTTTTGATGATGAGGCCTCCTCCCCCTACCCCATTAAACCCTTGTTGCTATCATCTTACAAAGCTTTTATTAGCCCTTTCATCTCAAGACATCCTTCTCCCACTTTTCCCACTACTTTTACAACTACCTACTGATGCCCATAAAACAAGAATAGAGGGGGTTGGTCGGTTTTTTTTTTCCTATCATTGTTCAAATGTCAAAATCTTTTTAAACACAACGAAAGGCCCTCTGCCCCACACAATGGTTAGTTACCATGTAAAATATCAACGATATTACAATAAGACAAAGTTGATGGGAGAACTACCTTTAGGCTTTTATGTTAGAAATATATGATTCTAAGTCATGTAGGGTCTCATACATAAAGCTACAAATTCTATTTGCTAGTACACTATACTATATTCTAAGATTCAACATGAACTATCATTTCTTTTCACAGTTTTCCACAATACCATCACACCCACAAGCAACATGACAAAGATTCAAAAGTTGTTACTTTGGCTAGAGAGATTCCATTTGAGCAATCCCCAAAAGATATAAGTATAAACCTTCATCTGAGGTTTATGAGATTGCAATTGTGGTAAGCACTCGTGAAATTAAATTGATTACAAAAAGTGAGAGATATGAATAACATTACCTTTGTGAAATCCTATGTCCATCATTAGAATAAAGCTTACAAGAAAGAGTATGCATACAATACCATGATAATTAAGGCCATTTGTTTCTTGTAAAAACTTTATGGATGTTTCTTTTCACATTGAAAAATTGAGCCTTTTGATGAAGAAAAGTGGTTTCAAGCTTGAGACAACAATTCACTCATTCATAGTTCACACATAGTTACATTAATTTAAACTTTAGAAAACCTTCCCTTTTAAGCTTAAGAAGTATGATCTTCCTCTATTGAAATGAAACTATCATTTTGACTCTCTATTTTTGTAAATATAATTAGTTTGTTGACTTTTCTTCAGAGCTAGAACCAACACAAAGCATGCAAGTTATTAGTAAGTTTATTAAAGAGCTCATTATGATAAGTCATTTGACTCGTTGCACTAGAGTCTAATTCCAATAGTACAAACATAGTTGTGTTAATAAAATTTTGAAGAACAAGCACCAAATCCAAATACCCTATTTATTAGGTGGCTCGATAACTTTTAATGCTAATTAAAAATTGTAGTTGAGTAACCAACTGTGGAGTGGATAGTGTAATGTCCCCATTACTTAGTGCATATACATTCCAAAGAAAATTGATTTATGTTGAACATTTTTAAAAACTAGCTCTAATTATGAAGATAATTGTTATTAGTAATGAGGTATTATATGCCAGTTCATGGAAGAAAGACTTGGGAAACCCTCCCAAGACTAGCTTATTAAAACTATGTTTGAAGTATACAACAATAAAAAGAACTAGCCTAGTGGATAGTCACTTGGCAGTTAAGTGCACTTGGGTGACGACACTATCGGGATGGGTGACCTCCCGGAAAGATTTTCCTACAAGCTAGTGGGAGCTTCTCACGTGCAACCAATGGCGCCAACAAAGCCTTCATAGCCCATTGCCAAGTATGGGATAAGATGCCAAGGTATATGCCTTGGTCGCCGCCTTAGTCATATGCCTTGGAGTATCGCATGCTCGGACGATGCGACACACGGTGCGTCCTCGCCCATATATTTGTAAATTTTTATCTTCCCGCTGCAAAAACAAAGCTCCCTCCCTGATATCATCAAAAAATGCTAAAATAAAAGTGTTTTCTCTTTATCATTAATGGCATCATCGAAGAACGCTAAAAAGCAAGTGTCCTCTCTTTAAACCCCCCCCCCCCCCTCCCGACTACTATATAAACAGGGCTAGAGTGTCACATCCAAGAAAAAACACATGCACACACAATGACCCGTGCAGAAGTCTCTCTCTCTCTCTCTCTCTCTCTCTCTCTCTCTCTCTCTCTCTCTCTCCATCAACTTCTTCCATGGCTCCCAAGAGATGTCAAGGTGGTGACTGAGGTCACGCTCAAAGAGCTCCCCAATGCGAGGAAGTGGTTGCTGCTGTGAGGGAACTCAACACTATATTGAAGCGCAAGTGAAAGTTAACCCCAAATCCATTCAAACCGAAGGATCGGTTATTCCACAAAAAATCGAGATTGCGGCCATAACCTATAATTACGATGGATGGCCGAACAAAGACAATCAGGTTAGTACATAAGAAAAGGATTACTTTTTAAGCTATTAACATTACGATTTCTTAACGAAGGATAAGCTAGTCCGTTACATAGATTATGATCAGTTGGAATGTATTTAAACTTACAAAAGCATGTTAATATTATCAATTGCTTTTAGGAAAGAACACGGGAATTGATGAAGAGGATAGATTATGTGCACCGCATACATTGACAAGTGTGTTAAAATTTTTTAATGGTTACGGCTGCTTTTGGATTTGTGAATGATGAATTATATCTCTTATGATTCCGGGCTTGCACATCCAAACAAGTTGTGGATTGTGGTGGTTCAAGACGTTGGGGTCCCCAACCCAATGCTCCTTAACACTTTATGGAGTGTGAAAAAACTCACATGCAGGTGGGGGTCCTATGCTCCCAAGGGAGATAGATGTTTTTGATTTTGATCACTTGAGCACCTGAGAGGACAAAGAACCCCATGGTAATTGCCCATGTTATGTAGGATAGCTCCTGAGGCTCATGGAAGCTTAAAGGGGCTCTGAGCCAGTAAATTCCATGTTGACCACTCACGGGGTGCGATCATATACAGCCCAATCCCGAGGGATTGGAAGGTCCTATGCTAGGCTGGATGGTGACTTTCTGCGGAAAGAAGGTTTTGTGCCACTCTCTGCGCGGAGTGATGGTGAAATCAAGTATCTGATTTATGAATTGTTTGTGATGTGCTAAACATTGAGTTTAACAAGCGCAGTTTAACTGAGTATTAAAAGAAAGCTGATTTTATATGTCTAAATAGAGTGATAGTATGCTTAGCTAAATAGAAAACTAAGTAAACCCCATTGAGGAAAGTGGGAGGCTTCAATCCTGACGATTGGATGCCTATGGCTAGGTGGACCCAATAAGTCGGGTAACTTTCCAACATTAGATAGAGCAGATTAAATCATGACCCTTCCAATATCAGTAGGATTAGTTACCAGGTTTAACACCGTTTTAGGGGGCCAGAGCCGAGATTTTACCTTATGGGTAGGGGGGATCAAGTTACACTCTCCCCCGTCTATCACTCTCTTTGAACCAAGTGTGGTGTTAACCTCACTCTTGCCTTTGATTGATTACAAAGTGATCTTTCTTAGGTGGATGTTAGATTGTTGTTAGCGATGACTTGTCCACGCTTCCCCTATGAAGTAGAACTAAGATTCCCATGTTCAACTAAGTCCAAGGTTTCCCATGGGGAGATGGGATGGTGATGTGCATGGATATGAACTTCAGTCAACTAGTAGAGGACTCCTCCATATCTGTTGGAGGAGGCACCTCACAAATAGTCACCATATAAGCTATATAAAGCATATACAAAGTTCAAACACCCTTTTAGATGGTGGATTTGGGTTCGTGGGTGGATTGGACTCCAAAACATGGAGTCATGACTTGGAGGATCCAATTCATGTAAGTACACTCAATTTTCCAAAACTTAGATTTTCATTTTTACAAGTGCATGGCCTTTTTCTCTCTTCCTTGCATTTGTAAACATGTACTCAATGTGCTAGAGAGAAATTGAAGTAGATATGAGTGAGAGTGAAACTTTCTATTGAAAATTTGAATTGTGCTACTCTCAAAGGATAAATTTCACTCTTAGGCAAAATTTGGTGGATCAAAAAGAATAATGAGAATGTTTTCTTCACCATGTAACCAAACGTAATGGAGAGATTTGGGGGTTCTAAGCGAGAAGATGGAGGTGCAATCAAGTTGGTATGAATGTTGTTTTGTGGGTAGGTGGATTCCAATGTGATCTTTAGCTCAATCATTTAGTCTCTTAGGAGATTCACCATATATGGACCATCTATATCATTGTTATTTAAGGATTATTTTTTATTTTTTCCAAAGTAAATCCAAAATAATTTTATTCAATTTTGAATATCACTTTAAATTGTATACTTCTTTGTTTTAAAAAAAAGATGTAAAAAGTAGATATATTTAAATAGGACTTGAATCTTTGTCATCCACAACCAATCAATGACCTAAGGAGATTTGTGCATATATTGTGAATGTTCTTGATATGACACAAGATCCTCAAGTTATCACCTCACATGTTACTATGATTTGTGAAGGCTAGGACATGCATTATGATCAATGTTGTTAAGAAGGTTGTAATTGCTAATGCCCTCTTCATGATGTCATCCTTCCATCCTCATAATGCTCACATATGAAAGCTATGTTGAGATGTCGAGCTTTGCATGACTTAGCATCCACTATGTGGCTTGGTGATGTAGCACGATATTATTCATTGGCATGTTCAATGAATCGACATGAGGATACACTAGTGATTCTATAGCTGGACTACACCCACGTACTCCATCCTTGGTTATGGTACATTCATTGTGCCATCTCTTCTTTTCTAGTGGATTCATACTTAGTGACTGTATATACATACGTTGTAGTACTTTCATATTAGTCTTGTATCATGTTGTAGACTTAGTTCTTTTATGTGGAAGAAGAAGAACAAGATTTCATCCCTATCTCTCAATCTTCTCAAGTCTTCATTGCTTTTGTATGTGCGTGCTCTTGGATGCCTCACTTCTATTTCCTCTTGTTTGTTTTCATGGTATCAGAGCCATCCCACGGCTATGCAGAGCTCAATTGAAGGCTAAGGTGAAGGCATTGGAGCAAAAATCAAGCACGTAAGCAATGGGTAAAAAGCTCTTTCACCTTGCTTGATTTGCCTTAGGTTATAGCCGCAAGAGGCTCTTGAGGCTAGTAGGGGTGAAATCTCCGATTGCAGTGAAACTTGGTGAGTAGAAAGAATAAATAGTATATATACTACAAATTTAACCTTCATGATTTTTTGGCATCTAAGGTCATTTCCATCTCTATTTTGGACTTGCAAGTGGTCTCGATAGCAGTTTTTTGATATACTACAGTTTTGTTTGTGTCAACTATTTACAGATGCACATGTTACATATTTTGAATTTGTAAGGTTTCAAGTATTTGCTAGGTTGCATACAAAAAAAAGGCATTTACATACAGATTGCAAATTATAGTTATTATTATGTAGTTAGTAGAAAAGGCTAGATGTTTAGTTGTGGTGTACATAGTATTAGTTTGATGGCAGATTGCAAGTTTTTGCAAGGTTTTTTATTTTGTTAAAATGCCAAATAACTTCAATCACATTGTTAGGGGGAGACTTGATAAGAACAATTATCTTGCATGGAAGTTCAGGATGAAAAGTTTCTTGAAGGACAAAGGCATTTGGAATTACATTGAAGGAGACACGGCAGTAGCACTTGAAGTTCCTGCACAAAATGATATTACAAAATAATTAAAGGCTAAGAAATTTGGGAGTAGACATAGAGTAAAGTCATGTATTATTTGTCTATTAGTATCACAGATAGCATAATAGGCTATTTGTATGAATTTGAAACCCCTGTTATTACATGGAAGAAATTGGCAAGGTTGTTCAAAGTGAATACAAAGGCGAGAAAGCTACAACTCAAGTCAGAGGGGAGCTGAACAAAGTGAAAAGAGGGAACCTATCCATTAATTTTTTATCATCCCCCAATGCAAGTCCTTCCACTCCCATGATCTTGCAATGAGTCACCAAGCCATTTAAAGTTCAAGACCGTCAAACCTTGGAGCTAGTACCACGGACGTCTTCTCGTGATGTCCCCAAAGAGAAGGTACTCTGGAGTGAGGAGTGTAAGAGCTACCAACACAATCACAAACATGGTCGACACACCACCACATGCGACACAAGACCAGTCTCGAGCACCTAAGAAGGTGTGTGCAACCCTATCAATGATGAATTTTAAGGAGTCATATGAATCATGCTTAAGGACTAGATCCTAGTTTTCTTAAGTACAATTGTGGCCTAAATGACAGTGTGCCTTGGGTTGCATTCCTAAATCTAGTGGATAATGACTTATAGTTGTGCGAGGGTCCTCATCATGTATGATTTGTGCTAACACTTACTTAGAGGTCCTAAGGAGAGTGCAATACCTAGGCCTTGAAAAGAAAAACCTAAGGTTACAAGGTTTGAGCTTTTATGGACCTAAAGCTAGGTCTTAGAAGGGTGTGTAGGATGAGAGGGTGTCTTATTAGAGGTGTGTTTCTATTGAATCCTATACTAGATCCTTAACTAAGGGGCCAACTAGGTGGAAATATCTAGTATGAGAGTGTGTTCTTACATATGTGGGTGTGTCCTATGGTGTACATGTGTTAATTGTGTAGATGTGTGTAAGTTTCAAAGTTTGCAGCCTAGGAGTGCTAATTGGATAGTGCTTGAGTGAACTACCCTAAGTGTGTGCATGAGTGTGTCCTATCCTAATCTATGTGCATGAGTGTGCCCTATCCTAATCTATGTGCATGAGTGCCAAGTGTTGTGGTTATGTCGGTGCTAAGGTGATATGTGTTTAAGTTAGTTGAGTGAAAGTGGTTATGTATTCCTTTCTTATGTAGAAGAGTGTTTTTTAACTTATTTGTCTAGTTAAGCACAATAACTACTAATATGCACCTTATTTACTATGTGTAACTAACTAGTCGAGTGCTCCGCTAACTAAATGCATGATCTAACTAATAACATGAGTGGTAGAAAAGTGGTGTGCATATGTGCCTTTATGCCCTACTAAAATAGCATCTAATTAAGTGTGATCTAAATGAGTGTGATTAGTGATATATTTGAGCGAGTGCTATTGTGGGTGATCACTACCTTTATGTGAGTGAATGTGTGATCACTACCTTTACATGAGTGAATGTAAATGATAAATGAGTAGTGACGTACATGATTTTTGAACTTATGGGCATGCATGTGAACCCTATGTAGGCAAGTGCCTAGTATGAGCTCAAGTGTCATTTCTTATGTGCATGAGTGAGTAGTGTGTGTGAGTCTAGCTACTAGTGTACAATTTAACCTAGTGGTTTAGTGTGATTAACTATGTGTGCTCGATTGATAGTCAACATGGCATCCAATTGTGTGATTGAGTGCACAACCAATCAAGTGCCTAAGTGGAGGACAAATCTAGTGGTGGCTAAGTATGTGCTCAAGAACACAACTAATCTAGTTCTTGAGTGCACAACTTATCCAGTGCTTGAGTGCACGTCTAATCTAGTGTAGTCAAGTGCATGAGTAATCATACAATCAAGTGCATGACTAATGAAGTGCTCAAGTGCATGACTAATGAAGTGGCCTATTGGACAACTAATCAAGTGGTCACTAATTATGTATTCAAGTGCATGACTACTGAAGTGCTCAATTGCATGACTGATGAAGTGGTCAAGTGGACAACTAACCAAGTGGTCACTAATTATGTAGTCAAGTGCATGACTATGAGTGCGTTGAGAAATGACTGGTGAATGATTGGAGTGCATGTAGCCAAGTAGCCTTCTAGTCAATTAATTGAGTACCAATTCTATATGGCGAGTTGTTATTCATGGGATATCCCATTGTATGACCCTTCGAATGCACTTGAGTGCTTGGTGAGATGCTTGTGTGCTTTTAAAGTGGTTTGAGCCATGTCCTTCTTTTGGTTGTTACTAAGATATTGATCATTTCCAAATATTTCCATAGGATGAGTCTTAATTCACAGACTGATTGACTCGATCTCTCACCTCTATCTCTGTGCACCAAAATATTGAAACCCTAGTTCCTCCATCATTTTAATTAGAAACAAGAGATTCTATATCCTTTACCATACATTCACAAATTCAACCCTAATCACAAGAGTTGAAAGTAAGAAGACAATCAAGAATTGTGCCAAGGAGGCAACCTTTCTTATGATGTGAAGAAGATGATGCCAATGGTATTCTATTATAATGGTAGGCTTCAACAAGTGGATATGCATCTTGAAAAAATTGCCAATTGGGCATTGATACTTGTACCAATCTCTTGTATCCAATTCTACTCCTAATTCTCTACCTTCTCACTAATAAAGCATAATGCACTAAAGCATACATGATGTAGAAAAGCAACACCATTATACTTTTCTCAAACTATTCTTTTTTTCTAATTTTTTTTCTTTTTTCCCACTATCTACTTTTCTCATTTCAATAGAGATTTCTAAACTTGATAGGGAGTTAAATAAGGAGTTCTAAGCTCAATAAAGAACTATGAAAATCCCAATTCCCACCACTAAAAGTTCAAGGCAATACATGCCTTGAAGTTCAAGAGTATTGTGGAAGCTCTTAGATCTATAAGTGTGGTAGTTGATGTGATGATAATGTTGTGTTTAGATGGACTTGGAGATGAATATAAGAGCTTCAAGTCATCTATGAATACAAGGTATGATATCCCTGATTTTGCAGGCTTGATTTCTATGTTGATACTTGAGGAGAAGAACCTTGGCTTGGATTCCTCTTCTTCTCAAATCAAAAACAAATCTGAACAAGTGTTTTACTCTACTAGCAGAGGTAGAGGTTATGGCAAAAGCCAAGGTGATGGTCATGGTCAAGGTTATGATGCACAACAAAATAGAGGAGGATAGTCCTAAGGAAGGGGGAGCCAAAGAGAGGGTAAGTTACATATTCTAATAGGCAGTAGAATTCTAGTGATAGAAAAGAGTATTGGCATTACGGTCAAAAAGCCACATTTCTAAAAATTGCTATTTAAAAAAAGGCTAAAATCAAAAATGAAAAAAAGAAGCAAGGTAACTAAGCATCTAGTAGTAGAAACAATGATGACAGAAGTGAATAGTTATTTGTTATATAGCACTTTTTGAATACTATGTTTGTTGATAGTTCAACATAGAAATGATGTATGGTATATAGATTCGGATACCTCTAACCATATGACTTCTCATGGAGAGTGGTTTAGAGAGATATGCATTTTAGAGTCTTCGAGCTATGTGGAGACAAGCGATCATACAACTCACCCCATTACTTATATTAAAAATGTTCCTTTGAGTATGCAAGATGTCAAAACTAAGTACTTGGTTGATATGTTGCATGTACCAAATATTACAAAAAACTTGGTTCTTGTTGGTCAGATGGTAGAACATGGATTGCAGGTCCAGTTTACATTTGATAGTTGTTATATAGAATATCTAAAAAATGATTGCAAGTTGATTACAAAAGGGAAATATATTAGCAGATTGTTTACTCTTGATGTAAGTTTGCCTGAAAATGGATATTTTCATGTTTGCACAAGGTTTATATGTTGTGGCTGATATTGAAATTTGACATAAGAGAATTGGTCATGTGAATGTGTAGTGGGCCGAAAGACATGCAATCAAAACATATTGTCGATGGCTTGCCTACATTTAGAGTTGATGGGATACACAAAGTATGTGAAGCATATCAAAGTAGAAAGCAAGGAAGGCTAGGAAGCTACTCGAATTAATACATTCTGATATGTGGGGTCCTACAAAGACAACTACTTTGAGTAGTTACAAGTATTATGTTTTCTTCATTGATGATTATACTACCAAAGTATGGGTCTACTTTATGTATGAGAAAAGTGAGGTGTTCACTCACTTTAAAAGCTTCAAGGCTTTGATTGAGAAAGAGACATGTTGCATATTAAATGCCTAAGATTGAACGGAGAGGAAGAATATCTCTCTAATGATTTTTCTTGCATAAAAATAGTATATAGAGATAGTATACGTATAGATATACTCAACAGTAAAATGGAGTTGTTGAGTAGAAAAACATGTATATTGCAAAGGTGGCCCATGTGCACTGATGTTAGAAAGAAACTTGTCTCATTATTATTGGGTTCAAGCAATTGCTATGTTTGTATTATTATGAACAAGACACCTATTGCTACTATACATGGTATGACATCTGAAGAGAAGCCTATGGATAGAAAGCCAAATTTGTTCCATCTAGAAGTATTTAGATATATTAATTATGTGTATATTCATAAATGAGTTGCATGGTAAATTGGATCCCAAAGCAGAAAAATGTGTATTTTTTGGATATTCTCTTGAGTAGAAGGGATATAGATGTTATAAGCTTGTTACACATGAGGTGAAAGTTAATAGGGATATTGTTTTTTATGAAATGAGTAGTTGGTACAATAATATGTACAATCAATCACCTTGAAGTCTTTGGTTGCATTGCTTATGTACATGTGCCTAATGAGAAGAGGAAGAAGTTAGATTTGAAAGTTGTTAAGAGTGTCTTTCTTGGCTATGCACAAGAGGATAGAAAAAGCCTATAAGTGCTACAATCCTTTTGCTCGTGAGACATTGATTAGCAACACGAATGTAGTATTTGATGAGCTGGCATTATGGTATGGTGGTCAAAATGTAATGGTCATACTCATGCTGAAAACGATCCTTCAACTAGTACTACAGTGAGTGGACCTACATATGATGTGTCTTCTATTATCAGTCTGTAGACAAGACAGTTGCGCAATCATGGCCATGTAGTCATGGTCATAGTAAATCAAGACAATAGTAGTTATAGATTCTTCATAAAATTCAATACAAATCAACCCTAAAATCATCACACCTTGCTATGAAAAGATACATCTTGCAACTTACATGCCAGACAACCTTACACATGAATTGCACAAAAATAAGGATAACATAGTGTGTGAGAAACTCACTCACATACTTGTCAATTGTTCATCAAAACTCACAAGACTAATATTGTCATGATCCAGACCAATAGTGGAGTTATGTGCTATGGCATCACATTCTCATCAAAATTAGTTGAAGAAGCTCTAGGAATAATGCAAAAGAGAAATCAATATGAAAAATATAGGAGGGCCATGACTATTTTAGCCAAATGGAGAAAGTGAAAAAAACCCCTAAAATATCTTGCTATTCAGTGTTATTATGAAAGAGTACTTTCTTGTCACAACACAACTTTTTCATCAGCTGCCTATGCTAAGAGGATTTCCAAGGAGCTAATAGAAGACCTCATGACTACGGGGATATTGGGGCACATCATCAATGACTTATGGATGGAGGTAGCCCATGTTGCCATTAATCAAAGCACACAAAATACTATTCAAGGGGAAGGATGAATTGTTGACATTGATAGAGGTTAGAGGGAGCACACTCACATTTGGGAGTACTGTCATCAAACTTTGCAACATGATAGATACCTCATCACCCATCAGAAGGGGAATCCCATATCAGCCACCTTTAAAAACTTAAGAAAAAAAGGGACTAAGAGAAGAAAAAGAAAGGTAATAAAAATACATTCTTTAGAAGTGAAGCTAAAGAGGATAAATTGTGAGCCACATTCTCGGGGAATTCACTATATTTATATGCTCTATATCACATGTGTTGACGGTCTATTTGTAAATATCCTTATATGTGAATTTTTCCTTAATAAAGCATAACCCTTTTCTATTCAATCTGTAAGTAACCCCTTTATATGGGATCCTTCAATATGTAAAAAATGTGTAAAATTGGTATATTAAAATATCCCTTATGTTGAACCCACATGACACATACATATATTTAGGACTGAACTCCCTAGGGCCACATTGGAAGAATCTAAGAGAGAGTTTGAAAGTACATATACCATTCATGCCAAAGGATATGGCTTTCAACTATCTAAATGTCTTTTGAGTAATGTATGAGGAAAAGAAAAGAGTTCTTGGTAGAGTAGGTTGAAACAAATTGTGCTCCGATCATGTTCATTAGGGAAAATATGGACTCAAAAAGGGCCCTTTAACTTAGGATTTAATGATTTTCCTAATTGCAAGAGATTTGAGGTGGACCAAAAGGAGAGGGGATGGTGTACTCATTTTATCTACTTCATTTTTTTCTTTGGGTCTATGGCTTGTCACCTTATGTCCCCATTACACCCCCCCCCCCCCCCCCTCCCCCCAAATTTTACCACCATATTAGGTGGGTCCCATTGGGCATTTGAAAACATATCCCAAAAATGAAATTTTCTCCCCTCTCCAAAAAGTGCTTTTGTCCCCCAAATCCTCTTTTTATGTCACATATAGTCAAAAAATTTATTTTTTGGTATCTTTCAGCTTCTCCCTTTCTTCCATCTCCATTTCTACCACTATTTTGAAGTATTGGTACTTGCATTCCTCTCCTTCTAAGTAGCATTATACTCAAATATAATCCAATGGCTTTGAGATATCAGCAAAGATTACCTTGTCATTTTATCTCTACTATCTATGTACACAATACAAAGAATGAGCATGCAAAATCAATGTTCAAGAAGGATTCGTGGGTTTATATGCAACATTCAATAATTGGGCCTCGTTAAGTTTGTCGCAAAAATCATTGGAAGGGTATAATACTTGGGTTTTGGAAGGCTTGACATGGTGGTCTTATTGTATTAATTTGATATGTATATGGTGTGGTGGACTTGCAACTACTTCCTGGGACTACTTAAGAAGTTTCCCCTCAAATCATAAGTCATTGCTTTCATGTTCTTGCTTTTTTGTTTGTTGTTAAGGTTTTTAATTCCTCTCCCTTATCAAGCATTTTACATTTGAAGCTTATTGTTAAGGATCAACCTTTGGGAACCCTAACTAGGATATACAAAGCTCTAAATGTGGATGTGGGTTAAATAGTGATGATCAAGAATCATCCCAATATCTTCTAGATCACAATATCTTATGTCATAAAATCACGTATATAGTGCCTACATCAGTTGATTCATATGGTTCTCTTGAATTAATTCATTGTCCATCTCTTATTTGGAATGGCCCATTCTAGACAAGTGGTTGCTTTAGATATTCAAGTTGAAGATAATACATGATATTCATAGTTCATTAAAATTTGAGCAATTTGAGAGAGCTTCAAGATTAGTAATCCTTTCTTGGTTTGTCCCAATTCATCATTTTGCCTATATCTTCAAAACCAATAATACACATCATTTTCTATCCATGTTCATTTGTAAGGATATAAGTGAGGGCATTTAATTTCAACTTTGAAGAAGGATGGGATGAGATGGGCAGGCTGCATAAAGGTGATATATTTTTGTGCAGTGGTGGTTCCTAGTGTTATCTTTCATTACTTAATTGTAGGTTCATCATTATACATGTGCCTCTAATTATCAATGTTGGATGAAGAAGGTGGGCCAATAAATTCCCTTGGATTCTATTGAATATATGTGACAAGCCTTTGATCTTCAAATTCATATGCTAATTGGAATGCTTGAGTCAAGCATAGTGAGTGATTATTAGAGTTTGCTAGATTTGTCGGATCATCTTGTATTGATGGAAAGTGTAAGTATGGAGAGCTTTAACTTTACTGGAAGAAAGGTGAACTTATTTAATTATAGTGTTGTTTTGTTTAAGTTGGAGTGATTATATTTTGGAACTTATTAAATATTATTTCATAAAATCCTTGAACTATGAAATAGTGCTATCAAATCACACCTACTACTTCTTTATTATTACTCCTTGATTCTACAACCATTTGAAGTGTAACATAAAGAAATGTTGCATGAACAATGTGTGGTGAGATTAATTAGCAAAAATGAAAAAGTAGATAATTTTATGAGTTCACTAGCCTTCTTTATATAGTGATGTGTATAGATTTGGTAACTTATATCAAATGCCAATGCATAGAATGGATCTCATTTTTCTATTTAAAGGCATATATTTTAGCAAACTATACCAAAAATACAACCATATATCTGGGTAATTTTGAATACATTTTTTAATTATTGGCCTTTCAATTGGGATGTAATTCTAAGTGGTGAAGTACTAAATCTTGGATTTTACCAGGGCAAGAAATTTAGCTTAACATCTCATTGTTTAAAATAACTTTTTGCTTCCTCTATTTTTAATGTTTATCCATAGTCTCCACATGATCTATGAATATATTTACAATAATAGAACGACCCTCCTCTCTTTGTTTAAAATATTTTTCTACTTCCTCTATTTTTCATTTTTATCCATACTCTCCACATATGCAAATATATTCATAGTAATAGAAGGACCTCCCTCTATTTACAATAATAGAACGACCTCCCTCTCTTTGTTTAAAATATTTTTCTACTTCCTCTATTTTTCATTTTTATGCATACTCTCCACACATGCAAATATATTCATAGTAATAGAAGGACCTCCCTCTCTTGTCTCCAAAAAAGAATAGCATGCTAATGTCTTTACATAAAGTTTTTGCATCCTCCCGTTAAGCACTTTCTATCATGACAAGACTTGTCTTTTATTTTTGGATAGACTATATGACTCCCATAGCTATATAATACCATTAAAAGTATACCATGGACATGAGCATGTTCTTTTGGCACCATCTTCCCTACATGCCTCCTCAAATTGCATGGACATCTAAATATATGGAGACCAAATTTTTGAGAGTGTATGTGATTGAGTGTATCTTTGAAGAAAGAGATTTGAACATGATGTTCGTAGAAGCACACATGTCTATCCTTCAATTGACAAACAAAGAAAGGATTCAATGACTCAAAAGAATATAATTGAATCTTGCATTCCAAAATTGTACTTTGAATTTGTGAAATAATTCAGCATGCAAATGGAACACCAAAAATTGTTAATTAGCTTGTTAATAGTACAATGTATGCTAATTAATAATTTACCACTTGTATACTACTTAATAATCTAATGTACACTAGTTAATAGTCATGTATGGTAGTTAACAATAAATTATCTAATGCATACTAGCTAATAGTCATATGACATGTTGTTAACTATACACTAGTTAACATGTAAGTATCTATTGTATATACTAGCTAATAGTCATATGTACATTATTAGATATATGGTAATTAATAGTCATATGCTAGTTAATAGTTACATGTGTACTCTATACTAACTAATAGTCATATACATTATGTTAATTGCATGCTAGGTAATAGTCATATGTTACTAGTTGCCAAATAACTGCTAATTGTATGTTATATGCTATCTAAGAATCACATGTATACTAGCTATTTGTCATATCAATGCTAGACAATTAATACCAAACATGCATCAATAACCTATATGTTAGCTAATAGTCTAATCTATACACTACAAGGGAATGGGAAAATAGTGACAGTCGTTAATAGCAGCATCATTATTAGCATCACTATATACGGTGCTAACAGTATCACAAATGTGACGCTATTAGTAGCGACGTTCTAAGAAAAAAAAACTGCCGAAAACCGAAGTGCGGCATTTGCTGCAAACAGTTTCATGAGAGAGCGAAAGAGAGAGCGAGAGAGATCGTGGCTTTGAGAGAGAGGAAGAGGGAAAGAGAAAGAAGGAGAGCTTGTCACCACTGCTGCCATACACAAAGAAGAGGAAGAAGTGCATGAGGGAGAAAGAAGGGAGGTCATGAAGAGGAGATGAAGAATCCATCCTCGAGCCTTTGCGGTAGGTACATTGCCTCTTCTTGCTTTGTTCTTGTGTTTTCTTTTTTTCTTTTGTTTTTTTTTTGTAATGAGATGCATTGAGAGAGAAAGAGAGGAAAGGAGAGAGGGATAAGAAGGAAGGATAAGAGAGAAAGAGAGAGAGAGAAAGGGAGGGAGAGAGGAGAATGAGTGAGAGAAATAAAGGGGGAGGAGAGAAACAAAGAGAGCGGCAACAAAGAAAGAGAAAGAGAGAAAGAAACAGAGAGGTGAGAGAAAAAGAAACACAGAGTGAAGGAAAAGGTGGATAAAAGGGTGAGGTAAAAAGAGGAAGGAGAGCGAAAAAAAAAGAGAGAGCTAGAAAGAGAAGGGGAGAAAAAGGGAGACGGAAAGAGGGAGAAAACGAGAGATATAGAAAAAAAAGAAGGTAAAAAGAGGAAGGAGAGCGAAAAAAAAAGGGAGAGGTAGAAAGAGAAGGGGAGAAAAAGGGAGACGGAAAGAGGGAGAAAACAAGAGATGGAGAAAAAAAAAACAAATAGAGAGCGAGAGAGAAGGAGAGAGAAAAATGGAAACAACGAGAGAATTAGAGAGAACGGAATAATAGGAAAATAAAGGCAAAGGGGGAAGAGAGGCACAAAGAGGGGTGGGGACAGAGGGTCTTTCATTGTCTTGTTTTATTAGTTTTTTATTTTCTATCTTTGATTTTGATTGTAAGAGATGTGTCGAGTGCGAGTGAATAGGAAAAGAGAGAAAGACATAGAGAAAAGAAAGGAGGGAAAGGAAAAGAGAGAAGAAGTGAGAGTGGGGAGGGAAGATGGGAGAGAGAAAGAAACGTTCATAGAGAGAGAGGGGGAGAGAGAAACAAAGAAGGATGAAGGGAGGCAAATAAAAAAAGAGAAAGAGAAAGAGAATGTGAAAGGTGGGAAGAGACATAAATAAGGAGGAAGGGAGGCAAATAAAAAAAGGGAAGAGAGAGAGAGAAAGAGGGACGAGGAGAGAAATAAAAACGGGTATAGATAAAGACAGAAGGACATAGAGAGAAAAGGAACGGATAAAAGGAGATAGAGGGAGGCAAACAAATAAAGGGAAAGGGAGAGAGAGAGGAGTAGAGATTAAAACGAAGGAAGATCATAAATGAGGATAACAAAAACCTATTGTTTGTTATAAAATAGACTAAATGGAGAATGATGATGGTCGTGATGCCCAAGATCACAAGGCATATCTTAATCAACATTACCGTGTCCTTGCTCTCAATACAAATTGGCAATCAGACAAAAGCATCGCTTGTCTATAGAACACATATGATGCTTCAATGAGTTCCAATCCAAGATAATTGATCAAGTGATCTCAGACTTTGAGTGAACAGTAAGAAAAATGTGTATCCATCATACCTTACATTCGTAAAGTAATTAAATATCATATACAAAAATATTAAATGTGCCCGTAAAATTTATATATGGAGATGATACCTCATCCCAAGGACGAATGCACCTATTGTGGCCAGCTAGAAGAGTTTATGGATGTGCGATCAATGGAGTGTCGCCTGAGCCAATCCACTAGTTGGAAGGCACGACTCAATCTGCACCCTCGATACCAGAGGAGATAGTCAGTCTTTCGAACCTTTCTCCAATCTTGGAGCCTGAGATGGAGGCAATGATTGATGTCTTGATATGCATGGATGCCGAGTCATCTGATCTGATGAGAGAGGAAGCATACATACCATTATATGATGGGTGCCGAGTATCTTGCCTAAAGATGCTGCTTGCGCTCCTAAGTGTGCAAGAAAAATATGGGTGGAGTGATGCGCATGTGACCTAGTTGTTCAAGTACATTCTATGTACGCTTCGTTGATCTTTTTTACTCCATTATGAAAAACACTTATTGTGCTTTTTCAAGGTGTTTTATGATTTTTTTAAGGTTACTAAACTACCATATATTACCACCTAGAAACATGATGCTTGAGTCTCGTGATGATGCGCGACTGGTATTACAAAAGCTTAGCATGGACTATAACATTATCCATGCATGTGTCAAAGATTACGTGTTGTTTCAAGGAGACTACGGGACTATGGAGACATGTCCACAGTGTGTGCTCATAGCTATCAACTGGACTTGCAAGGGCAAACCATCCTCGGAAAATTCTTAGACACTTTTCACTTATACTACGTATGCGTCACATGTTTCATATGTCGAGCATGGCGAGCTTGACAACGCGACATGCGCAGAATAGATTTATAGATGGAGTCCAACAAATATCAACAGATTCACGTGCATAGAGCCACATTGACTCTACCTTTCCAAGCTTTGTATGAGAGCCAGGGAATCTTTGGCTCAATCTTGCTATGGATGGCGCGAACCCACTTGGTCTCTGCTCAACTTCTTACAGTGTGTGGCTTGTAGTACTTGTTAACTACAACATCTCGCCATGGCTTTCTCCGAAGAAAGGACACCTGATCCTTAGCTTGCGCATTCTTGGGTGCTACAAAGTCAAGAATATGGATGTTTATCTCCATCCATTAGTTGATGAGCTCAAGATTTTGTGGGAGGAGGGAGTCACCGTGGAAGATATGAGCAAGCGTCATAATCGATGGTCCGCCAATATATGAGCCATTCTCATGTGAACCATGCATAACTTTTCAGGATTTGGGAAGTGCTCAGGTAAGTAGGCTTATGTTCTCATTGGCAATATCTAACATAGCTCGTTCAAGTTTGTCTTGACTAAATGGAGGGGATAGATTTGGTTACCTTAGGTTATCATGCGTGTCCATTGTGTGGGCCATAGTTAGACTCTCAAAGGTCATGAACCATGAAGAAGATGGTATATCAAGGACACACTACTTTCTTTTTGGAGGGTCATGAACTGAGGGAAGGTTTTCTTAGAAGACATCTAGTATGAACACCCAAAGCTGGTATGAGTTGAAAATGGTCCACATAGAGTCACATCTAAACAGAATGCGGTTGTTCTCGATTTTCTACGAGTTGTTGTATTGGACCCACTTACATATCAACCATTCATTGAATCCCATACATGTTTTCAAGAATGTGGGCAGCTTATCATGGAACCACATCACAAGAAAGAGAGACATTGCACCGGCATGAATGGATTTGAAGGAGCAAGACAAGATGGAGGCACTCTAAGCACTGATGGTCGCTTGCAACTACCTCGCACTCCTTGGGTCCTGTCCACTAAAGAAGAGCGCATTGTGAAGTAAATTATCAGGTCTAGCTACAGCCCAATAGGTATGATGCATTTCCTCAGATCCGCTTTCTCTAAAGATGACCAGCTATCAAGGCTAAAATCCCATGATTGGCATAAGATATGTCAGGTTTGTATTGGCTTCAATTGTAAATAGCTTGTGTATTTTGCTATTTCGGTGTTCATAATGCATATTCATTTGTGGCAGTTTGTACTACCGATCGCGATTGTGGGATGCCTCACTCCAGAAATACGCATGGCAATTCACCTTTTGTCGAATTTAGTACAATGAATCTCACAAAAGGAGATCAAGACATCCTCTATTGAATCCACAAGGCGGGGAGTGATGGAGACAAGTCTGTCTCTTTGAGAAGTACCTGCCTACCAGCATGCTCACGATACAAACTCATCTCATGGTGCATCTTGTAGATGAAGTGGAGATTGCGGGACCCGTCCATACATGATGGATGTTCTTTTTGGAGTGCTTCATGAAACCTTGAAGGACTTTGTGCAACAACGATCTCAGCTAGAAGGTAGCATGGTTGAAGGTTGGTTGGTGTCGGAGGCTATTTCACACTAGCTACCAACAGTGGATTTAGACAACATTATACTATGATCGCTAAAGGATAATGGTACATTGACTAGAGATGTGGTGGTTGAAAATGGGGTAGAAAAAAGAATGGATGTTGCTATGGAGAAGAAAGTGAATCGTTTTTGTATGTTGCATCATGCATACATGGAGAAGTGGCTCGCTAGGTATGAGCAAGTGCCAGGAAAGATCGGAAAGAAGCGTGATTGAAATTTTGACGTAGTATACACCATCGACCGATTTCATATCCTGAGGGCATGGAGGAGATCCCACAGTTTATGTCTATACAATGGTTACATGGAGCTTTATTCGCAACTTCTCGCGAAGAGGTAGAGGCCTCTACTAAGAAGTGGGAATCCTCGAGGGAATGTAGTACAAAGGTGACTGTATATTTTATAAGCTATCGTATCCAAATTTTATATGTGACAACTAATCTAATAGTTTCAATATACAGTATAAAACCTATAATGTGGCGTGGTCGTGCAAGTGACATTTTCGAGTTGAGCGTATTGACAAAATGCACTCCACAACGGATTGTGGTGTCATGGCAAAGTTCGAGAAAGAGAGTATACCCGAGGGGAGCAATGACTATATAGTGGCATCCTCGCATGAGGAGTTTCTAGTACCTACCATGGTAGATAGGTTTTCCATTGGGTGGATAATGGAGTGTATGCGTGCATACATATCACATAGACGATCGGACGCACTCAAGGCACTCGAGAGTGGCTCCTCAAAGCCCGAGTAGAGAGTTTTCCATTGGGTGGATAATGGAGTGTATGCGTGCATACATGTCATATAGACGATCGGACGCACTCAAGGCACTCAAGAGTGGCTCCTCAAAGCCGGAGTGGCTAGACGCAGATGATTGACAGAGACTCAGGGAGGAGGCTACACATTCTTTAGGACATTGGTGACAGTAGAGCGAGAGGCAATGAGGGCACAATTGGAGACAGGGGTCATACATCATCTAGGGAATGGCGGCCACAGGACTTCTCTGGAGGACTTTGTAAGTTTTTCTTTTTTTATTCTCGCTTTCTTATTTGTAATATCACTCGTACTAACAATCCTGTTTCTAACAATTGTATTCTAATTTCTTTGTACTCCATCACAAACCACGATCCCACTGGCTTGGAGACTCAATATGTAGAGGGACACGGTCTCACTGCACTTATCAATAGACTGTACGTGTGCGGAGGCCCAATAATTCAATCATCTTTCTTGTTTATAATCATTATTATTTTTTAATGCATTATGTAGGGTGGACTGAAGTGTAGTTGTTCATTTTGCAGTGTCCGTTCAATGCTCATTTTCGTCAAGTCGAGCTTTCTAATGGCGAGGATCTCTAGCTTGTGGTTGGATTCGTGGAGTACACACCCTCTTTTTTTTGGTCTTGTGATCTATGGTGTGGGCAGCTTCCATGTATTATTCCTTATATGTACTTATCATCCTTTGTATAAAATCATACCTTGTGATAATTATAGATAGAATTTTATGTTTGTTTTGGCTCTCCTCTCTCTCCATGGTTCCATGTAATGTCATGAGTTTTCATCACTAGTCTTGTACTTATTCTATGAATTATCAATCTTGTGGGCTCAAGTAGATTTTGTAAGAATCGATTAGACATGAAGATCGAGGCAGACTGTCGTATGTGTAGTGAGAGAGAGAGAGAGAGAGAGAGAGCGCGAAAGCAAGCTGTGTAGAGTGTGAGCACGTTTTTTGTACAATGATGAGTGTTTCACTTTAGGTTTTTAGATAGATATATATATACAAGTACAATGTGCTAAGGGTGTGTTTACACCCGTGCACATATAAAAGGCTTGATGGCCCTTTATTCCCAACAACCTCCCACCTAAAGGCAATGTGCCTTAAGAGGAGAAAAGAATTAGCTAAGTCTAGGTATGTACAAAGTTGAAATAAATATATCTATCCAACTCCCATCATCTATCGGCAATGAGAAAATCGCTCTACTGGAAGACTCTTTGTGAGAAGGTCTGCAGGATTATCATCTGTATATGCACTTTGACAAGTTCAATGCTCTTGCTATCAAGTACATCTCTAATGAAGTGGTATTTCACTTTAATGTGCTTTGTCTTTGCATAAAAGACAAGATTCCGTGCTAGCATGATAGCACTTTGACTATCACAATGAAGAACATGTAACTCTGTGATGCCAAGCTCTCCCACTAGACGTGAAAGCCATAAAGCCTCCTTGCATGCCTCAGTGGCAGCCACATACTCTACCTCTGTAGTAGACAATGCAACACACTTTTGTGGCTTGGAGATCTAAGAGACTGCTCCTCCTGTGAAAGTAAGCACATACCCAGAAGTGGACTTCCTACAGTCTGCATGACCAGCATAGTCTGCATCTGCAAAGCCAACAACAGATGCCTTGTGCTTTCCAAAGCAGATGCACAACTCCTTTGTGCCTTTGAGGTATCTCATAATGCCTTTCACTACATCCCAATGCTTCTTGCCAGGGGTTGCCATGTATCTGCTAACCACTCCCACTACAAAGGCAATGTCAGGACGTGTAGCAACCATAGCATACATCAAACTGCTAACAACTGAAGCATATGGTATCCTGGCCATTTCAGCCTTTTCATCGTTAGATGTAGGGTTGTCCTCTGTACTAATTTTCACATATGGAGGCAATGGAACCCCAATGGTTCCCCCCCCAGATATACTCCTGCTGAGATAGATAGAGTAAGCCTTTTGATCTTTCACTGAGTATTCGCATGCCAAGAATGTGATTTGCATCACTAAGGTCCTTCATATCAAAGCTGCCATGAAGACTTTGCTTCAGTGAGTCTAAGGCATGAGTATCCCTGCCAGCAATCAGCATGTCATCAACATACAAATCCAAGATAATTAGGCTGCCATATGCTGCCTTCTTAGTGTACAAGCAGTGATCCACTTGACTTCTATGAAAGCCTTGGGACTGCATGAATGTATCCAACTTATGATACCATTCTCTTGGTGCTTGTTTCATCCTATACAAACTCCTTTTGAGTTTACATATCATTTTTTCCTTCCCTTGATCAATAAACCCTTCAGGCTGCTTCATATGCATGTCTTCATGTAGATCACCATGTAAAACACAGTCTTTACATCCATTTGTATGAGCTCCATATCCTCAACTGCAACCAAGCCCAAAATGGTTCTCAATGTAGTCATCTTGATTACAGGAGAGAAAATCTCATCAAAGTCAATTCCATGCTCCTACTTGTAGCCTTTTGCAACCAATCTTGCTTTGTACTTTAGTGAGGAACCAGAAGTGACCTTCATCTTGTAAATCCATTTGCATGGAAGGGTTTTCTGCCCTTTAGGCAACTGCACCAAGTTCCAAGTGCCATTTTTTTCAAGAGATTCCATCTCTGACAGCATGGCTTTATACCATTTCTTATTGTCTTGTCTACCCATTGCTTCCTTGAAGTAAGACGGTTCACCACAGTCTGTCAACATGACATAATCAGCCACATTAATAGCACTAGGAACAAACCTGCCATGTTATCTAGTAGCCCTAGACGATCTCCTAATCCGATGGTCATTGTTTGCTGGCTGTTCCTGCAAATTTCCATTTTCAGCATATTGTCTTGGCATTTCAGCTTGCAAACAGCTTGTTGTTCTAGCTATTCCTGCACATGCAATGGCTCATTTTCATGGGCAATAGCTGGCTGATCATTTTCAGCATCATTTCCTGCATTTACATGTTCATATACAGCAGGTATTTACTGTTGTACAGCAGGCACAATTTGCTGTCCAAACGGTATTTCTTTCTGGAATACAACCCTACGGACCTCCTCAATCTTTTTAGGCTATTTGTGCATGCCATCTTCTCGAAGATAACATCATTGATTATGTTATCTTCCCAGAAGATAACATCATTGATGAGTACTACTTTTCTTTTCTCGTCATCCCACAATTTATACCCCATTTCACCCACATCACCATATCCTATGAAAATGCATTTACAGGACTTTGGCTCAAGTTTGCTGCGTTTATCTTTACGAATGTGCACAAAAGCCTCACAAGCTAAATATTTGCAGATGATCATATGAGGGTGGCTTGCCCAAACATGCTTCTTGGGGAACTCCCCTCCCTAAAGACCTATTTGGTAACCAATTAATCAAGTGAACGGCTGTCATAACAGCCTTGCCCAAAAACCATGGGGTAATGCAGCATGAGACAGCATCGTACAGACCCTATCTTGTATGGTTCGATTCATATGCTCTGCAACTCCATTTTGGGGTGGATTATGAGGGGCAGTGAGCTCCCTCTTTATCCCTTTGCTGTCGCAAAATGCCTGAAAGGCCTAAGACACATATTCCCCACCATTGTCAGAGCAAAGACACTTAAGTGTGTTATCTGTCTGATTTTCAACCAATGCCAAGAATTTTTTAAACTTATCGAGCACTTCATCCTTGCTACGAATAGGGTAAACCCATACTTTCCGTATAGCATCATCGACAAAGGTGACAAAATATTTCTTTCCCCCTAAAGATAATCATGGCATTTGACATATATCCAAATCTACTAACTCTAGAGGAAAAGATTTCAAAGAAATAGATTTTTTCTGTGACGTTTGTGCATGTTTGCCATAAATGCAATGATCACAATGCTCAAAATCAGCATAACGAAGACAAGGCAAGTAACTCAAACGAGAAAGCACTTTCATTCATGTTTGACTCATGTGTCCCAACCAGCCATGCCATAGAGAAACGCTTGGCTCCTCACTCACGGCAATAACATGGTCATGCACACTAGATACATGAAGTGGATACAATGTATCACTCTTGCAACCTCTGGCAATAACCCTAGATCCCTTATAGATATTCCATTTTCCATCACCAAAGGTGGTATGAAAACCATCATCATCTAGCTGCCCTGTGCTAACCAAGCTCTTCTTGAGCCGAGATACATGCCATACATGCTAAAGTGTAAAGACAGAAACTGTAACAAAACACTACCAATACTTGCAATCTCACATGCATAGTTGTCCCCAAGATGGACGACACCATGTCGACCCCCTGTATAGGCCAAAAACCACTCACGATGAGGGATGACATGAAAGGAAGCACCTGAATCAAGAATCTAGGTATGCATGTCATCATCTGTATCTACAAGTAAAGCATGTGCACCAAAATGTGAAGAGACAAAGAGTACATCACTCCCACTATCACTATCATGAGTGACTACATTCACCTCTTCAATTTTTACACTACTCTTCTTAGGCTGACTGTCATTCTTCTCTTCCTTGCTCTCATCTACTTCTTGCCTTTTCCTTTCTCTTTCTTCCATTTGTAGTAGTCACGTTTAAAGTGACCCTCCTTGCCACAATGATGGCATTCAACATCTTTGCCACGTGATTTACTGCATTGCTTTGCCATCATATTTTCCCTTTTGCTATGATCTGCCCCTAGTATCCAAAGCACTGCAGTGATCAAAGTAGCACAGTGGACGCATGGTGGGTCCTAACCCACAAGCCCCTAAGCCCCATTAACACTTGTCTTCCTTGGTTCTTCCGAGATGAGGACATCTCCAGTTTTCTAAGGGGGAGAGGATGTAATGTCTCCGTCTGCCCCCACATAGACCCCCTCTTAATCAATTAAGGGAACTTGATTTTTTTTTAATACGCCCCCTCTCCTATCAATGCCAACAGCTGGCGGAGGAAGGGGGGAATCAGCATGACGATGGCGAGGGGGGGGGGAAGGGAAAAGGACAAAGGAGATGCCGTAGCAACTGACATGGAGGGAGATGACGATGCCGAGGAGAGGAGTCACCGACGTGGAGGAGATGACGACAATACAAGGTGGAGTGAAGACGACGATGATAGGAGAAGGTGGTGACAATAACGAGGGGAGGGAGGCCACGTGTGCCACCTCACTTCTCTCCCCTCCCCCCAAACACCTTATAAACCCCTCCCCCACCAAATCATTAAAAAAATAGATAGGAAGCCTTAGAGGAGGGGCCAGGACACTACATGGAAGAAGAGGTGGAGAGAGAGAGAGAGAGAGAGAGGAGAATAAGAGGAGGAGAAGAAGAAGAAAAGGGAGAGAGAGAGAAGAAGAAGAGAAGAAGGGAAGAAGAAGAAGACGAAGATGAAGAGAGAGGGAGAGAAGAAGAAGAGAAGGAGAAAAAGAAGGAGAAGAAGAGAGAGAGGGCGAAGAAGAGAAGAATAATAATAAGAAGAAGAGAGAGAGAGAGAGGGGGAGGAAGAAGAAGAGAGGTAGAAGAAAAAGAGAAAGAGAGAGAGGGAGGAAGAAGAAGAGAAGAAGAAGGAGAAGAAGAGGGAGAGAGAGAGGAGAAGAAGAAGAGAAGAAGAAGAAGAAGAGGGAGAGAGGGAGAGAGAGAGGAGAAGGAGAGAGAAAAAGAAGAGGGAAAGAGAGAGAGAGAGAGAGAGAAAGAGAAAGAGAGAGATGGAGAGAGATTCTTTCCCTTCCCCCCACCGAAGAGGGTGGCCACATGCATCTCTTTCCCCCATGGCTGCGAACCTATACCTGTCTCGCGAGATTATCCACCACTCGCAAACGGCCCCACTACTCGAGCACGAAGTGTAGAAATCTTGCACGATTTGCAAAGATCAGGGATGGCCAAGCGAACAATGACACACATAGATGGAAACCTCACAACGAACAACAAAGCCTCACACAAGGACGTCACTGCCAATCCGCATGCACTACCAATCGTAAGTAATGTATTTCCAAATTAATATATCTTGCTTTGATTTCCTGCATAAGATGCATTAGACTCATGTTATGCCAATCGGGAATAGGACATTAAAAAGGATAAACTACATCACAAGTATTCGAAGGATTGAATTTCCCAAATGTGCATGACCAAAGAAGTCATACCATGCGATGAATTCATAAACAACATTTAAGGCTTCAAGCATGTCCTCACAACAGTAGGTGTGTTTTTCTCGCTTTGAAGGTAGATGTTGCAACTTGCATGCCTGAAGAATTACATGAAAAAGAGCTTAATCTAGAAAAGAATCATTATCAAAGCTCTAGACCATTGTCCAAGCTCTCGTTAATAGCATATGTTTGATAGATTGGGAGTCTTGATGTTGTGTGTAGTTAACACAAACGGTGATCATAAGGGCTAAAACTGAGATGCCTTGAGACCCAACCAATAGCTACGATGTTATCAATCCTATTCGGGTACTGATATAGATACAAACAACTCTAGGCCTCAAAGGCAAATGAAGAGCTTAAGGGCTAAGAAACCCTAAGTCAAAGGAAAGATCGATGCTTTTGTACTCGTTAGAAAGAAGGTTCAGTTATTAATCAAAGTAAGGAATTATTGGAACTCATGTCTCAAGCAATGTTGAAACTTCAACATATGTCCTAGCCGAATGGAGGAAGTGTTAAGTAAATTTTGCATGGAATCGCTTAGATCCCAAGGGGAAGAGCAAATACACGATGGAAAGGTTATCGGGACTATTTCTGCAATGTTTGGAAAATGAAACCATTGATCAAATAGCATCCTAAATGCTTTTATATTAAAACTGATTGTGGAATGTGATTTGGATGATTATTCCAAGTGTTTGTATTTGATGGTAAATGCATGGCAAGGGTCAATAATGACAACCTAATTGCCTTGATTGTGCTTGATTCTTAATTGGATTAATTAAGGAAGAATATTTTGCCCAGGTGGATCATCTCCGAGGTCACGCCGTGTTTCAACCCGAGAGGGCACTGCTCAATTCACGAGCCGAAGGTCGAGTGATGAAAAGACCAACCACGAAAATTGTGTCTCACTTGTCAGTGGAGCTCTGGACACCCCTTGCTGACTCCGGAACAAAGTTGTGGATTGTCGTGAGCCCAACGTCTAAGGCATTGGAGGATCCTATTCTAGATACTGGATGGAAATTATGGGCCATGTGATTTGGACCAGTTACTTCTGTAGGGCATAAGGGGTACTTCTGTTGGACAGAATGAATACATAATTTCTCCTATATGGACAGGAAACAAAGATTAATTAGAAAAATAAGTTAAGGAACTTGTTTCATAAAAGAATTGCTTGCATTGTTTTCGTATTTGTGTTGTAAATTACGCGAACCAACCATGTTCCCTAAAAGGCTTAATTAAGGAAGTTGATTTTAAATGTCGTCATAAATGTGATAGGACCTAATTAGAAAACTAAAGCCATCAAGGAAAGCGGGTGGAGAGAATCCCGATGGGTTTGTCCTACGGCAGGATGGTCCCAGAGAATTGGGAGGCTTCTCACAAGGTTTTACCATCGTTCAACCTCTAGGTAATGTTAAGTTAGACCCGATTTATGCCATTTTAGGGGACTGAAACGAAACTATGCCCTATGGGCAAAGAGATTGAGCAGCACATCCCTCTCATTTCCCATTCTCTTTGAACCAAGTGCGGTATGGATCTGCTCAACTTGGGTATCTCTGCATAAAGTAGGATGTCCAGGACCCGACGCTATAATGCTATCAGGAGACCTTGATTACTAGAAACCCGGATTTTAGGTCAATTCTAGTGGGTTCGACCGCAAATGTTCCATTGCGAGGCGAACTCGGAAAACCCTAGGTGACAAACCTCGGAACATTCCATGGGAGTGCCGAGGCAGTGATGCTTAGATTCGTTTCTCAATGGACTGCTAAAATGTGTTTGGACAACCGGGCACATTACACTTGCAATTTGATGATACTATCTCTTTTTTTGGGCCTCGTATTATCTGATGATGGCAATGATTATAGTTGTCTCTCCCAAATGTCATAAGTCAATGAAGTTTCCTATATCTATAACCCAATCATGGTTGGTGATTTAAGTATATCATCTATTGAAGTTTCTTGTCTTTGGAATCCATTGATGGTAAGTGATTGAAGCTGAAGCACTAGTCTATCGGATTTTTGTCTCATTGAAATCCTTGGATAGTAAATAATCAAAGAGAAAATGAATTATCTCATGATATATTATGCATTTAAAATCTACAATTTACACAAGTGATTTTTGTACTAAACATTTTAGTTTAGTAATTAAAAACCCATCAATACTAAAAGGCACCTCTATTCTCCTCTCAAGGGAGGAACACCCATGTCTATAACAATTGCCACAATGAATAAAATATATTTTCAAAATGAACTTTTTGCCAAATGATAAAAATGTTGATAACATATTGTCAATTTCCTTACACCCATTTGCAAAGTCTTCCTCAATATTAATCCAAACCAATGCTTTATGTATGAGTTTTGTTGTGGGTTTCCTTGAGCCAAAAATAATTCAAGTTCTAAGAAATTTTTGCCACTCATGTAAACTACATATATCCATTGACTTTGAGGTTGAACCATTCATCTAAACTACCTATATCCAATGGCCTATAAGTTTGTTTTTAGGTTCTTGCGATTCCTCTTTATATTTCTCATATCTAGTTGTTGCTTTTAGGGTTTGTACAATATTGCTTGTTTTTACAGAAATTTAGGTTACTCTATTCTTTCTTGTAAATTTGAAAAAAATTTACCTGCAAAAAAATTCTGCAAACTTGAAAAAACATTTTATGGGTAAAGGAACCCAAAATTTCATGTGCAAAAATCTATCACATATTTCTATTGTCATGATCTAGCTCATCCAAAATAAATTTCATATAACAAAAAACATACAACTTGAATTGCATAGATATCTACTCCCAACACTTGCAAATTCCCATTTACTACAACTTCACTTTAGGAGCTAATTAGGCTACTCAAAAACTTCAAACATACCATTTTGAATTGAAACATCAAGAACCTCATCCTAAAACTTGGGTGCCTAAACTTTACTAAACTATTATCTACCTTGCACAATGCTTGAATGTAGGGCATTTTAAGACAGAGATCTAGAACTCTAAAAATTGTTGAAAACTAGAGGAGAGCTCAATCTATGAAACTAACAAGGATATATTTGACAAGTGAAATGAAAGACAATGAGAGAAAAATGTAGACTCCCATAATTATGATTATTTATGAGCTGAGGCCTATTTTATAGGAAAATACAAAGTGTTAAGAGCCAAACCAACTACCTAGAAAACCATCATCTAAAAGACAACTACCCACTTAATTGGTTCCACCACATGTGGCTCCCCTTTCCACCATAATGGAGATAGTTCCACCACATGTGGCTCCCCTTTCCACCACAATAGAGATAGTTTCTATGGTGCTAGATTTCCACTGACTAGAATTGGGAAAATTTCAACACTCTCTAGACTCCTTCAATTTGACCAATAGTTTGATACCTTTGTTCATTTAAAAAAAATGACCACTATTGCTATCAAAGTACTACTTCAAATACTCTTGTTTGGTCTTACAACATGGCTACTATTCCAAGTATGCCTTACATCTTGGCTTCTATTCCAAGAAAGTTTTGAGTTTGAAATATTGTCTACTAAGCTACTATTACAAGGATGATCTGGATTATTATTTTTTAATAGACTCATAGAGGATTTATTAATGCTACAAAATAAAATCCTAAAAATCCCAATAATACTCATGGTTATCATGACCAACAATTATGGAAGTATTGGACTCTTCATTGTCTTCAATCTCTTCAACTACATTTGCTTGCTCTTTCTCCTTGAAGCAATAATGAGCTAAATACCCAATCTTTCCACACATAGAGCACTTCATTTTCAAGAGGCAATCTTTCTCTAAATATTGCAGCTTACCATAGTGGTTGCAAGAACTCTTGACCTTGGACCTTAAAGTAGATCTATTATTCACACATACATAGCTGCATCCATGTAATTGTCATGATTTGTAAGTCTTACGTCCTCTTCATTTGGCACATTCTTTAGAGTGGTGATGACAAATTTATCATAGCTTGGTGTAAGACTCTTCAATAGAGGCACAGTGGCAAACTCTTCAAACATAGTCTCCCCTTGGCCAATCATTTGAGAAGTAAGGCTCTTCATGTCATTTGAAGAGGTTGAAAATGGCATTCCAACTTCCATGCTAAGAGTTAAAAAACTCAATAAGTAGACACATGAGTGTACCCTTTCCCTTAGCACCAAATGTTTCTTCAAGAATGTTCCATGCTTCTTTGGAGGATTAGAGTTTACCAATGTGGCAAATGGAGCACCAATGTGGCTAATGCCATTTTTCTCTTGGTTAAACAAAAATGATAGTTATGTTTTTTATGATGACAACTAGGCTTGAAATTGTAGGCTTTGTTGCAGCATTCAAGATCCACATAGAATACCTTTTGTTTGCATTTAAAAACCCCAAGATTTACAAAAACTAAATTGTATTTGCAAAAAATTTGTAAAGATACATGAGTTTTAAAAATTTTAAATCTATGGAATGACTTGAGTCTACATCAAATGGGTATTTCTCTAAGTTGCATACATATGTTACGTCCTTCTATAATATCACTAATTGCCATAACCTCTTGGGCCTACATGGACAAGGTCGCCTTTGTTCCACCAAAAAATCACAAGACTTTCCTTGACATTATGGTCAAACCATAAGAAAATGGAAGGATCACCAAGTGTATTTAATTGACAACAGAAAAAGATAATATTATTCATAAATGAATACATCATATAATAAAGGACTTCGAACCTATAAATGTGAACCACATATAATAACCATATCTCTTTGAGCATTAAGAACAAAAGAACAATGAAAAATTTGTAGTAAATCAGTATAACAATAGGCTCTAGTTCTTTACAAATTCAATATAAACCCTACAAACATTATGCCCTGGTATAAAAAGATACATCTTGTAACTTACATGCCTCATGGATATGACAGAAAATCTTACACATGCATTGCATAAATTAAAGTTGATAATGTCTTCCACTTAGGCCTCAGCAATTAGTATGTCCTAAAGTAGATGAAAAATAGCATGTGGGAAACTTACTAACATACTTGTGGATTGTTCATCAAAACTTACCAACTTTGATTCAAAGGCCAAGATTGTCATGATCCATATTGATAGTGGAGTTATGTCCTATGGCATTGCACTCTCATCGAAACTAGTAGAGGGAGCTCTAGGAAGCATGTAAAAGAGGTAGGAGGATGACAAATCTATGAATGCCATGACTATCTTAGTCAAATGAAAAAGAACCTACTCATCACAACACAATTTTTCCAAACCATATTTACATGGATCATGTTGAATGTCTATGCCAATAGGATTCTCCATGTTGAGAATCAATCTCAAAGACTGACAGATGTAGCCTAGCTATCATCAACCATGTGTGACATAATAAATGAGTCAATCTGACTCAACCATGGTTAGTGTCTATGGTCAATTTAGTGACCTATCTTACTTCATAGTTGTGTGTTAGAATTAGTGAATTATTTTGCATAATGGAATAATGAAAAGAAGAGGGATCACTGCCCTCTGTTTTACTGATGGCTCCATCTAATGTCTATCTCTCTCCCTCTCTTTGAACATGGTATCAGAGCATGCTTCATGAGAGTTGGAGTTATGGAGCTAGACTTGACCTTCATTTTGTGAACTTTCAGGTCATCAAGGCTTATGAAGGCATCATCTACAGCTTGCTTGAGCACCATCAATTGCTCCCCTACCTTGTCACCTACCCCACATTTTGCAATAGGCCCTGAGGCTGTTCATGCAGATTTGCACTTGTTTTCTGATGCATACAATTCAATTTCAAACAACTCATACTTGTTCAGTTTGCACACTTGAACATTGAAGGAATGCTTGGCATTGAGATTGGCATCATATTCAAGTACTTGCGCACTCCAGGAAGGCACTGATCTTTTTCTATTATTTGTATATAGTAGATAGTGTTATAATGCATAGTGAGACAGCATGTATTTCATTATTTGAAGCTCACTAGAGCTCATATTGATATCTATTGGTGTCTGAATTATGCTTGGATGTTGCGGGATGTTTTGAAAATTATTTGTGCAGCTTACAATTGATTCATTGTTGGTTATAATAGACGTTTGCCAGTTACTATCTGTGGAAAGGCTCTTTGTCGTGTTCACATGAGAGCTATGCAACCATTGGTGCTTATATGGATATGTTTAAATTTAGACTAGATGATATGGCGCAAAGGTTTTGAGATGGTTTTAGGAGTTATCGAGTTGAAAAACTTCAAATATTGTAGAAATATTGCTATTGGTTATTGGAGGACTGAACATGTCCTAGTTGGCAAGGTGTATGCCTATTCTACATGGCTACATTCCTAGCTATTTTGACTTATGTGTGGTTGTATTATGTAAGTACTATTATGAGCTACAAATGTACTTGAATCATTGAAGAGTTTATATGGTGAGCAAAAGCTATTGAAAAAGATTTGAAAGAGATTTGAGAGACCTTCAGTTTATGTCATTCTACATGGTGCATGCATGTTATAGTGAGTTGTAATTAAAGTGCAACCAACTTACTTACTTCTACATGTCTTGATTAGTTGATGTTTGTTGAAGTCTTGCTTGTGTAGTATTTGCAGCTATAGTTAGCATACTATGACAAGTTTTTGTAGACTATTTGAAGGCTAATATCACTATTGCCTAAGTGGAAAGACATTGCACTATTTTGAACTAGTGATTATAGCATTATGGAAAATGCAACAAGGTACTAATAGCATTACCTAGATTGTGGGGGAGAAATTGGACAATAAAAATTTTGATTTATGGAAGTTTAAAATGTAGAACTTCCTAGTTGGAAGAGGTTATTCGGACTTATGTACTAGAGATGAAGCTAAACCAAAACTGCCAAATAGAAATCTTGCTCCTAATAAGCAATAGAGAGATCATATACTGTGGACAAAAAGAGCAAGTAAAGTTCTACATTGGTCCTCATTATGCATATCAAATGCTATGGCCATGCAAATCATTGATTCTCAGTCTCCAAAGAATGCATGGAAGATTCTTATGAAATTTATGGGAATGTAACACATACAAGGAAAACTCAACTTAAGAAATAACATGACTAGAAATGGAAAAATCATACATGCTTACACCACTAAAATTAAACCATTACTAATTTACTTGCCTCTATTGGCTCAAAGGTCAAGGATGATGAAATGGTTGCAGTTACTTTGAATGGTTTGGGTAAACAATATAAAGCTATTGATACATTCATTTTTGTTAGACCAAAAAACACATATTTGGGATGAGCTGCTTGCATTGTTGCTGCATAAAGAAGCCAAATTGGGCTTGGACACAAGATCTAGTACCTCTCAAATCAAAGATAAAATTTTTCACTATATTCAAAGAGCTAGAGGTGTCATGACTTAAGGGGCCTCTCGAGGTCATGATGACACTTGACATAGCTATGGGCAGCAACAACAAAATTCTTGGAATAATTCAAATGCATAGGGCCAGAGAGGCTCATGATTTTTGAGAGGCAAGGGGAGATCACCTAGAGGTACGTGTACTTGGTAGTCTATTGATCAGTCAAATAGAGACAAAGATTGCCATTATTGTGATAGGTATAGTCATATTGCAAAAGATTGTCACAAAAAGTAGGTTGATATGAAAGCTAAGGGTAGACAGCATAGCCATTATGCATCATCTAGTAATGCCAATGATATTCAGACAGATAGATTGTTTGTGATAACATATGTATCAAAAGATATGCTTAAGCAAGGCAAAGTTGATGAGAAATTGTACATTGACTTAGGTGCTTTGAATCATATGATCCCACATGACATTAAGCATATAGGTATTGTAATAGATTCAACAAAGATGGATGTTTCATGGAAGAATATGTGAATGGCTGTAAGCCAATTGCAAAGGGTAAACAGAATGGTAAATAGAATGGCAAAATGCTTACTTTGGATGCCACTATTCCTAAACTAAAGGGAACCATTTTTACTCATGATAGTGGAGCAATCATAGACTCTTCAAATTTGGCATAAGCGCATTGGGCATGTTAATATAGAATGGCTAAAAACTATGCAACAGAAAGCGATTGTGCTTAATCTTTTGAGATTTAAGTATATGGATTTAGGACATGTATGTTCAACTTACTAATTTCGAAAGCAAACTAGATTTCCATTTGTTAGACATGTTAAGAATAGCACTAGACCATTGCAATTAGTGCACTCGGATGTTTGGAGTCTAGCACATAATGCATCATTTAGTGGTGCAAGATATTATGTGTCTTTCATTGATAATTACAATAGGCACACTTGGCTATATATTTTGAAGCACAAGGATGAAGTGATGGATGTCTCTAAGGATTTCAAAAGTCATAATGAAAAGATATTGGGTCTTATATCTCTTATTTGAGATCATATGGAGGAGGTAAATATGTCTCCCATGAATTTGACAAGTATTGGGCTAAGTATGGAATCAAAAGGCTGCTTACATGTAGCTATACACTACAACAGAATCGTGTAGTAGAGAGGAAAAATAGAGTGCTTATGGAAGCTATAAGAGCTATGCTAAATGAGAAGAATTTGTTAAACTACTATTGGACTGAAGTAGTTGTGACTGTAGTATATGTTTTGAATAGAGCTGCCACAATTGGTATCCATGACACTACACCATATGAGAAACTGTATGGGCACAAATCCAATATCAGCTTTTAAAAATCTTTGGATGTATTGCCTATGTGCATGTGCCAAATGAGAAAAGAAACAAGCTAGATCTGAAGATAGACAAGTTTGTCTTTGTTGGCTATGCATAGAATAGGAAAGCATATAAATACTACAATCCTTCTACGTGTGAGACATTGTCTAGCAGAGATATTGTATTTGATGAGTTGGCTTCTTGACATGTGCAACATGTCCGCCCATCAACTGTCCAAGCACATTTTAGCGGTCCATCGAGAAACGAATCTAAGTGTCGCCGCCCAAGACTCCCAAGGAATGTTCCGGAATTTGTCGCCTAGGGTTTTCCAAGTCCACCTTGCAACGGAACGTTCACGGCCAAACCCACTAGGATCAACCTGAAATTTGGGTTCCTAGGGCCAAGGTCTCCTTAATAGCATTCTAGCGTCGGGTTTTGGACATCCTACTTTATGCAAAGACACCCAATCTGAAGCAGATCCATACCGCACTTGGTTCAAAGAGAATGGAAAACGAGAGGGATGCGCTGCTCAACCTCTCTGCCCGTAGGGCATAGTCCCATTCCGATCCCCTAAAACGGCATGAATCGGATTCTAACTTAACAATACCTAAAGTCGAATGGTGATAAATCCTTGTGAGAAGCCTCCCAGTTCTTTGGGACCACCCTGGACCCGTTGGGGATTTCGTCCACCCGCTTTCCTTGATAGCTTTAGTTTTCTAATTAGGATCTACCACATTTATGTATCATATTTAAAATCGGCTTCATTAATTAAGCCTTTTAGGGCACAGGGTTCGTTCACGTAATTTAGAGCACAGACATGAAAACAAAACAAGCAGTCCTTTTGACAAATAAGTTCCTTAACTTATCTTCAAGTTAATCTTTACCTCCTGCCCATACAGGAGAATTATGTATCCCTTCTATCCAACAGAAGTACCCCGTCCAAATCACATGGCACCAGAATTTCCATCCTTTATCTACAATAGGATCTTCCAACGCCTCCAGACATTGGGCTCACGGCAGTTTACAATTCCATTTCGGTCTAGGCAAGGGGTGCCCAGAGCTCCACTAAACCCAAGCGACCTAGGAATGAGACACAACTTTCATGGTTGGCCTTTTCACCACTCGACTTTTGGCATTTTCACCTAGGTGCGATCTCGAAGATGATCCACTCGTGCAAAATATCCTTCCTTAATTAATCCAATTAAGAATCAAGCATAATCAAGACAATCAACCCTAATATCATCTTCTAAGAAAACATTCATTTATCAAGACAATCAACCCTAATATCATCTTCTAAGAAACCATTCCTTTATTCCCATACCAACTTGTCATTACAGACCCCTGCCATGCATTTGCCATCAACACAAGCCTTTGAATATTTATCCAAATCACAATGCAACAATCAGTTGATTGAAAGAAAAACATTTAGGGTATTGTTCAATCAACCAACAAAACTAATTGTATTTTTTCCAAACAATACAAGAATAGATGTGATAATAATTCCATCGCATATTCGCTCTCCCCCTTGGGATCAAAGAGCAATTCTATGCAAAATTTACTTAATACTTGTATGCACAATTCCTAATATTATTCTTTTTACGATTGTGCTATTCATAACCCCTGATTGATTGCTCTATCAACGAATAAGCCATATGCAACTAAGTGCAATTAACTTCCCTTAATATATGCACTTTGTAAACTCCATCTTTCAAATATGTGAGAAGAGGCTTATCCCTTTCCATGACCTATTCTCATACATCAGAGCATGGGCCTAATGTATCTCGTGCAAGAATCAAAGCAAGCATCTATCAATTTAGAAATACATTACTTACGACTGGAACCGCAATTGGATTGACAGTGATGCCTTCGCCCGACGCTTCGTTGCTAGTTGTAGGATTACCATCCGCATGCGACATTCTTCGCTTGGAGGCCATCGTCTGCAAGTAGACTCAAGAGATTAAGAAGATGGAATAGGTTCGAGATGGGAGAGCATAAGAGAAGATGGTTAAGTCGAGGATCGAGATAGAGGAAATTGAGCTAACTCTCTCCCTTGCAGCCTCTCGAGGTAACTCTTCTCTCTCTCTCTCTCTCTCTCTCTCTCTCTCTCTCTCTCTCTCTCTCTCTCTCTCTCTCTCTCTCTCTCTCTCTCTCTCTCTCTCTCTCTCTCTCTCTCTCTCTCTCTCAGGTGGTATCCTTCTCTCTACGTCTCTCTCGCAGCCTCACGGGGTCTCCTTATGCTCTCTTGTGCCTCCCCATGCCTCATATTTATAATGAATTAGAGAGGAGGGGATGAGGCTGAGAACAAGAGTTCTTAGTGGAGGGACTCTTGGAAAACTCAGTTATCTAATGCTTAACTCATAAATTTGATGGTTCCATTGGCTCCAAAACGAGGGTAAAACACCAAGACACTTGGTTGGAAAGCTTTCAAATCGCTCCTTCTTTCTCTCCATGTTCGAATTGATGTCTACTGCTTGTAGACTGCGACAGCAGCGCACACAATTTTACCAATCACTCTATTTATCTTTTTTTTAATATAAATCTCCAAAACTAACTAAAACATCACTTGTCTTTTCTTTAAAATGACATCAAGTTTTATCTTTTTAGGATAATATCTAAAATATCTAGAATATGCTAGTTTTTTCCAAAATCTAATATTTCTGGACCATCCAAACTATACACATTAATACTAGTGGTTAATATGGCTCATAAGTCTCATTCACGTTGTAACTTCCGTGAAGCTATGATCCTTGTTAATCCGAGGAAAATATCGGATTTACAACTCTCGATTTTTCTAAATAAAATATTTTTAATTAAATAAAAATTATTAATTATTAATGTTAGTTATTTTTACCTTAGTTAGTCTTTAGTTAGTAATCTTACTAACTTATTAATTGACTAACTAACTTTCGAACTAACCAACTAACTTTTAATTACGTGGAAATATTACAACATGGTAGTCAAAATGTGGTTATTTTGGATGGACAAATAAATGATACTCATCCTAAAATGTATACTATGGATACTACTATTAGTGAATCTACATATGATACCTCTATTACCATCAATCAACGGAAACATGCTGCTTGTACATTCATGGTTCTATGTCCATTGACACAAATATGTTAGAAAGGGGAAGATTGGATAAAGGAAAATGAAAAATGTTTGAAGATGCTGTTGGGACACTTACTTTTGGTTATGAGTCACCTCGGAGTGATAGCTTAGATAGTGAACTTGGTATACCATCAGTTACTATACTTGGAGTTAGGCAAAACAAGTATGTACTGCCTCATGAGAGGAAATCTCATAGTGTACCACAATAGAGAAGATCAGAGAGAGTCAAAAAGTCTATTGATAGGCTAACTTATAGTGGGAATTCAGTTAGACAATTTGCCTATATGACAAAAGTAATGGGTTATCAAGATGGCACACAGAATTCAATGAATCAGTTGTTGATGAAAATTGGTATGTAACTATGGACGAAGAGTATGTTGCTTTAGTTGAAAATGATTCTTGGAATTCGGTCAAATTATCTGAAGGTAAAATGCCCATTGACTGCAAATGTGCTTACAAGGTGAAATGCAAAGTAGATGGGTCTTTTGAGAGATTCAAAGCAAGGCTAGTTGCCAAAGGTTATGTGCAACAGTATGACCTTAATGATTATGAGGAGACTTTCAGTCCAGTTACTAAAACAGAAACTAAGAGAACTGTCATTGCTTTGATAGCATCTAAAGGATGGAAACTTTGGTACATGAATGTTAAAAATGCATCCTTGAATGGGGATCTGGTTGAGGAATTATACATGGACCAACCAAAGGGTTATGTACATCCAGATTATCCTAATCATGTATGTAGGCTAAAAAATGCACTTTATGGTTTGAAGTAGGCACCGAGAGCATGGAATGTTAGGATCAGCTCTTATCTACATGAACTTGGATTTCATATGGGAAATGTAGTTCACAATCTATTCATAAAGAAGACAAATACAGGTTATGTCTTCTTAGTCATTTATGTTGACGGCTTAATCATCTCACTGAAGATGATGATTATGGTATTGGTTAAATTAAGTCTATGTTATAGGCTAAATTCAAAGTGAAAGACTTGGGAGAGCTGAAGTATTTTCTTGGAGTTGAGATAGTGACTACACCTCAAGGGATTTGGCTACTATAGAAGCAAAATGCACAAGATACATTGATCAAATATGGAATGCTAGATTGTAAGCCCATGGAAACCCCATTAGACTAGAATGTAAAGCTTGGAGTTGATGTTGGCAATGAGATAGAAAATGTTATGATGTATAGGCAGATGGTAGATAGCCTTATCTATCTTGCCATTATCTGTCCTAATCTCAATTACTAAGTGGGGCTAATTAGTCAGTTAATGAAGAAGCCATGGAAACCTCATTTGGATGCAATCAGGAGGATTATGCGGAATGTAATGGACATATCTAAGCATAGGTTGTTTTATGAGTTTGGAAAACCTCTTCAGTTGATAGGATACACCAATGTGGATTGGGCTAATTGTTCATATGGAAGATGGTCAACAAGTGTATATGCTTTTAGTCTTGGATGTAGTATAAGCAATTGGAGTAACAAAAAGTAGCCTACAGTTGCTCTCGCTAGCATAGAGGCAAAGTATAGAGGCGCATCCCTAGTTGCATGTGAAGTAGTTTGGCTCTTGAAATTACTGAATGACTTGGGCATACATATGGATTGATCATTCACATTGCATTGTGACAACTAATAGAATACCTCATTACTTGTGGAATATTAGCACACAACATCAATGACTTGTGGATAGAGCTAGCCCATGATGTCATAATCAAAGCACAATGGATACCATTCAAGGGGAAGGATGAATTGCTAACATTGATAGAGGTCAGAGGGAGCATACTCACATTTGGGAGTATAACTAGACTCATCATTCAAGGGAAAGGATGAATTGCTGACATTGATAGAGGTCAGAGGCAACATACTCACATTTGGCAGTATAACTAGACTCATCATTAAAGTAAGCAACATGCTCGATACCCCATCACCCATTAGAAGGAGAATCACATCTTGTCCACCTTTAGAAGAAGTAAACTTTTCTTCCGACTAAGGAAAACAAGAGATAGAACAACAAGAGGTTAACCATCAAGAATGAGAAGAAGGCATGCACTATGTCGCCAATTCCTTTCGACATGAGGACATATCGATTTCTCTAAGGGGGAGAGGATGTAATATCCCCATTCACACACAAACCCCCCCTTGGTACTTAATAACAAAGGTTAATATTAATAAACATTTAATTTTTTTAACAAATTGTTTTACCTCTCTCCCTCTCCTCGCCGTTGCAAACTAAGAGAGAGAGAGAGAGAGAGAGAGGGGGGGGTTGCCGCCATCGTCTGGTGTAGGGGGGAACGAGGGGGGAGAGCCTTGACACCACCACCTCCTCCCCTTTCCAACCACCCACTCCACGTTCCTTGCCGGGTGGACAACCGTTGGCACCCCGTCGCCATGATCTCCACAAAAAAGGGGGGGGCGGTCCATACTGTAGGCATAAGGAAGAGGGAGATTGCAGATCACCTCCCCTATCCTCCCCCACTTATAAAAAACCCTCCCCTCTACTCTCAAGGGGTAGCGTCGTAATCTGTGAATGAGCCATCTCCCCCTTATTCACTTCGCCGACGTCTCCATAAGAAGGATAGGAGGTTTTAGAATCTTCTAGAACAATCTCTTAAGGAGGCTTTCACACACTATACATTGAAGACTTCCTACGTGCTCTTCTAGAACAATCTCTTAAGGAGGCTTACATTAATTATCGCAACTTAATTGAGCATATTTCGAGATAGTGAGCATACTAGGAAAATTTTATTCATCGCATTCATCTTAGATGATCGATTAAAATTGCACTTAGAAGCCGTTAAATTACACATATATTGCATGAAAATTTCATGCTAATATATATATATCAAAAGTTTCAAATATACGCATTTTATGCATCCACATCCCTTTTTGCTTGGTTGAAATAATAGGGAATCCTATTACATCTCAAAAACATAAATTGAACTTGTGATAGAATACGTATAGGGATTGTGCACTTGCATCAAATAAATTCATTATTTGCACAAAGTTATGATTAAAGCATTTACATTAGAAAAAACTTAGTATTTTAGTAAAAACAATTTTTTGCGTCAGAGAGTATATGATAGTTTTGAAGGATTTTGATAGTTCCTTTAAATTGCACTCATATTATGCATTAGATAGAGTGCGCTTGTGAAGTTGCATTCATGAAGAAGAAAAGAAGATGAATGAATAACCCCACGAGTACGTGAACAGATCAAAACTTACAATATCTTAGCCTTAAAGTTATGGTAGAGTGAACTGATTAGTCAATTGAGTAACTAGACTAAGGGTTACGACATCTAGATTTAAACATAGGGTTCCACACCATACATTTAGCTATTAATCAATGATTGAGAATCATCGATTTCTTTTCATCATGAGCGAAATTGCTAGTATCAATTGTGTTGGCTAATATCTCGTGGCCCATGTAACTTCTGATAAAGGCACACGGATTGTATTAAATTGTTATTACTAAGTCTTAGGATTGCTATGATTTCCACTATGAAATCAAGAAGGGTATCTGGTATGGAAAAACCCTAACATAGGGTTCCTAGGAAGTTGAAAGAATTTCAAACCCTAAAGTGTTAGAAGTTGAAAGGATTTTTCTCAAGGCCTATCTTGCTTGAAGCTGAAAGGAATTCAGAATCCTTAAGTAACTTTATGAATTACACGACAAACCCTAGTTCAAATGAATACCTAGGGTTTCGTTGTAGGGAACCAACATCCCAATTTGCAATCAACCTTGCAAGGATACTCCATTCAAAAAAAAGAGAAAACTAAATTAGGTTATCTTTGGAAATCTCAAACGATAACGTGGATAAAGCCAAGACTAGATGTTATCGCATCAAATCGGAATTTCCTTGGCAGAGAGAACAAAGAATTTTTCTAGTACATATTGTGCACTTCTACTTGTGTTTGTACTTAGGAACACCTGTTTCGAAAAGGAGTCATCTAACAAAGGAATTGATAAGAAAAAATCTTTCAAATTGGATTCAAGTTGAAACGCCTGAGAAAGGCATTTTGAGCACCCCCAGCTAGCCGCCAACCCTATCCAATGTGGTTTTTGATAGCCACGTCGGGAATGTGGACCAAACCCATCATGAGAGGTCTCTCCATAGAAACGTCTATTCGTAAGAGGATGCTCAGGTGCCAGGGGGCTTTGGCTGTCAATCCCCTATCCCTCGATCCTACTCATATGGTCTACGTGACTCGGAAAGAAATCTTGAGGCCCTGTTACTAGTGCAAGGGCAGAAACTTGGAGGAAAATAATATGCATCCTTACAAATTGCAGGAATCGTCCTATGGATAGGATTTGTATCTCAATTAAAATTTTAATATAAAGTTTATTTTTAAAGGAATTTGTCTGAACGATTTCGTGTTGGTGCATAAAATTACGTAAAGGAACATGTGACTAACCGGTTAATTAAGGAAGATGCTTGTATGTGTTGCCACCAATGTGCTCTTAGGTAAGTTGAAACTAAAGCTATCAAGGGAAGCAGGTGGGTGGAACCCTCGAGGGGTCCGTCCTATGGCAGGGTGGTCCTAGAGAGCTGGGAGGCTTCTCAACATTCAAATCATGATGATATATTGACCTTAGATAATGTAGGGTGGAACCCTGGTTCATATCGTTTTAGGGGACCGGATGGGACTTTACCCTATGAGTAGAGAGGTCGAGCGATGCATCCCTCTCGTTTCCCATTGTCTTTGAACCAAGTGGGATATGAGTTTGCTTCAATTTAGATGCTCTGCGCAAAGTAGATCCGATGCTAGAAGGCTGTAGAATGACTTGACCATTAGAAACCTAGGAAGATTCAGGTCGATCCTAACAAGGTTGGCCAATACGTTTCATTTCGGAGTAGACTTGGGAGTCACTAACAGACAAACCCTGTGACATTCCATGGGAGTGCCAGGGAGCATCTACTAAAACTTGTCACAATCCAAGCATATTACATGTTCCTAATGAGCTAAGAAAGAAGTTGGATTTGATAGCTAGACAGTGTGTATGTGTTGGCTATTTCCTTGAGCAAAAGGCTTACATATGTTATAATCCAATCACATGCAAGTTATAGATGAGGAGAGATGTATTTGATTAGACAAGTAGTTTGTATGCTCATGAAAAGAAATTTGTCACAGTTGACGTAAAAGAAAAAGTGGTTATAGAAAATGTACAATCATAGAGATTGAGTAGGTCAAAAAATTCCTCTCCTAGTAGGTCTACTAAGAGACCATGGAGTAGTAAGTTGCATACGAATAGCACTCCTACAATTACTAAAAATGTAGCACAAAATAGAAAAGAAAAAGTGGTTGACCCACTTCATGTGTGAGATGTTTTTGCAAGCTATTCACATATAGGTTGGTGAGTCTGATGGCTTAGATCAAAAGTATGCATGAGGAATCTAGTATTCCAATTGTTCATACACGTAGTATCAAGAAAACTAGGGCTAATGTAAAGGGATCACAGAGTGCTCCACGAGTACACAAGTTAATGAGAGTAAGGTATCCCATAAACATGTTGACATATGACAGTTATGTTACTCACCATTATGCATATATGGCAAAGCTTATAAAGTCAATTGAGCCCACTTGTTTTGAGTAAGCTATTGATCATGTGCATTAGGAGAAAACTATGGATAAAGAAATGGCTGGATTTGATGTAAATCAAACTTAAAAGCCGGTGCCACTACTTGAGGAAAATCAACTTATGTATTCTACAAGTGGGTTTACAAAGTAAAATATAATTCAAATAGAAGTGTGTGTAAGTATAAAAAGCAAGACTAGTTGCCAAAGGTTATGCACAAATTTATGGAATTTATTATGATAAGACATTTAGTCCAGTGGCAAAGATAACAACTATAAGAGCTATCATTGCAATGGTTGTAGCAAAAGGTTGGACCTTGCATCAAATGGATGTAAAAAATGCATTCTTGTATGGTGAGTTGCAAAAAGAAGTATACATAGAGTAGCCATATGTTTATGAGAGCATGATTCATCCAATGATATGTAGGCTATGTAAAGCCTTGTATGGAACTGAAACATGCATCAAGAGCATGGCATGACAAGATAGCATAGTATCTTGTCTCTATGGCTCTCATGTTGGAAATGTAGATCACTCACTTTATGGGCATCAAAGTGATAGGCACATTGTTGTGATTACCTTGTATATAAATTCTAGCATGTGAAGTGTTGGGGGTAAAGGTGCCTCGGCCTAGCCGCCCGTGTATTACTACACTGACAGTCACTGCCACTGCACACTGCAGGTGGCGGGGCGCCCGTCACCCTCACTTTATTCTTTATTCTTTTAGTGACAATTTGAATAAAGGAAGGCCCGGTCACACACTGTGACTGTTGGAGTTCCCATTTCTTGTCTCTCTCTTTCTTGCTCTTGCTCTCCCGCCATAGCTCTCGAGTGCAAGCTTCGATCCTTCTCACCTTTCAACTGGTATCAAAGCTCGGCTTCCCGACTCTTGAGCTTGGTTCGTGGCATTCTCAGCTTCCCATCGACTCCCCACTCGCATTGGGTCTCCTTCCCGGCAACCATATCCGACTCCTTCGAGCTCCCGTCACTCCCCGGCTTCCCGAGCACCTTCTCGGCTCCTTTGGGCACCCTCAAGGCATTCACACAGAGGTATTGCTTCACTCTTTACAGGGTTTACCTCAGTTTTCAGCCCTCTTGAAACAGGGCAACCATTACACTCCCAGCTCTCATTTCATATGTGGGGTGCTCTCCCCTTGCTGGAGCTTGTTTGAGGCCATCCTTGGCTTTAATCGGACCCCTCCGAAGCTTGGCCACCATTTTTTGCAGCCCTAGGACCAGCATTTACAGTTGGCAAAATCACGCAGCCCTCCCATATGGGTCTTCAACATTGACAGTCACAACAGCAGCTCCTCCCCTCCATTGGCACTTGGAAAGGCTCCATTTCAAGCATATGAACATGCTTTGATGCTTGGTTTTGATGGTTGATGTGTTGGCATAGCATTTGGATTAATTTAACACTGTTTTGGGACTGTCATAACCGTCCATTGGCAGTTTATGACAGTATTACACTGACATTTGATGCTACAGCTTGTTTGGCATTGTCATTTGATGTCCGATTGGTCCCGTTTGATGCCCGAATGTTAGGGGAATGTATGTCTATTGTTTGGCAACCATTTGAAGCTGATTTTGGTGCTAAAATTCTCAGTTTTGAACAATAAATCACTGTTGTACACAATTGAGCTGAAGTTAGTTTACTTATGTATACTTATGCCTATGCTTTTCGGGCTATGTTTGGGGCATATATGGTGATGTATTGACACTTAGGGCTCAACATAAAGCTTGGTTTTGATTCGGGATCGTTGGTTGAGCTTGAGCTTGCTTTGCAAAGCATTTGGATGCTCCATCTTGGATGTATTTATGGCATGTATGTTGCTTATGTCTGACTGGTCTTAACATGCTTAGCCTATGCCATTACTACATGCTAGTTACATTGTTTGGAGCCTATTGCTACTGGAGCTTGGTCTTAGCTTGACCTTGGTTCCCTGGAGCTTACTTGAGCTATTTATTGGCTTGCCAGAGTTGTATCTTGGGATGTACTTCATGCCTTACATGCTTATGGATGCTACATACGAATGCTCTACCGTCTACATATCCGAGATGTACCATTGATGCTTGATCTGGATACTTATCACTGGTGCTTGTACATGCTTTGTTCGAGCTTTGTTGCTTGATATTTACGGCTTTTGTGCTAGTGGGAGCGTCTTTGGATGCTTGACAGCCATTGAGCATGCGGTCTATGCTCTTTGAGGTTTTGAGACTATTTGGGATCTTTTGCCCTTCAGGATGATGCATGGTTCATATGACTTGGTTCCTCTGATGCTTATGAGCTGACTCTTTGCTTTGGGTCTCTCTCTTTGTGAGCTGACACCTACTTGTGTCAAGTCTTGGTAGTGGCAGGAACACTTTGCCCCGTTGACTGGGGGGTGTGCCTACTCACTAGCAGATATTTGTATGACATATTTGGGTGTTGGATTCATGCTTATCGACTGTCATATGCCTATGTTATGCCCGCATGATGCCGCCTTTGGTCTTGAAAGTATCTTATGGACTTGGGATCCGATTTTGGAACTGTTAGCTCTCATTTACTGAAACCTGTAATTTATTACAGCAAGCATCTATGTATGGATTGACATGGATTTTTCATGCTAAAATATTCTAAAATGATGTACTTTCACTAGTGCTTGGTGGGCAGCAGTTTTGGTTACACTTTTCTCGCCATTTTCTCTCGATTTTGGTGATTTTTTTGTCATTTTCTACAGTAAACAACAAGCAGTTTTGAACTTTCTACAGTCTTCCAGCCTGCATTATGGCAAGTTCGTCCACTGAACATGCTATTTTCAACATCACTAAGCTTGATGGTACGAATTACTCTTATTGGAAGAGCCAGATTTGGCAGGTGTTGGTGCAGAAATCGCAGATCAAACGATTGAGGTTGAGCGGGCATCCGCCTGCAACTAAGCCAGATGAGAAATGACTTGAGCTTGATGAGTTATGCAAGTCCATTATTGTATTCTCTCTCACAGAACAGGTTCATTACAATGTATTTGAGGAAGAACAGAGTGCATGGCAGTTGTGGGATAAAGTCAAGAATCTCTATGATAAGAACAGTCCAGCGAGTCAGATGTATTGGCTGAAGCAGCTTATGGATCTGCGCATGAAGGAGAATGTGACCATGTCTGCTCACTTGAGCCAGTTCCATGCTATACTCAAGAACTTGACTTCACAAGAAATCACTTTTGCAAAGGATGTGACTCCTCTTTTCTTGCTTGGTACTCTTAATGAGTCATGGGATATATTCCGCACTGCATTATGTGCCTCTACTGCTACCTTGAAATTATCTGATATTGAGAGTGCTCTTCTGCAGGAAGAGGTTAACCGTAAGAATTTGGATGCCTCTCGTGTGTCGCATGCTATGACAGTTAGAGGCAGGAATGATGGATATGGAAAGCATGGCAATGGCAGTGGCAGTGGCCGTGGACAAGATTCTCAGATATCTCAATCCAAGTGTCGTGGGAAGTCACGTAGCAAATCCCATGCCAGGAATGCAGATGTTACTTGTCACCATTATGGGAAAAATGGCCATATTAGGCCACAATGCCATGAACTGCGCAATGAAAGACGCAAAGATAAGGGGAAAGACAAAGTGCAGGATAAGTCTTCTGATCGCAGCATAGTGCCTGCAAAGTCCAGTGTTAAAATTGAAGAGATCAATGTTATGCAGCCTGAGGATGTTGATGATGATGATTATATCCTTGCAGCTTCTTCTAGTGCTTCGCAAATGACAAAGATACACTCTATGTATGCACAGTGTTGGCTCTTGGACTCAGGTGCGTCTTTTCATGTGACACCTTGCCGAGAGTGGTTTCATTCATACCGTACTCTTTTGGGTTCTGTGCGCTTGGGTGATGACAGCTCTCTTGATATTGTGGGCATTGTTGATGTTAGGCTGCAGTTTCCTTCTGGCAGTAGTTTTGTTATTCAGGATGTACGTCATGTACCTTCTTTGACACGCAGTCTCATGTCAGTTGGACATCTTGATGACGCAAGATATCATGTATGTTTTGGAGACTCTGCATGGAAGATCATTCGTGGCAAACTTGTGATTGCGAGAGGTGCCAAGGTTAGCAGCCTCTATCTCTTGATTGTATCAGCTTCTTCCCTTGATCATGTTTTGTCTATGGGTTCTATCCCACATGTATCTCTTTGGCATGCCCGTTTGGGCCATATGTCTTTGAAGGAAATGAAAATGCTTTCTGGTTTGTAGTACTTACCACCCCTTGATTATGCATGTTTTGATTCATGTCAGCATTGTCTTTATGGCAGGCAGACTAGGTCTACATATAAAAAGCCTGGTAGGCCACGCATGAGTGAGCCCTTGGTATTGGTACATTCGGATGTCTATGGGCCCATGCCTTGTCAATCTATGGATGGTGCCAAGTATTTTGTTACTTTAATTTTTCACGGAAAGCTTAGCCTTATCCCATTAAGCTGAAATTCGATATCTGGGTTATGTTTCAGAGATGGCTTGCATTGGTTGAGAACCAGTCTAGTGTAGGCTAAAATACCTAAGGACAGATAATAGGGGTGAGTATGTCTCACGTGCTTTTGAGCAGTTATGTGATGAGAGGGATATTAAGCGTCAGTTGACCACCCCCTACATCCCCCCCTGAATGGTTTGGCTGAGCGGAAGAATAGAACCATCCAGGAGCGTGTACGTAGCTTAGCCACTCATGCCTACCACAAAGCTTTTAGGCTGAGGCAGTTAGTACAGCTGTGCATATCATAAACAGATCACCTTCTAGTGGTTTGGATTTCTAGGTTGTCGAGGATGTATAGACTGGAAAACCTCCCTCTTATGTGCATCTCCATGTCTTTGGATGTGAGGCATTTTGCCATGTGCTCAGGGACAAGAGAAGTAAGTTGGATCCTAAAAGTGTCAGATGCATTTTCCTTGGTTATGGGGATGCAAGCGAGATGGGTTACCGTCTATGGGATCCGCAGGCGCGGAAAGTCATCCGTAGTCATGATGTAGTCTTCCATGAAGACAAGATGCATAGGCAGCCTGAGAGAGTTCTTGAGATCTGCAGGGTCATATTTTAGGAGGAGCCGAGAGCTCCTGCACAACCAGTTGGACAGCCTACAGCTGCAGCAGATGCTCATGGTCAGGGTGTTGGAGGCAGTTGGATAGGCAGCAGACCCTACCATGAGACGGTTTACTAGAGACAGATGTCCACCTGATAGATTTCAGCCCTCGATGCATTATGTCTTAGTTACAGATGCAGGAGAGCCTTTCACTTATGATGAGGCTATGTGCAGGGGTGACACACTCCTAGGAGAGGGCTACGCAGTCTGAGATAGACTCCTTGCATAAGAATGAGACTTGGGATTTGGTTTCCTTGCGTAAGGGCAAGAAGGCTTTGCCATGCAAGTGGATGTACAAGCTGAAAAGTACCCTTGGACACCCCAAGCCGACATACAAGGCTAGATTGCTAGCAAAGGGTATTAAGTAGGAGCATGGTGTGGACTTTGATGAAGTCTTTTCTCCTATGGTTAAGATGACCACCCTGCGCTTAGTCTTGGCTTTGGTTGCTCAGCTTGACTTGGATTTATACCAAATGGATGTTAAGACGGCTTTCTTACATGGGGACTTGCTTCATGAGATTTATATGGAGCAACCTAAGGGCTTTGCAGAACCTGGCAGGGAGCACCTAGTGTGCAGATTGAAGAAAAGTCTTTATGGCTTGAAGGCACCTAGGGAGTGGTATCATAAGTTTGATGCATTTATGCAGTCACAGAGCTACAACAGTACTGTGGATCCGTGTCTTTACACGAAGAAAGCTCGTGATGGTTCTTTATTGATTTTGGTCCTCTATGTGGATGATATGCTGATAGCAGGGAAAGCTCATGATGAGCCAGATGCTCTTAAGGCTCGGCTCAAGAAGAGCTTTGAGATGAAAGATCTGGGACAGGCCGCTCACATACTTGGTATGCGCATTAGACGCGACAGGCATCAGGGACTCCTCTACTTGTCACAGAGGAAGTACATTCATAAAGTCCTTGAGCGCTTCTGCATGCAGGACATAAAGCCTATTGGCTGTCCATTGCCTTCTTATGTGAAGGTATCACAGACTGATTGTCCGCAGACAGATGAGCAGAGGGCTGAGATGGCCAAGATTCCCTATGCATCCACAATGGGCAGTCTTATGTATGCCATGATAGCCACTTCTCCAGATATTGCCTTTGCAGTTGGTGTTGTGGCACGCTATATGGCTACACCTGGCAAGAAACATTGGGATGTCGTGAAGGGTATCATGAGGTACCTGAAGGACACTGCAGATATGTGCATATGCTATGGCAGCCAGGATACAAGAGTCGTGGGATACACTGACTCTGATTATGCAAGGCATGCAAATAGTAGGAAGTCCACTTCCAGCTATGTATTCACATATGCTATAGGTGCTGTTTCTTAGATGTCCAGGGTGCAGAAATGCATGGCCCTTTCTACTACAGAGGCCAAGTATGTTGCAGCCATTGAGGCTTGCAAGGAAGCCATTTGGTTGGGTCGTTTGGTTATTGACCTTGGTATTGATGCTATCCCTACACTACATTCGGATTCTATGAGTGCTATTCAGTTAGCCAAGAATCCGGTCTTCCATGCGAAGACGAAACACATTGAGGTGAGGTATCACTTCATACGTGGGGTCATTGAGGACAAGTTTGTTGATCTTGTCAAGATCTCGACTGACCAAAATCCTGTAGATCTGCTCACAAAAAGCCTCTACAGAGCGCTTTGCCTTTCTCAGGAGGTTGATGGGCATGGAATGAGATGACGTCTTTCCTCATCCTATTGTACATGTGTACATGTTGTACTGTCTTTTCTTCTTTTTCTTTTCAGTCCTCACTAGGGAAGATTCGCCTTTAAGTGGGAGGTTATTGGGGGTAAAGGTACCCCCGCCTAGCCGCCCGTGTATTACTACATTGACAATCACCGCCACTGCACACTGCACTTTATTCTTTTAGTTACAATTTGAATAAAGGAAGGCTCAGTCACACATTGTGATTGTTAGAGTTCCCATTTCTTGTCTCTCTCTTTCTTGCTCTTGCTCTCCCGCCATAGCTCTGGAGTGCAAGCCTCGATCCTTCTCACCTTTCATTTCATGAAGTAGCTTGGATACAAAAGCTACTTGATGATTTTGGGATATAAATAGTAGAACAGTTATCATTTATTATGACAACATGAGTACCATATAGTTGGTAAGAAACCCATTGTTTCATGTATGCATGAAACACATTGAGATTCATTACCATTTCATGAAAGAATAGATCTTGACAGGTGGATCTCATATAAGTGAGCACAAAGGAGCAAGTTGCTGACATCTTCACTAAGACACTAGGAGTAAAAAAGCTTCGATGATTTTTGGAAATCTTACATGGAGTACAAATCATGGAGTTGAGCTTGAAGGGGGGTGTTAATATATCAAACTCAACACAAGCTAGCACTCATATATCTGAATGACCATTTTTGCATTCACATCACTAACGTGATTGGTACCTACATTAGTATATCATTCTAGTGATACTTAAGAGTTGGTTAGTCCACCTACTCAAGCTACAGAATATCTATCTAGTCATCTTTCTGGTTAGTGTGTTCACAATATAGACCACTTGTATATAATATATGTTGTACTTTATCTTATTCTTGGTAGACTGTTATACTGGAGAAGAATAAGAAAAGGAAAGACTAGGGTTCTCATCTTCCTCTATTGTGTGCATTTTCTATGTGTTGTGTGTCTTGTAATAACTCAAGCTCTCTCTCTCTTTCTCCCCCTATCTTTTCATTTTCTTGCCCTTCCCTTACTGCCCCTTCTAAGAAGTTATGAAAGTCCCCTCTAAGGAGTTCATACTATGAAACTGATCAAACAGTTGAGTGTAACATAGTAGCTGACACTCAAATTCATAGAATGTGGGCATAATAGACTATAAGATAACTTACTGTACAATTGGAAGTATTTCCATGGCAGCTTATTAAGAAACAATACAACACGATCGTCAAAGGACTTAAGAGCACCATGGTAGAGAACTTGGTGAGAAGCCATCAATATTCAATCAACTTGACTTTCAAGTCATTCCAGTTAGTGATTTCAAAGTTTTCAAGCTTATCATCAAGATTTATTTAATGGGTCATATCCTGAGCCATGTAGCAATTAGTCAAGTATGCCAATGCTTTGAAGCTAATTCAAAATGCTAAGGCTAAGAATGAAACTCAAGCAATAAGCTATACATCAGCTCGATAATAGTGGAGGTATTCCTAGTCTTCCACAAACAAACAAGCTCATATGGAACAAGTGTGAGATCAGGTTGGAGTTCCAATCCCTATACAATATCCCATAAGTTTTTTGAGTCAAGGGCATGTCTCATTAGATTGGACGAAGTAGTGTAGTTAGACCCGTTAAAATGAGTCTTGTTAGTGAAAGCATGCTTGGCTAATGAGAAGGAAGAATTGTGAGATATCAGATAAGTGGGGTAAGAAGGATAATGTGGATAAGAAGGTGATAAAACTAGAAAAGAAGGTGGTGGTGGGTAGGTTGAAATACATTGGAAGTGTCTGATGGGTACGGATTGATTGAGATACTAAAACATGAATGTTTTCATAAGGCACTTATCTGATATCTCACTAGTGGAGGTGTAGGCACCAAAATATGTGTGTTATCCAAATCTTGGGATGGCATATAACAAAATGACTAAAAGATCCACTAGATAATACCATGGAGGCAAACCATGGTACCAACTAATCCACACTCAATAATGGATAGGTGGCACTCTTATGCTATAATAAGCCCGAAAGTGTGTGGATGAGGAGATGAGCCTCGATCATGGATACACCACCTAACTAAGGAAAAGATGAGGTCTTGCAGACTATGCCTAAGGGTGGAGGATCCCCCAGCATGGTGTGTGAAGGCATGTGAGATACACTTAATGGATCTGTAAAGGAAGGTGCATCAAAAGAAGAGGAAGGGGTGGGTGGGAGATTAAATAAATTGGTAGATGTAGTAGTGATAAATATTTTTGGTTCCTTGTGTCCATTAAATGCATTGAATTGAAATGAAGAAAGAGATTATTCACCTACTTCAAAATCACCTTAAGATGAAGAAAGTGAAGAAAAAGAATAGGAAAAACTTGTAGGTAGTTGAGTTAATCTTTTGTACACTTCACCTCTCTTTGAGTTCATGAACAAAATTATATCTTCTTTATGAGTAATGAACCAATATCTTGATTGCACGATCCCTTCTTGATGAGAATCACCAGAATCTTACGGAAATGAAGCAATAGAATCAAAAGATTGATAAGTAACAAACTGCATACGTGGCATAGGAGTGAATGAGGATAAAGGTGTGAATGGCGTAGATGGAAGAGGTAAAGAAATAAATAGTGTAGAGGTCAATGGAAGAGAGATGAATGCTTTCTACTCCATGCTCATTTCCATGATAGGATAATCACTTCCTTGTGGAGTTTTGTCATTCCTGTAAAGTCATTGGACGGTACACCGAATCTAGAGGAAAAACTCAAATTTACCTTCAAGTTGGTGTTGAGCCTAATAGATAACAATAAGGTTGTACTTAGCTGGTGAGAGCTCATAGGGTCTCTAGAGTCCATGGTAGTCCAATGTCTCTCCTACCATGTTGAAACTTTAAGGAGCAAGCTACGAGACCTGCTCCTACTGATTTCTAGATGGATTTGGCTCAAGATAATGAAGTGATGATGTAGTGTTCAAAGTTATCTTTCCCTCATGTTGTTTATACTTCTTGTGCAAAGGGCTTTCAAATCAAAGACCTAGGTTTATTCAAAGAGATCTAGAACACAATGAGGGTTAGGGTAACTTAGAGACAATGAGCACAATGAAGAATCAAGAATGAATGAATCTGAATAATGCAATGCTCATGCAACAAACACACAATGTATATTCTACCTTGAACTCTTGTGTCTCAAGGACCAGGGCAAAGGTAATGAGTTAAGAGTGCATCATATTTCGATGCTTCTTGAAATGCAACAAGGTGACCTCTGAATAGGTTTTACAATAGCAAATGTAGCAACAATAGACATGCAATGGAGAGAGAAATGCTCAAAATGCAACTATACAAGTGTAGGTGACAAGCTGGAAAGCTCTAAGAGAGAGAAAACACAAAAAAAATAATAAACACAGGCTTGTAGATTGCAAACATTGCCTTGTGGGGTATCACCAATAGAAAATGCAACAAATGAAAGGGTTGGATCGACTACTAACAATGTCTGTAGAGGAGATATCAATTAGAAGAACGCTAAAAACAAACACCAGTGAATGGTAGATAGGTTGTGGTAGCTTTGCTGACGTATCCTCCACAAACAAGGTGTAGATAGCAAAGCTCTAGCACTTGCAAACTACAAAATTGAGATTGGACTAAGTTGCAAGGTAGCTTGTCTATTTTTAGAAAGGTTGGGGCCTCCCAAATTAGGATTTACATGTGGGACATTCTCTTGAATAACTCTCGATTTAAAAGAAATAGCTAAAATTCATTGATCAACTTGAATATTGGGACTGTTTAATGAAAGCTAATGATAATTTAGCTCAGCAATACCAAGGTGCAAAGTGGTACACTTTTGCATTTCTAATGATGGCCCTAATGATAGTCTAAGATCTTGATTTATACCAAAAACAATGTGAGCTAAGACTAAATAACCTATTATAGGTCTAAAGTAGGAGTTTGGATTGAAATAAGAGGAATCTAAATGTGAACTGACAATGAGAGGGAAGATCGTGAAGTGTGAAGGTGAATTGAGAGCACCAAACTCATGCTCAAATGAAATAGAGGATGAACAATTACCTTGTGAATGTCTCTAAACATAGTTTTTTTAGATCCATATCAATACCAATCTAGGTCTTTATGGAGATCTAGGTCTTCATGGAGACTTACAATCCATTCTTGTATAAATAAAGGAGCAATATAGACAAGATAAGAATCACATAAAGACTGATTGTTATATTGCCGTAATTTGTATGTTAGTCATCTCCTAGTTGTGAGCTCTGTTAAAGTTTGATGGAGATATTGGAGCTCTCTGTCAAGATCAAAACTGGGTCCAACACATTGGCTCTAAGGCTCTAGCCCGAGCCTCTATGCTCAACCAAAACACCCCACGACATCGTGGCCGCAAGAGCATCTAGAGGCTGTACAGCCTCGTGGGTCAATGTAATGATTACCAAGAATATAATAGCAATGTGGCAATGCACAAACAGTTCTCTTCATGCTTTTCATACTAACGCATTTGCTTAATTGCATAGGGAACAACACGGAGTACACTCATGCTATTGAACCATTTAACTCTCAAAACAAATGTATCCTATATGTAACGTGCATCATAAAAAATCATATTTCAACCTATATTCAACACTCATGAATCCCTCTCTCTCTACCATTTCATGTCATGCTTACGGTAGTAGGTGTAGAGAATGTTTTTATGTCATTGTCTTATTCAAAAAGCAATAAATCATGCACTAAACATAAAAATGGAGCTAAACCTCATGCCTTAGATCATTTATACATCGACACATACATTTATAATTTCTTTGTAATTTTTTGGCACATAAAACCTATTTTTCTTTTCTTTTTTACTTTTTATTTATTTATTAATAAATTACTATTTCTTTTATTTTTTATTCAACCTTATTAAGATTATTGACATTCATCATTATCTTTCATTTCATTCCATTAGAAATATGCTTTTTCCACGCGAAATGATAAAAATCCTTATTTTTTCACTTAAATACTCCATTTTGAGCTTTTAATTATTAATAACAACCACGTTTAATTACAGGTTCTACATACTATCACTTCTAGCCCTCAAAGACATGTCAAACAAGGTTCATATAAATTTTCATTCCATATGCACTTCATTTGGACCATTAACGATCAAAAACAACCAAATTTTTTTCATAAAATAGATAGATATACCGACGTTAATCGAGTTACAAAAATTGCATGCGCGTCGCCATCAAACCCGACATTGATCTCTACATAGCATGGAACATCAAGTCTCAACATGTTGCAACAATCCGATACATGATGCCGAACAAGCATCCTTCATCCCGTTCTCTTTCTTCCACCCACATAAATAACCTCTTAGAGGAGAAAGAGAGAGAGGGAGGAGAGAGAAAGACTTAATTCGGATCTACTCAAGCGCGCAACCATTCTTCAAGCAGAGAGTGGTGATGGAGAGCAAAAAAATGGAGGATCAGGCCTGCATCGTTGATTGTATAGGTTGCTTGTTGCCTCCAAATGGTCCTCTCATCAAGAACATGATGGCATCGTCATCTCTTAGGATGTATTGAAAAAAATGCCTCCCCTTCCCTCATGTGAAGATTTGGGCCTTTTTGGCCCCAAGGGTCATGCCCCTTCCAATCTTGACCAAATTTTAACCTTCCAAATGTCCGGCCTCTTACTTCTCCTGTGTCCCGACACTCGATTCGTTATCCGAAAATTTTTGTCCATCCCTCTTGAAGTCCTAAATGGCCAATAACTTGTTATGATCTAATCTAGCACTCAAAATTTTTTTGAAAAATAAACAACCACTGTGAAGTCGATCTTTTGAAGTAATTTCAATTCCTATCTTCCATGGCTACTTGCATCTTCCACTTCCATTGGTCTATAAATACCACTTTAAATTTGCATCATTCGACACTTATCCGTTTAAATCCCGCTCTCAATTTGACTATTTTTGCCCATTTAGTTTGTGTGCATTTCTTTCTCTGTTAGTGTCACATGTGTTTACACTATATATACATCCATTTTCTAGCTTTGCTAAGGATTGTAGAGCCTATTTGTTAGCAATCTATCCCATAGGATCCCACATTAGTATTTTTGCCAGTATTTATTGCTAGCCGATTAGATTTAACATGCAAATTGTTATTTTTGATGCAATATTTGGTAGGTTGGCTAGTTTCGATGATTAGCTACTATGTGGACACTTATTAAAGTGTTAATATATGGTGTGTACACCCAATGTCTTAGGATATTAAAGTAGTAACATTACGCTCTAGAGTAAATAAACCTAACTCTAGTTATTTGCTAATAGTGTGGTTACCTTAGACATAAACCTTAGTTGTACTTTCATCTATATTTTCAATTCAATGAGCAAGTACAGTCTCATTCAGTCGCATGCTCTATTATTCACTATCTACTCTTGTTTCTATTTTCTCCATAGATGATTCTCTCATGTTTGATATCATAGTCACACATGCAAATTTTGTCTCATCACCATCAATCGGTGCTATCTACTCATGATATATGACATTGTCAGCTTAGCTCAGCCTATTCAACTAGTTTAAACGAGAAGGAAGAGCTTCTATCCATCTTAGTCACAATGGTTGTGTTGCCTAGAAGCCACTATACTACATAACTTTATTCACTAAGAACCTGCCAGGTGCCCACGGCTCCACCTCTATTGTTGCTAGTAGCACCAATTGCTTCCACCTTGTTTTCAACCAATGCCACCACCTAGTCAACTCTACTAGCTATACCTTGGCTATAGTAGCATCTACACCTCACCCAAATTGTCTCCATCAATGCTGCCCACCAAGCTCAATCACACATGTCTGCGTCTTTGGTTGCATCACTTGTTGTCTAGTCTGCCCCTCAACACAGCTGCCTCCTCCATGCCACCACAACATCGTCATGATTCTTGTATCCACTGACATGCTTCTCAAGGAGACAAAAATACTCAAAAATTTGGGGCTTTTGCTCAATGAACTCCCATGTGCAAATATCCATTGAAATTGCTAATATTGACCAATTTCTTTAACATTTGTGCAAAAAATTTGAGACTTTTTCGATTTTTTGGTCCAACACACATCTTGAAGTGCAATCCACTTGTTCTTTGCAATGTTGGCTACAATCAACTACTTTCCACATTTACTAACCCTACATTTTCAAATATCACATTTACTACCATTGTTGGTGTTGGGATCAAGCTTATGTCGATACTACTCTACATTTGACTCTTACATCATTCACAAGCTATAGTTGTTATTGTTGTGATCGACATTCTCCATGTGATGGATATCATGCTTGTGCTTTTGATATAGCACAACATTGCATACAAGTTTAGATCACATTGATTTACTTGAAGCCTAATGATGACTCAAGTGGACATTTCTTCTCATCTCTAATGAAATTGCACAACCACAAATACTCCTTACTAGAATGGGCAATTGTCAGAGTGGAGAGAGAGCATCCTGATGTTCTTTCTTCTTGGTGGATTGATGTGTGTCATGGGTGTGTCCAACACTAAGTGCACGATGGGATGTTCGATATGATATATTGATGTAGTCTTGCATGAGGAGACCTTGAGGATATGCATATACTCTACTAGAGGAATCTCGGTGCCACGATGAACTATCCATGAAGCTTATGTGGCTACAAGAGGTGTATAATAGCTAGCTTAACTACTTTGCTTTCAAAGAGAAATTATGGCGTTTTGACTTTTCTTCAAGGTGCTACTAGGACACATTCAACGGCATGCAATTGCTATAATATCCATGATACATCCTAGGTGATCTTATTCTTTGCTTATCCACCTATCCTTCAAGCGAGAATATTAAAACACACTTTGATTTATGAATGTCATTTTTATTATTTATTTGGATATGAGTTTCTTAGTGTGAAGAGAGAAAGTATGCAAAACACATGAATTAAAACTCAATCATTATATTCTTGATTTTAGCATAGTGGATTTCTATTCCCAATTATATCTTGTATATCATCTCCTTTATTGATATTATGTCCTTTAATCCACTACTTATTAATGGTTTAGAGAAGGGAAGAATCAAGTGTATTTGAAGTTTAATTGTTGGAGTGAGATTGGAAATAGAATATTTCCATAATCAACATAAATTGTAGTCATGTCGATCTTCGAAATTGAAGAAGCTTCTAAGATTTCTAATGACAACATGTATGACTGATATAGTGGCTGAGCTTGTTCTTAGAATTACTAGAGCAACAATCACATTGATAAATCAAGGACAAAGTATTTGTGGCTATGCTAAACTAATGGGTCCTCTCTAAGGGAGTGGAAATTATTGGATTTAATGTGGATACTATTGAATGAGGATAGTAATGACAGTATTCACGAAAAAGCTGCAAAAAAAGCATAAAAAAGATATGAAAGAGTTGTGGATAGTTGAAAAAGTGAATAATACAAAGATAGAAATGTTGAAGATCAATACTCCACCTTGATACAACTACATAGATAATTACTGACTCTATCATTTGTGAACTCTCCGTATAAGGAGAATGCATTTTTTAATAGCATATTCACCTAATAGATTTCAATGTCAATACCGAATAGTAGCCAAGCATGGCTAAATAACTAGAGACCAACCATTGTAGAGGTTGGCATCTTGCCAATGTGGCTTCTACACTAGGTTCTTATTTGGAGGACCTATCACTGCGTGGCTTTTTCCATCGGTTTTCTTAAGGGGAGGTGCATAAGAGATAGCATCTCTCTTTGCAAGGGTTTAAGGAGGCTCGTCCCTCCCAACATGTAGGGCTATTATGTTAGATACCATGCATAATTTATGAACTTGCTAAATATACAATCAATAGTTAGTTTGGAATACATGCTCAAAAAACATGCATGCAAGGCTCTACTTAACGTAATAATGTATGATTCATTTTTGTTGCTACAACCATACTTTTCTGTACATACAACACTTGCTCTCGACTATTTCATATGTGCTATTGAAGCTTCCTAACAAAAGCACACATTAGAAGAGCATTAGCTATCTATTATAATCAGCTATAATAATCAAAAAAAATTATTCTCTTGCTTATAATTTTTCAATATTTTACTGTGTTCTATTTTTCCTTCCATTCCGTCCGAGGCCTGGCCGCTTGGTTCGAGCAGCTTGCGCCGGCTGGTCGTCTGATCGCGCTACGGCCGGAGCAGCAGCAGGTTGATCATCACCATGGTCGGCCATGGCTGCAGGCTAGGTCACAGTATAGATGATTGTCGCAGGCTAGGTCTTCTAAAAAATATCAGAAACGAAGAGAGGATGCCACACCCTAATAATATTGCAAGGGAGATGAACCTGAGAGAGACAGAGAGAGAGAGAGAGAGAGAGAGTTACCAGTTGCGAAGACCAACGAGGTTGTTGCGAGCGACTGTGAGCTTCAAACTGCCATGATGATGGCCATGAACGGCGTCTGTCTGTGTCTGTGTGTGCGTTGAGAGAGGACCGAGGGTTCCCGGGGGTGAGTGAGGGCAAGACAGCAAGAGTTATGGCTCTTTTTAAGAACAATATATATAGTACATAATGAGCATCTTGCAAAGACCCCCAAGAGTTAGAGGTTTTTGAAACGCTCCACGAGAGACCATGGTATGATGGTACTGCCATGCTACGGAACGCATATTTTAAAATATGTGTCGTATAGCAAGCTTTTAGCACCATCCAAAAATGTTGTTCACATAAATACATAAGCAGCCCTTTCTAACTTTGTGTCAATATACTCTCAAAACATAAAATACACTCACACCGTAAGACCAAGAGCCCAATGATTTCCCATTGTCAGCATGAGCAAGACATTTCTCGATTTGTTGTTGAGATATAAGCAAAACCAAACTAACCTAAGGCGCTTGAATTCTTAACTTGTCAAGGAATAATAGGTATTGATGTGCTTCAAAGGAAACCATCCTTCCCCTTTTGCACTTTGCATACTCCAACACACCCACCGCTAGGTGGAAGGCCAAATGGAAAGGCAATTGATTTGGAGAAGAAATAGCATAGAGTATGGTAGAGTACATAAGATTTGACCATTGCGATAATAATAATAAATTAAAAAATAAAACATTGCATACCAATTAGTTAAGTAGATCACATAAGCTAAGTGTATTGCATTAGTCAATCTACTTGAGAGCTTTGGATGAGCTATGGTAGAGTTCTAATTAGGTAGGCCAATGACCACAGCTATTATGTGCATGGGATGACTAAGGCTGCAACTTGAACATGATTGTCACACATGACTAAGACTCTTACATGGCTAAGAGTGTCGCATGACAAAGATTGTACTATGACTAAGACAGTGACTAAGATTACAAAAGTGACCATGCCTATAGCATGACTAAAAGTGCATGATGATTGAGACTGCATGGTGACTAAGATTGTATAACCACGATTGTTGCTCTTAGACCTTATAGTCAAAAGAACACCTTGCTTTTTGAGTGTTTGCACTTCCAATACATGCCATAACTATTGGAGACTAGGTGTAGAATTGCTCGCCACCACTTGCTTTTTTAGCACAATGATTGCTTTTGGTGATTGGACCATCCCATGCATGACTGCATTGCATATTCCCTCACTAAGACTATTGCTTTTTATTATTGGGCTAAAAAACAATTTTGTATTTTGACAATGCTAGTTCAACACCACAATTGCACAGAAATTACTATTATTGCTTGGTATTATCTACTTCTTTAGTATTAGGGTTTGCTTTCTATGTTTTGCCAGCACCAAGGTGATCATGACTATATCTAGCATGACTAAGACAACTATTATTTGTGTTTAACCTTTAAAAAATCATACTTTTTGCACCTAGGCATTGCTACAACATAATGTCACTATAGTGGACACATGTTTTTTGAAATTTGTGAAATAAAAGCTGACCAAAACTGCAACTTTTTTTACCATGACTACTATAAACCCTAAGATCCCAAATAGCAACTATTGTGCATTGATCTCTAGGCTACAAACCCTAACCATGATTACTATCCACACTACCAAGGCAAAAATCAATTGCTTTCAGTTATTTTCGTTTCAAACGTGACTATGCTCAATGCCAACATGATCACAACTAATGTGGACATGACCATGACTACATAAGTGACTACCATTGTAGCAACTAGGAATCATAAGTGGCAATGCTATTGGTTAGAGTGAGCATGACTACCAAGACATAAATTCTCCACAACATGCATGATATGTATCTATGAAACTCTAATAGGGAGCATGATTGCTAGGACACAATTTCTCCACAATGTACATGCATATATCCCTATGAAACCCTAGATCTACTATCAGATTGAGAGAAGGAGAGAGAAGGAGAGAGGGGATGAGAGAACGGGTGCAAAAGGAAAGCAAGGTGAAAGAAGAGGCTATGAGAAGGACTCCACATCCATGAAGCACAAGAAGAGAGAATGAGATATTGACTTCCATAATTTGCAACAAAAGTGTCACACTACATTAGATCCTCAATATAAGTCTTGAATCCATCTCTTTGTGTGTATTTGCTATTGAAGCTTGATATGAATAGCTATTATATGCCATTAAAGCTTGACATTGAACAAATACTTCTTCTCCATATCTCGATATCTCCCTAACCAATAGCTCGTCAGTAGATCTTTGCATCTACTCAACCACCATCTTCTCTCTTGATCGCATCATCCATCCATAGCCTGCCAAGAAGGGAGCTTCATCATCATCCATTGCAAAAAGGCACATCCATAATGGGAAGCCAGATGGCCATGATTGCCTAACCACAACTACAACATGCTTCCTTGACCATGACTACTAATCATCAAGCATATTGCTTTCTTGTTGACCATTAGTGCATGTTAACAACTACTATTATGTGACTCCTGGATGACCGCCACTCTAGTCTAGCATCTTAGCTTAGTATATAACTAAGATAGTTATACAATAACCTCATGCATCATTGAGGTTGTTATGCCCTAACCTCAAACACCACTACGACTACCCCAAACTAACCCAAAGATCATCACTACTACTAGTCTTACCAAGACTAGAAATCTTACATCCATAATTAGAAGTCTAATATCCTCACCATTATTGATCAATCCCTGACACACAATTGCAAGAAGAGGACCCTGACCACAATTGTGAATAACATGCCCTGACCATGATTGTTGACTAATCCAAAATACAATTGCTGATAAATCTACCTTACTATGGAAATTTCCAACTACTATCATTACTACCACTTGCCATAGCTTGCACACATTAATAGCATGCATCGTGCATTGCTTGAGACTCTAGTAGCTACTTCAAATTGACCATGAGTGTTGATCCATCCTTATCATGACTACAAAGTGTACATAGCTAATAGATGCATCTACATTCTAATGAGAACAATAGCCTGTCGGCAACTACCTATTTAGCAGACAATTGCATTGCAAAGTGAGAGGTTTGTGCAAGCCTAAAAGTTCTCTTGCAAATCCATCACATTAATTTTTTAGAAGCTTCAAAGTTTCAAAATGACTCATCCTTTAGGCTATAGAGATGGCAAATCTACAACTGCTTGATTTATTGCCTAAATACTCAATATGATGCAACTAGTCTAATTATTGAGTTTTGATTCTTTGTGATCATTGAGTTGACTAGAAATAAGTGCAATAAAAATTGCCATTGAAGTGAGAAATTGGAAAAACTAGACGTGATTATGTGATTCCACTTTAAAGAGACCCATTGGTTTGCAAATTAAATAGAACTTTGATTGAGCACTACAACATGTGTGCTTAAGTCCTACATTCAAATGAGTATTCAAGGAGATTGAAAGGACTCGTTTTTACATTGAAATAAGAAAGGTTACATTAAAGTAAATGTATTAAAAGGAAAAATAAAAATTCAAGCTAAGAATATATCTAGAACATTGTAAAGTTAGAATCATAAAGGAAGAACATTGTAAAGCCAAACTAATTAAATAACCTTTAGAAATCATTATCCAAAGTTGAGACTGAGACAACCCAAAATGGGTAAGGAGCACTCTATAGAGTCCGAAGAAACCTAAAGCCCTACGAAAGCAAGACACTCAACTCAATCACAATGAACAAGAGACCAAGTTGAGAAGAGAACTAACCGAGACAAAAGATCCATAGGAAAGACAAAAACATAGTTAGGATCAACTAAGACTACCCAAAGCATAGCTCATAAAGTAGCCAAAAGAGTTATAAGAGCAAGATAGGAAACCCTACTCATACTAACCAATTCTTGAGAACCTTATCAAACATCTAGCTAGTTAGAACCTAAACCCGATTTATGGGATCGATTAGTAGACTTGAGCTCCCAACCCATGTATTAAGTAGACCTCCAAGTCCTAAACAAGAGAACTAAAAAAGAGTTCTAAGGCATTACCATCCCTCAACTTATTGAATGGATTATTGAACTAGTTAACCAAGAAATAACCAAGGTCAAACTAGTAAGATGGCAACCAAATGTGACTTCAAAAAGGTTCTCTAAAACCTAGAGAGTCCTTGGAAGGCTTCAGAGTGGATATTGACTTTGACAGTATCCAAATATCGATTGTAACCATACATCATAAGTTGTAAATCCTCAAAGATCAAGGATTGAATATTTATGTAGACTTGACCATAGCCCCACACACACACACACACACACACACACACACACACACACACACACACACACACACACACACACACACACACACACACACACACACACACACACACACACACACACACACACACACACACACACACACACACACACACACACACACACACACACACACACACACACACACACACACACACACACACACACACACACACACACACACACACACACACACATGCACACACAGAACAACAATGAAGAGAGAAAAATTGATCAAACTAAGAGGTTGGTTTTCAATTTACATTGAGTACAATCATCCAATGATTCCCTATCACACTTGGTTTAAAGATGGCTTCTTGACAACTCTAGCACGATCCAAGCAATTTACATTGAGTACAATCATCCAATGATTCCCTATCACACTTGGTTTAAAGATGGCTTCTTGACAACTCATCCAAGCAAGATATCGAATGGCCAACACATTGCTAATGAGATTAAACATCAAGCTAGTACTAAAGAGAAATAAAAACTACCCCTAAATGCCAAGCAAATTGAGAAGTACAGAGTTGTAGATTATCCTTATTTCTTTATTGAGAAATTCAAGGCTAATAATCTCACATACAATTTTAACAAGGCATAGGCCTTTCAACTTTGCTTAAGTGACAAAGGAGAATGTGATTTCCTAGCTCGAATGCTTTTTAAAAAATCAATGTTCCCATCATCCTCAACTAATGTTATTGTACCATTAGGCACATTGGATGAAAACCAAATTGTTAAGAGAACTTTTTGTTTTGGATAAAAGGAATTGAAGTAGAAGTATCGAAAGAAGCCTTGCCAAAGCCTCAAATAAGAATAACCCCCAACCTAGATCCAACTCAAAATTAGGAAACTAGGGTATAAATACCTTCTATGAAAGTGTAAAGTGGCAAGCCATTCTACCCATGAAAGCCTTGAATGACACAATGAAAAGAGGAATCATTGATATGGGTGTTGGAAAAATACATCCATTGGCTTCAATCTAACCATGGTTGATGGTTTTAGGGTCTTCTCTATGTAAAAAATACACACAATGTAGCAAACAGAATGTGAACAAGGGACGGAGAGTACACATAGATAAGAGAATAACAAAACATTATTTAATTCCAAAAAAATCAATACAAAGATGGATTTGTCCACCCATGTGCTTTCACTATGAAGCTTATATGGCGATCCAAAAAGAATATATGCAAAGAGCTTAATACTAGCTAGAGGTAATCTAATTAGGTGAAAGATAAATTGGTTATGGCTTTGAAGGGGTCCTTTTATAGGTCAAGAAGGTGGTCATGTCAACTTGTCTAACCTATTGTACTATCAAGCTTCCCTAGTTCGCTATGGAATATACCAAGGAATATTCCCTTTTTTTATTGGGCTCTAAAATGGTAGACTATGACCTAATGCTTGGTTGAGCATGGAGGTGCAACACATGTTTAATCGACGACTAGGATAATTTACTATTTTTGCAAATAAGAAGAATGTCCTATAGATTGAAATGGAAAGCTGGAATACAACTTTAATAGACCTAGAAAATATCTTTTCCATACTAAGAGGAGATACAATGTGAGGTGTTCGCCAGGCACACCTTTTTGTTGTCCATCACTAGGTTTTCCAAATGACGCTGCCTGGCGCTCCCTTGGAACATCATGGGGTTTGTTACTTAGACCCCACTGAGTCTACATCGCAACAGAAGTGCTCCAATCGAACCCACTAGGATCGACCTGAATTTTCGGGTTCCTAAAATCAAACAAGTCTTCTAGCAACCAGCTAGCGTCAGTAATGGGAGACTTGCCTTGTACAAAGAGTAATGAAAAGTCTTCTACAAGATTACTCGATCTGAAGCGGACTTGCCATTGCACTTGCTTCAAAGAGAATGGGAGACGAAGGCTAGTGCGATATGTCAACCCTTTTGCCCATAAGGCAAAATCCCATTTCGGCCCCTTAAAACAATGCAAGTCGGTTCTATCCCCGGGGGGTCCACTAGGGTTTACCGTATGGTACCACGTGAGTGTAAGGGACCGGGATTATTTAAGGAAATGAAGGTACATTTTATAAGGTAAGGTCCCATAAATAGGGGGTAGATAAGGGATATTTTCATATATTTCTTGCACACAGGTGACGTCTCCTTATTACTACTAGTGAATCCCCCATGGTTCTATCTAACGACCAGTTGGTGTCTTCCTATTTCTATCAAGGATTTAGAAAAGCTCCCAACTAACCAGGACCACTCTCCAGTTGGACGAACCCGTCGGGGGTTATGCCCACCCGCTGTCCTTTGATGATGGAATCATCTTTAGTTTTTAATTACCTACAACACATTTATTGGAACAGATACAACCATCTTCCTTCATTATTCCATTAAATCACAGGTTCCTTCATGTAATTTATCTCATGGACATGCATACAATTCAAACAACCCTTGAGTAAAATAAATTTCTTTATTATATTGAAAGTTTATTACAATTTTCATCTTTCCAACCCTATGGAAAATATACAAAATTTCACAAGGGCATTTTGCCCACCAAGATTCCACCCTTATAACTAGTGTTTAGGGTCCCAGGATCCCATCCTGGGTCACGAAGGGAATCGTCAATTCTAGGAACAATGCAGGATTTACGGCCAGAGCCACCCCTAGCACCCACATTTCCTACTGCCCGAGACTATCCCTACAGACACATCTTTCGCTACGAAACTCTAAGCCTCTCAAAGCGATAACCATGATCCCCTTGGAGTAGGATCTCGCAGCTAGCTTGTGGGTAGCCTAGCGCGACCTTTCCTTTTATCCTGTTTGTCAATGTTTTTAATCAAAAATCTAGATTCTAGCAAACACAAACAGTCCTTTCCACAATGACAATCACACCGTCGTGTAGTTCACAACTTCCATAGCCAAGATAGACCTTATCCTAAGGTAACCTTACATTCTAATGAGGATTCTCCTCCCCATAAAGAAATGTTGAGTACATCTCTTACAACATGTTAAGCGAGACATGAATTTCTTGTTTGGGGCTAACATACCCAACATAAGCGAATTTCCTTTAGAAAAAATATTGCGACAGTAATGTAATGAGATGATTTACAAGACCTTTAAATAAGGTTTTTCTTTTTAAGCATTAGTCAACACTTAACCTTGTCGCGTTTGACTATAGCTATATTGAATATGCATAAAGACATATGTGCAATAACCTCTGACAATTATTTCCAACATGATTCTATGATTTAGAATCTCAATTAATCTAGCTACAATTCATAGTGATTGATCGTTTATACTTGTACTAATATGCTTTTTGGATGAAGCTATTAATTCGTGTAAGTGTAGAATATAGAAGCTAATCTTTTATGTAATTAATTCTTATATGGATGCTACCCATGCAATCTAACAAGTAGCTCTTCTACCATTTTATGCAAAGGCTAACATTTACTTTTTTTGTTGAAATTCGGGATAAATCTTATTATTTTATGTGGAGAAATAATAACCTAGTAGTGAATAACCTGGTTTAGCACAACAACATTGGGAGTTTCGTCTTTGCTCGCGCTCACATTCGCCACACCCGATGTTCTGTTTTGGTAATGGCAACTCCGGCAACCTCAGCACTCCCGTATCTCTAGCGATACTCGTTCCTTGACTGGTTGCGGTGATTTCTGTGGTCTTTTCACCTCGTCGCTTTGGAGCCATTGTCTGCAAGCGTATTCGAGAGATAGGGGAGGTAGAATAAATTCAAGATGGGACAGCATAAGAGAAGATGGCTTAGTTGAAGACCGAGATAAGGGGGAATTCAACTAACTCTCTCCCTTGTAGCCTCTCGAGGTAACTCCCTCTCTCTCTCTCTCTCTCTCTCTCTCTCTCTCTCTCTCTCTCTCTCTCTCTCTCTCTCTCTCTCTCTCTCTCTCTCTCTCTCTCTCTCTCTCTAGAGCTCCTTCTCGCAGAGCCTCTTCTTGGAGGGGTATCCTTCTACCTCCCTCTCTCTACCTCTCTCTCACAGCCTCTCGGGATCTCCTTGTGCTTCTCTAAACTGCTCCCCATGCCTCATATTTATGGCTAAATTAGAGAAGAGGGGTTGTGGTTGAGAAGAAGAGCTCTTTATGGAGGGGATCTTGGCAAAATCAACGATCTGAAACTTCTAAGATACAATCTGATGCTCAAATCGCAAATCTAATGGTTCCGTTGGCTCTAAAAGGGGGGTAATACCCCAAGAAACTTGATTAGAAATCTTCCAAATCACTCCTTCTTCTTCTCCCTACTTGAAGTGCTATTTGCTGCATGTAAACTACAATCGCGACGCACGCAATTTTGCCAATTATTCTTTTTTTCATTGAATCTCCAAAACTGGTTGAAAAAGCCACTTGCTTTTTTTTTACATGGCATCTTGTTCTAGAAATTTTCATAGCTTTTTAGGATATTTACAATAAATAATATCTAAAATATGCTAGTTTTGTCCAAAAATCTAATATTTTTTTGCCATCCTTACTATACACACTAACATTAATTACTAATATGGCTCATAACTCTCGTTCACATGGTAACTTCCATGATGGGTGGCTATAATCCTTGCCAATCTTTTAAAAAATGTTAGGTTACGATCCTCGATTTTTTTTAATTAAATAAAAATTATTAGTTATTAACATTAGTTAGTTTTTACTTTAGTTAGTAACCTTACTAACTTATTAATTGACTATCTAACTTTCGAACTAACCAAATAACTTTTAATTGCGTGGAAGCATTACATCCTCCTCCCCTTAGAGAAATCGAGATGTCCTCATCTCGAGAGAAACAGTGGGTATTATTGATAAAGAACATGCTCATCTATCCATGTCGCATCTCCTTCAGGATAATCCTTCCACTGGACAAGGTATTCTATAAGGGTTCTACTCTTCAATTTTCTCTCCCTTACATCAATTACTTTGTCAGGTTGTAACTCAAGGGCTCCTTAGTTAGGTATTATAACTTGTTGATCATCAAGGATATGGTTCGGGTTAGCTATGTATGCTTTCAATAAGCTAACATGAAACACATTGTGGATTTTTACATTCTTAGGGAGCTATATCTTGTAAGTGCTTGGTCCTAAGCATTTGAGAATCTTATAGGGTCCACAATATCTTGGACTTAGCTTCTTAAATTCACCTAAAGACAAGGAACTCTTCTTTGGATGGACACAAATGAAGACCATGTCTCCTTCTTTGAAGATTCATTCTTGCCTTTTTAGATTAACATACGCCTTTTGTCGGTCCTTGGTAGCTTGAATATCCTGTTTGATAATCTTGATTTGATCATCCATTTCTTCTAATATATTTCTTGAAGCTTCTACCCTTAGAGTAGGATCGGTAAAATTAAGTGGCATACGACAATCTTGACCATATAGTGCCTAAAATGGAGTCATCTGAATACTTCAATCATAGGAGGCATTATAAGTAAATTCCACTAAGGGTAGATACTGAATCCACCTCTTAGGTTCCTTGCTGCAATATGCACGCAGAATATCCTCAATTACTTGATTAACTCGTTCTATCTGCCCATCAGCTTGTGGATGATAAGCGATGTTGAAACAAAGTTGGGTTCTAATGGCTTCAAATAAACTCTTCCATAAATGTGATGTGAAAAGAGAATCACAATCATTGATGATCCTTTTAGGTAACCCATGTAACCTAAAAATCTCTTTTACAAAAATTCTTGCAATATATGAAGCTCTGTAATTGGTTTTTGTTGGAATAAGATGAGCGACCTTTGTTAGCATGTCTACTATTACCATTATTGAGTTATATCCTCCTTGCACATAAGGTAATCCAACTACAAAGTCCATGCTTAAACTCCCATTTCATCTGGGGAGTGTCAAGTGGTTGGAGTTTTCGTGGTAACTTGATACGCTTAGATTTTACCCTTTAGCAATTTAGACATTCAGTGACATACTTAAGTATATCGCCCTTGAGTTTTTGCTAGTAATAGATTTTCTTGATAGCGTTAAGAGTTGTTGCATACCCCAGGTGTCATGAAAAAGGAGAGTCATGTGCTTTCCAAAGTATCCTTCTCTTGAGAGTCTGACTTGAAGGAATGCATAGTCTCATTCTGAAATAAACAAGGCCTTCATCTTCATCTATAGAGAATCCTTGATAATTAGTCTTGAGTTTGGGATCTTGTTCCTTATTCTGAACTTCCCAAAACAATTATTGATAGTCTAGGTCCTTATTTGCTTCATCCTTAATCAATTCGATGATAGGATTAGTTGGCATTGATACCGTTGTAGCCAGAGTTTCTGCCCTAGATGGTTCTTCAATGATAATAGCATTAAGGAAGGCTTTATGACTAAGGGCATCTGCTACTACATTTTCTTTACCAGGTATGAACTTAATTTCAAAGACATACTCCTACAGAATTTCGATCCACCATCGTTGCCTCATATTAAGATCAAGTTGAGTAAAAATCTACTTAAGACTTTTATGATCTATGGGGCTAAGGAAAACTTATTTCCAAGCAAGTAATGTCTCCATAATTTGAGAGTGTGAATCACAGCTAACAACTCTAGGTCATGAGTAGCATATCTCTTTTCATGGGCTTTCAATTTTCTTGAAGAGCTACAGGATGACCTTCCTGCACTAGTATGCATCCCAATACAAGAGAGTTGGCATCTGTGACAACTTCAAGTTCCTTGCTTAAGTTATGTAGCCTTAAGATAGGATCAGTTACCGGACTATGCTTTAGTTACTAAAAGCTAGATTGTTCAATTAGCGTCCGGATAATGGCAACTTACTTTTTGAATAGGTCTGTAAGAGGTGCTGCAATTTGGGCATAGTTTCTTATGAATATCCTATACCATCTTGTTAGACCTAGAAAACTTCTCACTTCCTTGATAGTGGTTGGAGGTGGCCAATCTTGAACATCTTTGACCTTGGCATGATCTACTGATATACCTTCAGCAGACACTATGAATCCCAAGTACTCAATCTTCCTTTTGAAGAAGGCACACTTCTTATTGGCATACAACTTGTGTGTTCTCATTGTCTCCAGGACAATGCAAAGATGTGGCTCATGATCATCTTCCTCCTTAGAATAAGTTAGGACGTTATCAAAGAATACAAGAACAAAGTCATCAAGATGAGGTCTGAAAATGTCCTACATTAACCTGTTGAAAGTACCTTGGGCATTTGTTACCCCAAATGACATCACGATGAATTTGAAATGACTATATCTTGTGTTGAAGGTAGTTTTAGGAATATCTTCATCCTTGATTCTGATTTGATAATATCCTAACCAAAGATTGATCTTAGAAAAGATCCTTGCTCCTTGTAGACAATCAATAAGCTCATCTAACCCCGAGATTGGGTACTTATTCTTCACTGTTACCTGGTTTAGCCCTTGGTAGTCGATACAAAGACACGGAGAGTTCCATCTTTCTTCTTTTGGAATAATACTAGGACTCCCCATATGGCAAACTACTTGGTTGAACACACCCTTGTGTTAGCAGTTGTTTGAGTTGCTCTTTTAGTTCAATGGCCTCAGGAATAAACATTTTGTAAGGTCTCTTTGCAACTAGAGCGGCTCCTAGAATAAGTTTGATCTCATGATCGACTTCTCTTTCTAAAGGTAACTCAATTAGCTCTTCAGGAAATATGTCAGCGTACTCTTTTAATCAGGATGGTTCTTCTTATGTCTGACCATCTTGATTTACATTGTTAAGCTTGATCAAGTAAACAGGTAATTCTTTCTTCAAACCTTTCACAATTCAAGAAGATTTTGCTAATTGAACTTTAGGTTTTCCTATTTCACCTTATGTAGTTGTTATTTCACTGTTCAAGTCCTAAAATGTGACTTGATCTTTTCCACAATGGATATGAGCATCATTGGGAATCAACCTATCCATTCCCAATAAATATTCATAAGCTCCTAAGTTCAATACTGTGAATCTCATACTTGAAAGGTTTTCTCCTAGGTTAAACTCTACCTTGGCAGTTTGCTCTGTAGAAAGTACTTCCTTTCCATTTGCTAATTCCACAAGTAGCTTTAATGCATTTACTGTATCTATTCCTAACTTCTTAGTATACTTGGGTGAAATAAATGAGTGTGTACTTCCATAGTCAATCAAAACTTTGAATGATTTACCTCGATGACTAGCTAGTGTTTGTATTACCGAACATTGACGATTTGGACCTTTTCTATGGAATGCAGCATGAACAATTGCTCTTTCAATATCTTTTTCCATAGTAGGGTCTTCCTCCCTATTAATCTCTTTTAGGCTAATATTTGATATTCTTCCTCTTGTCATAGCTACTTGGCCAAGGCATTGGGCAGCTCCGCCTTGACCTCGAAATTGGCCTTGGTAATGGTTTCCACCAAGCTTTGGACAATCTCTCCTAAAATGTCCTAGCTCTTTATAGTGAAAGCACCTAAGACCATCCATGTTTCTCTGGGTAGGAACAAAAATTCCAACTGCATTGGATTTTGCATTTTTCTTTTGACCTTGGTAAAATTGGCCTTGGGTTCTTTTTGCTTGACCTTTGAATCCTCCTTTGTTCTAGTTATTGTAGCTCCAAAACTTATTATTTTTAGGCTTCGATTGTACTTTTCGCACAATAGGAGCAGCTCAGATCAAAGCATCTTGGAGGTCTATTGGGCCAATTAATTTTAGCTTAGCTATCATGGCTTGGTTGGCTGGGACAGTTTCAGTAATAGTAAATTATTTTCCATGGATTTGATCCAAATTTTTGCATCGGCTTCCATATTCTTGCCTTTCCCGTCAAATTTCGGAGGTTTGATTTGCTTCAAAAGATTCATTTTCTCTTAGGCTTCGTTGGGAATTATTGTGGGTGCAAAATTTTGGGAAATTTTCAATAATTTCCAAGTTAAATTTTATGAAATTTATATAAACGCATTAATATTAGAGTTCGATACTCAAATTATTTCTCGCTTAATTTATTGAAACAATTGTCAAATACAACTCTCTTCCCATTGCTAAAGTTAAACTACAATTTCAAAGGTTCCAAGGGAAAATAAGGTTCCATTATTTTTTTGATTGATAAAGTATCAATTAATCTTTATTACAATGGATGTACAAGGTAATCAAATAGCTCACAGGTTTATCTTATTTTTCCATAAAAGGATTCCCTACTACAATCTAAGCATGACACTCTGACACATCCTTTATGAAGTAACTTAGATTCTGAGAGTAGATATCTAGAAATCTATATTTTTGAGAGAGTTGAGAAAATCTGTCCTTTTTCTAGTTGCGGCAGCTAGAGTGACTTACGACTTTTATTCTATCAGTTGGAAGGATCTTCGTAACTTCCTCATAGATATACTAGTTTAGTTTGATCTTCTTGCCTTTAGTATACATGGTTGAGTTTACACTAGCCTCATAAAATAGATAGATCTCGACAACTTTAAGATCTTCCATCCATTTTACTCTTTTCAGATTATTCTAAAGATAAGCTAGACAGCTTGCATCAATATAGCAGTATCCTCCGCTAATCATCCACCTCCTTTCACGATATAGAGGTGAGGGGTCGTACAACTAATCTAATATTCGCATCATTTGAATTCTCCAAGAAAAAATGGATGAATGCATAGTTGATATAAACATTATTCGAAAGGTCAAGATTCATTTCCAAGATTCATTATTCTGCCATAATTCAAAAACATATATTAACAAGAGAAGAAAACATATCCTAGGCTATATATTAAAAATATATTTTTTTCTTAAGCTTACGTCGTATTTTATACTAACGTGCACTCTGATACCAACTGTGAGGTGTCCACCAAGCTCATTCCAAGGCACACCTTTTTGTAGTCCATCAGTAGGGTTTCCAAATGACGCTGCCCGAAGCTCCCTTGGAACATCATAGGGTTTGTCACTTAGACCCCATTGAGTCTACATCGCAACGGAAGTGCTCCGACCAAACCCACTAGGATCGGCCTAAATTTCCAGGTTCCTAAAATCAAATCGGTCTTCTAACAGCCAGCTAGCATCAGTAATTTCGAGTTCCCACTTCTACAGGATTACTCGATCTAAAGCGGACTTGCCATTGCACTTGGTTCAAAGAGAATGGGAGACGAAGGGGAGTGTGCTACGTCAGCCCTCCTACCCATAAGGCAAAATCCCATTCCAACCCCCTAAAACAATGCAAGTTGGATCTATTTAATGATTAGTTAGTCAATTTATCGTCTTCTTATTTCTATCACAGATTTAGAAAAGCTCCCAACTAACAAGGACCACCCTATAGTTGGACAGACCCTAAGCACCTTTCCTCCTTATTTCGTGTGGGTAAGACCTAATACTTTCCTAATGTCAAGTTAATATGCTATAAAATTATAGAGTAACTAGTTTTTTGAGACAAACATATCTATATAATAAGTTTTTCCAAGTTCTAATGTTAAACAAGCCATTTTAACATTTGCATGTTTTTTTTTTGTATTTCACTTGTATGGGTTAAATTTTTTAATTATGCCTCTATTTAACAATGTGCAAATGTGTCAAGAATTCACATTCTTAGATGTTACTCTACTTGTTTTAAAACTCACATTGTTTTATTGATTTGAGCTACGTAATGGGGACATTAAAGTTGCATTCAGAGAATTGAGAGTGGTTCATGGTTGATAAGCTTGAGATCTTAAATATAAGATATGAAATTGCTTTATGCATGGATAAGATGATTGTGTGTGAACACAATTGGAGGATAGAGAGATTGTACGGATGACTATTTGAGTGACAGTTTACTTGACCGACTACCTAACTGTTGATTTATGACCATGAGATTGATAGTACACCCATATTGAATGAAAAATCATAACCACTGGAGTGCCTAATTGTCCACCTACATCTAGATTATATACTTATACGGCCTTGATTTTTTAGTTCTAATGTTATTACTTGATTTCTTGGCTACCTTATGATGGCCACAATCTATTCCAAGCTAAACATGACCTATTTGATGGCAACTATGACTACTATAAATCTAACCAAGGGCTGAAAATACTACTTTTCTTTGCCACAATCCACATACCTTGATCACAATCTACTTCTAGATGACTATGGCATCATAAATTGTTGATCAAGACCTATTCAACCTAAGCACAACCTACCTTTTTGAAGCCAGCATAAAAAATGGCATCCAAATTTTCTTTTTGGCATTCTAAAGCTAGCCAAAACCTCTTGCATGCTCCTTTTGAGCCACTAGGTGCCACCATGTCTATCTCTACCATGACATGCTTGGTTCTAAGACAATCACTACCCTCTTTATGTTGATCATGACCTCCTTAGAGTATACCATGACCAAAATCTTGCTAACATGGAATGATTGAAAACTCTAAATCAAGCCATGACCTCTTAAGCATCACCATCATTGCTACAACTAAGCATAGGCAACAAGAACATTACCAAACTAAAGGGTAGACTATGGCATACTACTCAATTTTTCAAGAATGCACAATGCTTGTTAACATAAGACTAGGGCAATGGACTGATCTTATTAGGTAATAGAAGGAGCCTAATGTGAAACAATATGGAAGGCTAGTTTAGCCAACTCGAGTGGACCTAGATGCCATCTGTAGCATACTATGAGGAGATTACAAGTTGTCTATGTGTGCCTAGATCACTAAATCAAGTACATGCCTTATTTGGAATATGAAAGGACTAAATGCATATACTTGCTACCTTGGACTTGCTATTTCTGGATGAGAGGGAGTACCATATGCTTGAACCTTGTAGGAAATTAATTTCAATGATGAACCTTGGACTATCGATAGTAATCAAGGAAAATAAGATTTCATCTTCTTCAAAGAATGGTTGGAGAACCCGAGCTAGGATCGCGACCAAGTTGCATCAAATGTTGTTTGATAACCATTGTAGCCTACTACTCTAATGAAAAAGGACAACTTTGATAATGAACTTAACAATGAAGTTGACGAAGAATGAAAATTTTATGAAAGAATGGATGACTTAACCGTGAGTCCATAGACTATGACATGCATAGAAATTCAATAGAGAAAATCCTTGTAGACCCTATGCCTCAGAGGTTCAAGGTCTTTTTGATTGATGTTGGGTAGTCATGGTTAAATACAAACTCCAATGGGTGGGCAATAGTCATATCTTTTAGGATTTGTTGATTGGCAGTGTGGCTTTAACCCATATTGTATTTGGTTGCATTTGTATTCCTTCAATGGCAATGATCATAATTAAGATAGTGATGATATTATCTGTGTAATCTACGTTTTTTTTAATTCTCTTAGTATCACTTCTTTTATAAGTACTATTTTTTTCTATGATTGGATATCCCCTCATTTGTGTCGAGTTTGGATATGGTGGTCTAATATATTTTGTGTAGTATTTATACCCAATTACATTGGCAGCTATGATGATCCTTCCTACACTCATCATAAGTCATCATACACAAGTGCTCCCAAGGTCGATGATTGCCACCTTTTACTCCAACGTGTGACGATTGGTGAATCGGGCATGAATAGTGCCATGCACATATCCACTATCATGTGGCTTTAAAAACATAAAACTAAAATACAAAAATTATTTAATCAAAGAGACCAAATAGGTAGTAGATTACACTACCCATCTCACATGCATGTGTGAAGAGTGGAAGAGATTGGAAACTTGTGTGCATGGAGTTTAGGATTGGGAGTGAAGTAGAGGAAAAGGCAAGTGTATGCTATCACTTAAAGGGGAAGGGACACAAGAGAATAATGGAGGACAATTAGGAATATGCCAGATTTTTCAAATTGCATCTTGCTTCCTTCTTCTCTACCATCTACAAGTCATACAGGATATACTTTGGGCTAATCACTGTAGGACATGAATAGGGTTCTTTGGGACAAAATAGGAAAGACATCTACAAATTTTTGGACTGATTTATATGGCTGAAAATAGGGTATTTCAGGAGTAAGTTATAGTAGCCCATTTCTTCATAAATCTCTACTCTATGTTGAGCATAATCATGGTGCTTTTTTGTTGAAAAAACTCAAGGTTTTGGGGGCCCACTTTTGGGTTGCAAATGGGGCATCCTTTAGGGATTCTTTGAATATGATTGGCTCTAATTTTGGAAGGCTAAGAATAAGGAATTATAGGTTGAATTACAATAATGCATTGTTTCCTATTTCTTACTATTATTATGTATACTTTGTTCCCCTAAAACAAGGGACATAATAGTCTCTTTTGAAGGTTTTTTAAGCCATTGCTATTATGTGTTGGAAGACAGATGTTCTAGCACTAAAACAAGATTTTTTTCACTACTATAATATACAAAAAAAAAGGTAACAATGTTTTCATATACTTTGATCTCATATCTGTGTACTTATTTGGTTCTGAATCAACTAATTTAAAAGACTTGAATTAAAAGCTTGATGTAAGAAGGTGAAATAAGGATTCTAAAGCAATCATAAATAGGATTTTTTTCCTATTTCTATGGGATGATTATATATTAAGATGTTATCATGAATTATTAGACTTGTTTTTGAACTACAAATGCTATGTATGTTGTCCAAATCTATGCGCAGTAGTGGATTAAATGCATGAAGAGTTGAATATAGCCAGGTTTTCTTTGGGCATTCAACTTTGGAATCAATGTTTATGTGGGTATATGATATGTATTTTATTTGGAAGTAAAATTTTATGCATTATAAGGTATCTATGAATTTGATTTGAATATACAAGTCTCATTGTGTTTGAAACCTGAAATCCTTTTTCTTTCTCTTCATCTCCCATAACTGAAAGCTTCTCTCCTATCAAACTCATCTTTCCTACGTCTTTGTAACTTTTAGTCATACACAAAAAAAATCCTCTAATATCTTTGGTGAGCCCAACATGAGAGGCAAAGGAAGAGTTTTGCAAGATGGCGAATAATATAATGCAATCAGATGACATAAGTGAATTGCTTCAAACCTTCAATATGCATTTACAAGCAACAACAATAGCAACAAACAACAATAGGTGTAGTTGTAGTAGCAATAAGAACAATACTAGATATATCAACATTAACAACAACAACAAACATTGCTACTAAGCTTGAATCAATTGTGACAAAAATATTGCAAGTTGTAGAAAATGAAGCAAGATTGTTTAATGGCAAGAATATATCAAAGTATTTGAAGGTCTATCTCTCTTTGGACTGCTTCTAATCTATTTCCCAAGAATATCAAGTCATTACCCTAGTCCCCTATTACTTTGGTGTTTCTCATCCAAGGCCTACCTAGCAGGATATAATAATCCACTCCCTGCATAACTATGAAGTTCACGAAGAATTGGATTCCCTCTATCTTTAAATGCCAATCCTTCAGGACTCCAAAGGGTCTAACCTTCATCCCATTTGCTAAGGGGACATTAAACCTTGCAGTTTCCACTAGTGGGTTTCCCCAGGCTTGCAGGACTGAGTGACTAAGCACACTAACCCCTGCTCCCATGTTCACTATCCCCATCGTGTAGTGTCTCCTAAGGCAATGGCAAGTAAGACTGTGTGCATCTTGGTGCCCTCCCAAAAGGCATTTACGTGTGGGGACTTAGACATTGGATTCATCTTTAGGCTTGGTATATGTGTCACCACATCATGGTCTAGAAAGTTTTGCGGCTTGTGGTCATTATGTTCTACCCATTGCTTCAATTCTTGCCAAAGTGCAAAGTTTCGTCTAAGCAGATCTCCCAACGACAATGTCATAGGAGTTGTTATGAGTGTGATTAGCAAGTTGCCATTCCTCTTTCCCTCCTTGGCTTCATGGGTTCCTTGAAAATGTTCTTGAACTATTTGTGTATTCATGGCCCTCTCATTCTATCCATGCAGTTGTTCACATGGTGGCATTGTCTCTCTTGCCCTGAGATATGTGGGAGAGATTGGTGGGCTTATGGTTGAGAGTTTGTTAATCTCTTCCTCAATTATCGGTTCAGCATCCTAAAGGTGAGCATGTTCTTCTTTTATCCACTCCTTGACCTTATCTTTAGCTACTACTAGCCGGGGTTAAGTTACTCTCCCACCTTAGCACTTCCCCTCTCTCTCATCTTGGGAGTAGATGTTTATGCTTCTGCATCCATTGTTTGCTTTCCCTTGGTTAATGTGGTCTCACCCTCGGTCTTGAGCATTATTTTTGCTTCAATTCTCTTTTTCCTCTATTGGTGACTCTTCTTTCCTATGGACGATACATCCAGGTTGCTAGGCCTAGGTAGTGAGATACCGGCCTGCTTTGTTTGAGCTTGTGTCATGACATTTAGGGGAATCGGTGTAGCATTGTGGTCATGTGGCTCCACACAAAAGAGTCCAAGTGGCATAGATAATATGATTGTTGAGCTTGTGGAGGGCTTTTACCTTGGGCAATCGACAAACAGATGTGTGACTCTATGCTCGAGGCACCTCAAGTTGACCTTCTCTCTATTTGCTTGCTCCCTTTCAAGCCAACGAGATGAGATATGCCTAGGGTGGCCACATGACATGCTATGGGTTCCTAGGTCTAAAGTCCTCCTAGGCCTCTACCTCTTCCTCTACATAAGGCCATGACTAGAACAAGTCTATAGTCCATCAATATGGGGTTGTCTTCTTCATCATAAGAGACATAAGGGTTCAAGTAAAAATCTTCCTCTAGTGGTTCCTCCACAAAGTGTATTGGGTCCTCACTCAATGGACAGGTCACAATAGGTACTAGAGGTCTAGGAATTCATGTAGGGTTGATATCTATCCTCGGGGAGGCTGGCTTTAAATCATTGGTCATAAAGAGAGCCAATGGGGCTCCCCTTTCAAAATATGGTTGTCTAACTCCTAGATAGTATGGTTGAGTATAAGGCTACTGGTAAGGCAATCGTCTTGGCAACTATTAATGCATGGTGTCGTGCCCAAATCTTTCACAATTGGCACAAGGCCTTGATCTGGGCTCGAGTCATTCAACGGGCAAGTGTTTCCCTCCACAATGCATACACTGCATGTGAGATCACGCTGGTCTTCGTACAGACTCTTGCAATCTAGCCAACTCTGCTTTAGGTTGGCTATATAGCTTGGGTCTAGTCAGTTCTCTTCCCTTTTTCCTATCCATTAGAGACTGCTCATTCACCAGTTGCTATAGCTCTCTTGATGTTCATAATTGCATTGCCACTCTCCTACCCCATTCGAGTACTTCTCTAGTCGTCTACTCATATGACTTCCTCAAAGACTCTCACAAGCACATCCCTTTGTATGTTTGAGTTACTTGCAAGGTCCTTATATGGTTCCTCCTTGAAAATCCCATTAACGAATATGGTAGAGAATGCTCTTTCATTGGGCTGCTTGACTACACATATCCTCTTATAGAGACTTCTCACATGTGTGATGTAGTCTCATATGTCCTCTTTGTCTTTCTAGCTAATATCCATCAACTTATCAATGAGGTTATTGGAGTATCCCACCTTTGAAAATCTCTTAATGAAGAGGTTCTTCAAGTTGGTGAAGCCATTGTGTGACTAGTGAACCACGTCCTTCCCTCCCAAGCAAAGACCAAATGTTTGGGCTCATTGAGTGGGGTCCGTGAGGTTATTAGTCTCACATACCTGTTCAAACTGCTCGACGAAGCTATAAGGGTCATTGCCTACCTGATATTTATCTAGTTGCTTTTGCAACTATGGGTATTTTCATTTGGTCGCTGGTATTTGGGGTAACTCCCAACCCAGTTATCAATGATGTTGCCAAGGCTACCCCACTTTGCTTAGTGCTAGTATTATCTAGCAATCTTTTGGTGAATAGCTCACTTAGTGTGAGATTAGCTTCCAGAAATCTCTCCCTATTCTCTCTCACGACACAACCTCTGAGTCCTTTGCTCTTGACTATAACTTGCCATGCACTACAATGCCATCCTTGCTAGTCTTCTCTCTTTCTCAAGGTCAACTATGACATCTATCACCACTGATCTTCCATGGTGTGCTATCCTCGTCTCTTGGTCATATTGTATGACAAGTCACTAGATGTCATCGGGGTGCTAAGCCATCAAGCTCAAGGTCTAGATTGTTCTCATTCGAGCTAGTGCCTATCATAGTAGTTGCCTCCTAACCTACTAGTATGTCTATGAGGTCAACTATGTTGGCTAGAGATGTATCCCTAATCTTGGCAAGCCTTTCCTTTACTTGGCAATGTGATGGTTTGGTCCCCTCTATGTCTTTGTTCCTAGTTTTCTAGGTCCTTTGTCTGATTCTTTTGGGTTCTACTCCTATTGGTGGGTTCATTTTTAGGTTAACTCCCCTTATTGTGTTCCTTGTTGATCCAACAATTTATGAATGTGTGACACTTATATACCAACAATGCATCTTGATGTGCATTGTGCAAAATCAGGCTTTCCAATTTCCACACATGCTTAAATGCCTATATTGTCGAGTGTGACCTTTGATGGAGTCAACTACTTCAATCAATTCCTGATGTTGATGCTTTTGGAAGGGGTTTTGATTACTCTCGACCAGTTGAGACTAGGCTATCTATGGGTCGTGACAATTGGTCTATCAAGTGTCAAGGCCCAATGAGTCAGCTTGGGTCTCTAATCAGTTAGCTACCAAAGGTCAGATCTTTTAGTCCCCCACAGACTACTAGGTTGAGGTTTCTTCTTTCTCTCGGTGCAAACACTCCTATGGTTTCATTTACAGGTTTGGACACTAGCATGGTCACTTGTCAGTTGGAAGCAAGTCCTAGCAAGCCCTTGAAGGGTTAAAACCCCACTCAAACAGGGTTCTACCGACCAAGGGCACTGGACGTATCTAACTTAAGAACCCCTAGGTGTAGTTGTTGTGGTACTCTGATATTATAAGAGCAGCTCTTTGTTTCTTTCTTTTTTCTTTGTGTAGGTTTTTTCTCTTTTTTTTTGTCTTTCCCTCTTTTTTTTGTGAGATAAATTGGGAGGGAGCACACTAGATATCATTTGGATGCTTTTAGTAGCTACATTTCAAGGGGGCAGGATGGGTGGAAAAAGTTGCATTCTCCAGTTCTTGATCGAAGTAATGGAGGAAAAACAAGGTTGACCAAAGCTAAGGTTTGGATTAGTCTTGACAAATTGGCTCCCTTACTTTGCAAGAGAGTGTTTAACAATGAAGATAAGCAAGAATTTATCGACGCTATGCATAGCTTCTACAAAAATATGGTGGAAATATGGGATAAAAGCTCTATCACACATTACACGGTGCATACTAAGTCAATATTTTAAATTTGTGTAAATTGTATAAACTATTGAGCATAGTTTGACTCAATGTGTGTGATATGTGCCTTTGTAGCATATCCTTGAGACACATGGGTCATACTTTGTAGAAAAGGGAAGCATCAGAGTTTGGTCCACACAAGGGATGGAAAATTCACATTGGATAGTGCATGGTGCATACCAAAGAAAACCCAATCATGGTGGAGGGGTGAATGGTAGGAATCCAATGATCCAATTGCTATCTTGGCGGTATAGGATCATAGTAGTAGATGAAGCTACAAGATTCAAACAAGTTTCTTAACTTATCTTCAAGTTAATCTTTGTCTCTCGCCTATACAAGAGAAATTATGTATCGCTTCTGTCCAATAGAAGTATCCCTTCTACCCTGTAGAAGTAACTGGTCCAAATCACATGGCACCACAAATTCAATCCTTTATCTAGAATAGGATCTCCCAACGTGCCCAGATGTTGGGGGCCATGGAGATCTTCAACTCCATTCTAGACCTAGCAAGGGGTGTCCAGAGCTCCAACTGACCCACAAGCTGTCTAGGAGTGAAACATCATTCCCGTGGTTGGCCTTTTCACCACTCGACCTTCGGCCCATTAATTGAGCAGTGCCCTCTTTGGGTTAATCCGTGGTGCGATCATGGAGGTGATCCACCCATGCAATATATCCTTTCTTAATTAAATCCTTTAAGAATCTAGCACAACAAGGCATTCAGTCCTAATATTATTTTCTAGGAAAACATTCCTTTATTCCCATGGCAACTTGTCATCACAGACCCTTGCCATGCACTTACCATAAATCACAAGCACTTGGGGACATTATCTGAACAACAACTAACAACCAGTTGAATGTAAAAGCATTTAGGATGTTGTTAGATCATCCAACAAAGAAACCAATTGTATTCTTTTCAAACAATACAAGAATAGTTGTGATAATATTTCCATCGCATATCTGCTCTTTCCCTTGGGATCAAAGAGCGATTCTATGTAAAATTTACTTAACACTTGTATGTATAATTTTTAATGCCATGATTATGCCATTCATAACCCTTGATTGATTCCTCCTTGTAATTGCTCTATCAACGAACAAGCCATATGCAACTAGATGCAATTAACTTTTCTTAATACATGCACTTTGCAAGCTCAATTTTTTGAATACATGAGATAAAATTTATCCCTTCCAATGACCTATGCTCATGCATCATAGTATGGGGCCTAACGTATCTCATACGAGAATCAACACAAGCATCTATCAATTTGGAAATACATTACTTACGATCAGAACCGCAGTTTGATTGAAATGATGCCTTTGCCCGAAGCTTCATTGTTGGTTGTGGGATTGCCATTCGCACGTGACATTCTTCGCTTGGGGGCCATCGTCTGCAAGTAGACTTAAGGGATTAAGAATGCAGAATACATTCGAGATGGGAGAGCGTAAGAGAAGGTGGCTAAGTCGAGGATTGAGATAGAGAGAATTGAGCTAACTCTCTCTCTCTCTCTCTCTCTCTCTCTCTCTCTCTCTCTCTCTCTCTCTCTCTCTCTCTCTCTCAAGAGCTCTCTCACAATCTCTTGGAGGGTATCCTTCTCTCTACCTTCCTCTCGCAGCATCCCGGGGTCTCCTTATGCCTTTCCCATGCCTCATATTTCTAGTGAATTAGAGGAGAGGGCTTGTGGCTGAGAAGTGGAGCTCTTTATGGAGGGGGATCTTGGAAAGATTAGTGATCTGATACTCAGATCATAAATCTGATGGTTCCATTGGCTCCAAAAGGGGGGTAAAACTCCAAGACACTTGATTAGAAAGCTCTTAATTCACTCCTTCTTCTTTTGTCTGTTCGATGTGCTATTTTCTATCTTGGACTGTGGTCGCGGCGTGCGCGATTTTGCAAATCCTCTCTTTATTTTTTTTCTTTTTATAAAATCTCCAAACTAACTAAAACGTCACTTACCTTTTCTTTTAAATAACATCCAGTTCTAGAAATCTCCATATCTTTTTCAAGATAATATCTAAAATATCTAAAATAAACTAGTTTTGCCCAAAATCTAATAATTTTGGACCATCCCAAACTATACACATTAATACTAGTGATTAATATAGCTCATGAGTTTCGTTCACGTTGTAACTTATATGAAAGGTGGCCACGGTCCTTATCAATCTGAGAAAAATATCAAATTTACGACTCTCGATTTTTCTAAATAAAATATTTTTAATTAAATAAAAAATATTAGTTATTAGTGTTAGCTAGTTTTTACCTTAGTTAGTCTTTAGTTAGTAATCTTACTAACTTATTAATTGACTAACTAACTTTCAAACTAACCAACTAACTTTTATTGTATGGAAATATTACATCAATCAACCCACATAGTGTAAGAAATGGATGTTGTAGATGCAAAAGTAGAATAAGCTAGAGGAAGAGAAGAAGAGAAGAGCTGAAGATGCCCATAAGGCTAAGTTGGAAGCTATCCAAAATAAAAAATCCTAGAAAAACCAACCACTAAGAAAGACTCTATCTGCTACAAAATAGGGAAAGGGAAAGTCTAGGACCTCTACCCAAGAGGAGTAGAAAAAAAATATACCACTAAAAAGAGACTCAAATATATAAAATTAGCTCAACCCAAGAGGAGGTAGTGGAAAGAACCAAAGTGGACTCTAGAAAATAAGAGAAATGACATGCTAGGATAAGGAGAAAAGAGGAAGAGCTCAAAAAGAGGAAGAATAAGATATGATGAGTAGCCCAGTTCAACTAAAGAACTGGCAACGTGGGACCAAATCCATCATACCTCTCACTGGAGATCGGATCTAATAAAAGCCCTCAGAAGAGCAAGAGCATCACAAAGTGGGGACTCATCTAAGCTTGTAGAGGGCAAGGGGAAGGAACCCATCAAAGCTTTGCTACTTGGACCACTTCAATCTAGAGAATTGGCCCTAACCATAGCCCCACATCTGACTCAATTGATGTTAACTGCAATGTGCAACATGCCACCATAATTTTTTGAAAAGGAAATTTAAAGCTATTATACTATCAACTCTTGATATTTTATGTGAAAATTTGAAAGCAAAGCTCCCTCCCATGGAAATTGTAAGAAAAGTTTGAATAGCACCATAAGGTGAGAATGTGTAAACATTTATTTACACCTATAAGTAAGACTTAGGCTAAGAGAAATGCATATGATTTGAGGGAGACATCTCAAGTGACTTGGATGTGGGTTGAATGTCCAAGGGGAAGGTGAAAACCCTAACCCTAAAAACTTGTATATAAAGGATGAGAAAGAATGGAACAATATGTTCATGTATGTGCTAACTCGAGCTTTCATTATATTGTTACTCTATTTCTTGCTGAGAGAATGAACAAGAAAGAGTGTGTGAGAGAGTGAGGGAGTGAGGTACAATGAGTAAATATCTTTTCTCTCTTTCTCTCTTCTTCTCTATCCCATCTTGGCAAGTTGTGCATGTGAGTGAGAGGGTGTGTTATGGAGAGTGTGAGGGAGTGAGTGACGCATGGTGAGAAACTATTCAATTTTATCCTTCTCCTTAAGCATGCTACAACAAATTTTCTCCTTATGTCGCTAAAAATGGAAGCAAGTATGTGAGTAAGGAGCTACACATGTGGATCATGGAGAAATGCTTAATGAGATATGTGACTACAATGTGGTAAGTTTGGTAAGCATTCTTACTACAATTTTCCCAAATCAATCTATTATTCAATGAATGGTGGGTTAGCTCATTGTGTTTTATGCATGTGAGTTGACTAAGTGAGAGATAGTAATTGACTTTGTGAGTCAACCCGTGAAAGAATAAGGGTGTCTCCAATGGTCTCAGATTGAGCTTGTATAGGGTAACATTTTGGTTCCATTGTTGGGACCAAGAGTGCTACAACCACAAAGTTGCTCACTTGTATCACAACACGGATTATGAGCGAATATGCATGTGCCAACTCCAAAATGTACAGTAATAGATAGTTTTTTTTACCCCATAGTTGACATAGATATTAGGATGTCCTTTTTAAATTCCTTGGAATTACTTTCGTGGAAGAGATGAGACTTTTGTGTAATCGGATGTGCAAATAATAAGTTGTAAGTATTAAGGACTCAACATGTTTTTATGAAAATAAGAAGAAGATAATATCAGTTCCACAAGGATAAGGAAAAAAATAATGGGGAGATTTATTTCACATGTTTTGTATGTTGTCACTAGAAGCATGCAAGAAACCTTATAAAACATTGTGAGAAAAGGGTCTTAGCCATATGGAGAGAAAATATTATTATATAAAGGCAAATGCACCCTTTCCATGCATGAGAAGGGGGTATTACATAGGTTGTGTGTGTGTGTGTGTGTGTGTGTGTGTGTGTGTGTGTGTGTGTGTGTGTGTGTGTGTGTGTGTGTGTGTGTGTGTGTGTGTGTGTGTGTGTGTGTGTGTGTGTGTGTGTGTGTGTGTGTGTGTGTGTGTGTGTGTGTGTGTGTGTGTGTGTGTGTGTGTGTGTGTGTGTGTGTGTGGAGAGAGAGAGAGAGAGAGAGCACTTCATGGGGAAATGAACTGGTGCAATGGTTTGAGAGAGAAGGGATGGAAAGAGGCATTTCTATGTGGGAAGGGGATGCACATTCCATTAATCCATATTGTTTTGTGCCTATTGAATTAGTATAATTACTTCAACATAAAAAAAGAGAAAAACATACGAGTAGCTTTTTATTGTGGGGGGAGGGGGGACCCTAGATCCCCCATTAAATCTTTTATATATTGCTTATTCTCTAAGATTATTATCTACAACATGCCACTATCAATTACTCTCCAATGCTTGCTCCATTTCTCTATCAGTTTCTTCATGTGATCAACAACACCTCCTTTGACACATTGATAGTGAATTGCAAGAATTTAAAAAAAAAGAGAAAGTAGCAACTTTTGATGTAGTGTTTTGTTGCCTAACTATTTTTATGTTTACAATGTCATCTTCACAAGCCTAATTACTTCTTGTTAAGATAGGAGCATTAACATGGGAAGCTTATGCTAGGATAAAGGCCAATGTAGTTGATTTCCCATCTTGCTTACTAATCCTACCTATATATGTGCACACTCAATCTTTATTCTTTAAGATGAGGAAATAATTTGCTAATCATAAGACAATGATTAAAGGCACCACAAATATAGCATTCTCTATGTGTGTGTGTGTGTGTGTCCAATCTCCCTTTCCCTTGTAGCTCCAATAATTGGTATGAGATAAGGGGAGTCTCTAGCTAATGTCACCAACAAAAACCTTCATAGTCTTCATATAAGATGAGATTCAATGTATGTGAAGAAGTAGAAAAACTCCACTCTTTCGAGCTCCATTTTAACTTATCAGTGCTGCACAAACTATTTCATGTTTTCTTCAATTCTTCATAGGTCATTCAAAATCTATAGAACATGTCAAGGCTTGTGATGTCCACTCTTGAGATACTATACATAGATTATTGTGCATTGGTAACCAACGAAAGATTTCTAGAAGAAAGTAATTTCAAATTATAGGTTGCATGTCATAGATTGGAGATTATAGATTTCATAGCTCTAGAGTTTGCTTTTGGATTGCTATTATATGTAGCAAATGTTATTGGAGTATAGACTTTGATGTATATGTTGTAGTATTTCTTGAGCTTCATATATTGTCACAATATCTATGCATATTTTCTCATGAATGGGCAATAGCACTACTCTTTGATATGCTATAACAGTTTCAGGGAGATTATCCTTTTGATCTACTTCTGGATAGTTGGATGCTATTATATAGCTATGTTTATGAGGATGTGAGGGTTGCGACCATCACAAAACTCGAGGATGTGGATGAGAAAGCAGTAGCATTAGCCTACCTGTAGAAATGCGGAGCAACGATGTGCCATCAGGACTTCTGAGTAAAACCAAACCTATGTGGCCCCCACCTCATTTAGAGTGTTGGTTATAACCAAGAATCGGTCATTAGAAGATAATTGTAAAATATTACACGACACAACGAATAGAATCTGAGAAAGAGATAGAGAGTACACAACAAACAAGAGGAGAATCAGTAAATTCTTTAACTCCAAACAACTGATACAAAGATGGCTCTGTCCACCCGTGTGCTTCCACTGTGTGAAGCTTAGATGGCGATCTAGACAGAAGATAGGTGAAGAGCTTAAGGCTAGCTGGAACAACAACTCTGACTAGGTGAAAGATGAGTGATCGTGGCTGTGAAGGGGTTTAGCTTTTATAGCCTGCGAAGGCCATGAGGTTGGCCTGACCGACCTACCATATAAGCCTCCACTAGTCGGCCAAGGAATATTCCAAGGAATATTCCCTTTACCATCGGGCCGGGGGCACTGCCCCCGGACCCCCGCCAGGGGGGCCGCTTCCGCAACCCCCGCAATAGGGGCCCCTTTTAACTCCCTTACCCCGCAACTCGATGCAATGCGCCTCAAGTTGCTACCAGCTTAACCACTCCGTCTAACCCAAAGATTAGACCCACAATGGTCACCTTTTTGCCATCCGGTCACATAGACCTCATCTGATATACAAGTCAGGACTCAACCAATGTCCGAGCTCACATTTGGCTTCTCCTCATAATGGGGGCCTTACAACTTTGAGCACCATGGATCATTGGTAGCACCTAATGAGGGTGGGGCATTGATCATATCTAACACCCCCCCTCAATGTCCACCCATAGGTGAACTATCTCCTCGGCCCAATGCCGAGTCCCTGAAGATGAACTTGAAGCAAATCCTTCATAAGTGCTTTGGTGAAGATATCTACTCCATTCTCCTCTGTTGGACAGTAGACCAGTTCCACTATCCCATCCTCCATCAAATCACACACATAGTGATATTGGATCTCTATATGTTTGGGGCGTGCATGAAACACTGGATTTTTGGCAATGGCGATGCAACTCTAATTGTCACATCTCAGCATAGTTGGTTCTTCATCCTGCACTCCCATATGCCATAGAATCCTTCTCAACCATACTGCTTCACATGCAGCAAAACAAGCTGCCTTGTACTCTACTTCGGTAGAAGACAATGCCACTGTTGGCTGCTTCTTACTAATCCAAGAGAAAATTCCTGAACCCAAAGAGAAACAATGACTAGAAACTGACTTCCTGGAATCACTGTCTCCTGCCCAATCTGAGTCACAGTTTCCCACAAGAGAAGTTCTGAAACTGTATGTGATACCATAGTCAAGAGTTTTCTTCAAGTATCTGAGCACCCGCATCCCAGCCTTCCAATGACTCTCATGAGGTTTGTTTGAGAACCTGCTCAAAACACCAATAGCAAAACTGATATATGGTCTGGTGTTACACAAGTAGATCAGACTGCCGACCAACCTCCTATACCTCCCAATGTTTGCCAGTGCTGATGTATCCTCGACAGATAACTTTGCATTCACCTCCATAGGTGTAGCTATCTCCTTGCACTCGGTCATGCCAAATGCCTTCAAGATCTCCCATGCATACTTCTTCTGAGAGATGAAGATCTTTCCTGGCTCTTGCCAGACTTCAATCCCCAAACAATAGTGCAGCAAGCCCAAGTCTGTCATTTCAAACTCAGAACTCAAAGCCTTTCGAGTTTGGTTGATCATATCTTCATAGTCACCTGTAATAAGAAGGTCGTCCACATATAGGACAATCACTACAGACTTTTTACCATCCCTGTAAACATACAAGTTAGCATCTAAGGCACATCATTTGAAGTTTAGGTTTAAAAAGAACTTATCTATCTGCTGATACCATGCTCTGGGGGCTTGTTTCAGTCCATATAGTGCCTTCTTCAGCTTACACACTTTGTTCTCAGAATGGGGGCCTCAAACCTTGGTGGCTGAGCCATGTACACCACCTCCTTGAGGTCACCATTTAAGAACACTGACTTAACATCCATTTGGTACACTGGCCACTTCTTGTGGGCAGCCACTGCAAGTACCATGCGAATAGTGGTCATTCTGGCAGTTGGGGCAAATGACTCTTGAAAATCAAACCCTTCAACTTGTGAAAATCCTTGGGCAACCAGTCTAGCTTTGTACTTTTCTAAGGTACCATCAGCCTTGTACTTTACCTTTCAAATCCACTTGGTGCCAATAACCTTCTGCTTTGCTGGTCGATCCACTAGCTCCCAAGTGTCATTCTTCATTATGCTGTCATACTCCGCTTGCATAGTAGCCTTCCATGATGGATCTGCAAGTGCTTCTTCTAAGTCAATTGGCTCCTTTACTTCTCTCATAATCTCAACCATCAAGGCCATATTGACTATGTGAGCAGAAGCCCTCCTTTGCTCCTCTATTCTTTGAGACCTCCTTGGTCCATCTGCCTTCTCCTCAACAGATGTAGGCATATGATTATTGTGGTCATAGAGCTGCTTCACCCAGTGCGACAATGGCTTTTCCAGTGGGGTGATGTCAGGTTGGTGAACTTTTTCCTCATCATCTGAAGATGATGCTTCCTCCTCCTTAAGGATAGGGATAGCTCTCGGGACAGGTTCATAGTGGACTACTTCCTCGCTTGATGATAAAGTGGAAGAACTTGCCTTCTCCTCCTCCACTGTATGCGGCTTCTCCTTGAACACCGCATCACGGCTCGCGATGATCTTCTTTTCCTCTTAGTCATATAACTTGTAAGCCTTCTGCTCATCACTATAACCCAAGAATATACATTTTTTGCTTTTTGGTTTTAATTTGTTTCTCTTCTCATCTAGAACATATGCATAACATTCACATCCAAAAATTATGAAATGTGAGACAGATGGTTTCTTACTAGTGTAAGCCTCATGAGGTATTTTTCCCTTGAGAGCCTTTGTGTAGCTCCGATTTAGAATGTAGACTGCAATATTAATAGCTTCAGCCCAAAAATGATTAGGCAATCCCTTGCCCTTTAGCATACATCTTGCCATCTCCACAATGGTGCGATTCCTGCGTTCCACAACACCGTTCTAATGAGGTGTGTGAGGCATCATCAATTGATGCTTGATCCCTTTGCTCTTGCAAAAGCCTTCAAACTCCTTTGAGTTGAACTCACCACCACCATCTGTTCTAAATTTCTTCACACTTTTCCCTATTTCATTCTCAACAAGTTTTAGCCATTTTTTAAACTTATCAAAAGCTTAAGCCTTATCACGAAGGAAGTACACCCACATCTTCCTATTGTAGTCGTCGATAATCAACATAAAATAAGAAGATCCCCCCAAGGCATGTGTAGACATCTTACCACACAAGTCAACAAGCACCAACTCTAGAGGAGCCTGTGTCCTATTCTTGCTTTCTTGTGGAAATGCCTTTCTCTGTTGCTTACCCATCATACAAGCTTCACATGGTTCCTTCAATTCAATTATTGTAGGTAGGTGAGCAACCATACCTTGCTTTTGCATCTCCTTCAACACTACAAATCCAATGTGTCCAAACCTTTCATGCCAAATCTTACTTGTGCCCACTCCAGCGGTGGCTGTAAGAGCACTTAGCTCATATAGGTTGTTCCTTCTTTCTCCTTTGCCAACAATTGTACCAGCACTATCAAGAATTTCTGCACCTGTCTTCTTGAACCTCGCTTCATGACCAAGATCAGTTATGGTAGCAAGATAAGAGATTTCTCCTGATTTCGGAAACATACAACACATTTGAAAGCTTTTTAACTTCACCGTTTGCAGCAACAAAAGAAATAGTACCTATGCTCGCAGCAAGGCATTTAGCATCATTTCCAACCGTCACAATGATGGATTCTTGTAGAGGCTGCATAGAACTGTATAGACCTTTCTTGTTGGTCATGTGATGGGAGGCCCCACTATCCAACACCCATGAGTCAGTGGTAGATTCTTCTTGCGCCGAGGAGCACACTTCCTCAATGGTCGCCATGAATAATTCCAGCTCTGCTTCAGCCGTATTGGCTGTCTCTTTCCCTTTACTTTTAAGGGTACCATTCTTTTTATCTACCTTCTTGACACGACAATCTGCAATTGCATGTCCTTTCTTCTTGCAGTAGAAGCACTCTCCTTGAAACTTCTTCTTTCCGTCCTTCTTCTTTTTGTCACCATCATTTTTGGTGGAGGAACCACCTTTGCCTTCTGCATTGGTAGAGAATGCAACATCTCCATTGTTGCTTCCTTCTCGGGCTTTCAACCTCAACTCCTCCTCCATTAATAATGCACAAAACTCCTCAAAAGTCAAAGCTTGAGGTCTCACCTGAGTATTAAGGGCAGTGACTAGTCCATCAAACTTTTGTGGACAAATCCAAAGACACCTCCGAGCTAGCTCTTCGCTAGTCTTTTGTATCCCAGCGCCAGCCATCTGGTCGCGCAGATTCTTAATCCAAGTGATGAATGCTTCAACCGTCTCTCCTTCAGCAAACTTCTCCGCTGCTAGTTGATTCTCCAAGTTTTGAATCCTTGTTTGGTTTCGTGTTTCATATTGACTCCTTAGTACATTCCAAACCTCTAACGCTTTGGTTGTATGCTGAATCAAAGTCAGAACATTATCAGAACATCTTGTAACTAAGGCACACAATGCATCTACATTCCTTCCTTTCCAAGCTCATAGAAGATCTACATTCGGAGGAATCATCACACTAGGATTTGATGGGTCGGGGATAGGCTGTGGTTTTGGGTCAGTCCCCAGCACAGTCTCCGGAAGCTCATAAGAATCAAGGATAGTTGTAATTTTGAACTTCCACAAGGTATAGTTTGTACCATCTAACTTGCCTTCGCTGAAGGTTGGTGGACGAATCCTCAGTGTTTGAATAGTCGGTACAGCAACACCACCTCCTGCACCGCTTCCTGATGTGCCAGAACCGCTTCTAGAAGTCGACATAGTTTCTCTTTGCTGTTGAAGCCTTTGCCTCTTGCACACTCTCCGATCTCTAGAGCCCCCTAGGCTCTGATACCATGTAAAATATTACACGGCGCAGCGAACAGAATCTGAGAAAGAGATAGAGAGTACACAACAGACAAGAGGAGAATCGGGGTCTTTAACTCCAAACAACTGATACAAAGATGGCTCTGTCCACCCGTGCGCTTCCACTGTGTGAAGCTTAGATGGCAATTTAGACAGAAGATAGGTGAAGAGCTTAAGGTTAGCTAGAACAACAACTCTGACTAGGTGAAAGATGAGTGATCGATGGCTGTGAAGGGGTTTAGCTTTTATAGCCTGCGAAGGCCATGAGGTTGGCCTGACTGACCTACCATATAAGCCTCCACTAGTCGGCCAAGGAATATTCCAATGAATATTCCCTTTACCATCGGGCTGGGGGCACTGCCCCCGGACCCCCGCCAGGGGGGGCCGCTGGCCCGCCTAGGACCCCCCAGCTAGGGGCCACTTCCGCGGCCCCCACAATAGGGGCCCCTTTTAACTCCCTTACCCCGCAACTCGATGCAATGCACCTCGAGTTGCTACCAGCTTAACCATCCATCTAACCCAAAGATTAGACCCACAATGGTCACCTTTTTGCCATCCGGTCACATAGACCTCATCTGATATACAAGTCAGGACTCAACCAATGTCCGGGCTCACATTTGGCTTCTCCTCATAATGGGAGCCTTACAACTTTGAGCACCATGGATCATTGGTAGCACTTAATGAGGGTGGGGCATTGATCATATCTAACAATAATTTCTTGCTTCACCCATATACTTGGATAAGATTCTAACAGAGGAGGAACTCCATGTTGCAAGTCAACTCAACTCAAGTGACCTCTTGACTAATGTATTGACTTACATCACATATGTAGATATTTGTCCACAGGATTTAGATTGTTATGCAACTCTTGAATATAACCCCAAGTCTTATGACTGGTTCTTGATAAGAAAGTAAGGCACATCATGGATGCATTGAAGCCCCATACACTTTGATTTCCACAATCCTATGAAGGATTTTCATCCTTCCCAGGGGGAAGGGGAGTAATGGAGGGATGAAAACTTAAAATAGGAATTCAATTCTAAAAGAAAAGAATGAAGATGTGGATCAATTGTGGTATGAGAATTCTTAATCTATGGGTTTTTATGGGTTATATTCCTCATTATATGAGAATTCTTATTTTTGAACATTGATCTTTCTAGTCATCTTACTCCCTGTACAACAGACGCCCTTTAAAGAAAACTAATTGCGAGATGTTGTGTGGCGACAAGAACCTAAATTGGCAAGACAAGAGGGTAAAGCCAACAGGCTTCCCTTCTCAAAGGAGGAACATAAAAGATATGGATTAGCCATGGAGGTTCAAGCATTCAACCAATTGAAATATGGAAGGAGTGGTGACATCCGAAGAGGAGGTGGCATAGATGCTGAAGCAATGTAACCTTACCAAGTACTTGGAAAAGGTGGGACAAGACATAGACCATAGCAAATGCATAGAATTCCCAAGGACTTTCGAGGTCCAAAGGAACAGTGGCATGGCGACTATCGGGCAAGGCGAGACCTCTAGAAGTGTGGTGGTTCCCCTTAGTCCAATGATTATAGAGAAGGCATTGGGGCTAGCAGAGAAGCCGAAAAAGAGACCCGAGAGGGATGTGTATGGAATGTTAGGGATGGACAAAACAAGGGTCTACACCAATCATGGAATGAGCCAAGTTGATATTTCGGACCCCCGACGACCATTCGGTTGTAGGCTAAAATGATCCACACACTTTTTTTAAGCCAGAGATACAATGCCCTTATGAGTAGAATCGGTGTATCCTTGCTGGAAAGCCTTGCAACCAACACCCTGGACAAGGTGAATTGCAATGCCTACGTCCGGAAAACAATACAAGCCTCAGCAAAGGTACTAGCTACAGCACCAAGGATGGTAGGAGAGAGTTCCCGGCTACATTATAGAGTTTGAGAGGAAAAAACATGTATCCAAGGCTTCAACCGTAGGTTTTAGAGAAGTGTTAACAGCCATTATCTAGGAAGCTCTAGGGGAGGCAGAGAGAGAAGTGGTAGAGGAAACCTTAGAGCCATCACCAATCCACGAGGAGCATCACTCTCCCACCCTAGCAAGCCTGACCATCTCGTTTTTAGCAGGAGAACAGGGGGGAAAAGAAAGCCACAAAGAGCAAGAGGACAACACGAAAAGAATTGCTAAGGAAAACAAGAATGACCAACCACCTCAACCATAAGAAGTCTCGAGCAAGATGATAGGTAGTAAGGAGCAAGGCTCAAAACTCTCAAGCCAAGGGGTAAGAAGAAATATCACTCTCAAAATCCCAATACGAAAGGCTCACTCCACCATTGAGAAAAACAAGGAGCTGTTATAACGTGCCCGCCTATCGACTGTCCAAGCACGTTTTAGCAATTTATCGAGAAACAATTCTAAGCGTCGCTACCCGGCACTCCCATGGAATGTTACAGGGTTTGTCGCCTAAGGTTTCCTGAATCCGCCTCGCAACGAAACATTCACATCGAACCCACTAGGATTGACCTGAACATGCACAAGATGTAGTTCAATTAGTTTGGGAGACAGGTCGAACTCTAAGTAAGCTGAGAGTATTGTTCTACACTTGAGGACCCAAACTGTGTATATATTTCGGTACAGATATTATGTGAGTGCTCGTGCATACTTAGATATTATGTAGTTAGAAGACCGCGGGCTGGTTTCTCGTAACAACGTGTGGGTGAAGCAAAGTTGTCCATGTTGAGAAGAAGTACACGTGAAGGTGTATGAGACATTCTTCGCGTGTTGTGACTGCACGTCGTAGCATATTCAAACTCAGGGGCAATGCACTTTTGGTAGCTGGTAGCTATTGGACCTGCGTGATGAGGACAATGTACTTTTCATGGCCATTCGTACGGTGCTTATCACGATCGATTGCAATGGTATTAAGGCAGAGTGCAAGAGGGAATCGTGCAAATGGGTCAGGGTGACAGGTCTAACCATAGGCGAGACAAGCTCCCTGGGTATGTTCTACCCTTGATGTGCCCTGAACAATTGTGGGTGATGTTAAAGGGCTAGGGGACTAGGGACGGAGCCAACCGACCAAGGTCACTGGACATACCTATTTTGAGGACCCCTAGGTGTTGTGCTGTGATCATGGGTGCTTCTTACCTTTTCATTCTTTTCTTTTCTTTTTTCCTTTTTCTTTTTCTTTTTATTCTCTCTCTCTCTCTCTCTCTCTCTCTCTCTCTCTCTCTCTCTCTCTCTCTCTCTCTCTCTCTCTCTCTCTCTCTCTCTCTCTCTCTCTCTCTCTCTCTCTCTCTCGGGACTAGCCTAAGTACAACCATTGCAATATGTTGAGGCTATCAGCCTTTCAATGGGTTGGGAGATGTCGAGCTTCGAAGGCTCAGGAAATGGATATTACAGTGATGATTGTGCCCTAGCCTTGTTGTTAGAGAAGCGGTTGTTTGAGATGGGGAGATACACTTGAGATTTTGCAATTCTCTTTGGAATGTGCAATGTTGGTACAATTGAGGTAAGGGCTGCCGTGAGTGCCCGGTGTAGAGTGTGACCTAGAAAGAGAAAGTGGTTATGATCATGCTTTGGGCCATGCGATGTGGGTGATTGGCAAGGGTGATTTTCGCTTTTGGCAGCGTGGCTTTATCGCGGCTCTTCGTGGGGTTGGTGGTCTTGCGGTGTCTTGGGTATTGAACACTTTCGCACAAAGACTTGTGTCATCTTGCATCCACTTGTCACTTCATGAGAGTACATGCATGACACATGCCGCAACTATAATAAACCAGTGCAACGCAAGGAGACATCACTTATCTGAATTCCATGGTATTGACTTAGATACTTATCACCTGTGCTTGATTATCTTTTTCTTTTGCTAAAGCCATGAAATATATTAAACGTAGATATGAAAAGTTTGTACCATTGGGAAACATGTTAGCACTTAACCATTTAGAGGCAAAAAGTCATGGCCAGGTAGCATTTGATAAGCCTTTTGCACAACATGGGGCTACTCTATTTGTACGAGGCAGGGCGAGTCCGGGTGGTCAGGCGACTAAGGATCTGCTGGTGTGTGAGGGGCTCTAGTGAGGTTGGGCGGGGAAGATGTCGCGGCCGAGACCTGAATGGTGTAGTCCCTAGCTACAATTGTTTCCAGAATGCTTTTGAACAATGCATCAAATTCCTGCTTGTCTCTAGCTGCCCTCTCCTCTTTCGAGCACCTGGTGCCCAAGCGTCTGGTGGGGGCTTGCATGACCGATGTTGCCACGTCCTGTTTGCTCCCTTGAGCTTCTATTCCCCTGGCATGGGGATTTTTTGGCCTATGTCCGGGGCAGTGTCAATGGGGCCTCGTTTCTTTGCATATCTTTTAAGGGTAGGTATGTAGCGTTCCAGCGGAGGAGCTTGTACTGCATGCTCCCTCCGACGGCGAATAGCTTCCTTGCATGCCAGCTGCACTATGTGGTCCATGACTGCTACCATAGGGGGACCTACAAAATGTGAACCAAGGATTAGGCCCTGAGGCAGGATAAAACTATTCACATGGAAGGGATTATACAGTGAGTTATGAAGCGCATATGACGAGGAGGGGAGAGATGAGGCATGTAGTGTTTGTTGTAGAGGGACGGCCCCTGTGATGATGTTTGTTTTGCCTCCATCCATTAGCAGATCTTGGCTTATGCTAAGTTGCATGGACTGGTTGTCATGCAGTGGGGCAGGGCTCATCCTTGGAAGGATAGACCGAAAAAGGGGAAAGGTATATAGAAAGGGAGGGTGCCCCATCTACACCATCAAAGATGTTGATCAGGGCTTCCTATGGTGGTAATGAGGGTTGCATACCCTCCACTTGGAGGCGGGAATGGTCACACAACTTCTAGCTCAGCCTGTCGAACCCAACTCTTCTCCCTGCACTTGACTATCATTGCTTGTGTGTGTTGATGTTATCTATACAAGGTCGCAAAATTCATTGTGTATTTATGTACATGTTTATGAATCCATGTCACTTCACGAGGATAAAAACCAATTGTAGAACTCTGGATTGTACTGGAGTGTGGCACACGCATCCAGTACTCGTGGCAGCTTACTCAATAACGATAGATATTTTGCAACATCGAATAGCATGGTACCTTGTCCGAGTCTACTAGCAACATGTAACTCTTCCTCAATGAGAACCTTATCAGCCAAAGAGTTCTCTTGGCTAGTTCCAACTAAGTCCGCACCTCGAATGGCAGTCAGCACTTGAAAGGAAGTTGGTGCCACATAGGTTGGGTCTCTTTGAGATCGCCATTTGGCCAATCACTCCTTTGTGACTATCATAATTTGGGCTCCTAGTTTGGCCATTGCAACACAGTTTTCAAATCAACATTTTTCAATTTGACTTCGACTCTCTGATTGTTGCTTTAGTTGCTCTATCTCTAAGAGATTTGGTTGGCAGAGCATATCATTGAATGTTACAGTTAAGTATAGTTCATCGGCTTCCTCGTCAGAGGTGAGTCACATGCATTCATGCGTGAGCCTGTCATAGTGCTCGTCAAGATGTTCTTGCTTTTCCCAAGATAGGAGAAATGGCAAGTATTCTTCAAGCTGCTCCTTAGGGAATGCACCCATGTCTGCAAGGACGTAGACACGTGCGAATACCTTGAGTTAGCATCCAACTCGGTTAAGCATTCTGCGACACTTCTATGTTCAACGAGGGCTTTCTCGGTTGCTATCTCATGTAAGGTTCTAGGAGTTTCCCTAGGCTTTAGCATAGCTGGGGGCTCAGGCCTAGATGAGCAAGATTGGTCAACGCTAGGGTTGCTTATGCTCTCGAGGTTTCCATGTTTCCCCTCAGGCTTTGTTATTGTGTCATGGTTCTTCTTATATGTGACTGGTATAAATTTATCACCCTATTGTGACAGTGTTGTATCCACTCTTGATTGGTCAATGCGAGTTCTGTTGTCGGTGGATTGAGTGTTGCAAGCAACTGTTGATGGTAATGGCTGCTTTGATTTTTCAGAACACACGGATGTGTCTGAGGTTTCACTACTATTAGGAAAGACATCAATGGGTTCATTGGTGGATGGACTCGATGCTTTATTCCTCAGCTCTTCGGCACTCTTGGTTTCAATCTTCTTGGGGTCTACAGCCACTTGCAATTGGCGTTGTTGTTTTCGTTCTTTTCTCTTCTTTTTCTTAGGCAATCGAGGTGTATTCCTTGAAGACTCGGGACCTTGAACTAGGTCAGTCTCGTCGATGTGCTTGGCTGTGCCTCAGCATTCTCTTTCTCTAGTGTGTCCTCATGGGACATAGCCACGGTCTACTGAATAGCCTTGCTAGGTTGTGAGGGTACAACTGCCTCTCTTTTTGGAGAGTCTAGCTCCTCAACCAATTCCCTTCTGTTTAACTCCTCCAGCCTAGGCTTTAGGCACTTTGGAAGTACTGGTGTTGTCGAGAAAGTTGGTTACGACACCTGCTCCACGGGTGAACTACTAAGGATACGTTCTGCAAGGGGAATTGTCACGGTTCACTTGTGCAGATCAAGCCTCAGCTATTCTAGTCACAATAGATTGCACATGCATATCCTTGGGCCGAGAGCTACGGGTGGTGCCATGTCCCACCTCTTGGACATTTGAAAGCTTAGATGGAGATAGAGATTGGGATTGAGCAGCTGCCCTTGATGACTACTCTTGTGCTTCTTGTGCCCGTTTGGGAAATGAGGGTGTAGGAGATCTAGGACTCTTAGGTGGACTTGGGCACTAGCTGAATGATTTGCTCGAGGCTATTAGACGATTGTGCCATTTGCTTTGTTGAGCAATCAACCTTTTTACAACAAGCAGCATTGTGCCTTTGGTGCTCATTATCCTCTTGGGAAGTCAAAAGCTCCTTGAGCACTAGTGGTCTTTGTGCATGCTCAATGGTTACATCTATTATCTGCTTGTTAAGCATGTTAGGTTGAGGCTCTTTCTTTCGAACACTCATGTTTGGTTTCTTGCCCCGAGACTTGGAGTTCCTCTTAGATTTCTTCCTGTGCTTCATTGCTTTTGATGCAATCTCGCCTTCAGCTGATAAAGGAGGTTTAGCAGGGGATTTTGGCACCCAAATTCATCGGTTACCTGTGTAATACCCTTGAGCACGTAGCAACGCTTTGGATATCCATCGCAGCATTGTGCTGACCCTCCATCGATGCCTTCGTCTATAAGGCTTGGGCCTCTTTTGGGGTCTTTTAAAATATTTGTAAGTCCAAAGCCCGTCCTTGGCATTATCTCTTGACCTTCTTGTTTCAGGCATGGCCTCACTCACTGGTTCTTGTTGTTTGGCTTGTGCTTGTATCAACTCCTCCAACAAGTCCTTGCTCTCGTTAGTAGGCTTGACTGTTACGTCAGCACCTTCCTTGCCTTTTCCTCGAGGTTCGATGAGGTCACCCTTGCTAAAGGTTGTGACTATCCTCACACCCGGTAGTGTCAGGTATATCCTCTGTGCTACATAGTCAGCCTCACACTTGGTCGCCCTTTTGAAGGGTCTTCCTAGGAGGGTTTCCTTCCCGTAATTAGCACTATTTAGAGGAACATGAAATAGGATATGCAAGCTTTCAGTTTCAATTGTCACAAGGATTTTGCACTTTCCTATGAGTGCTTGTGGGTGTCGCCCATAAGGGCTAAGAGTTGCATTAGTCGGTGTGAGCTCTGGTTGGCCTAGTAGGGTCCATGCTTCATAGGTTAAGATATTAAAATCCGCTCCTTCATCAATTAGAGCATCGATAGTGTGCTCTCTTTTCGTGGTGAGTTTGACCCTAAGATAAGCATGCGGTACTCTGTCTTCATCTTCCAGGTCTTGGCTTATCAATTTAAGCCTTCTGACAAATGCCCTTGGGTCCCCAACTGCACAACTAGATGTGGATTCTCCACTAATGTCTTGAATCGTCTGTGCAATGCTATTTAAGGTGCATCTACCGTCAGGACTGTCATATCTAGTCACCCTCGCAGTTGTAGCTTGATGTTGTTGCTTTCCGCTTTGACTAGATGCAGTTCGAATGCAATACATACGTATTTTTGTGGTATGGCCTTTTTGTCCTTGTAGGCTAGATTGGCCCATTAAGGTTCTAGGATCTCTGTTTCCCCAGCCCGCAAGGCTGTTACGATAAACATCATACACGATTTGGAGAACCATTTATAGCCAAATTTTGAACTACTTGCTCTAAGTTTCAACCCATTGATCGATCTATGATATGGTTTCGGCTCTACATGGTCTCTCGGTCAGTTTTAGGGTCTACAGGCTAAAATTTGAAAAAATCCAAATTCGGCCCAACAGGTCCAAATTGCAGGGGCCGAATGCTCGATTCGGCCCGTTCAAGGGCCGAGGGCTGAATGAGAAAGGGCCGAATTTAACTAGTTCGAATGTCAAATTCGGCCAGTCCGAGTGTGGTTGTCCAAGGACCGAGTGGTGAATTCGACCGGACTGAATGTCAACTTGTCCGAGTGGGGTTGGGCCGAGTCGGCAAGGGCCGAGGGCCGAATTTCAAAGTTGGTTCGAATGCTTCACTTGAACGGGCTGAGTGAAAGGCGTCCGAGTGTAGAGGGCCGAATGACTGAGCGGTCCGAGAGCCGATTCCGGGACTCGGTCCCAAAATTGCCGTCACTCGGAAGGGCTGAGCGCGACGCGATTTTTGCTGGACTTCAAAGAATTCGTCGCGCCGAGTGATTGAGGGCTTCCTACCTACTGAGCACCTCTGGATTCAACCTACTCATGTAGGGGAAGGTGTGGAATTACCTGGTTTGGGCAAATAACTCCTGGATGGCCAGATCGAAGCGGATCCACGCGACAAAGCTTTCTTCCTCTCTCCTGCTCTCCTGAAACCCTGCAATGCACAATGTGGCCTTTCTTGCCACTCCTGGCCCCTTATCACCCTGCACAGGCCCGTACTCACCTTAGTCTTGTTTCCCTTACTAACATTTAATCCAAAATTTTATTTTTGGCCATTCTTTTCCCTGTTTCAGCTTGTTATATAGCAATAAAAAACCCTACTATTTGCTCCAATGTTTTGCTCCTATCCTTTCTAAATACAAGAAAATTTTATAAGGAAAATCATCATACTTTTCCAAGTCCAAAACAATAAAAACCTGCTTGCTAAGGAGATCGAATACCTCTTAAAACTCCCTCACTTCCTACCTATCTACTTCAAGCACCGATTCGGGGAAAACCCTTACTTCGATGCTCAATTCGAAGTGCGCAAGCGCTCAAGGCTTGAATCCGTTGGTCCTAGTAACAACGGAATCAAAATGTTGGAGCTTTCGCAACCGCCAAGACCCATGGACCGCTTATTGCTTCAAACATTCCAAGCCGAGCACTAGTGGCTACCTCTCACATAGCTGACGTGCCATTCATATCCAAGGGTGTAGTGATTTTACCTCCATGCCGATTGAGTTACCTCCTCTCCCGCGCACTTTGGTAGCTCCATGATCCAAGTGCAAGCTTCAAGCAAGCTCCATCCTCAAGCTCCACGCTCCAAGCTCCATTGCCACGAGCAAGAGAAGAGAAGAGAAGAAGAGAGGAGAAGATGGAGAGCTTCTCCTCCCTGGTCCCTCACCCTTACACACTCACTCCCTCACACTCTCACACTCCCTCTCTCAAGCACAAGCTCAAGCAAGCAAGAAGAAGAAGAATAAGAAGAAGAAGAAGAGGAGAGCCACTTTTGGCCACACACAAGAATGGGCTTCTCATTCACTTTTCAACTTTATATACAAAACCCTAAATCTCTTTTGGGCGGTCATCCCCTTATCCCTTTTTTTACATAGTCGGCCGTGGTCTAGGCCCTTTTTCCCATTGTCCTCCTATCTTCCTAGCTTCCTTCCTACCACCCATCTACCTTTACAAATTGTACGGGTGAGAGCCTGACAGTCTTTAAATTAAATCATGATGCGCTTGCGCTCTTTTACAAAAGTATTGACTTGTGCTTTTCCTTGTGTGCCTTTTTTCCTTATTTAGGACTTTTCTATGCTTCTTGTGTTTCCAGATTTTTCTTGGTGCGCCTTCGTCTTCCGTTTCACTTTGCCTTGGCCTTTGTCTTTTGCTTTAGTTTTTCCAAATTTTCCACCTTGTTCGTCTGACGGTTAACAAGAGCCTCTTTGGCTTATGGCAATTGTGTAAGGTATGCTCCTCTAGATCTAGTCCATGTTGCAGTATATGGACCTATGCCTTCCCAATCACTTGGTGGAGCATGGTATTTTGTGACCTTCATGGATCATGCTACCCACCGTGTTTGGGCTTACCCTTTGGTATGGATTGAGGATGTTGTTACTATGCTTGATAGGTTTATGGATTTTGCTGGTAGAAAGCCTAGATGCTTGCAGATGGATTATGAGAGTCATGCTATCTCTCCCAGCTTACGAATCTCTTATCACCAATATGTCATTGATTTCTTATGCCCACTGTATTATGGGATTACTCATGGCATGTGCCTGACTTTACAGCCAAAGGTTGCTTTTATGCTTACCACAACTAGGTTGTCTTATGGCTTTTGGGTTGAGGCCCTTATGACGGCAGTCTACTTTTTTAATCGGACATCGTGTTTCTCTTTGGATGTTATTACTCCGCATGAGGCATGGAGTGGCATGAGACCCTCCTATGATCACTTGAGGATGTTTGGCTCCTAGACATCTGTCAATATGCCACATGAGTTTATGCCACGCAGATGCATACTCCTTGGTTATGGAGATGATGACTTTATGACTTCTAGGTTTTGGGATTTAGATGCCCAGCAGGTTCTATGCAGCCGTCATGTTGTCTTTTATGAGACGCAGACACCTATCAGGCCTCTTGATGCGCGTTCAGTGCACTTTATGGTTGATTCTACAATCGTATGTCAGTCTTCCGCTTTGCTGAGGCCGCATACTGTCTTGAAACCTCGCTTAACTTATGTCCGGGATGTTGGCCCTCTTTCGAAGAAGGACATTGGAGAGTCTATATGCTGTCTGCTGTCTTTTATGCGTTGCGCTGATGCTATGCGCCACTCTAATGCTTTATAGCCGTGCACTTATGAGTTGTGTTGCTTACTTCATGGGAAGCAGTCATGGATTGCTCTATTGTTTAGAGCTATGGGATGGCTTATCTTTTGGATGTCATGGACTCAGGGATGCTTGACTCTTCTTGTGAGAAGGTTCCTGCCACTTATTGCATAGCTCGCTTCCCGATTGGGCATTGGGTGAGATGTCATGATTCCTCACCCTGTCTCTTTTGTTTTGTTTTGTTTTTTCACTCCCTGGCCTATTGGCCTTTTAGTGGGAGGTTGTTGGGGTAAAAGGTCCTTGGGCCTGCCTGTGTACAGTGACCGCCCATATTCTTTATTCATATATATATATATATATATATATATATATGAAAGTGCAATTAGGCTGTCATAACATTGTTGACAACACCTACATTGTGTGTGCTCTTCTCTCCCACGTCTCCTGCATCCCTTTCAGTCTTACCCTTGGCCTTCGTGGCTTGCTAATGGAAGTAGGATGTCTTATACCTTTCCATCATGGCATGATCGGTGAAAAGAGGCCAAATATATTGACGTCTGGCTCTACTTTACTTATGAATGTCCTACTTGGAGATAAAAATGATTCCTTAAAAAAAGAGAGCTTCGTTTTGACTAGGTCTCTTAGAGAAAGTCTTTTTGTGGTGCTTGGTTTTTGTTTCAATTATGATCCATTTCAGTATAACATTGTTGTTTCTAAATATCGTGTGAAGCAAGCATGTGATTCCTTACATTCTTGCAAAGAGGAAAGTTTGTATGGTGCATAGAAGACATTGTTTCTATGTTTGGCATTCTGAATCACAATTTTTATAAACTACATTTAGTTTTAAGTTTGATGAGAGAGAGAGAGAGAGAGAGAGAGAGAGAGAGAGAGAGAGAGAGAGAGAGGATAAAATAAAACAAAAGGCAGAGATGGAGAGAGGGAGAAAGAGGATTTATAGAGAGAATTGAGAGAGAGAGAGAGAGAGAGAGAGAGAGAGAGAGAGAGAGAGAGAAATAAAACATCTTAGAAATGGAGAGGGGAAAGAGGAAAAATGGATTATTGAGCGAAGTTGCCGTTCACTTTGTTGCGATGTGGCGAAGTGCGCACAGAACGCTAGTACTAATTTAATGTGAATAAAACGATTGAGTCGTCCTACTTTTTGGTATATTGTATTTCATAAAACTTTAGCACAATGCTTTAATGAATGACATGAACCCATCATTTATGATGAGATCTACTTGGTAATCACTTTTTTGGTCCCTCATTGTCACTTTTTCGTGAACCCTTAGCTTATGACTAGGTCTACTTGATTAAAACATCAAAATGCCCCGAATGTTTTGTTCAAATGTTATATGATGCATTTCAATGATTAAAGAATCATATAATTTATTTCGCGATAAAAGATATAATGGGGGACCGCTCTATTGGCACTTCTTTTTCCCAATGTAAGGGTTTACATGGGATGGCCCATGACGCATCCCCCCCTTTTGCGATCACATGCTGTACTTACCGATATACTGCTAGCATTACACAAAAAAGAGAAGGGAAAAGTCCAAAATAATAAATCGAGGATCCATGCTTGAGCCACTAAGGATGTGACACGTGGGGGGGGCAGGGTTACCTGTATTTTACATGTCAAATGGCCATTATGAACATATGGAGATGGAGATGGAGCAATAAATGATTACTCAATAGAGCGAGATTGATATCGAAAGGAAGGAGGAAAGGAAGAAGAAGAAGAAGAAGAGGAGGAGGAAAAACGAGTGAGACAAAGCCATAGCACCTCTGCCCTCGCGACGTTGCGATCTCAGCTTCTCAGAGGTCCACCCAGGTCCGTGCTCTGTACTCTCTCTCTCTCTCTCTCTCTCTCTCTGCTTTCAAGCTTGCCTGCTGCATAAAGGAAAAAAGGAAGAAGCAAACATCTACCCTCATAACGGAGGATTAGCTGTCCCATACGTTCCAGAGCATCAATTCTACCTGCATTGATGCAACAATTCAATTCTAGGTCAGTATAGCTGCCGGGAGTCTGTTCTCTCTGTGTCTGGGCTCTTTCCCTATTTATGGATTCTTTGTTCTTGTCCTATGATGATTGCTTTAACAGAAGAATGATTTGTTTGCGAAATTCTTGAACAACTCTGCAAAGGAAGCGAATTGTGTGTCTCTCATTCTTGATGTGTGGCATTACGTGCTTGGCTGAAATGTGTCTGTTTCTCTGTGCTTTTGCATTTTTGATAGCAGGAGGCCTCTTTCTTTTCTAATGGGTAGGCTCAGTTTTTAGCATATATGCTTCACATTTTTGGAAAATGAACGTTGAGGCAGATTATGATGCTTGAGTTGTTCATGTTTCGTTGAATGAAGGGCTCAGCCTTACAGTGCTCATTATTATCTTTAATGCCATAATTTGCTGCGTATGAGTCCTTTCTGCAGTCATTGATTTTTGAATGGTGAGGATGGTCTAATGGGTCTAGAGACTGGCCGCTCTAGAAGATCGAAGAATTCAATCAAATCATCTTCTACGGTGAGAATTTCATGCTGGCAATGTTAAGCTATTGTAAATGCACATCATTTCATGTGTACCTGCAAGTATGTTTCGTATATGAACCTGCTGATGCTTCTGTAAGCTGCTGGGTTCATGCAGGTTAGCTTTTCAAATCATGTAATCTTATGGGTTGTGGTTGATGTACATGGTTCTGCAGGTGCTCTGTGATCCTGTTGCATGTATTGAAGACTGGAAACAGCAAATCAAGGTACTTGTGAGGTTGTTTACTGCCATATTACTTGCTGGCTAGGGTGCCCTAATTGCTGCATAGACCTAATCAAGGCAGTTGACAAAGAAAAACATACATATATCTTTGAAACATTGCATATCGTAATTTGGGACTGTCGCAAACAAGCGATGCTTAATATGATAGAATGTGGCTATTTGAATGTGGACTTTTGAACATCACTAGCTGCTCAATACTGGGTTACAAAGGTAAAAGTTGAGAATGGCACTCGATGGGCTTTTGTTTTGGATTAAAAAATATTAATGTCATTAGAATTTCAAACTTAAGGATTTAGTACTTTGCGGGTCACTGCCTTGGTGACTATCTAAGGCCAATTTGGAGTTGTCACTTCTTTGAACGAACTAGTCGATAGGAGCCTTGCCCTCACACCATTGTTCAGGACACTTATGACGCTTGTGAGCTTTTGCTTGTGCATGAAATGTTTACTCTGCTCCCATTGAGTTATAGAATGGAAGTCCTCCATGTTTTGCACTTGGGGTTCCCATCTCCTCTTAGTTAATGGCTTTACTTGTCTAAAAAGCCACCATCTCCTTTGGTGGTTCCCTTAGGTCCCTTATTCCTTTCAAAGGGGAATATTGATATCGGTGATGTAGCTGTGTATTAATCATCCCTTCTTGTTGAGTTATTGAAACTTGCCTTATAAATAAATTATTGTATTTTTAAAGCTCATTGAACAGTCCCAACATGGACTATTTTTCTTTTCGTATGGCACACGACACTTTTTCCAGCTCTAGCATGTTTCTATAAAAGGGACTTAGTGCCACATTTATACTAACCCACATTGTGTGCCATCACCTTGATAATCATTACCATTAGTATTATTGCCTTCATCATCAGCCTTGATCCTCAGCCCCAAAAGCCGTCATCCAGGCATTAGAAGATGCTGCCATTGCTGCCAGCTTGCCACCCAGCTTGCTAGTGTTGCTGCCAGCTATGGGGGTCCTCCCCTGCAGCCGCCTTACTTCTTGGAGGCCATCTGCTGCTGTGTTTCAGTCAGCAGCCCAATGCCTCAGCTACTATTGCCGTTGCTAGTCTCCTCTAGTGTCTGAAGGTCTGCATTTATGGTTCCAAGGTGCTGCCCAGCATCCTTCACATCTATTGCAGTAGGTGCTTGCTATTAGACATCTCCATTGTGTTGAGTTTATGTTGCTGGCTGCTCTATGACATCAGATTCAACATTCAGCTCCAGTTTATCGCATTGATTTCATTCTCGGTGGTATTGTTGCACTTGAGATCCGTATATGCAGAGGGCAACACTCTCTGTCAGCCCGCTCCCACAATAATATGTGATGGCTGTATAGCTATGTCCTCCTTCTTTTTGCATGTTGTGTCATTGTTTGAACTCATTGTGTTTTAGTTGAGTTCGTATACCCTTTGTTTTCTTTGTAAAACCTAGCACATTTTTACACTTCTATCAATTGCAGAGGTGGATTCCTAGTATTATGAGTAGCTTTTTAAGGGTTCACCATATTGGTAGGGCCTTGATTTCATGTCGTGGTTACTTTCTTTCTTCTTGGAGGCCATATTTTCTTGCTATTAGCATGTCCATGTTGAGCCCTTTGATCCACGATGTTCATCTGTGGTAGGAGTGCTTTACGACGCCTTTAATAGCTCCTCACTATTATCGTCTAGTCAGATTTCCAATTGGATACTATCTATTCGAGCCCTTTCGCTCCCATTGGCATGTGCTTGACACCCATTTCATCACATTCTCATCTTGAGAGGTTATTATGGTACTTGACTAGTTTTCGTCATCGATTGGAGCACATTGAGATTGATGCATTCCAATCTTCTATTGGCTTTTTGTGGTTTTCAGCCACACCTAGGATTTGAGAGGTGGTGTCAGCAAGCTTGCTCATGTGCCTTTTTTTGTGGTCATCTCCTACTTGTGAGTCTTCACAGGAGGATTTTCGGAGCTTTGACATGCACATCATTTTTTCTCTGTTGATAGTTGCTGTCATCATAGGCACATCAGGTGGAAGATCAGGGCTTTCTCAGCTTGCTCAGTCCTGTCCATTGTCTTCTCAGATTTGTTCCAGCCTTATCTTAGGCAGCCCACATGGCACATCAGCAATCATCTGGTCTGTTCTATATTGTGGGCATTAGGCAATGCAGCCACTTTGTACAGGCAGGCAGTCAATTTTTCCTCCCTTTTCAGCTGTTGACTGATTTAGGGGCTGCAAGTCAAACCGTTTAGTCCATGCCTCCCTATTTAAAGACCAGCTTCCTCTTGCCCTTCAACCCTCCGTCATATTGTTTTGCTATCGCCATCACTCAAACAAACCATCATTGTCTCTCTTTGGTCTCCTTTCAATCAAAATTCTCCATCTCATGCATTTGGGAATTCGGTCCCCTCATTCATGTGCCTTCTCCTCTTGCCCTTCGACCCTCCATCATATCATTTTGCTATCGCCATCACTCAAACAACCATCATCTTCTCTCTTTGGTCTCCCCTCAATCAAAATTCTCAATCTCATGCCCTTGAGATTTCGGTCCCCTCATTGATATGCCAAGGCATGTGTGCAGGGGCTATTGTATCAACATTCTTTCCCATTTATTTTAGTTCAATTTGAGTTTTGTTTCCTTTGTCATCTTTTGCATTTTCTTCTGTGTGTACCCCTTTCTTGCTCTCCCACTGCTCATAGTCCCACTTTTTGCGTTGCCACAATGTGTAGTCTATCAAGATAGTATGTTGGAGAATAAATGAGCATATCTTAGTCCAAGTGCTGTGTATTTGGCAAATAATCAACCTTGATCACAAAGTCACCTTATCTATAAGACTCTTTTGCACATGAAGAATCATTGCTTAATTTGTTGCATTGAAGCAAGGGTACTGGTCGAGCCTATTATTATGCTTGTCATTGAAGTTTAATGCAGTGAATTTGGTTGATTAGAACCCTTCCACTAGGAGCCAAGGCTTAACATTACTCCTTGAGGGTGACTATTGCAACACAACGAATTTTTTTTCTATGGTTTTTATTAATTCGCATAATTAGTTGTCTATTGAATTTGTTTCTTTTGTAATTATAAGATATTAAAAAGTGCATTAGAGTTGGCCATTGATGAGTAGTCATTATAGGTAACGGTCGACCCATGGAGTGAGTGAGAAGAAAGATAGATAGTACACGCTCACTTTTATGATTCAATTGGGTGCTTATTAGGGGAACTTGAACGAGGATCAAACTTGCACAAAGAAATGATTGATGCTGTGAAGTATGGGCTATATGTGCTAGGATAGATGATTACAATCAGCAAGATGTTTTGATTATGAAATTTTTTGTACAATGTGCATTTCAGCCTACATAAACACATATCTTTGCGTAGAAAACTCACATGGGGATTCTGACACTATTTTTGTAGTATAGTCAAAAGGAGCTTTCACATGATATCCACATGGGGGACCCTAAATTTTGGGAGCCTCAAATTGGTCTAAAAATGCTAGTTTTAGAAAGTAGGGATGACATTTTCAAAATAGTAAGTTTTGTGTTCTAGTGGTGCTTACCAAATTTTGTTGTTTCTATTCTTGACAATTCTCAGCCCAAAAAGGAAGACCATAGAGAAAAGATGAGTGTTAGGACACTTGTGACACAAGCTTTCAAGTATTCCACCACTTGTCACATCTCATGACATATGGTTGGACGTTTGTTTTGCACCACTCTACTTTCTCTTTTTGCACTAAGTCTCCCTTTCTTCTACAAAAAGAGCTCATTTCCTCTCATTCTGCATCGGTTTTCCTTACTGTAAATTCATGTACAATAGTTGAAGATTGCCCCAAAGTTGGTCCTAGCCATCTCCATGATCAATCTCCACTCCTCCGTTGTCAAATCTCTCTCTTTCTCTTTTTGGTGGTTGTTTTATCGGACAACAGATCTTTAAAATCATTACAACACCTCCTTCTTGAGTTTGTCTTCCATTTCAAGAACATGAAGAAAACCATATCAATGTATTGTTGTACAACGATGGAGAAAGGCCGATTCTCTCTCCTCACTCTTAGGTTGGTAATTGAGCTCATTCCCTAAGGGGACGTGGCTTGAGGAGAAAAACATTTTCTATTTGAGTCAAAACATTGAGAAGAGTAAAAGAAGGAAGATAGAGGAATTGAGAGGATAAAGGATTAACATTGAGAATGGGTATGAGAACATTGCTTGTAACGAAATACTTGAGCACCAAAGATAAACATAAGTGTACAACAAAACACATAAATACAATGCTCAATGCAGTAATCACACTACGTAGAGTGAATACAAGACCTTGAACTCGTCTTTGAAGAATTGGGGTAGAGTGATGATTGGAGAGTGTATCATACTTTGTACATATTTTGAAACACAACATGCAGCTTGTGCATGTGATCAATAGCTGCAAATGTAGATCTATGTTTGGGTCAATTGAAATAAGTAGTGGCAGCTCAAAGATAGTGGACTATGGGCTGATAATCAAGGTTGTCTCTATATGTAATATGGACTGATCTCTGTACAACACGATATCGTATGGTCAATACAAATTAGTACGAAAAGACATGGTTTTTTTTGTCACTCTTACGTAAGCCTACAACTTTCTTTCTTTCTTTCTTTTTCCTTTTTTCCTTCTTTCTTTTTTCTTTTTCTCTCTCTCTCTCTCTCTCATTGTGTCACATCCCCCTTCTCTCTCAAACCTCTTTCTTGTTAGAAGTGATGCAACAGTGGAAGTATAGACAAGTGCTGAAATAAATTGCTAAACACAAGACAAAAGAACAAAAGAACACTGCAAAGGAAGAGAACTTAGAGATGTGCTTGGGAAATGGAATCCATATAACAAACATGAGAGTGACGCGTGCAATAGTGAGTCACTGGTTGTGTGGGCACCGGCATTGGCTCCTCTCTTAAATAGGAAGACCACCTGAAGAATGATGATAACAAAATGAGAGGAGGAGCCACTGAATAAATAGGCCCAAAATATGCCAAATATGGCAACTAGTCGGCTAGCAATAAATGCCTAAATAATCACTAAAATGATCACTATAAAATGCCTAAGTTACCCGATAATATCAAGCATAGCCCAGACTCACGAGTTGACTAGATTGCTAACACCCTCTCAGATCATGGGGAATCGGATACAATATAATGATACAAGGATTATCAGATATAACAAAGGACCACTAGAGTAGAACTTTGGATACCCAAGTAGTGGATGATCAAGCCACCACTAAGGTGCCTCAGAGAGAACTTGAGGTCAATGTTGATCATACCAGCCCTTGAAAATAGAGGAGTCATAATAGATCTCTGTGTCTATCAACAATGTCTCACAGTAGCATACAAGACTATCGTGTCAAAAATGCCTTTGACCATGTGACCATGGATTCCTCGCCTTTGGAAAAGACCGCCAAAGTGTCCCGTCATGTGAGCTCAAGACTAGGAGCCAATCCCACTCTCTGTTAGAGAAATAACTCATCATGAACCTGGATGTCGATCCCAACTCCATGTTGGGAATAAAGGGCCATGGTGCCTTTTATATGTGCACGGGTGTGAACACACCCTTAGCACATTGTACTTTCATACATATATCTATCTAAAACCTAAAGTGGTACACTCGTCATTGTACCGAAAAACGTGTTCACTCTCTACTTTGCTCACTCGCACTCTCTCTGTCTCTCTCACTGCGCATAATGATTGTCTGCCTCGATCTCAGTGCCTAATCGATTCCTTCAAACTGGTATTGGAGCGTAAGGTGCTGCAGGTGCTGAGCACGATTGTTAGTCAGGCTGAGGCAGTTGTGAGCTGTAGAAAGCGGACAGGCTGTGGAGAGTGTGCGAGGGCCAAGCTCTAGCTGTGTGACAAGGCTCGTGGCGATTGGCAGGCGATAGACGACACGCATCACGGTCGAACAGAGTAGTGGGCAGCAGCCATTGCGTGGCAGGCTGCGATTGACCTGCAACAGGCGCTTGGACCAGCGTGCGACGGTGACGGGACCAGCGGGCGACGGTGATGGTCAAGCGCTGACCAGCTGGTTTGTCTTTCCGTTGACCAGCGCGTGACGGTGACGGGACCAGCGGGCGAGCGCGCAACAGGGAGGACGGGAGACAGGCCTGACTGGTCAACGGACCCGTCATTTGAAACATTTTTTTTTCAAAAAAAAATCCTTTTCTCAAACTCGTTCCTCTAACCGGGGTTCGTGCGTGCAAGCACAAAACATCAGATTTGTGCAATTTTGGCCCAAAAAGTTGGGGCTTTGCCAGACTGAGCACTGTTCGTGAAAAATTGAGGCATCTGCGTCGGAATTGTAGACATTGTGCGCATTTGAATTGGGGATTTTGCCAAAATTGTTGAAATTTTGCTCATCTGAGTGAAATTTCTCAACATTTAGCCCAGAAATTTGGGGCTTTTCCCAGATTTGGGAAATTTGATGCAGGACAAGCAAATTTGTCTCAAAAATTGCAGGAATTTGTGACATTTTGTCCCCGACATTTGGGGCTTTTCATGTACATGCACAAATTGGGCTGAAATTAACCCAATTTCTCGACATTGAGGCACATTGGACCCCGTGCAATTTGGGGTCTTTTGCAAATTGGGCAAAATTTGTGCAGCATTTGGTCATTTTATGTACATGCAGGTTGAATTCCGCGCAATTTGGACATCAACACTTGGTAAAATTTGGGGGTTTTGCTGAAATTGCTTTATTTTGGCAAAATTGGACAGTCCTATGCACGATAGAGGAAATGCAGATGTGTGTTTGACGCTTTTGAGCACAAAATTTTTGGGGCTTTTGACCATTCGTGTCAAATTTTATGCCTGTGGGTACACGTACAACAGAAATTGCAGCTGAAATTTTGGAATTTCTCATGTAATGTGATGCACCCTTTGGAACAGCTGTAATCAGTTGGATAATGCTGTAGCACTTGGTTTGGTGCTTTTGAAATCTGAATTACAGATCTGAAATCTGTACTTCTGCGTGGTCATTTCTTGCTGATTGGTACTTGTTTGTACCTTTGTCACTTGGGTGACAATTTGGGCTAGCATTTACTGGTTTTTTGGTCACTTTTGAGCTGAAAACCATGGCTGGCAGCAATGATATAGTAATTTTATGCATATAAAGAAGCTTGAAGGCGCACATAATTTTGCAGAGTGGCAAAAACAGTGCTACAATATCCTGTTACAAAAGAAGTAGGCAAAGCCGATCAAAACTAAAGGGGCAAAGCCTGCAGACATGGATCAGGACGATTGGGATGAGTTGAATGAGCTTGCATGCTCAACCATAGAGCTATCGATTTCTGATGCCTTGCTCTTCAACATTGAAGGTTTGGATTTTGCATATGCTATATGGACTAGATTGGAAGAACTGTATGCACAGAAGAGCGTTGCAAGTAAAGTGTCTTGGCTAAAAAAGCTTATGGATTTGCGTATGAAAGAAGGTACAACAATGTCTACTCACTTGAGTGAGTTTAACTCCACTTTCAGCCAGTTGGTTGCCTTGAAGTTCATGATTGATGAGGAATTTAAGGCTATTTTCTTGCTTTGCACTCTACCAGAGAGTTGGGATACATGCAAGACTGCTATGAGCAATTCTAATGTGATCCTTTTGTATGCTGATGTAGAGAGTGCTCTACTTATGGAAGAGATGAATCGGTAGAACAATGCATCCAGTAAGCCTTCTAGTGCTTTGCATACTAGGGGCAGATCACAGCAAAAGGGCAAATATGATGGCAAGGGACGCAGTAAATCACGTGGCAAAGATGTTGAATGCCATCATTGTGGCAAGAAGGGTCACTTTAAACGTGATTGCTACAAATGGAAGAAAGAGAAAGGAAAAGGCAAGAAGACAGATGATTGCAAGGAAGAGAAGAAGGACAGTCAGCCTAAGAAGAGCAGTGTAAAAATTGAAGAGGTGAATGTAGTCACTCATGACAGTGGTAGTGGGAGTGATGTACTCTTTGTCTCTTCACATTTTGGTGCACATGCTCTACTTGCAGATACAGATGATGACATGCGTACCTGGATTCTTGATTCAGGTGCTTCCTTTCATGTCACCCCTCATCGTTAGTGGTTTTCCGCATATACAGGGGGTTGACATGGTGTTGTCCATCTTGGGGACAACTATGCATGTGAGATTGTAGGTATTGGCAGTGTGCAATTACAGTTTCAACATGGCTCTATCTTTACACTTCAGCATGTATGGCATGTACCTCAGTTCAAGAAGAGCTTGATCAGCACAGGGCAGCTAGATGATGATGGTTTTCATACCACCTTTGGTGATGAAAAATGGAAGATCTATAAGGGATCTAGGGTTATTGCCAGAGGTTGCAAGAGTGATACGTTGTATCCACTTCATGTATCTAGTGTGTGTGACCATGTTGTTACCGTGACTGAGTAGCCAAGTGTTTCTTTGTGGTTGAAGGAAAGCGAAAATGCCCAAGTGGTGTGCGCAACGAGAATGGAGTGTGTTCAGCAGCAGTAGAGAGTGTAGAGAGAGTAGAGACTTGAGTTGGGTGTGTACCAGTGTGGCACACACAAAGAATGAAAGAATGTATTTATGTTTTAGGGTACGGTACATTTACACCCGCAAGAGTGCGGTCACATGTACAAGTAAAATATATACACGGGAAGTGTAGCGAAGGGCCTTTACACCCAACGATCTCCCACTTAAAGGTCATGAGCAAACCTTTAACCAACTCCCACTAGTCGAATGCAATGCTCATGCTGAGCCTTTGCAAGATTTTTTGTGAGAGCATCTGCAGGGTTATCTTGTGTTTTGATCTTAGTTAGTGTGACTAGACCATCATCCAGAACTTATCTGATAAAGTGGTACCATACATCAGTATGTTTAGTACGTGCATGAAACATGGCATTCTTAGCCAGACATATAGCACTCTGGCTATCACATCCAAGTACAGGTGTTTTGGTGGGCAGCCCAAAATCCTTGACCAAGCGACCAAGCCAAACAGCTTCTTTCGAAGCTTCAGTGGCTGAAATATATTCAGCCTCAGTGGTAGAAAGTGCTACTATCTTTTGCAATCTAGAGCACCAAGAAACTGCCCCACCAGTCAAGGTAAATATATACCCACTAGTAGACTTGCGAGTATCCAAGTCACTTGCCATGTCTGCATCACAATATCCCTGTAGATCTAATGTACCCTTTCGATAGCAAATACATTTTCTTTGTGTGCCCTTAAGGTATCGAAAGATGCATTTCACTGCCTCCCAATGTGCTTTGCCAGGGTTCGACATAAACCTGCTCACAATTCCCACTGCATGAGCAATGTCAGGTCTAGTAGCATACATGAGTGATCCACAAGCTGAAGCATAAGGAACACCCTTCATAGAGTTGGCTGCCATGTCATCTTTTGGGCAAATTAGCTTTGCTAAGCTTAAGGTATGGTGGTAATGGAACACCAAGTGACTTAGCATCTATCATAGAGAAACGATCAAGCACTTTGTTGATGTACTTTTCTTGTGAGAGAAATAAGAGCTTCTGCTCTCTATCGCTCGTCACACGCATGCCCAAAATATGTTCAGCTGCACCCAAGTCCTTCATGGAAAAGACTGAATTCAGTTGTCTTTTCAATGCATTAACCTGGCTCTTATGCTTACCAACAATAAGCATATCATCCACATAAATCACAAGGATAATAAGGCTTCCATCATCAGCCTTCTTTGTGTATAAGCAGTGATCTGCATTGCTTCTTTTAAACCCATGTGAGAGCATGAAGGCATCAAACTTCTTATACCACTGTCTAGGAGCTTGTTTTAAGCCATACAAGCTTCTCTTAAGCTTGCACACCAAATGCTCCTTTCCTGGCATAACAAAGCTCTCTGGCTGTTTCATATACAGCTCTTTTTCTAATCACCATGCAGGAATGCAGTTCTAACATCCATCTGATCAAGTTCAAGATCCATAGATGCAACAATAGCAAACAATACCTAAAGAGTGGTCATTTTGACAACAGGTGAAAAGACTTTCTGAAAGTCAATCCCCTCTTTCTGAGCATAACCCTTAGCCACAAGCCTGGCTTTGTATTTGGGTTTGCCATCCACACATTTGATTTTGTAGACCCACTTGTTAGGAATAGCTTTCCTATCTTTGGGCAATGAAACCAAATCCCAAGTATCATTCTGATACAATGACTTCATTTCTTCCTGCATAGCTTGCTCTCACTTTTTCTTTAACTCACATGACAATGCCTCTTTATATGTAAGAGGCTCACCCTCATCTGTGAGTAAAATGCAGTCCAAAGAGGGATCAAACCTCTATATGGGTCTCCTGACACGTGTAGACCTTCTCACCCAATGATCTGTGTTATTAAGCAATGGATCTACATCCAAAGGAATGCCAATGACCTCATTATTTGGCTGCTGAACTGCATTTTCAGGTTGTTGTAATAAATTTTCAGGCTGCTGTAATTGATGTTCAACATGCTGATTTTGTTGCCCAAACTGATTTTCAGCATCCCTTTGCTGCCCATTTGCATCTGGCTTAATAATGACACGCTGATTATCATAACCAGCATCAAATGGAGCTGAATTTTCAGTGTGGCTGATGGCTGTTTAAGTGACTGATCATGCTGAAATTTCACTTTCGTTTTGTCTACATCACTAGATGTGGCATTTTTCAGTAGCTTTGATTCGTTAAATACCACATCTGGGCTACGTAGCGCCTTTTTCATGCTTGGAACCCAAACTCTATAACCCATTTCACCATCATCTCCATAACCCATGAAAATGCCTTTGAGGGATTTCATGTCAAGTTTGGTTCTGCTATCAACAGGCACATGTACATAGCATTGGCAGCCAAAGACCCTTAAGTGGTCATATGAAGCAGGTTTGCCAGACCAAACCTCTTCAGGGATGCCACTATCAAGTGCACGATGTGGAGATCGGTTGCAAATATGCACCGCGGTTTTAAGTGCCTCTCCCCAAAACAATTGCGGGAGATTAGCTGTGGACAACATGCACCGAATCTTCTCACATAAAGTGCGATTCATTCGCTCAGCCATACCATTAGATGACGGATTATAAGGGGCTGTAAGCTCTCGTTTAATCCCATTTTCATCACAAAAACTATTAAATTGTTTAGATACGTACTCTCCCCCATTATCTGTTCTTATGCATTTCAGTTTTAGGCCCTTTTGAGTACTAACAAATGCATAAAACCTTTTAAAAACATCCAATGCCTCACTTTTCTGCTTAAGCAAATAAACCCATAGCTTTCTAGAGCAGCCATCAATAAAAGACAAAATAACGGAAACCACTATGAGTTTTTATTGGCATGGTACATACATCGGAATGGACTAAATCCAAGATACATGCCTTCCTAGAGGCTCCATGAGAGTATGATCTCTTTACATGTTTTCCAAAGACAGAGTCATCACAAAAGTCAAGCTTTGAGTTTTTCACATTAACTCTTCCAAGTGAAGAAAGTGCATCCAAACCCTTTTGGCTCATGTGTCCAAGACACTTATGCCATAGCTCCATGTGTGACTGTACTTCTGCAACTGCAACAAACTTTCCAGGAAGTGCCTTGCAATGAAGATAATACAAAGTTCCCTTTTTACCACCTCTAGTGACCAGCATAGATCCTTTCTATGTTTTCCACATTCCACCACCAAAGGTAGTGTAGTAACCCTTGCTATCTAACTGACCAACAGAAAGCAAGCTCTTCTTAATGCCAGGTACATACCTAACATCATGAAGAATCAATTCCTGGCCATTTTCAAGAGCCAGGTGTATGGTGCCCACTCTTTCAATATCACATGCATGATTATTCCCTAGGTAAACTTTCCCAAGATTACCTGCTGCATAAGTAGAAAAACACTCCAGAGATGGAGTTACATGAAATGAGGCACCATTGTCAACGATCCATGATTGTGACAAACCATCATGAGTAGATAACAAGGCATCTATTACATCCCTTTTAGTGATATACATGTCTTTCACTGTCATAGCATGTGCGAACCGGGGCCTGTTCACGCTGACCACGTCAGCTGTCGCCTGACTGTCGCTGAGCAGATTTGGCTGTTGCCTGTCCACGCTGACCTGTTTCTGACCTGGTGACTGTCTGTCCAGCTGTGGCCTGTGTAAAACGTGACCTGAACACTGTCGCCTGACTGTCCTGAACAGAAACGTGACCTGGAAAGATGACGACCTGACCTGTGCTAACCTGGAATGGCTGCGCCTGACCTGTTTGGTTACAGACTGAGCAAAAACGAGCCTGCAGCACTGTTGCCTGTTTCGCGCGTGCTCTCGCCTGACCAGTAGAGATGACGACTTGCTGATTTCTCACGAGTGAAGCGTTGGCGATGTCTCGCACAGGCTCCGGGAAGCGCGCACACCTTAGCCGAAGCTCTGATACCAGTTTGAAGGAAAGCGAAAATGCCCAAGTGGTGTGCGCAGCAAGAATGGAGTGTGTTCAGCAGTAGAGAGTGCAGAGAGAGTAGAGACTTGAGTTGGGTGTATACCAGTGTGGCACACACAAAGAATGTATTTATGTTTTAGGATACGGTACATTTACACCCGCAAGAGTGCGGTCACATGTACAAGTAAAATATATACACGGGAAGTGTAGCGAAGGGCCTTTACACCCAACAGTGGCATGGCCGGTTGGGACACATTAGTCAAACAGGAATGAAAGTGATTTCTCGTTTGGGTTACTTACCTTGTCTTCGTTATGCTGATTTTGAGCATTGTGATCATTGTATTTATGGCAAACATGCAGAGACTTCTCACAAAAAGTCTCTTTCTTTGAAATCTTCTCCTCTAGAGTTAGTATATTCGGATGTATGTCAAATACCAGGATTATCTTTAGGGGGAAAGAAATATTTTGTCACCTTTGTCGATGATGCTACACGGAAAGTATGGGTTTACCCTATTCGTAGCAAGGATGAAGTGCTTGATAAGTTTAAAAAATTCTTGGCATTGGCTGAAAATCAGACAGATAAGACACTTAAGTGTCTTCGCTCTGACAATGGTGGGGATATGTGTCCAAAGGCTTTCAGGCATTTTGTGACAGCCAAGGGATAAAGAGGGAGCTCACTGCCCCTCATAATCCACCCCAAAATGGAGTTGCAGAGCGTATGAATCGGACCATACAGGATAAGGTCCGTACAATGTTGTCTCATGCTACATTGCCCTATGGTTTTTGGGCAGAGGCTGTTATGACAGCCGTTCACTTGATTAATCGGTCACCAAACGGGTCTTTGGGGGGGGGGAATTTCCCAAGAAGCGTGGTCGGGCAAGCCATCTTCATATGCTCATCTGAAAGTGTTTGGCTGCGAGGCTTTTGTGCACATTCGTAAAGAAAAACGCAGCAAACTTGAGCCAAAGTCCTGTAAATGCATTTTCCTAGGATATGGTGACGAGGGTGAAATGGGGTATAAATTGTGGGATCCCGAGAAACGGAAAATAACACGTAGCAATGACGTTATCTTTCGGGAAGATCGCATGCACAAACAACCCGAAAAGACTGAGGAGGTTCGTAGGGTTGTATTCTGGGAAGAAATACCTTTTGGACAGCAAAATGTGCCCACTATACAGCAGCAAATACGTGCTGTAAATGAACTTGTAAATGCAAGAAATGATCAGCTAGCTATTGCCCATGAAAATGAGCCATTACATGTGTAGGAATAGCCAGGACAGCAAGCTGTTAATGCTGATTTGCAAGCTGAAATGCCAGGACAGCATGCTGAAAATGGAAATTTGTAGGAATAGCAAGCAAACAATGACCATTGGGTTAGGAGATCGTCTAGGGCTACTAGACAACCTGACAGATTTGTTCTTGGTGTAATTAATGTGGCTGAGTATGTCATGTTGATAGACTTTGGTGAACCGTCTTGCTTCAAGGAAGCAATGGACAGACAGGACATTAAGAAATGGTATAAAGCCATGCTGTCAGAGATGGAATCTCTTGAAAAAAATGGCACTTGGGACTTGGTTCAGTTGCCTAAAGGGCAGAAAACCCTTCCATACAAATGGGTTTACAAAATGAAGGTGACTTCTGATTCCTCACCAAAGTACAAAGTAAGATTGGTTGCAAAGGGGTACAAACAGGAGCATGGAATTGACTTTGATGAGATTTTCTCTCCTGTAGTCAAGATGACTACATTGAGAACTATTTTGGGCTTGGTTGTAGTGGAGGATATGGAGCTCATACAGATGGATGTAAAGACTGTGTTTTTACATGGTGATCTGTATGAAGATATATATGCAGCAGCCTGAAGGGTTTGTTAAACAAGGGAAAGAACAAATGGTATGTAAACTAAAAAGGAGTTTGTACGGGCTGAAACAAGCACCAAGAGAACGGTATCATAAGTTTGATACATTCATGCAGTCCCAAGGCTTTCATAGAAGTCAAGTGGATCACTGCTTGTACACAAAGAAGGCAGTAGATGGCAGCCTGATTATCTTGGTTTTGTATGTTGATGACATGCTGATTGTTGGCAGGGATACTCATGCCTTGGATTCATTGAAGCAAAGTCTTCATGGCAGCTTTGACATGAAGGATTTGGGTGATGCAAATCACATTCTTGGCATGCGAATACTCAGAGATAGATCTAAAGGCTTACTCTATCTATCTCAGTAGGAGTATATCTCCAAAGTTTTGCAGCGTTTCAATACGGAGGGGGGGGAAACAATTGGGGTTCCATTGCCTCCATATGTGAAACTCAGTGCAGAGGACAGCCCTATATCTGATGATGAGAAGGTTGAAATGGCCAAGATACCATATGCTTCAGCTGTTGGCAGTTTGATGTATGCTATGGTTGCTACATGTCCTGGCATTGCTTTTGCAGTGGGAGTGGTTAGCAGATATATGGCAACCCCTGGTAAGAAGCATTGGGATGCAGTGAAAGGTATTATGAGATACCTCAAAGGCACAAAGGAGTTGTGCATCTGCTTTGGAAAGCAGAAGGCATTTGTTGTTGGCTTTACGGATGCAGACTACGCTGGTTATGCGGACTACAGGAATTCCACTTCTGGGTACGTGTTTACTTTCACAGGAGGAGCGGTCTCTTGGATCTCCAGGCTACAAAAGTGTGTCGCATTGTCTACTACAGAGGCAGAGTATATAGCTGCCACTGAGGCATGCAAGGAGGCTTTATGGCTTTCACATTTGGTGGGAGAGCTTGGCATCAGAGAGTTACTTGTTCTCCATTGTGATAGTCAGAGTGCTATCATGCTAGCACGGAATCCTGTCTTTCATACAAAGATAAAGCACATATAGGTGAAGTATCACTTCATTAGAGATTTACTTGATAGCAAGAGCATTGAGCTTGTCAAAGTGCATACAGATGATAATCCTGTAGACCTTCTCACGAAGAGTCTTCCAGCAGAGCGGTTTGCTCATTGCTGACAGATGATGGGAGTTGGATAGATATATTTATTTCAGCTTTGTACATACTTAGACTTAGCTAATTCTTTTCTCCTCTTAAGACACATTGCCTTTAGGTGGGAGGTTGTTTGGAATAAAGGGCCATCGTGCCTTTTATATGTGCACGGGTGTGAACACACCCTTAGCACATTGTACTTTCATACATATATCTATCTAAAACCTAAAATGGTGCACTCGTCATTGTACCAAAAAACGTCTTCACTCTCTACTCTGCTCACTCGCACTCTGTCTCTCTCACTGTGCGTAATGACTGTTTGCCTCGATCTCAGCGCCTAATCGATTCCTTCACTCTAGGATTTGAACCTGCTAGACTTTGGTCGATGCGTGAGGAATGTTCCTCTTTGGAACTTGTGCACCTGTATACCTCTATAGATGAGGCTTGGTTGCCCCATCTCACCACCCTCTCATACTCTCTCTCTGGCACCGAAGAGTTGTGAGGGATGACCGCATCACCTGGACTAGAAAGCAGTTGAGAAAGGGGCAATCAAGCCCTTCCTGCGATATGAAGAAGCGGAGCCCTTCCATGACTACTTCTTGGTCGGAGGATCGAAGTCGGAGTCTGAGGAAGAGGATGACGTGTCGAAGGAGTTTGCATCCCGCTTCTTCTTCTTCTTTTTCCGTGAGGTTGCTAACTCCTTGCAGTCCTTTCGCAAGTGACCCTTCTTACCACAATGATAACATTGGGCCTTCGACTTCTTCTTCTTGTCACAGCTCTCTGAAGCTGCAAAGGCCTCACTAGAACCGCCATAATGAGATGAGAGCCTCCCCTGTAAACATAGTTGTCAGGTATGAAAAGTACGATATGGTACGGTACGGTAAAATACGGTACTAAATGGTACCTTAAGATTTTATAAGGTACGGTACGATATTAGTACGAAAAAAAAATAACTTCATTACTTTGAACTACAGATGATAGAGCAGATGTTTAAAGTCTAAATAGCAATGCTATTGGAGTTTATAAGATGAATACTTGAGGGTAACACACCAAAACCTCTGGCATATGCCGCATGTGCAACATGCACTACAACTTACAAGTACATACATAGGAGTGGATACATCATACATGAATGATCATACAAATAAGAGGTATGTATGCTTGAGAGAGAGAAGGTTGAGAGAGAGAGAGAGAGAGAGAGAGAGAGAGAGAGAGAGAGAGAGAGAGAGAGAGAGATGAAATGACATGAGATGCTTTATTAACGTCTACAAGAGGCCAAAATGACCTGTGAGACCAACAGTTACCAAACAAACCACCAAAGGTTTTGGTAAAAGATTTATGAATTTTGTTATGGTTTTGTTTGGCATTGCTAAGGCTAAAGTAGCTACCGATGGTACATTCACTAATTCGTGTACTCTCAGAAGGTACATTAGGCCAAGCTATCCTCTGGCCTAGTTTTATTAGCAATGTGTACTAATACTTTGGGTTGGGTGGTGCAAAATGGGCTGTGAACAAAGGTAAAATCAATAGGATTAAGCTACTTGATGATTCTCAAATGATGCTGAATTTATTTATTGATGACACTAACATATTGTGAAAAATGATTGGACATCAATTAGAAACGTTTGGAATTGCTTGAATACCTTATGTATGGCCTTTGGCTCTAGGATAAATCATAACAAAACATGTATGAGAAGTCTAATCAAGCTTCCATCCCCTTTCTTGGTTGATCGATCAAGGCTACAAAATCATCACCACCACCACAACAACAACAGTTAACAACCCAAACCACCACCACAACAACAACAGTTAACAACCCAAACCACCACCAACAACCACCATACAAAAAAAAAGAGAAAAAAAGAAAAAAAAAGGTGCTTGTTTTTTGGTACGAATTCATACGGTACGGCACAAACCATATAGTACGAACCAGTTCGTACTACGTACGAGTGCAACTATGCTTGTAAACGCAAAGATGTCTCATGGTCAAGTAGCATCGAGGGCATATGTGAAAAGCTCACAGGTGTAGAGGATGTCTGCACCCTCAAAGCATTCGCCACTCCATCAAACTTTGGGGGGAGCTTGTAGAGTACCGTACCCACTAGATGTGCCTTTGGAAGGGCAGATTGCATGTGTTGAAGTTGGTCCTGTACTTGTGTAACATGGAGCAAAAATGATTGAATGGTGCCCTTGGACTTAAACTTCATTTTTTGAAGCCATCCATGAAGGGTCACAACACGCATAGGAAAAGGTGCCTCGTACAACATTTGAAGCTTCGACTATATCTTTGGGGATGTCCTACAAGAGGTAACCATTGGTAGAGCTTCTTTAGAAATACACTGAAGCAGTGCAGAATATGCACGGGCATGGTCCGAATCCCATGTAAGCATAGCTTCCTCATGGTTGTCTTCATCAAAATCTTTGGGAAGAGGAAAAGGACACTGAGGCTGAGGAATAGCTCCACATACAATGTACCAAAGCTGCTTCTGCACAAACCAAGCTTTCATCATAGCACTCTATGTAAGATAGTCAAGTCCATGCAACTTATCATCTGTAGAAGTGCATGGAGGAGCCATCTGGAGAGGAGAAGAAGAGAAGATAGAGGATAGAGGGTATACGGAGAGGGAATACAGCTAAACCAGCAGCAAAGACTTCACAAAATGAGAGTTTACATGTTGTGTAACCAAAAATCTGATAAAAAAAGAAGGCCAACGCCTGCAAAATGAAGAAAAAATAGTCAAAAACTGCAAAAGACAGTAAAAACGGCCTGTACAAGCAGTCGCCCACCCACAATTAAGGGCAGAAAATCAAAAAACACAGGCTGGTGGAGCATTTAATGCAGCACACTAATGATTGCAGGTTGAAAGCTAGGTGTAGGCTGAAAACTCAGGTTGTTGGTCTAAAAAACGCATGCCTGATCAGGAGGGGAAAGAAGAACATATAATCGGTAGAAAAATCACAGCCGGAACCTAGATCCTATAATTTGATACCATGTCCAAAGTGGTGTAGCAATGGAAGGATAGACAAATGCTGAAATAGACTGTTGAAACCAAGACAAAAAAACAAAAGAACACTGCAAAGGAAGAGAACTCAGAGATGTGCTCGGGAAATGGAATCCATATACCAAACACGAGAATGATGCGTACAACAGTGAGTCACTAGCTGTGTGGGCACTGGCACTGGCTCCTCCCTCCAACAGGAAGACCACCTGAAGAATGATGATAATTGAATGAGAGGAGGAGGAGGAGCCACTGAATAAATAGGCCCAAAATATGCCAAATATGGCAGCTGGTTGGCCAGCATTTAATGCTGTTCGGTCAGCAATAAATACCTAAATAATCACTAAAATGAACACTATAAAATGCCTAAATTACCCAGTAATATCAAGCATAGCCCAGACTCACACACGAGCTGACTAGATTGCTAACATTTCTCTCTCTCTCTCTCTCTCTCACTCAATTTTAGGAACCTTGAACTAAATTATGGCTATTTGATACATTGGTCATTCCAGCTTTGCTATACGGATTCCCACTATGGGGACTAGGTTTTTTCAAAAAGACTTTGAAGAGTATTGAGAGGCCACTAGTGATGATGATTGCTTGCGTGATATGAAGCTAACCATTGACACCTCATGAGATTATTAGAACAGAGATTGGAGCAGCACTTGCTGTCATAGAGGCATTATTTGAGGTCGTAACTTTTTTACAGAGAATATGGGAGCTCCCTAGATATAGATATCCATGATTGGTATTGACTCTTTCCAAATAGTTAGCGGAGATTGGGAATACACATTGATGGTATGTAGAGATTTAATCATGGTTTAGGACACATGGATTAGAGATGGATGCACTTCCACTACTCAAGGATGGTGTGGATTGCCCATATTTACATCTCACAAATACAAAGTGGAATCTAGTGATCAAGGTAGATATTGTGAGGATTGATATAAATCGTACATGGGTGCATCCCCTAGAGTGCCTTGGTACCAAGATGACACAATATTAGCATCACTTCCTACATGTGTCGGTAGAAGGATTCATTGTCAGGCCAACATACACGGACATCCACCTCTCCTAGGGGATACATGGACTATTGGATAGTCACGGACATCATCGCACTAGTTCAAGATTGAGACAAGACGATATACACACGTTTGAGGATGCATGCACTTGCTAGTTATGCCACCAGGAGGTTGAATTTGAGGAGCACTTAATTTGTAGATGTACTATATATTATGAGATTAAAGCATAGAGGTTGATTTCATTGCCTTTTTCAAGAGGGGTCTGGGTCTCTCCACAGGGTGATGGAGTGTGAGGATCAGAGATGCTTAGGATTGCTCTTATTGGAGATCCGGGCATATAGAGAAGCTTCTAAGGGGCAAGACAAAAATAGATGGAGTCAACATGCAAGCGGGCCCTTATAGAGTTTTTCAGTGCTAGCTCCAGAGCTAGCTCACTACATGCATCTAGATGCTATCACTACAACAGTGCTACCAAACCATCCATGAGTTAAGAGGGGTAAGAGTAGATTAGGCAGCCATACTCTGTAGAGCATGACACCTACCACCTTGTTGTCGTGCTCGACATTCTTACCTTTGCCAAATTTGAGCCATCATTGCTCACCATTAGAGACAAGTACCTCCCCTGAGTGGATTCCATGTCTTGGATCACCCCATGACATTGTTTCTAGAGAGTTAGATTAATCAGGTTGGGATCCTACAGGTTAGCTGAAGGATCATTGAGAGATCATTTTGTACATGATGATGGTCTACAGGATGGTACATGATCAGCGTGGGATCCTATAGGTTAGCTAAAGGATTATCAAGAGATCATTTTGTACATGATGATGGTTTATACTTGTAGTAGTCATAGTTGGTTATCTTCATTTTCATTGTTGCTCTCCAGTCGAGATGACATGGTTAGACGCACTCATTTCTTTGTCTCATAGGCCATTTTGGCTATTTGGAGACATATAAATATATTTCTTTCTCAAGCTTCTCTCTCTCTAGCCTCTTTCTCTCTCAAGCCTACACTTCTCTTATTTATATGATCATTCATGTATGATATATCCACTCCCATCTATGTGTCAAAAGATGACGTACCAACGAGATAGTAGGGTTTGCGGGGAGGAATACGGAGTGAACTCGGCAAACATGGAGAAGAGAAGAGAAGAGAGAATAAACTGTGATGAATGGAATGATGAAGTTCTGAATCATGGAGTGAATGTGATACAAGGAAACAAGGGTGCCATAGCACAAGGAAGATGATGAAGACAGCCACGAACCACGAACCGCAATGTCCTCCTGAAGGGGTGTGAGGGTAGTGGAGAGGTTGGAGAGACGAGGTGATGGACTGAATGAATCAGCCGTAAGGAATGAATGAGAGAGTGGCCTATAAATAGGCGTAGTCAGTCTAGGATGGTGCCCCTTTTTGGAGCTGCAAACCCTAAACACAAAACGCAAAAACGCAAACTGCAGGTGAAGGGTTTCTCAACACCCCCTCTTAGGCCCAAAAAGGGGAACAAGAGAAGAGTGAGGTGGAGATGGAATGCTACATGTTGAAGAATGCTCATGCAACAAGTGCTACTTGGAGAGCGTCCCTTTTGGGAAAATTGTTCACTTGCCCAAGTGCCCTAGTACAAAGATGATGAAAACGTGCAATGCATAGGAGGAATGTCAGACTTTGTGTGGTGCGGAGAACCATAAGGATATGCCCGTACATGATCTCGGGAGTTGGCTCCATGTTGACCAAGTGACCAAGGCAAGAAGAAGAGGAGGAAGAAGATGTAGAGGATCCCTAAGATCCAAGATTTCCACCTGAAAGTTAACCTGTAGTAAAGAATAATAGACAGAGTGAACAGGAGAATCCGAAACTCAACCTTGGGAGAGAAGCCACTAGCTCCATGTATCCATGCAAGAAGGAATACGAAGGCCTCATCACTAAGTCGCGGCTAAACCTCCAAGGCCTCGATTTAGGTAGATCCTTGAGATCTTGGGTATCAATAGGTGAGATGACCGCTGGAAGGAAGCCATCCCATCCAAGGGTAGAAAAAGAAGGTAAAAGGCCGCTGCCAAGGTGTATGAAGGATCGAGCGGTGGGTGGGGACCCCCTTTGAAACTGGAGGAATAGGATTCCCCTCTGAAGTCGTAGTAGATGTAGATGCCCCCTCGGAGGGCAAAGAAAGATCATCCCTCTCTGAACCCCCCTCTGAGGTAGGTAGGGAATCCAAAAACTCATGGATCACGGACTCCGAAATGTTTGAGGATGAAGTGTGGCCGATTGTGCCGAAGAAGATATGTGGGGTGGTGAAGAACTCCCAGAGGTGGCCTCTTAAACCTAAGTAGGCGAGGATGAAGGGTGGGGCTCAGACTGAGCAATGAGTGGGCAATAATAGTTGCTTCTCAATGGAGCGGGCCGGGAAGCTGAAGAAGAGGAAGGAGTCGAGCAACCACTGTCTCTCGAAGGAGTGGACTGACGAGGAGATGGTATCAAACAATCACTATCTCTCGATGGAGCGGACTGCAAAACCACGTGCAGTGGTAGCCACTGTACTCGAAAATGGGTAGGAGAAGATTGCCGCTGGCATTGCGATGATCTCCAGGAGGTCGTAGCGCCAATCAATCCTCCATGTGGTCGAAAGGACTAAGTGTGCATCGGATGCATCTTATTGCCTTGAGCATAGTACTTTGATAGCCGATGCAGAACGATCTCTATGGCCTAGAAAGGAGAGGTGGCAAAGGTAGTGCCGGATGGGAGACACATATACTCGGGGGGTGGGGGGTGGGGAGCAAAGGTCGAAGTCGGCAAGCATCAGTGGTGTGTTCGGTGATGCCACAGTAGGAGCACCCAATAGTCTGGTCATTTGTTGGTAAAGAAGCTATGGGTACTAGTGTGCCTTGTTGAAGAAGGAAGAGATCAGCCATGAACCATGAACTGCAATGTCCACCTCAAGGGCTAGGAGGGCAGTGGAAGGGCTGGAAGTGAGCTGCTAGTGGGAGGAGAATGCGACCAGCAGTAAGAGGTTTCAACCAGTAGAAAAACGCAGGTGAGGAGAGAGAAAGACTAAAAACGCAGGCTGTAGGAGAGAGAAAACAGCAAACGCAGGTAGTGGAGAAAGAAATTCTGCTGCAATAGGTTGAGGAGAGAAAATCTGCAGCTAGGTTGTAGAGAACAGCTGCCAGCAATAGGGAGGTGGAGGCAGCAGCAGCAGCCCTAAACATAGATTGGAAAACAACAAACGCAAGAGGGAGCAGCTGCCAATTAGGATGTTGTTGTAGTGGAAGAAGAAGAGAAGTGGATGCTGAATCCGCCACCGGTCTTTGCCTTCACTGGAGTGGAGGATCTTTGCCGTTGTTTGAGCAGATCCAGCTCTGATACCATGTCAAAAGATGATGTACTAGCAAGACAATAGGGTTTGCGGGGAGGAACACGGAGTGAACTTGGCAAACATGGAGAAGAGAAGAGAAGAGAGAAGAAACTGTGATGAATGGAATGATGAAGTTCTGAATCATGGAGTGAATGTGATACAAGGGAACAAGGGTGCCGTAGCACAAGGAAGATGATGAAGACAACCACGAACAACGAACTGCAATGTCCTCTTGAAGGGGTGTGAGGGTAGTGGAGAGGTTGGAGAGAAGAGGTGATGGACTAAATGAATCAGCCGTAAGGAATGAATGAGAGAATGGCCTATAAATAGGCACAGTCAGTCTAGGATGGTGCCCCTTTTTGGGGCAGCAAACCCTAAACGAAAACGTAGAAACGCAAAAACACAAACTGTGGGAGAAGGGTTTCTCAACACTATGTACTTGTAAGTTGTAACAATAGTACATGTTGCTCATGCAGCACGGGGTTTTGGTATGTTACCTCAAGTATTCATCTTATATACTCTAATGGCATTGCTATTTAGACTTTAAACATCTATTCTATCGACTTTAGTCTAAAATAATCAAGTTGATCCTTTTTGTTTTGGGTACTAATATGGTCATAGAAACAAGGAACGGCTGATCCGGCTTGTAGGAATGGCATAACGCGTTTCATACCCTCCTAGGAGGTGGAACATCTTGTGGTTTCTAGGCCCATTACTTGTGGTTGCTTATCGTTCCCTTTGCATTTCCTTGTTTGGAATGGCTGTTCCAAGCTGGTTGGCAAAAAATTGATGTATTTTCCTATTTTTTCTTCTTGCTTGTGTTACGCTTCTTTTGCCACTTATTCATCTATCTCCATTGCCTAATGTGCACCCCCTAATAATCTCTTTCTCTCTCATGGGTTGAAGACTCAAAGCATCAAGACAAGTCACAAGCCAATCATGAGTCCACTAGGGTTCACATTTGATGCATCACCAACTCTTGCAAATCACAACCAAATTTCAGCCTTGTCCTCAATTTCAAGGTAGTCACCCATTTATATTGTCTAATTTCAAGGAAAATTGGGGCGATTGAGGCAATTTAGGGCAATTTAGAGCTACAAGGGTAATTGAGCCAATTTTGGGGTATTTGGGGCAATTTGAAGCATTTAGGGTTATTGGGGCCATTAGAGGGGTATTCAAGGCATTTGGGAATTTGTGGCATTTATGGGGCATTGAGAGCAATTTGGGGCAGTCAAGGCAATTTTGAGGCATTCGGTGCAATTTGGGAAATTTGTAGTACTAGGGAGCAATTTGGTGTATGCAGGGCTGCTTGGGACATTTGGAGCACTTAAGATGCGCTGTTCCCCTTGTTCCTGTTCCTTGACATGGGGCGTTCCCGTTCCCGTTCCCGTTCGCGTTCTCGTTCCACGTTGCAGGTAACTACGAATATTGTTCAGTACCTTAGAAAATCTTAAGGTACCATTTAGGACTGCATTTTATTGTACTGTTTGGTATCGTATTGCTCATACTCTACAACTATGTTGAAAATGATGAGGAGGATGCGACTTGATTGTTGGGATTGCAAAATGCAGTGTTGCCCTTGGAAGACATGTGATTGTTGCTTAGTGTGCGCTCAGATTGAAGAAGGGATCTTTGTAGTTTAACACAACAATTTGTTGCTTAGAGGATAGGAAAATGAAATTTTGATGCTTTGCTTAGTATTTGATGAAGTTGTTAGTCAAATATGCAAATGTGAGGTGCAAGTTAGCTATTTCACAATGAAGGCCCAAGGACGTTGAGAAGTTAGTGGGCAAAAGGTGTACTTACTAGGTACTACCTAGTGTCAGTATTTGACCAATATGTATGGTGACTCTAGAAACTTGGCATTAATTAATTAATTATTTCTAGTTTAGGGGTCAAATAATGCATAGGACCACTTGGGGGTCAAAATGGCCTAGCCAATTTAATTGTGGATGGGCACAATTAATTTTTTGGGCAAGGTTAGAGGGTGCAAGCTGTAATCCAAAATAACTTACATTATTTTGAAACAAAATAGTCAACATGTGGCATATTACATAAAACTTGAATTAAAAGTGTAACGTCATAACGTCTGTTATCCAAGAATCATTACTCAAAACTCAAAAGTTAAGTTCATGAGTCTCATAACAATGTGAGCAACGATAGATCATAGTAGATAAATGATACATTATAAAAAGGTAATCTAAAGACTCAAGCGTCAAGACTAAATGTCAAAATGATAAAGGGGTCACTGGCCAACTATGGAAAGAAACATGAGCAAAGTGAAATCAAGTATCCACAAAATCATCATCTACACCAATGGAGTTGCTGTTATCTTAATCCTCCTTTGGCTTATCGCTATCTACATTAGCTGATGAGCTAGAAGCATGAGAAGTCTCTAAATCTCCTAGAACAACTAAAGTACTAGCTCCATCGATGGCTCTCTGATGCTGTGTAGTAGTCCTGCTGTATGTGGTAAGGCTCGGGGCTATCATCTCCTCATAGAGCATGGAGTATACATCGTGCTTCTCTTGTGTGCTGTCTGGAATAAGCTTCACATTCTCTAAATCGATCTTGTTAAAATTTACTTGTGTTTTATTTGACATAGAGAAAGAAAAATATGTCATCTTTAAAATTGACATTAAGTGTCAAAGACCATAAGCTATTAGGAAATTATAAATATCATCACCTACGTTGGCTCGGGATGAATGGCTTTTCTCTTAAGTAGTTGGAGGTTACAATGACAAAAAGCTAAGCTCTCTAATTGACCATTGGTAAGCTAATTCCTTTTCTTTATATGGAGAATGACCGGAGTACTCCAATTTCTCTCACAAGGGCGTAAGCTATAGTCTTGTGAGTGCACTTGTATAGCAATGCGTTTCTATAAATCATCATTCAAATAGAAACACAAATAAAGCCATAAAAATTAAACAGTGCAATGATAATTAATTATATAGATGACATTATCTATAATAAAGAATACTTGGGGTTGCAAAGTACTAGTATGGGTTCACCCTTTTTCTACTTTTTCCACCCCATGAGACGGATTGAAGTTAAGTCTCTCTTAACTTTGCAGTCTCTCTACCAAAATGCAAGCTCTCATTGCGGAATGTTAAGAGATCATTCTCAATTCTTTGAAGTACTGACATATCACCACATGTCACCTTTGTCCTATACTCCATGAATCCCTCCTATAGCTCCTCACTCTCACATTGACCATCATCTTGCCAAAGAGGATGCAAGACATGGGCCATTGCATGAATTCGTCTATGAAATCAATTCCATCTTCTCTCCCATACGACTATAATTTGAGCAATCCTAAAGAATCAAGATGTCAACATTGAACAAACATGTGAAATGTCAATTCAAGAATGGTTATTCAAATATAATATCAATTTGCAAAATAAAGAGTTACTTACTTGTCCAAGGGCAAAAAGTCCTTTTTGAGAGCCTCTCCTATCTTATCCATATACTCATAAAGGAGACCCATGGTGCTACCCTTCATATCAGTGATGTATATCATTGTGTAGATAGGATTGAGAGTTCTCACCGTAGCCTCCACCTCTTTTCACCAAGTATCATTCATGACATTGCACCGAAATGCCATGGTCTTTGGATAATCATACTCATCCCACTGCATGAACTTTATGGACCATATAGTGCGCACTAACTCCTTGTGAATGCGCACCAACCTCTCAAGTACAATAAAGATGTAGGCAAATATGGTGGGAGAGGGTTTTAAGAGCTCAAGGTGGCTTAATGAGCGAAAGATGGTAAGGATTTTGGGCATTCTTTTCACAAAATTGACTATACTTGTGGCAATGCTGAAAATGGCCTCAACCCATTGAATTTTGCCGATATCCTCAATCAAAAGATCAATAGAACGAGAAGCACACGACGTCCATACAATGGTTGGAAACTCCTCGTTTAACATGCTGCCAATGAAAACACAATTGCTTCCATTATCAGTCACAATTTGCACAACATATTCGGGCCTAATTTGCAAGATGACATCCTGTAAGTGCTGCCATATAAATGCACCTATCACAATAAGGCTTGGCAAAGAGGCATCAATGGCCTTCATAAACATAGTGCCCTTATAGCATGAGACCATGACATTATACACATATCTCCTATGGACGTCAAGCCATCCATCACACAAGATGGTGCACCCATACTTCTTCCATGCATCTTTTAATGGTTTTAACTAAACCTCAATTCATGCCTTCTCCTTCTTGAGCTCCTGTGTGCATAGTGCCTTTGAGGGTGGGCCCTCCCATTCACATTCAATGCGACTGGTGGCTCTTATGGTTCACTTCCATTGCTTTGTTTTAGCCACGTGGAAGGGAATGACACACCTAATGAATAATCTCATCAACTCTTGAGTTGTTTCAGCTATGGCTTGCTTTTGCGTACAATCTGTGTGCTAGCCCTTTGTAATGAACCTCTTGAAGTTGGAGACCGAAGCTGAAACTGAGACACTTGTAGCATGAGTTGATGCGACCCTACTTCTCTTTGATGGCCCAACTGTACTTGTGTTACTCTCCTCTTGAGTTGTGGCTAAGCCTTGGTTTTATTTTGCATCAACCATCGGAAGACCAAGCCGTTGCCTTCTCCATAATCAAGAGAAAGCTTCACATCTCTTGGTACATTTGTACATGGAGCTGTATCTTTTCTCGGCACATGAGCAAGATGGTCTTTGATCCTAGTGATACTTTTTGCTTTTACCATGCCACAATAAATGCATTTACATTTTTTAGATCCACTTGACCCCTCCTAGGAGTTTTTTAAAAATAAAAGAGTAACATGGCGCCGATTAGGATTAGAGGCCATGGCAATTTGTTAGCTGCAAGTTGCCCAAACATCAAACAAACAACACATAAGCCTAAAATAGTGTGCAAATGGTTGGGAAGGTTAAAAACTTATTATATCGTAGGTGAAAGTTTTAGAAGTTCAGGTTTGAAATTTGTAGCGAAAGAGATTGAATGATCACAAACTGTGAGGTGTTCGCCAGTCTCAATCCAAGGTGCACCTTTTAGTAGTCCATTAGTAGGTTTTCCAAAATGACGATGCTCGGCGCTCCCTTGGAGTATCACGAGATTTGTCACTTAGGCCCTACTAAGTCTACATCGCAACGGAAGAGTTTTGACCAAACCCACTAGGATCAACCTAAATTTCTGGGTTCCTAAAATCAAACGAGTCTCCTAACACCCAGCTAGTGTCAATAATTTCGAGTTTCCACTTCCTACAGGATTACTCGAACTGAAGCGGACTTACCATTGCACTTGGTTCGAAGAGAATGGGAGACGGAAGGGAGTAAGGTACGTCAACTCTCCTGTCCATAAGGCAAAATCCCATTTTGACCCCCTAAAACAATGCAAGTCAGTTCTGCCTAACGACTAGTCGGTCAATTTATCGTCTTCCTATTTCTATCGTCGATTTGGAAAAGCTCCCAGCTAATTGGGACCACCCTACCGTTGGACGGACCCATTGGGGGTCATGTCTACCCGCTTTCCTTTGATGACAGTATCATCTTTAGTTTTTTAATTACCTACAACACATTTATTGAAACATATACAACCAGCTTCCTTAATTAGTCCGTCAAATCACAGGTTCCTTCACGTAATTTATTTTACGAACATACATATAATTTAAACAACCATTGAATAAAAAACAAATACCTTTATTATATTGGAAGCTTATTATAATTTTCATCTTTCCGATCCTGTGTAAGATTTACAAAATTTCACTAGGGTATTCTGTCCACCAAGATTCCTCCCTTGTAACTAGTATTAGGGTTCTAGGATCCTATCATGGGTTGCGAAGGGGCTCGTCAGATTCTAGAAGTAATGAAGCATCCACATTTTCTACTGCTCCAGCTTATCCCTACGGACAGACTTTCCGATACGGAGCCGGTCTAATCCTCTCGAAGTGATAATCATGACCCCCTTGGAGTAGGGTCTCGCAACTAGCTTAGGGGTAGCCTAGCGTGATCTTTCTTTTTATCTTGTTTGTCAATGTTTTTAACTAGAGATCTAGATTCTAGCAAACACAAATAATCCTTTCAAACAATGACAATCACATCATCGTGCAGTTTATAGCTTCACATAGCCAAGGTAGATTCTTAACCCAAGGTAACCTTACATTCTAACGAGGATTTTTCTTCCTATAAATAAGTGTTAAGTATAAATCTTTCAACATTGTTAAGCAAGACACAAATTTTCCATTTGGGGCTTGCTTACCCAGCATAAGCGAATTTTCTTTAGTTGGTACTTAGAAAAATATTGCGATAATAATTTAATGAGATGATTTACAAGATTCTTTAAATAGACTTTCACTTTTTAAGCATTAATCAACTCCTAATTATTGTCGCGTTTGGTAATGAATATATAGAGTTATTTTACTAATCTCGAGTGTGCATAACGTCCTTTACTCATTTCGTGCAATAACCTTTTGCAACTATATCCATCATGATTCTACAAATTATAATTTCGAATTAATCTATCTACAAATCATAGGTAGTAGTTAACCGTTTGTGCATGTATTAATATGCTCTCTAGATGAAATTGACATCTCGTGTAAGTGTAAATATTGAAGCTAACATTTTATGTAAAATTTAGAAAAAAACCTTATTATTTTATGTGGCTATATGAAAATAATAGTCTGTTTCTGAGTTGTGAACAACCTGGTTTGACACGATATCATTGGGAATTTCGTCTTTGCTTGCGTTTGCGTTCGCCATGCCCTATGTTCCATTGGTAGTGGCAATTTCGACAACCTTGGGTATTCACATATCTTTGGCAATATCCGTTTTTTGACTAGTTGCGGTGGATTTCATGGTCTTTCCGTCTCGTTGCTTTGGAGCCATTGTTCGTAAGCGGGTTCGAGAGATAGAGGTGGAATGAATTTGGGATGGGAGAGCGTGAAAGCAGCTTGCCGAGTTGAAGACTGAGACAGGGGGAGATTGAGTTAATTCATTTCCTCTCTAACTCGCTCTCTAATTTCCTCTCTCGTAGTCTCTCGGGATCTTCTTTCCTCTCTCTTTCTAATTCTCCCCCCCCCTCTAGCTCCCTCTCGCAGCCTCTGGAGGGGGAGGGGGGATATCCTTCTACCTTCCTTTCTTTTTTTCCCTCTTGCTCGATACTCCTGAGAATGGCCTCTCCCCTCTTGCTTGGACCTCTCTCAAGTGCTCTTCATGCCTTTTATTTATAGCTAAATTAGAGAAGAAGAGCTGTGGCTAAGAATAAAAGCTCTTTATGGAGGGGACCTTGGTAAAATCAGCAATGTGAAGCTTCCAAGATGCAATTTGGTGCTCAAATCGCAAATCTGATGTTTCCGCTGGCTACGAAAGGGGGGTAAAACTATAGGCCATCTAGTCAGAAATCTTCTAGATCACTCTTTCTTCTTCTCTTTATTTCGGAGTATTGTTTTCTGCTTGTAAACTGCGATTGCGACATGTGTGATTCCACTAATTCTTCTTTTTGCATTTGGAGCCCCAAAAGAAATACCAAGGAAACGGGGTTTTTACTATAAGAAAATCTATATCGTATTATCAACAACAATCTTTTTCATCTTTTATATGATCTCAACAAAGAAAACAATATCAAGAACAAGAAATCTTTACGCAGCTTTATAAAAACAATTCTCCCACGGTTTTAACTTTAACAAAATCCATCATATTCTTCATATTCTTTATACAATTCATCGTTAGACATTAAAAATACAAAATAATACTCCACTTTGAATGGAAAGATATCACATATGATTCATTTTCAAAGTTTTCATAACTTTCTCTTACAATCTATATGTAGATACATTGTTTTGTATAGAATTGACTATCTTTGACTCTCTCTTTCTCTCTCTCTCTCTCTTAATCAATAATATATTATCTCCTCACTACAATACTAAATAATCACTCATAATAACCCTTCTTTGGTTGTGGATGTCTCTTTCAAAAGGTGTGTTTGATATGAAAAGTCACTAGAGCCACTATAGTGACTCTTCATAGCTCATCACTATCACTTCACTCCAGTCTTTTTTTGAGTTTTCAACAGCTGCTGCTTCTACTTCTTTGAGCTCTTTTGAACTTACATTCACCTATTTTCAAAGCTAGAAAACTTTTTCAAAGTCACACATATATTTCACAGAACATTTACAGAGACATATAGAATAGAACAAGAACAGAGGCTCTACAGAAGCTCAACAGAGGATTATAGAAGGTCAATAGAAAACATTAGAATCACAACTCATACTAAAATCATTCAAAACTATAAAAAACCATTCAATGAGTTTTCAAACAATCTCAACCTTCATCAATCATTACTCCATGCTTCATACAGAAGAAAAACAAAACAAAATAGAAGCTCTCAAAACCAATCAGAACTTCAATAGAATGTATCCGAATACCACAAAGCCTCATATCTCTACTATAAAATATCATGAGCTTCCAAAATATAATCAACCTCATCAAAACATTTTCACAATTTCTTTCAAAACAACTAAATATCATTCAAAATCCATTAAAATTCAACCATTCAAGCCTAAAAAACAACAAAAATCATCCAAAAAACTAAGTCATTTCAACATTGAATAGCATTAAATCTCCAAAACTGACTGAAAAAGCCACTTGCTTTTTTTACATGACACCCTGTTGTAGAAGTTTCCATAGCTTTTTAGGAAAATTATAATAAATAATATCCAAAATATAAAAAATATGCCAGTTTTGTCCAAAAATCTTGATGAGAGCCTAAATGAGTGCGACTAGTCAATGGTGTATCTAACTTACTAACACACAATGTTTACATCAGTCCAATTTGGCATAGTCTTCGATTGCTCAATCTTTACTCTCTCATTAAGAAGTGTATCGTTTAAATTTGCATTAGAAAAAATGCCAATTTGTGTTGTCATGAGAAACTTGCATAGGCTGAAAAATGCCTTATTTGGTATTGCATGTGACAATACATCACTAAAAAGAGGTAACAAGGTGTCATAGGTATCCTATGAGCGTACATCTATCTCTTTCGCACATGAAAGCAAAGGTTGGACAATATCTTCCATAAAGTCAATATCACGGCTCACCAAGATACATTTACTTTGTGGATGGTATAGTTTATAACCTTTGCTTTCATTACTGTACGCAACCAAAATGTATTTCACAGCCTTGTTATACAACTTCTTACCTTGTTGCATTAGTACCAAAGTACAAGCTAAGCAATCAAAAACACACAAGTGAGCCACATATGATTTTTTGCTATGCTAGGCCTTATATAGAGTGATAGATTGCAAAGCCTCAGTGGGATCCTTGCTAAGTATATAGGTTGCACATAAAACAACTTCAAGTCAGAAGTTATGTAGTAAAGCTCGACTCTTAATCATGCATCGTGCCATCTCTATGAGTGATCTATTTTTTCTTTTAGCTACACCATTTTGTTGTGGTGTATATGACACTATACATTGAAATTTTACTCCACATTCAGTAAGATATGCATTAAATTCCTTAAAGTTTAAACATATACTCATCTCCTTGATGAGAATGAAGGATGTCTAGTTTATATCCCGACAAATTTTTAGCCATGTTGACGAACTATTTGAAGCATAAAAATACTTTGGACTTAGCTTTCAAATCATATACCTACGTATGTTTAGAATAATCATCAATAAAAGTTACAAAGTACAAGTAGTTGCGAAAAGATGTTGTCTGCATTGGACCATAAACATCACTGTGTACAAGTTGTAGTTTGCGAAAAGCTCTCATTGAATCATCTTTTGGATACGAAGGACATTGCATTTTGCCCAATATGCAGCCTTTATATATGTGTTTTCTAGGTGTCTTAAGAGTAGGCAATGAAGACACTATATTAGATTTTTTTAGATGTAACAAACTAGCAACATATAGATGATTAAAATGTGTATGCCAAAGTTTTGGATTTAAGATAGCTTGCAAATTTGCAACTCTACATGCCATATCTTTCACACACTTACCATAATGATTGAGCTTGTAGAATCACGACATAGTGAACTAGATGCAATAATTGTATCACTAGAGCCCACAACATAGTGAACTAGATGCAATAGTTGTATCACTATAAGAGAGATCATGAATTGTACATTTTTCATCAATAAACCTCACAATCAAGCTAATCTTTGCAAGTGGAGAAATTGACAATAAATTCTTCTTGATCTTTGGTACATACAAAACATTCATAAACGTGAAAGTAGTGCCATTTATGGCAGTCAATATAATTTACCGATTTTAATAGGATAAGAGGAGTTATTGATACATGTCACAACCCTACCCTTAGGGGTAGACTAAAGAGAAGTGAATAGACTATGTAAAGAAGTAATATGCTTCGTGGCATCAATGTCAAAGTACCATACATTGGAATCCACAATAGATATGCAAGAATCATAAAGAAGGTTCATAATTGCATTGTGCACTAAACACCCACTCTGTATTTTATACAATATTTACATACTCTCACTTAGAAGGAGAGGCATTTGTAACAGCCATACTAGCCTTTTTCTTGTCAGCTTCTTTTGTATCCAATTTAGGACGGTCCTTAATAACACGGCCTTTTGCTTTACAGTACCTACAAAACATTCAACTCTCTTTTTTCTTCTCATCCTTTTTTCAACCTTCTTTGTTTGAACTTTGAATAGCATTTGTAGATTTCTACAAGAACTTTTCCCTGATCTCTTTGACTAGCCAGAAAAGCTTGATCTACAACAGGTATAATGGACTTGTTTTGCCTAGATTGTTCTTTTTGTAACAAAATAGAAATCAACTCATTATATGACAAAGCATTTGGATTACGTTTCATTGTTAAACAAAGAGTAGATGCAAAACTCTGATAAGAATTAGGAAGTTTATCGAGAACAATTTGTACAAGTGAATTGTCTGCTGGCAAAATCTTATCTGTAGCAATCAATTACTTAAGATATTTGATATTTGTCAAAAAATTGTCAGTGGATTCACCTTCATCCATATGTTCACTCTCTAGCAACACAAGTCTTATTTTTTCCTTGATATAAATATGTAAGTATGTCCTAAGCATCCTTCGCTATCTTTCAAGAGCGAATATGTGGGATCATGGTACGTTTAACAGACAATGCAATCAAAGCATGAGCCTTTGCTTCTTTGCCATTCCAATGAATCTGTTGAGGAGTAGGTGATGGTGGTGCTCTAACATTAATTGGAGCAAAACTTGCAACATCCTCAATAACATCTATTCCTGCTGTTTCTTACGCACTTGTAGCTTTCACAATATTACCAAGACATCTTTCAATTCCATGTACAATGTTTCAAAACCCCTTTGTAACGAATACATTACATATTATATAAGTCCATAGTGCATAATTGGCTCCATCCAACTTGTCCTTAACAACCAACATATGGAATATATCATTGTTGCCAGCTATGGCCATTAACTTTACTCAATGCAAAAATTTCTTGTATAGAGAAAAATATGCACAAAACCAACTTGTACCATGTAGCACAGTATGAAGGAGACAGGAAGGGCTCTTATTTGTGAATTGATTGATGTTGAAAATTCTACGCAAAATGATGAAATAGTCCACGCAGTACTAGAAGTAGTGCAAATGAAGGTTAAAATAAACCCAAATCTAAATATGAGGACACAAACCCCTAAAGTGCTTTCCTACAGTATATATCAATGTGATAATGCTAGTTTAATCTCGTCCCAATATGAGGAAATCAAGCAATGGGTGTTGATGACTGTGCCCAAGAGATGGAAGTCCTCTTTGATACTAGTTGGATTTAGGATTGCAGAATGCAAGTCATACAGCTAGGAGATTAATAAGCTTGAGAGACCATAAATCAAAGTGTATTGAGGGATGTATAAGGCGAAGATGTACAAGACTAAGTATGTCCTAAAGTGAATAGGTATATATACAAGGTAGGGGAAAAGAGCCTCCTAAAGAGGGTCAAAAGTTCCCCAGCGGTCCTAAGGTTGTTTACACACATCAATACCTATATATGGTAACATTTGAGACATGTTGTTGAGCAACTTATTAGAACATGCATCGTATGCTAGAAAGTGAAGTATGATAGGCAAAGGTACCAGGTTTATTGCTGCCGTTGTCTATTCTTGATATGCCTTGGCAAAGCATTGCTACATTGAGCTTCCTAGGATACCTATGAGGAATGATGGGATATGGACCACTATTTGCAGGTTTAGTAATCATGCCCATTTCATTCCAGTGAGGAAGGAGATAAAGTATGGTCATATGACACGCTTATTTTTACAGCATTTCTTTAAGTATCATAGCATGCTGCAGATGATTATCAGTGATCAAGTCCCTTGGATGACTAGTTTGTTTTGGAAGGGTCTTTTTGAAAACATGGGTACCACACTGAAATTTTCTTTGTCCTTCCATTTGCAAACAAATGTTCAGTTAGAAGAGGCAAGTTCTATAGTGATTGATCTCTTGAGATGCTATATATTGGAGCATAAGTCATAGTGGGAGTAGTATTTGCCTTTGGTAGAGTTTGCATACAATAACATATAGCAATAGTTGCATTAGTAAAGCTCCATTTGAGATTGTGGAAGGTGGTAAGAAGGTGCTCTCTATTTTGCACACAAAGGACAAGATCTTTGAGGTTGATCAGTATGTAGAAAATGTGGATGTAGCCTATGCAAAGGTTAAGTATGCTCTTTAGAGGTCTCAAGAGAAGCAAAAGAAGGCACCTGATCACCATAGACGTGCTTTGCAATTTGCAGATGGCGATAATGTGTTGTTGAATTTTGAAAAGGCAAGGCTGAAAAGGATGAAAGGTAGAGAGAGGTTGTATCCAAAGCTGAGTAGGAGATATTATGGGCCCTTATAGTTGTTGGAGAGGATCAATGATGTTGCATATAGGTTGAAATCGCATCCACACTGGTGGATAGATAATGCCTTTCGTGTGAGTTGGTTGAGGCCTTTTCATGGTGATGTGCCTGAGGATGTTTCTGTTGGAACTTGGAATTTAGTCAGAGTTTGAGAAGTTGGATGAGATATTGGTACTCGAGCGGATTTTGGCACATAAAAAGAGAAAGATCGAAGGTAAAGTTTTCAGAAGATATTGAATGAAGTTTCATCAGAATTATTCACCAATGTATGCTAAGTGGATGGAAGAGGATGTATTGGCACACCATATCCTTAATTATTGCTGCTTTACTGTGAGGCTTTTCAGCTCTTGGGTCAATCAGGTTTAGCAGAGTAGGGATCTTGAACATTGCTTGATGCTCAAGGGGGAGGTAGCACTTCCACTCCTCCAGTGTTGGACAACTCTTGTATATCATGGATGGATGTATTTAAGATGCATCCAAGGTACTGTGTTGACAGTATGTTTGCCATGAGGTTACTATCTAGTGTACTTGTCATTGCAGTTTGGCATGTAGATTGGTATGGCTTTCATTGTAGCTCTGAAACTATACATTTGCATCAGTTTGCATTAGTTTGCATCAACGTATGATCATCAGAGATTGATTATTAGTTGTTGGTTTTCAGTTGATGATCATTAGTAGTCAATGGTATAATTCAGCTGGTTTTATGGAATGCTTGACCACAAAGAGTAGAAATAGCCGAACCTTGATGCACATCATGAACTAGCTTTGCAAAAGCACATCATGATGGTGATTCCTTGCCTTGGGTCAAACTGCCAAAGGGATCATCTGTCCAAAGGACACCTAGGGTTTGAGAGGGTATATTCTTCATGATCATTTCTTGTGTAATTTTTTGAGTCAGCCATTTTGGATCTCAAGACCCCATGTTGTTCTCTCTTATACAATCATATGGTTTGCTTATAGATAGGAAGCCCTAGTCTTAGTGTGCCATGGTAATTTTGGTCCTCATCCCTCTTGTCTGCATTTCCTCTCATCAGTCCTTGCCCTTTCTGACATTGTTTCTTGAGTTCTATATCTATTTATATTCATCCATGGATTTCATTATTCACACCTTCATTTGGGGGTTTCCAATCAGAAACACTTGTACATGTGCACATCTGGCAACAGCACCCCCTATGTTGTGCTTCCTGCTGATTTTGGCTGCTTTCATGCCCTTTTTAGACGGGATTGAGACTGCATAAAAGGGATTAAAGTGCTACCCGTTATTTTCTGGTCTAATCAATTCCTTTTTTCAATCAGCAGTCAATTTGTGGCCAAAGAGAATTACTAGTTTTATTGCAAGGTCAGCTAGTAAAAATGTGTAATGTTTGTGAATTTCCTTAAAATTCTGTTTTCAGATGATTTACATGACCTTATTATTCCTTCATTACAGGTCAAACACAACATCCCAGCCAATCAACAACGGCTAACTTTCACGTCACAAATCCTAAACAAGGAGACACTTATCCTAGCAAATTTCAACGCAAGCAGACAGTGGCAGATTGTAGTTGATGCTTCAGCTGATGACCTTTGCAAACATTTTCAGTCTTGGCGTGCTCATCTTTACTCAAAAGATACTTATGCAGAACTGTTTTGCTCTATGGTTGGTGGCACCAAATAGTTTAACACCAATGCATAGTTATTCTTGGATGTGAAAACATTTTTTGGGGTGACTTGCATCTGTACAACCACCTGCAGGTGGCTTAGTCTTGTCTATATGCTTGGTAAATTCGTGGCTACATAAATGCATTGAGGCATGTCCAAATCAGATATAGTGCAATTCTGTTTTAGTATCTGGAAACACCTGTGCCGTGTCACTTCTGTTCACAACTTGGAATGCAAATATTGGATGTGCGTTGCTTAATGTAATGGGTGCTCCTCGGGACATCAACACTGGCTGTTAAGAAGCTTTGTGGCTGTGCTTGGCCGCCGGCAGAGATTCTACAGCATAAGTTCTGTTAGGGGTTATTGTGCTGTTAAGTTACCCTCCTTGAAATTCATTTCCACCTGCATCTCCCTGAATTTAACAATCTGTTGTGTGCTCTCCCAAAAACTGTGTGCAGAAGTGTAAGGACCTTGCAAATTGTACCAACATGTTGAATGTCCTATAGTGCAAATAATTGAAATTGTAGTGAAGGTAGAACACCTATGCCAGAATTTCATGAACATGGATACAGGTCAACACCTGATAGGCCATGTGAACAGAATGATAGAATCATCCTAAGGATAAAGTATCAGTTTATAAAGCACTCTTCTTGTACAATGTATCCCAGTGACAGCTTCCAAGCACGTGGACAAGCTGTAAATGCTTGTCTTGTGTGAAAAACACTCAGTTGCTGGTGAATCAGTGATGCAGTATGGAATCACTGCTTTAGTACATGAATTGGTTCATGAAAGTTTAGTTGTGTATGATGTGAATTGAACACTAGTTCAGCTGAAGTTGATGGTCACCAGCCATTTGACATGATTGGGAGTTGCTATCTCATGCTGCCATCTGAAGTACTGTCAGTAGCTTACCATGATTTGAGATGGCTGGCGGATTGCTCATGTAAACTACTATTCAGAGGGACTTCTGCATGCTGTTTTTTAATCAAGACACCAATATGGGTGGGTTTTTGGGCAAGCTATGAGCATGGGCAGCTAGAGACAAGTTAGGATGAATCAGCCACTTTTAAAAAAGCTCATGAATACTGCTTACGATTTCTACTTGTTGGGATGCATTGACAAGACAGTGTTACATTAGGTGGCATACTCCCAAAATAATGTCCATCACATGATCTTTAAGTCTCTTTTGAAGGAAACTGCAAAACAACTTGATAGTTACATGAGAAATTTGTCATTTTCTACTATAAAAATGAAGGATTTCATCGAGGGTTATCCAGACACATATCTGGATGCGATACTCCATCGCTAACACTAAATGTCTAGACCCTATTGCTCCATCTTATGCATCTTGAACAGAAACCAAGTAAGCAGAATGATGTGGAAGAAATGGCTGAAGCTAGTACAACAAGGTGAGTTTCCTATAAGTTTCTGATAAAACATATGCGCTTTTCCCTTACGAGTGTAAGTGTTGAAAGAAAGCTTTGAAAACCAAGAAAGCTGCATGCGTAGTGGAAGAGAGTAGTACTGACTAAAGAGGAACATAAAACTGCTATTTACAATGGATGAGCTGGGCTGTGCAATGATGGTATGAGAAAATAGTGAGTGATAGCCTATCTAGTTGAGGAAGACTGTAAATACTCAAGAGAATGACAATTTGGCCAACTAGTAGGACAATAATGAGAGCAGCCCGAGAAAAAGGAGACAAAAATAGGAAAATAGGTCTACCCTGTAAAGAAATACAGAAATAAAGAAGGTAAGCTCAAAGTGTAGTAACACAATGAAAAAAATAGAACTCAAAGGTGAAGAGTAACACAGAGAGAATGTAAATGAGATTGTAATGGTTGATTGATGGTAGAGTATTTGTGAGATCTGCATTGCCCTTGACTGTTTTAGTTGCCACCACCCTGCCCCCACTGTGGGGTATTACCTTGTGACTGTGGGTTGGGGGTTTGAGGGGGTGGTTCTTGGGCTGTGTACCTTTTGCCTTTGAATGATATTCCTTGTCCAAATGCCTAGGTGAATATGAACCTGAGCCCCGTACACATTGCACTCATGAAAAGCTATCTGTAGTTCTGATATGGAGGAAGATGGGGATAATGTTGAGTCTGCATTTTGACCAGTGGCAGTACCTATTTTTCTTGGGTACAATATGCCATCCTGGTTTGAGTTGTGATTAGGTGTTCCTTGTGACTCATTAGACTTATCTTCACGATTTTGGTCTTTGTCTTTCTTGCCTTCCGTTTCTTCCCCTTCTGAGAAGTGGAAAGAAGGGCCCCCTTCAAAAGTGTGAGAGGAGCTTTCTTGTGACACTGGTCAAATAGCCTTGTGTAGTGCAGCAATCAACACTGAAACTCATGGAAAGTGGGCATAGTGGGCTGTGAGAACACTGTTATATAAAATTGAAATGTTTATGTGGAAGCTTGTTAAGGAACATTGTGACTTGGTCATTAGAGGACTAAGGAAGTCCGATAGTTACAAACTCAGCGACTAAATGCTGGTACTCTACTAACTTGACCTTAAGGTCATCTTGGTCTATGGTTTTGAACTCTTCGACCTCATAATCAAGATTGATACAATGGGTCTTTAACTCGAGCCGCATAATGGTTAATCAAGTGTTCCCACCGCTTAAATGCTAGGTCAAAATATTGCAATTGTGAGTGAAATATAGGTGAAAGATCAAGCATTAACTTGACGGTGGTGAGGCACTCCTTGCTTTTCAAGAGTTGAAAACCTCTAGAGGAGCTTTTGAGCCCCTGAACAAGGTCCCATAAGTTCTGAGAAACTAAGATACGCCTCATGAGATTAGAACAAGTAGTTGTGAGAGTGCGCAACGGAAGAAGAACACGAACACAGAGGAGAGGAGAGAGAAAGCAGAGAATGAAGGAAGAAAGTCTGCACTGACTGAGATGAATGCTGAATACACTGAAATGGACAGAGCAGTCCCTGCACGCAGCCCGGAGCGTCAGTGAGGGGACCAGAACAGACTGGAAGCAATGGCAGCACCAATGCTGGAGATGGAGATGACGGAGGCAGTGCTGAACCTGCAGAGTACAATACTGGAATGACTGGGGGGGCAGCTATATATAGCCCCCAGGCCAGAAAACTGGCCGACCTGGCCAGATTTGGCCGACCAGCCAGATCTGGCCGACCTGCCCAGAAATTGGGCCGACTGCAGAATAACAGCCCAGAATGGGCTATATGACACTCAAAGGCTGCAGGCTGACAAGGACAGCCACTAAATGAACTGACAGAGCTCCCATGTCTCCTGTCAGACTCTGACAGGAGCTCACAACAAGGAGATGACAGACTGAGAATGATAAAGAGCAGGCTAACACCCCCTCTCAGATCCTGGGAGAGTCTGCAGACCCAAGAACTGCATGTGATGAAGCAAAGAAGCCTGAGGCAAAGGCTTCGTAAAGAGATCAGCTGCATTGGCCGCCGTAGGACAATAGACGACCACCAGCTCCGAATCCACGATCCGCTCTCGAACATAGTGATACTGAACCTCAATGTGCTTCGTGCGAGCATGAAACACTGGGTTCTTGGCCAGAGCAAGAGCACTCTGGTTATCCACGCGCAGCTCTGTAGGTCCGGTCTGGGAAAAGCCAATCTCCGCCAGTAAGCGACGGAGCCAAACTGCCTCCATAGCGGTCGAACATAGGGCCCGATACTCAGCCTCTGTAGAAGAAAGTGCCACAGTAGGCTGCTTCTTGCTGCTCCAAGAGACAGCACCGGATCCAAGGGTGAAAGCATAACCTGTAGTGGATTGTCTCGAATCCACATCACCTGCCCAATCAGAATCACTCTAGCCAGAAAGGGTAATCCCATCTCCATACATGATCCCGAAGGATTGAGTCCCCTGTAAATAGCGAAGAATCCGCAAGGCTGCCTGCCAATGATCCTGGGTAGGAGTCTGCATAAAAGAAGACAATAAAGCCACCACAAAAGAGATATCCGGCTGAATATGAAGCAGCCAGATAAGAGAGCCGACAAGGCACCTGTAACGGGTGGGATCTGGAAGGGGAACTCCAGCTGTCAAAAGCTTGGACTCGGGGTCCATGGGGCATGAGATAGGCCGACACTCAGCCATATCAAACTCCGAAAGAAGCTCGGAGATGTACCTGTGCTGCGAGATAAAAATGCCCTGTGCCATCTGATAGATCTCCAGGCCTAGAAAGAAGTGAAGGATCCCTAGATCCGTCATGTCAAACTCCTGCTGAAGAATGGACCGTGTATGCTCCACCTGCTGAGTGTCGCTCCCTGTAATGATAAGATCATCCACATACAAGATAAGGAACACTGAAAGAGAATCCACAACCCGTAAGTAGAGGTTGGGATCATAAGCGGAGCGCGCAAAGCCACTCTGTAGAAAGAAGCGGTCAATCCGCTGGTACCAAGCACGAGGAGCCTGCTTCAAGCCATAAAGAGCCTTCCGCAGCCTGTAGACATGATCCTCCTTCCCCTGCACAAGAAAACCAGGAGGTTGGGAAACATAAATCTCCTCCTCAAGAACGCCATTCAGAAAAGCAGACTTGACGTCCATCTGATAAACAGGCCAACGGTGGTGAGCAGCAAGAGCCAAAAGAACTCGAATGGTGGACATCCTGGCTGTAGGAGCAAAAGTCTCGAAGTAGTCCAAGCCTGCACGCTGTGCAAAACCCTTGGCAACAAGCCTAGCCTTATACTTGTCCAAGGAGCCATCTGCAAGATACTTGGTCTTAAAGACCCATTTCACACCTATCACCTTCCGTTTCGCGGGATGCGGAACAAGCTCCCACGTATGGTTTCGCTCGATAGAATCGAGCTCGGCTTGCATAGCCTGTCTCCAAATATCCTATGCAAGAGCCTCCTCTGCAGTGGAAGGCTCGGAATCCTGAAGAATTTGTGACATAAGAGCATAGTTCACACATAGTGAACTATCCCGCTGGGCCTGTAAACGTGCTGATCGACGTGGACCTGTAGAAGAAGCAGGAAAGTGAGTAACACCTGAATCCTGCATGAGCCGCCGATACCATAAAGGAATCCTGAGAGACTCTTGCTGCTGTGAGGGAGACCGGGGGGTCTCCGAAACCTGCAAAGCACCCAAATCGGAGAGGGACTCCCCCTCACCGAGTGAAGGTAGATCCTCCGCATCAGAAGAAGGTGTGTATCCCGTGAAGATCCCGAAGTGGCGGTGGAAGAGCTCGTAGAAGACGGAGTCACATCCACCAAAGGGGAAAGGGAAGCCGAAGGAGGAGGAATAGGGGGGGGGGGGGGTGCTAAAGGGTATCCTGGAAGGAAGTGAAGGGAGAGAAGGTGGGGGGGGGGGGGGTCCGTCGATGACGAAGAAACATCTGTAATGGAACCATCAATCGGGTCCTTAGAGGCCGAAGCCTCATCAAAGATCACATCCCTGCTCACCTCAACCTTCCGCGTCGTCGGGTCGTAGCGCCGATATCCCTTCGTGGTCGTGCTATAACTAACGAAGATAAGCTTTCTCGACTTAGAGTTGAACTTCGTCTTCCTCTTCTTCTTGTCCACATGGACAAAAGCGCCGCACCCAAAGATGCGCAAATGGGACACGGAAGGCTTCTTCCCAAAGAAAGCCTCATACGGAGTCGTGTCCTATAACGCCAAAGTCGGAGAGCGGTTGCGAATATGCACCGCTGTAGCCACCGCCTCACCCCAAAGGAAATGAGGAAGACTCCTATGCTCCAGCATAGATCGGGCCATCTCCACCATGGTCCGATTCGCACGCTCCACCACACCATTCTCTGATGGTGTGTTCGGATGGGAATACTCCACCCGATTACCATGATTCTTGCAAAACTGAGAGAAAAGGTGAGAAATGAACTCGCCACCGTGATCAGCTCGAATGCCACAAACCTTGGAAGTTGTTTGGGTCTCCACAAACACCTGCCACTCCACAGAAATGGGAGTACGCCTCGCTCTTGTACTCCAAGAAATAAGGCCACACATAACGACTAAAGTCGTCCACAATCAGCATCAAATACCTGGCCTTCCCAAGGGAGGCCGTGCCCATAGGTCCGCAAAGGTCGGTGTGAACCAACTCAAGCGGAGAAGTAGCCCTTCTAGAAGCAACCTGAGGGTGTGGCTGCCTGTGCTGCTTGCCCCTCAAGCAGTTAGGGCACAAAGTGTGAAGAGGAGGGAAATCAGGAAGTCCCTCCACCATCTTCCTCCTAGAAGCCCGGCGAAGAGAATCGAGGTTCAAATGACCATACCGAGCATGCCAAAGCAGCCCAAGCTCGTGGGAAGTCCGCGCAGCCAAGGCTGTGAGCGTATAAAGCCCACCCTCCTGTGTACCTGTCCAAAGAGCATCACTTGTAGAAGCATCCTCCATTGTGACTGCATCCTGTGTAAAAATGACTCAGGTACCTAGCTGAGTAAGGCCATGCACAGATAATAGGTTAAAACCCAAATCAGGGACATAGAGAACTTTGGCGGAGGAAGACCGCCTGTCAGAAAACATAGGTAAAGTCCCCACGCCTCGAACAGGGACTGTAGAATTGTCACCAATGGTGACGGTACCCCCTCTGGAACGAAGATCCTGAAGCCAATCCTGACGGAAGGTCATATGTGAAGATGCTCCATTGTCGACGAGCCAAGGCTTCTCCTGTGTGGTAGAAGCTAGGGCTGTATCCTCCTCAACAAAGACATGCACAAACGCAGATTCTGTTGTGGCTGGGGCCGCCTTCGAGTCCTTCTCCTTAGGCTTCAAATGGGGATACTTCTGCCAACACTTCTCCTCGGGATGAGTGCCCTTCCCACAATGGGGACACTTGGGCTTCTTCTCCTTCGCATCCTTCTTGTCCTCCTCCTTCTTGTCCTTGGCCTTCTCCTTCTTTTGTTTCTTCTTCTTGCCGCCACCTGTGCCGGCCGTAAATGCCTTGGTGGAGCCACTGGCTCCCACCTCTTTGAGTCGCTCGTCATGCTCCAAGATAAGCGGGGAAAGCTCCTCCCATAGGAGTGTCTCACGGGTCCTCGAAGTGATGAGGCTGGTGTAGAAGACATCATAACGGGGTGATGGCAGCTGAGTCAACAGAATCATCGCCATATCCTCAGACGATATCAGACGACCAAGAGAGGCTAACTCGCCTCGCATGTCCTCCATCTTCGTGATATGCTCCTTCATGGAAGGAGAACCATCAAGACTGAGCATCCGCAACTTCTTCTCCAAGGAAATCTTGTGGGCAAATGTCTTGTGCTGATACAAAGACGCAAGCTTCGTCCATACTTCCGCCGCGGTCTGTAACCTGTGAACATGTACAAGAACAGAATCATGGAGACTCATAAAAAGAAAGGAACGGGCTCGAGAGTTGAGCCTATCCCATAAGGCTGCACGGTCCATAGAGGTGCCATTGGACGAATCCACGGGGGGACGGTCGATGGGTGAAGAAACAAATTCCCAAAGGTCAAATGCATCGAGGATACAGGCCACCTTGCATGACCAGAGGGAGTAGTTGGAACCATCCAACTTATCTTCCTTCGGAAAGGAAGGGAGAATCGGCACTTGAATAGAGGGAATCAAGGAAGGCATCCGCACATCTGAAGCAGTCTTCACGGAAGAAACCTTCGCGGTAGATGCAACCCTCTGAGATGCATGGACTGAAGAAGGACGAGTGCGAGGAGGTTCTTCCCGATGTCGAACCTCACGATAATCCCACCTCCGCTCAGAGGAATGATGAGAAAGAAGTTCATCCTCTGAGTCATCAAAGCCTGAAAACTGGTAAGACATCTTCCAATCTGCAAAATACCAAAGAAAGTTGTGCCGATGTCGAAATATGACCAGCAATGTGGTCACCAACCACCAAGACGCAGGCAGAGAATGCCTACAAACACCTGGATCTGCAAAACGCAAAGATAACTGATGTCGATCACCAGAAGAGAGACCACCAGCACCAAGAAACAGCCCGGAAAGAAGTCGCCAGCAGGAAATGTGCCGCCTGGAGTGGTAGCGACCAACAGAACAGCAAAACGCAACCTGTAGGGAGGTCGCCCAGCAGAAGGAGGGACAGCCTGGTGGAAAACGCAGGGTTTCTGCGTCGCTGGATGACGTGGCAGCCTCTGCAGACAGCGTGGGCAACAAAATGCAGGCTGAAAGGCCTCCTGAAGAAGTCGCCTGGCAGTTGTTGATCAGATGGCAGCAGCAGTAAGGTATCTCACTCCTGAGGGTATGTCCTCCGTGCTCTCAATCAGGCGATGATACCATGTGAGAGTGCGCAACGGAAGAAGAACACGAACACAGAGGAGAGGAGAGAGAAAGCAGAGAATGAAGGAAGAAAGTCTGCACTGACTGAGATGAATGTTGAATACACTGAAATGGACAGAGCAGTCCCTGCACGCAGCCCGGAGCGTCAGTGAGGGGACCAGAACAGACTGGAAGCAATGGCAGCACCAATGCCGGAGACGGAGATGACGGAGGCAGTGCTGAACCTGCAGAGTACAATACTGGAATGACTGGGGGGGCAGCTATATATAGCCCCCAGGCCAGAAAACTGGCTGACCTGCCAAATCTGGCCGACCTGGCGCAGCCCGGAGCCTCAGTGAGGGGACCAGAACAGACTGGAAGCAATGGCAGCACCAATGCCGGAGACGGAGATGACGGAGGCAGTGCTGAACCTGCAGAGTACAATACTGGAATGACTGGGGGGGCAGCTATATATAGCCCCCAGGCCAGAAAACTGGCTGACCTGCCAAATCTGGCCGACCTGGCCAGATTTGGCCCACCAGCCAGATCTGGCCGACCTGCCCAGAAACTGGGCCGACTGCAGAATAACAGCCCAGAATGGGCTGTATGACACTCAAAGGCTGCAGATTGACAAGGACAGCCACTAAATGAACTGACAGAGCTCCTATGTCTCCTGTCAGACTCTGACAGGAGCTCACAACCAGGAGATGACAGACTGAGAATGATAAAGAGCAGGCTAACAGTAGTATAGCTAGACCTGTGAAAATGAGCCTTGTTATTTTAGTGAAAGAATTCTTGGTAGAGGTCAATGTGGGATGTGAACTTTGAGGTGTTCGATAGGAGGTGTATGGTGGGAAGACATGAATAGAGTGTGGTATATCATAGGGTGCTGAAGGAGGGAGTGGAACCCAAGGCCCTTGTCTAAATGATAGGTTGAGGCATTGGAACATAGCTAGAAGGTTCACTAGTTAAGGACATATTCACAAATTGTGGTATCAATTAGGTAATACTAGGGGGCGAGTACAATTGGATGGCTAACTGTCATGAAGACATGTATTTTTGAAACCTCACTTAACATGTGGATTAATTTTTAATCACATGGTTAAGTATATGTTGCACATGTGAGGTGTAACTAGGGTTACAATAAATTTACGAGCTCGGGATCCAAGAAAATCATGGGATGTCAAAGGCAAAAGTTGTTATAAGGTATGCCGCACAAGTATTTGGTGCCAGTTGTTGGCCTAAGTCATTCATTTGGCCATAAGTGTTAGTTGGTGACACTAGAGAAGTGACGCTTAACAGTACCTAATGCCAATGTGATGGTCAAAGATGATGCAGAGATACTCGAGAATAGAAGTTGCCTAGCCAATTTAATTATTGGCTAGTTAGATTATTTTTCAGGGCACCGGAACAATTATTAGATTAATTTTCGATATTTAAAGACTGAAAATTAATTTTTAATTGTGGATAATGCTAGAAAAACCATTCAGGAAGATTGACACTTGTCAAAAATGCCCATGAAGACTGAAAAATGTCTTTAGAGATTGGAGAGAGGCATTTTTAGTGTATTCAGCCTGCAAGAGAGAGGGAGGAGATGCTGTTGGTCTGATTTGCAGCCATCGGAGGACCTTTTGAGATAGCCAGGGGCAGGAGAAGACCAATGTTGAGATAGTTCTTTGCATCTACAAGCTGTTGAGACAGGGCAGCAACAGTAAATGTCAGATTTTCTTCAATTCTTCACAAAGAAAAGTCTGAATTTTCTCTCTCCTCAGCATTCTCTCTAATCTCCTAGCCTTTCTACAGCCTTGCTCCAAAGATTGCAGCATTGAGATCACCAAAGGCCGGGAAATTTCAGATTTCTCTGTTGTTAACCCTAATCTGTCAGCAGAAATTAAGGTTTTGTAGTAGCCTCGAGAAGTGTGCCAGAAATTGGAAGCTGCAAGACTTGGATTCAACAAGGCCAAAGTTGTTTTTAGTCTATTCAAGTGGAGGGACCAGGAAATAATTGAATTCGGGGCATTTTCCATCTCCATTAAAGTGGGTGAAGGCCAATTGATTGCTTGAATCAAGGGGAAAATTAGATTAAAGACTTGTTGGTCATTTTGAATAGGAAGGGGAGTTGGAATATTGAAAGGGATTGGGAGAATCCCATTGTACATCAACTTCTTTTGTAATTAAGTTAAATAAATACCAAAAGGGGCTCCAGTTTTGGGGCTAACAGGGTGTCAAATTTCCAAGATTATATGGTAAAGTGTACTTTTCAGTTTTGTGAATTTGTTAATTGCTGTAAATAGTTCTTAATCAGGTTAAATAGTTCTTAATCAGGTTATTTACCACCCTACCCGAGGAGGAAGGTTGGTTATACTAACCCTTGTGAAGAAATCCCCGAAGGTGCTTGGTTTGGGAGAGAGTCCCCCACCATCAGTGCACCTCCATCGCTTGGTTGTGCATAAGCAAGGGGCCTAGAAAGGTAAGATGTGTTTAAGGATGATGGTCTCCCCGGTGTGGTGTGTGGTGCTATAGGTGTGCACAAATGAAGGTATAGTAGAAGGAAAGGGGGGATGGAAGTGAAGTGTATGCAGTGGAAAAATTTTGTGAATTTGGTGAAATTGATTGAAATTAAGATTGAGAGGACGGATTTTGAGAATTAGACAATGAAACACCAAAAGCAAATTGACTTGAAGAAGGAAAAGTCAAAGAAGATATACCTAACTTTTTCTTACGATTACCTCTTTTTGTATTTACATACTAGTAGGGATCTTCTTGATGACTTACCCTAGTATCGTGCAACACAAAACGAGCAAGGAAGAAGGACTAGAAGTTGAAACTTGTTTAACTTTCATTGATGATCATCAAATTTGATTGAAAAATAGTATCAATTTGGTGTGTCCTCTAATTGGGGGATCTAGCTCAATGTGCACTCTGGTGGTCTTGCAAGATCTGCCAATTTGGGCACAAAATTTGAAGGGAGTTTGTCATATTTACCTTCAAGAACTTGTTGGATCTGATGCATAAGAGTCAAATTGTATTTGGACAAGTGATGTGATAGGTCCTGTTTTGTCCATGGTAGTCTATCAAAGGCTTTATAGGAGATAGTTGAGAGTACCACATCGATTGGCTCTTGATGTGTTGTAAAGGAGACTGCTTTGGTGATGAAGTGGATGAAGATATCTTCTCATGTACATTCTTATTTATCTTCCATGTTGAGGTTTACTGATTTAGATGAAGGCTTAGGTATCTTCAATTTGTATCTAGCTCGGATACCGTGTAAAGAAATGCTCAAACAAAGAAGGAAAACTCAAAGTGTATGACAGTGACAGAATGAAAAAGGTAGAACTCAAAGGTGAAGAATAACTAAGAGAATAAAAATCAATGATCGAACACACAATACTAATGTGAATACAATGACCTTGAATCTCCGTGTCTTGGCTGGACCGGGGCAAAGATGAACTAAAGAACAGTGTATTGTACTTTGAACGGATCTTGAAATGCAACAAGTAGCCTCAGGGAGTGATCAGCTGCTGTAAATGCAGACAGTGAAGTCCGGACAGGCTGAATCTGACAGTAGGTGGTAGGGTGCCTTGAATAGGCTGAAAACAGTGTCGCAGTTCTAGTTGATGGCCACAGTGATACACAGCGCCTCTAGTCAGGGCATCATCACCAGAGTGATGGCAGAAGGCAGGGCGGCTGCTGTATGATGAAAATGCAGCTGTTTGCACCCCCAAACAGGTTGGGATGCTGATGTCAGTTGATGGCAGACCCAACCAGGCAGTAAATGCAGTCCTCAGTGTAGGCGAGGCTAGATGCTATGATGTGTGAAGACTGGTCATGAGTAGAAAATGCAGGCTGAAGCAGGGTTGATCAGGTCACCAAGGGCTGGAGGCAGGCTGGACAGCAGAATGAACTGGGATATCTGTCGAAAAAGAGTGAAATCAGGTGCTAGTAGTAGGAGAGTTTGTTTTGCTAAACAAAGGATAGCTGAATGGCTGTGTAGCCCTGCTATGTACAGATGAGGAACAAACCAAAGTTTAGGGGTTTGCTTATCAGTCACTAACTTTGAAGCATCTTGAGTTTTGGGGCTCTTTAAAATGAGCTAATTAAGGTTTAAGTTGAAACGTGCCCTTTTTAGCTTAGCACACTTTGGATGTGGCCTAACCTGATATGGAGTTAGATACATATCAGGGAATAAGAACTTGAAAGAGTTGAGGAGTATACATCAAACTACACAAATAAATGATGGATAGAGGGAAAATTTGAAAGCCATGTTTCAAAAGCAGAGCAAGGGAGAGGGATTAGGCATCCAATGGTCAATGTTGAGTATGGAGCTCACATGTGACCAGCAGGCTATGGCAGATGGAACTCCATAGAGAGAGAGAGAGAGAGAGAGAGAGAGAGAGAGAGAGAACTCTCAAGTACACATGAATTGAAAGATAGATTGATAATGATAAGTGAGATAAAAGTGTAACTGATAGGGGCTGAATATATATATTGAGATATCCACCTACACCTTTGACCCTTAATGCTAAGTGTTGTAAAAGGTGTTGACACCTAAACACACACTTTTTACACACAATAATGGATGAATAAATCTAACAAACCCAACCAATGACATGAAACATATGAAAAAGAAAAAGGGAAGGCCTTACCTCGAAGAGGCCGTGTCTAATCTTGTACAATGATTATGAAAAGGAGATACATAAGTGAGAGAGGTGCAATGTGAGGATGATCATGATATGGTCTATTGAAGCTTAGGGACCCAAAGTAAAACATGGTTCAGAGACACATGTGCATGGCTTAGAGGTTGATCAAAAGCCAACATGGCTCAGAGGCATTGGGCACATGATGAGAGATCAAATACATGGGTATAGCTTTCGGAATCAACTCAAAGGTCATGCGGAAAATGGTTACAATCCCCCTTGAAATATAGCTCCTTTGTGAATCGGAAGGAAAAAAAATAAATGAAATATAACTCATTTTGGATTAAGATCTAGGCAAAGGACCCCACACAGCTATTTAATAAGTGATGGAAAGGTCTTAGTACATGTGTGAGCACGACTAGTATCTAATTTCAACCATTTTAATTTTTAAAATTTATGTTTTCTAAATTTATTTTTTCATTGCTTTTTGCTCAATGTCAAAGGCGAGCCCTTGGATAGTCTTGATTATATTGTTGGTAGCCTTGATTGAATGTCGAAGGGCTCTAGTGTGAAAAGCCCCAAATCTTATCCCAAGTAATTTCGAGAGATTTCAATAGAAATTGAGGTATCCAAGATTGCATGTGAGCTACCTCCTTTAAAGAAAAATTAACTTTAATAAACTAAGGTTTTAAAGAAACCTAATCTTTGGTAATAGGTAGGGTATATATAGTTGAGATAAGTTAAGGAGGATAATGTGGCCTAGAGTAGGTGTCCATTGACTGGTGTAACATGTGCAAGCTGAGAACGTTGCAAGGCAAGCAACATGGTGCAAGAAAGGGGTTGAGTAGATGGCAATGGTCAAAGGGACACAAGTCAGGGATGGTGACAGGAGGCTTGTAATTGGTTGGGCGTGTGAAGAAACTGCTAGGGTTTGCATTGAGAAAACACAAAGTGTATGACCACGATAGAAATACAATGATAATGGCATGCTTTGGATCGGTCTATGCCTATTGCCACTGCTTGACATTTAGGCTTCTTGCATTTATGCCTTGGTCAGATATGGATGCCACTTGGTTTGCCCATACTTGACAATTACTTGGAGCTTTATCTTCAGGTGTATTTGAGCATTTTGGATCTACTTGCATTACATTTGGTTGTCAGTTACATGCTCTTTGAATGCTTTCAAGCTTATGCTTTATGGGTCTGAGATAGCTTGGGATTTATGCTCCGGATGTATCCTATTGGGATTTGGCATGTCTGATACTATGTATTTGATGTATTAGAGCATTGCTTACTCTCTTTGTATCTGACTTCACTTCCAGTGGGAGCCTCTTGGTATATTCGGATGTACACAGAGTCTTATTTATAGATGAGCTTGAGCTTGTGGGACAGTTACATGCATTTGATCTCTTGAGAGCTTTATGTCTGCAATTTGTCTGTAGTGGGCTGATTTGATACGCCTATTGGGGCAAGCACCTATCTCTGTCACAGGTTTGTCTGTTTTGTATGCATCTTGGATGGTTATGTATTGAGCTTCTTACTCTATCAATTATGCTTGTGCTTGGTCTCTTCTCTTATCCTGAGACCCATTACATGCATAAATTCTAGACCTATGAGATATCTCTTGCCTGATAGGTTATTGGTTTGACAGTTCTTGGTACCTTCTTGCCCCTAAAAACTCATTGTTGGATGTATCTTGCTAACTGGCAGTTGCAGTGACATATGTATCAATGATTGCTTCATTTTGGAATAGTTTTACATGCTGATGTCATTTATTACATCAAGCTAAAATCTGCATATTTTGAGCACTTCTATGAGGGTAATGCTTACTATTTGATGTTATCTTGGTCATATTTGGTGGACAAGTGCTTCTCTTGGTGAAATCCTCCATTTCAACCAATTTTAGTAGTGGCTTTAGTGCATTTTCTGCTAATTACAACAATCTGCAATTTTGCTTTTTTGCTTTGATTTGGGACAGTATGGCTGGTCATGTGAAAGATACAACTCTCTTTAACATTGCCAAGTTGGATGGTACCAACTATGGGTATTGGAAGTCCCAAATATGGCAGGTTTTGGTGCAAAAGTTGTAGATTAAACCCTTGCGTTTCAAGGGTGTCAAACCTGAGGATATGGATGATGATGTTTGGATGGAAGATGATGAGCTATGCAAGTCTACCATTATTTTGTCACTCTCAGAAGAGGTCCATCATAATGTTTTTGAAGATGAAAATCAGAGTGCATGGGATTTACGGGAAAAGTTTCAGAGTGATGTGCAAAACTCAAACCCTAAACGCAAAACGCAAAACTTAAAAATGCACGCGCACACGCGCACACACACACATACACAAAGAAGAACTTTGAAGTGAATGAATCAATGTAGTAAATGAATGTAAGGGTGTACAGAATGCTCAAGGGCAGAGCGGTGAGTGTTGGAGTGTGATGTCCATCGAAAGCGTGAGCGCAGCGAAAGGCGGAAGCAACACATAAAACACACAGATGCAGCTTGGGATTTAAAACTGAAAGCTTAGAGATACTTCATGAAAGTAAAGATGCTTGAGTTGCTAGGTGAGAGAGATTGAGAAAGCTTCATATATGAAGGCCATATATTGCTGGTGAATTGCTCTCCGATTGCATTCTGTCGAATGATATTACAATGGGGGTATTTATAGGCTATTGGAGAAAGCTACATTCATGTGTGTCAAGGGATAAGGAAACATCTGAGTAGTGCTTGGTGACGAAAGAATATTTGTACCTCTTGGCAGGAAATGAAAAAGGTAGTGTACAAACAACATTATGGGAAATATTGTACATGACCTTTACAATTGTCAAGGTGGTTGTCGGGACAAAAGGTGTGCTAGAGTATTTTGGATGCGAGGAACACGTTGGAATGTTACATCAAGGGCATCAAAGAAAAGGGACCACCTTAAAAGACGTTTATTTTCAATCTCATTGGGAGCCTTTTTTGTCAAATAGTCTCGTACATGTTTGAGGTTTGTCCGAATGGTGAAAGGGACAAACTCGATAAAAAATCTGAGAGATTTTATAGCTTTGATTATAGCCAGTATCTCTCTTTGGTAAGAATGATAATTTTGTTGAGTACTAGTAAAGATTCTCGAGGCATACCTGTAGGGGTAAAGTGTGAAAGAATCTTCTTTACATAAACAAGCACTCCAGTCAGAATTAGAGACATCGGTGTAAAGAAATAAGGGTAATCTGGTGGGTAGACGAAGTGGGGGAAGATGCTTGATGAGAGGTTTTATATTTTGTACAGCCAGTGTGTGAAGTGGTTTCCAATGAAAATGATCTTTTCGCAGTAAAGGGTAAAGGTTCTTAGAATAAGTTGCCATATTGGGTGTGGAGGAATTTATCCAATTTAGACATCCTAAAAATTGTTGTAGTTGTTTCACACTGGTGAAAGTATCAGGCATATCACAAATTTTGGTGAGAACATGGTCCTGTAACTTGATTGTGCCTTGGTTGATTTCTAAACCTAGAAATTCAATAGTATTCTGGAACATCACTGACTTAGTTGGAGATAGAACCATGCTAGCATCTTCGACGGCCTTAGTAAATTGAGTAAGGTGCTCAATATGCTCTATAACTGTTGTGAAAAGACAAGGATGTCATCTATATACACCAAGCAGAAAGCGAATTTGGTAAAAAAAGAGTCTGTCAATTCTTGGAATTTGGTGGGAGTAGTCTTGATGCCAAAAGCTAGAACGGTCCATTGATACTGACTATGAGAAACACAGAAAGCAATCTTATAGCGATCTTCAACCTTGAGAGGAAGTTACCAAAATCCTGACTTGAGATCAAACTTGTTGAAGATGTTTGCTTTTTAAAAAAAAATAAAAAATTAGGTAACAAATCCTTCAAAGGGATAGGATGGCCATGGCCAATTAAATATTTATTTAGGGGTTTGTAGTTTATGACCATTCTTTTCTTACCTCTTTTTTGTTGAGAATGTTTATTTACATAAAAGGCTTGGCACACCCAGGGAGAATTAGTTGGCTTTGTAAGCCCTTTTTGTAGAAGAGTTTGAATCTCTTCTTTGCACAAAATGAGATCTTCATCCTTCATGTCAGAGTGAACAGCTTTTGTAGGTAGAGCATCAGGCTGTATAGGAAGAGAGACAGCATAAGAGGTTCACTTTTCTCTGTACATCAATGGGCCTTCATGCATAAAGGTCTTAAGATGATCTTATATTTTCTTGATAGCCGAGACACGGAGTTGCATTTCACCTTTTATCCATTGATCTCGGGTGGTAACCTTTTGTGGGGAAGTAGATTCCACAATAGAATATATTGTTCTGCCAATTTTAGGGAGAAAAGGCATTTCGGCCTTTTTACCTTTGTAGGAAATGGTAAAATGATCAAACCAAAAGGTGTAGAGAACCAGATGTTGTAAAATGTTTGTTCCAACAAGCAAGTCATATCTCATTTGCTTCATTAATTGGACTTCAGTGGGGACCTTAATGGAGCCAAGTTGTAGATAAGCCTGAGTCACATGAATCAAAGTGACCTTCTTGTTGTTGGAAAGTTCCACTATGATTGGAGAGGTAGCTTTAATACATCGTGGAGGAAATAGCTCAAAAGGGGCAATTGCTAGGCTAGAGCTTGTATTGAACAAAGTATCTACATATAGAGAAAAGTGAGGCATGTTTTTTAACTGTACACATATTATAGGAATGGGTTCTCCAGTATTCATAGCATTAACCTTGAGTACTTGAGGTTGAGATAGCCAGATTTGGTTAATTGGTGTGGCAATAATATTTATAGAGGAAGAATGTAATTCTTGTAAAATAGTTGTAGTACCATGAGCCAATTCTTTCTAACTTGTTAGAATTGTGTGGTAAACTTTACACAAGGAGTGCAATTCTTGCTGCATGAGGGTAAAAGCTTGGATCATATCAGCTCCAGCTTGTTGGGTACTAGTATTTACAGAAGAAAGAGATTGCATCAATTGTGAGGGAGTACGGGGTTGATGCATTTTTTCAAGATTGTATGGGACAAACATGTTAGCTTGTCCTTTACTTTCAGGGCCAAGTGTTCCTGGTCTAGGAAGATCATATAGATTGGAAAATAAATCTTGTCGTACCTTATTTTTGTGTTTTTTTGCTGAGGAGGTTGTAGTGGTATTAGAATCATCAGATTTTGATGAGCTTTGGTTAACCTGTTTTCCTTTGTATTTTCGAGAGGATTCTCCTTTTACTGTTGAAGTAGCACCAATGAACATTTTGTCCATTTTATCTTTTCTTCCAAGAAAATGCACTGCATGTGCATTCACGGGCTCAAAATTCTTTGGATGAATAGTGTCATCCTTAGAATCTTTAGTAGTATATGTTTTTGATATTGTATCGGAGTTGGATTCTAAATCAGAGTTTGTAGAGTCACTTTTATCTGAATAAGCATTGTGCCATGAAGTAGTACTGTTTCTAGAGTTAGAGGAGTTATCCTTACTATTAGAAGAATAGCTATTAGTGGCATAGTAATCAGAGTACTCATATGAAGAAGTAGAATCGAAATAATGCATGTTAACTTTTGTAGCATTAGTTTGTGTTTTTCTTTTTTGGGGCACTTGTTTGCAAGATGTGAGGTATTACCACAAATGTAGCATTTGAGTTCTTTTTTGTGATCTTTATCATATTCCCTTGCCTTATTAGACCTGTGATGTGATTTTCCATGCTTATGGCGATGTGAATGCCTGGAATGTTGGGAGGATGAATGATTGTAGTCCTGTTTGTTGGAATAGGACCTGATATTTTTATAGTGATGGTTGGAAAATCAGCGATGTCTATGGCCATTGTAACCATTATGATTGGTAGATGCACAGTTGCAATTTTTACATCCAAAGTCAGCCTCAAATTGAAGCAATTTTGCATATAGATTGAGGAAATTTTTGGTTTAGCTGAGTTATCTTTTGATGATGACAGACTCCTTTATAGTTTGTTCAATAGTCTGTATGATTTGACCCATACTATCGGTGAAGTCTCTGTTTTCATTCTTCATTCTCTGTTTGCAGTAAAAAGAGATAGGTTCTGGGAAGGAGCATACTAGATGTTTCTTCATTGAGTTGTCATGGGCACCAAGACCTTCATAAAGCAAATCCCACATGTAGATAAGGTATTCCTTATATAGCCCGGGATCACATAATTTGGACTTAGAGAATGCTTCTCGTGCTTCAAGCACATCATCCAGCTTGTTTCCAACTAACTTGCCAAGGAGGAGTTTAAAAAATAGTTGGATTGGATCTGCATGTTGAACAATAGCCATTTTGACTTATGGGTGAATGGATACCCACCATTGTTTAAGACCACCAACAAACCCATGGGTCATTGCATTTAAAATTTCAATGCAATTTGTCTGGGGTTTTTCTACAATTTGCTGTCTGACATATGCATACATCATGTATATGAGGAGTTTGATTTCCTCAGGGGATTTTCCATCTATAGGCGAGATAGGGAATGATCCTACTTTTTTAGGTTCACCAATCTTTTGTAGAAGTTATTATAAGATGTTTTTGAAGAGGAAGTAGAAATAACATTTATAGGAATAGTAGATATATTGACAGGGTACTTTGGAGGTGTTGTACTTACAGTATGAGCATTCAAATGAGCTCGACGGACTGAGTTCGGAGAGGCCTGCGATATGTGTGGATTAACAGACGGACTGAGTTCGGAGAGGCTTGTGATTTGTGTGGATTAATAGGAACAAAGTCTTCATCAATTAAATAGTCACCATCTTCATTTGAGGAGGAAAGTGTATAGGCAGCATGTCTTTGGAAGGCGGCTTGGTCTCTGAAGTACCAGGGAGGTAGCTCATTTGGAGGAATATTAGGGGGGTGTTGCTCAATGCTTTCACCCATGAATCTAGAGTCACAAGGCGGCCTTCAACATGGCGTGTGAAGCTATCTTCGTGGTGGTTTTTAGGGTCAATGCACAAAGGCATTTGATCCAAGACTTGATTGGCTTCTCTTTGCTGTTTGATTCGTCTTAGATCATAATCATCAACAATGTCGAAAGCAGCATGATAGTTTTTGTCAAACCAATCTGGGAATATAAGCTCTAAATATTCTGCTAATTCTTCAGCAGTATTCCCTGGTTGGAGAGGTTTTTGAAATAGACTAGAACTGGATGGGGATTTATTTTTCACATCTGATAACATAGGGCAGTAGGCCTGTTGTATTTCTTGTAATAGATCATCAACATACTCATCATCAGAAGTATCAAGATATTCATAGCAATAAAGATCCATGTCTGAAATGAAAAATGATTTAGAAGTACCAGAAGTATCTTCGCCTGTAGGAATTATCATTTTTTCTTTTCCTTTGTGATTAGAAACTTGATGAACATTTAAATTTCCTGACAATGGAGAGGTAAAATGGGAGCTCCATCCTTTTTGCAACTGTTTATTTGAAAAATTAGCCCAATCATTAATTGCAGTTGTAGTTGGCACCAGTGAAGAGGGTGTGTTGACAGGCAATGTTGGAGGAGGATTTGGTTTTGAGGATTTAACAATTTGTTGGCATAGAACAATGATTTTTTCAGAGAGGTGTTGTAGAGTATCCATTTTTTCAATCAAACTAGTGAGTGCTAAGTGTGTCCAATTTGCTGCTTGTAGTTCAACAGTCCAAGAGGAAGCATCTTGGGGTCTCAAGTAAGGAGCAATTCTGTATTGATTGTTTTCATATTCGAATTCACCGATAGTGTGGGTCAGATTATACAAACTATTGAAGAGAGACTAAAGGAAGTCTGTCATCATCAAAAGATGACTCAGCTAAACCAGAAATTTCCTTGGTCTATATATAAAATTGCTTCAAAATTTGAGGCTGACTTTGGATGTAAAAATTGCAAATGTGCATCTACTAGTCATAATGGTTACAATGGCCATAGACATTGCCAATCTTCCAACCATCACTATAAAAATTTCAGGTCCTATTTCAACAAACAGGACTACAATCATTCATCCTCCCGACATTCCAGGCATTCACATCGCCACAAGCATGGAAAATCACATCACATGTCTGATAAGACAAGGGAATATGATAAAGATCACAAAAAAAAACTCAAATGCTACATTTGTGGTAATACCTCACATCTTGCAAACAAGTGTCCATTGTAAACTCTTTTTAATGCTAGGCACATATTTGACATCTTTCAACACAAACTCTTGTCCATTGTCTAAAGACAAGTGTATAGTGCCAATCCCATCAATGCTGCAAGCATGGTTATTTCCAAGATACACCTTTCCATAACTGCCTGCATTGAACATAGCAAAATACTCTAAGCAAGGAGTTACATGGAAAGAGGCACCAGAGTCTACAATCCAAGTCTGAGTGACACCATCATCAACAGACAAAAGTGCATCAATCACATCAGCCTTGGTAATCTTCATATCTTGCATGTGATATACAAGGGCATCATAATCAATTGCACATAATACATCAGTCTCTATATTTAAAAGCTCCTCTATGATCACACTAGAGGTCAAATTGGGCTTTTTCTTGCCTTTGGTTGCCTCAGATGCGATTGTCTTATCCTCCTTCCTTTTATCTTTTGCATTCTTCTTTCTCTCTTGTTCCTTCTTGTAATACCTGCAATTAGGTTTCTTGTGGCCCTTCCGCCACAGTGATAGCAAGTAACGTCACTCTTTTCCTTTCCTTTGCTCTTGCTCTTGTTTCTCTGTCTTGCATTTGCATTTTTCTTTTTAGCCCTGCCTCTTACATTATAACTTGAGTTGCTGCCTTCTCCACTAGATATATGTCTAATTTCTTCATTCAAGATTGAACCTCTCACCCCATCATGTGAGAGATTGGGGTTATTGTTGAGAGAAACCACCAAGTTTCTCTCACAAGAGTCGGGCAGTGTCATGATAAAAAAGATCACCCTCAACTTATCATCAAAGTCCAAATTTGCATCCTTGAGCTGATTTAAAATGCCTGTAAATGCACTCAAGTGCTCAGCTGCAGGCTTTGACTCATCCAGTCGCATATTCACCAACTTGCGCATTAAATGCACTTGATTAACAGGTGTGGTGATCTCATAGGTAGTTTTCAGCTTCTCCCATATTGCATAACCTATATCTAAACCCTTAATGTTTATCAAGATGTCATCAGTGGCACCCATCTTAATGTAAGCCACAACCTTTTTATTTACTCTGGCCCAATTTGCATCAGACATTAGTGTGGATTTATCTTCTTGCAAAGCACCCTCACAATCCTTTAGGAACAATATGCCCTGCATACGGTCTTTCCAAAGATCAAAGCCATGACCATCAAACCGTTTGATTTCCATCAAACTCTTGATGCTGAATTGGAAGAAGTTGCAGCCATTTTATCACGACCACAAGAGTAAATACCCCTGAATTGCAAAAGCACAAGCTGAACCAGCAAACACATTGCTGTTCTTCCTCAACTAGAAATAAGTCTTTGCTGTTTGTACATGAACGAGCTATCACATGGAGAAAAATGTAGAAATTTACCAAATTCTGCACAAGTCCTCAAATTTTCAGGTCCAAAATTGCATAAATGTCAGCCAGTCTGACCCAGTTGAGAAAAAATTTACCAATACATGAAAAACCCCAATTTTCTGGGATCCAATGTTAAGAAAATTTTTTGGCAAATTTGGCAAAATCCCCAATTTAATTGAGGTCACCACATGCAATGTCTGCAATTTCTGACTTGAATATCACTGCCAAGCATAAACGAGGTCAAATCTGGGAAAAGCCCCAAATTTTTGGGCTCAAATTTGCACAAATCTGAGTTTTGTTCCCCCAACACATAACCTCCGGTTAGAGGAAGGAGTTTCAAAATTTTTTTGAAGAAAATAATGGTTTTTGCAAAGAAAAAAAAAGGAGAACCATGGAATGATGGGTTTGTTGACCCGTCAGGTCTGACGGTGCCTAATCTTGCCGCATGGCTCCCATCAATTGCCCTGTCCGTTAGCTGTGTGATGCGTCAAGTCCCGTTTGCAGCATCAGCCCTGCTGGTCACGGTTGCTGCATCAGCCCCGTTGGTCACTTTTTCAAGTCGTTTGCCCTTGTTGCCCGAGTGCTGCGCTTGCCACTACCCAACACGCTCAGCGCTTGGACTGTCCATTACCACACAGCAGGTCGCCTGCACCCGTTGCAATGTCACCTACGATTTGGATGTCGCCTGTTGACGTCTGTTGACTGGGAAAGTGTTGGGAAGCATGCACAGAACCTTAAGCTCTGATACCAGTTGTTGGAGCTCAACTGTGGATGTGCAGAAGTTTAAGGAGGAGTGAGCATGAGAGTGTGATGATTGGTGAGCCAGAGAGAAGAGTGAAAGTACAAGTCGATATGAGTGTACCAACCACCTATTGGTACACAAACAATAAAATGTATTTATACTTGGGGCATGTAAGGGTGCATTCACATGTACAACTAAATAATGCGTGTACTATACATGGAGGTTAAACGGTGGGCCTTTATCCCAACAAGAAGTAAGGCTTGCTCACTGTCCAATAGTCCCATGAATGGAGCGGAAGACACAACACTTGTTAGAAAAAGTTGATGAATGTATAGAACGCAACATTTAGGAAACTGTCACATCATCAGTATGACCCATGCCCAGATGCCCCACTAGAACTACCCTTGTCATAGTCCCGACTCCCTCTCTGGCTCAAGAACGTGTGAGGGGTGACAACTCACTAGTGCTAGATTATAGATTCCTGAAATGGAATCGGAGTTGGAGTTGGATGAGAATGAAGAGCGAGAGCTACCCTTGCCCTTTTGCCATATTCTCCTCGGATGCTGTTGGTTTCTCGCAGTTCTTTTGGAGATGCCCTTGTTTGAATAGTTTCCGACAATAGCACATTCCCTTCTTCTTGTCTCCCCCCTACCAGCTGGCAGATAGAGACTTCCAAGTTCCAACATGAGATGGTAGTCTTCCTTGCAACCTAGAGCATGCCCGAGCAACGTGGATGTCATATAATTGTAAGCTAGCCAGCTAAGATGAGCTTGACTCCTCAAGGCATTCGCCACACCCTCATACTTGGGAGAGAGCTTGTAGAGAATAGTCCCCACTAAATGAGCTTTTGGAACAAGAGCTGTTGTGTTCCAAAGATGATCCTTCCTAGTTTTCACTCAAAGGTTGCTGAAATATTAGAGAAAATTGTGCATAAATTAGGGTTTCAGCAACAACATTTAGGGCTCATAGTTGAAAGAAGAGAGAAAATGTGTAGTCCATGCAATCTAGAGATGATTCGAAGCAGGAATTGCTGAAAATCAATGAGGGAGAGTTGCCATAATGCTCAACCCAGCCAATGCACAACTCATAAGTGCTAATGAATGTTTTACTTGGCAATTAAGGTTGAGGCTTGCCGCATTACACTTAATTGAATGGCCCTAAGCCCTTTGTATAGATTAAGTGTGTTAAAATGTGCAACAAGTGGTCCTAGCTCATGTTCACACAACTATAGATGTATGCATAAATAGTTGTGTCCCTTGAATTGCACATGTACATTAAAATATACACGGATGATCACAACTCTTAGTGTTCCCCCACAATGTCACATTAATTAATTTTACATAATTGAGGTGACATTTCCTCCCCTTTAGGAAATGTTTTCATCTTTGAAAATACTGCTAGAAAGGTCTAATTGTTAAGTGGGAAATTTCTTTGTAAGGCGCTCTTATGCTTCCATTATCCGTGTGAACTCTATTGAAGATAGTTGTTCCATTGTGTTCGGTAGCATCTCTCTCTTAGATTGGTTTGATCAATCTTAGTTACTTCTCACTTTTCAAAGTTTAGAAGGACAAGCAATCCTTTGCATGCCGATAGGAAACACATGTTTCCAGCAGCCTTATTAAAGGGTTCCTTTCCCTTCTAGACCCTCACCTTTTGTACACATTTCTTTTTTTTTGGATGGCTTCGCTCAAGCCCTAGGTTCTTCTAGGGCTTGTTGGGAGATAGATGCAAAATGGAAAAATGCACATTGTACGTCCTTTTGTAGGTGCTACACTAGCTGAAAGTCAGTCGGTGTAAGTGTGACCATGTTTGCTTGCAATGTTGCACTCCATGCAATTGGGCATTAGGTCTAGAATTTGGGCCTTTGCAGCCTCTTGGAGGGCACCAATACCTGAAAATCATTAAACAAATTGAGCAGCTGGTGGATGATCCTTGTGATTGAGCTTGTTGGGAATAAGTAGATCTATGCTCTTCTAGAAATTTTGGATCTCATGAATCACCCATGTGCCTTGCTGCCATACTTTTTGTTGAGTTGTGTTAGAGGGCTTCATATTTCTTTGGTGTTTCAATGGTGTCCCAACTTTTCTTGCCGATTCTTGGAGGGCACCAAAGGTGGTGCTTGTTACCTGAAAACCATTAAACAAATTGAGCAATTGGTGGATGATCCTTGTGATTGAGCTTGTTGGGAATAAGTAGATCTATGCTCTTCTAGAAATTTTGGATCTCATGAATTACCCCTGTGCCTTGCTGCCATACTTTTTGTTGAGTTGTGGTAGAGGGCTTCATATTTCTTTGGTGTTTCAATGGTGTCCTGACTTTTCTTGCTTATTGTGGGCTTTTTAGATGTTATAGCTTTCTTAATTGCCTCCTCGAGGTTCTTAGGTACTTCCCTTTTATACGCCATATTCAACCCCTTAGCAAATCCTCTAGTCTTTTGAAGTCATCAATCCCTTATGTTGAGGATTATTTGTGCTACTCCACAATATGTGTTAGTAAGAGCCTACTTCTTTGTTTATTCTTATACTAGTCATCCTAATCTCTTTTCATTTCATTTTTTGGAAAAAAAAAATTCATTTCAAATTGCATCCAATTTTGAGAAGCTGCATTGGCCTTCTTTGCATGGGTCAGGTGGTTGCTGTGGAGGCACGGACGCCGTGTCTCCGTCTCATTGTTCTGCTGGAGTTATGTCACCTCCAGGATTTCTCACACCTGTGGAGACATCTACTCCAGTCACTCTGGCTTTTGCTTAGCCGTCCATAGGTGGCACCCCTATGGGTGCTACTCTGATAGATACTACCCCGGTCAGTACACAAGATGTACAGGGGTCTCCTAGATATGCCCAGGAGCGTGGTTACAGGTGGGAGAGGACCCATCTTAGGTATACCCCAGAGAGGGGTATGACTACCTTATAGATGATAGGTCAGGAGCCATTATTATGAATGATGAGGGGAGGAGGGTGATGGCTCGCATGAGAGAGTTGTGCCAACAAGTTTTTCGGCACAACGTCTTGGATCATTGGAAAAACATATCGGAGGGGAGCAAGGACTACATAGTAGCATCCTTGCATGAGGAGTTTTCGGTACTAGTTGCAGCAGATAGGTTTTCTACGGGCTGGATGATGGAGTACATGCGTGCATATATGTCACACAAACGATCAGACGCACGTAAGGCACTCAAGAGTAGGGTTGCAAAGCCCGAATGGCTAGACGCGGATGATTGGCGGTGATTGAGGGAGGAGACTAGAGATTCTCTAGGTACCCTCAAGTATTCATCTTATATACTCTAATAGCATTGCTATTTAGACTTGAAACATCTATTCTATTATCTTTAGTCCAAAATAATCAAGTTAATTTTTTTTCGTACTAATATCGTACTGTACCTTATAAAATCTTAAGGTACCATTTAGTATCGTATTTTATTGTACCGTACAGTACCATACCTTTCGTACTTGACAACTATGTTCACCACCCATTCATCTTCCTGAGTCAAATCTTGTACCATTAGTCCGGCACCCTCATTGATGTATGTCACAGCATGCAGAGGCTGATTGTGTGCAGCCTTGTATTAGTGCTTTTAGATCGGTGTTCCTTCTATTCTTTTGCATTTCATCTTTTTTCTTTATCCTCTCTCTATGTTCCCCTTCTGTCCTGTACACTCACAAAAACACAACAGTCTTAGGGGTTATCATGACCAAACACAATTATTATGCAGCTTGGCAACAAATGGACCCCTAGAACCTAACATTTTGATGGTATGTTGGATTGCATATTTTGCCATTTTTGAAGAGTGAATATTATATCTTTATTTCTATCCTTTTCTTCACCATTAAATTTTTTGGTGTTTTGGAAGAGGGGGCACCCTTGGGGGGGGGGGTGTGATGGTCATATATTTAAGCACAAGACAGCTCTTAATGTCGGTGGTTGAGATTGTTTAGATAGACCCTCAGATAAAATGACTATTAGATCTCAAATACTGCCACTCATGTCTTTCAATATAGTTGGTGCATTGGACCGTAGTGGTGTGGATCTTACATCCTGAATTTCTTGTTGTTTGCCCTTTCCCTTTCAAGCATTTCCACATAATGTGTCAGTTGTGATTTCATGGTATCCAATGTCTCCATGAAAACTTGCATTGTCCCAATGTTCCTCAACCTCTTCAATTTCTGATTAGTCATTGCTATCTAATTTTGAAGTCTTCCTATTACATCTAATTCATTCAAATTTTAAAATGAACGGTAACTTATTGCTCAAGGTATACTAATCAATCCACAAATTCACACAATGAATTCTCCAAAGTACACTTCCCCAACAGTATTTACAGAAGATTTTGCTTCAGCTGTTGTCCACACTTCTTTTTGAAGGGCTGTCCATTTCAAAATTTAATGGCTGAAGACTGAATTGGCTGCATGTAACCTTCCAAGAGTCTAAGAATTGTGATTCACTGCTCTGTCCGAGACCTAAAATCAGCAAATTCAAGATCCAAATTGCTATTGTTCTGGAAATTTGCGGACTAGAACTATCAGGCTGTTAAAATTTGATCATAGGATTGATCCTTTTACTGCTGCTTGAGATGTGGCACTAATCAACACAAGCATGGCTGCTGTTCACACAATCTGGGCTGCTGTTAACAGAGTCATGGCTGCTGCCAGCTGGTCGTTTTTACTGGTCAATGCTGTCTAGAGTGCTGCAGAAAATAATTGTTGCCATCCCAATTGTGAACAGTTCAATACCATGTTCTTCTCACAACCACGTGGTGCATTACTTCTTGTGGGGCATTTTCTAGATCATGCATTGGCTAGGTGAATCTTGGCTAGAGTGAAGGTGGCTTGGACTGTCATTATACAACCTAGAGGTTGAGAAGGCTTGGGGAGCACAGGCAGTGGTTGCACATGATGCCTTGTCAAGATCCTTCATGATGTTAATAGTGACCAGATATACTAACATTGCACAGATGGTCTTTTTCATCTATAATCGCCAACTGTAAATGTTATTATGTTATTGCTGCAAAGTTGGCCATGTAAATTTATGGTACTGCAAAATTTTTCTAGCCTATAGTGATCTAAGTGCTAGCAAGCTATCTGAGATGAATAGCTGGCAGGTCTTGACAGAGGAGGACGACTGTGTGTTTCCTTTACAGAGCAAAACAGCAGAGGAGCTGCGCCAAATAGGTGGTGAGTGTTCTAGGCATTTCTTTGTGACACTGCAAGGTTTGAGACACAAGGTTGTATGTGTTTTTTAAAAACTGCACTTGCAATGATCACCTATGCTTTGTCATAACAGTTCCTTGTAACGTGTTCTACTTAACATTTGACAAGTGGATACCCAGCTGGAAAGGTGGAATTTCTGAACCTGTGGCTGTGGAGGGACATCCTGAAACAATTAACCTTCAGGTCCTCTTAGTGGCTACTGCTTGCTGATAAAATACACATGAATTGTTTTTGAATTTGCCACATACGTGCAACAGGTTGATGATCAGTTGCAGCAAGATACATTTTGTATCGAACTTTATGGTTGTCTGGATGGTCTAAGCCTCCCTATGCCCTTGAGATATGTCATGAATGGGGAAGAACTGATTGCCAAACTCTTAATGGTAGAGCAAACGGTAAGTAATATTTGTTGATGAGCTAAACCTTGTATTCTTGTACATTTTTAACAATCTGTTTCATATGGCAATGCTGCAGGCAAACTATCGTGCGGAGCAAAAAATACGTTATCAGCTTTCTGCACCGACATCAAAGGTTTTAGATTCTTCAGAGAAAGCTCCTGAGGAAGAGAAGCATCTTTCAGAGCTCAAATCCTGGAACTTATATTTCAAGGACTACATTGTACATTTTGAAAAGGTGAAGCCTAGTAAAAGTGGTCAATATTCTCCTCCCTTTGGAGAATAAATAATTACACATCATTAGTTTTATGATTCATTTAAAAGACTTAGGCACTTGCTACCTTATATAGCCATTTTCTAATATTCCTGAAACTAATCAGAAATGTGAATTTACCGCAATTATTTCACAAGACCACCGTCAATTGAGGTCAGTTATCTATCCATTGGCAACTCAAAGCAAATTTAATAAATTGATAAGTTTGCTAAACTAACTCCAACTGATGGTGGTGATGGTAGGTGCATTGTCCTCCCAGTAATCACAATTCCCCTGAGCGTGGACAAGGTCAACAAAGAATATCTTATATATAAACTAATTTTCGGCAGATCAAAGGAACCCTCTTCTGAAGTTTTAACTCTACCGTCCACATCGCAATCACCTTCTACAGTTTTGAGTTCCTCAGATAAAGTATGTGTGCCAAGTTCTGTAGAGAAAAATGATGGTAAAGTCACCAAGAAAAGGAAGAAAAGAAAACCAAGGAAGAGTGCGAAAAGAAAAATTAACTCTACTGAACATCAAAATGGAGAGCAAAGAGAAGTAGACTCACAAGATAAAGCGTTTGAGGAGTTGTCCCATGTACACACGAAAGCTCCTCATATGCCTTGTGAATCTCATCACTCCACCCTGAATCTTAAATCACCAAGCTTTATGGCTGGCTACAGTGGTGTAGGTGAAATAGAAGTGTCATCTGGCCAGTGTTCTATACACCAGGAATCTCTTCGCATTCAAAAGGCGAAGCATAAGTCTTTCTCGCAGCAGAGTAAACCACCCGTATCTTTGGCGGAAGTGAAATGTGGGGATAGTGGTTTGGCAAGCTCAGTTGACCTTGTAGGTGCTGATTTTGAGCACACCAAGGAGCTTGTAGGGGCTGATTCAGAGAGTATCAAACAGGACTTGAACCAATTCAGCACAAATAAATGGATCCACAGCAATGGAACTTACCGGGAAATTGCATCATTGGTTTCAAACAATGATAACTCTTCCTGCTGTGCTGATGCAAGTGTATCTGTGATAAGGAAGGAAGAAAAGCCTGAGGAAGGGCAAGAGATATGCTATTGCAAAGGTGATCGTCACACAAGTCACTGTCCAAAGCAAACCAATGTTTCTTATGAATCAGGTCAAGATGCTTATGTGGGTCTGGGGTCAGTCAAACGAGTGCCAACCTTTGCTATGAAAGATGGAACTCACACTTGCAATACATATAGCACAGCTTTTTCTGATAACTTGTCTTGCAATATGTGTAGCATAGCTTTTTCTGATAACTTATCAGACAGGAGATTAATAGACGAACCTAAAGATATTTCATTAGTAAGTTCAGATCTTTCTTCTAATCAGCAAGTTGACAATGTGCCAAGTACAAGCAGTGCATCTGCACACAATGCTGTACAAAGGGGTGCAAAGTTCTCTGAAATGGGGAAGAAGATGGATGTAGCTTCACAGCATGACAAAGGTTCCCGAAAGTGGTTTTCAACCTTACTTGGGAATACGGATCAGTTTGGAATCGCTAATCTTGAAGTTGAAAAGGAAGAGAGCAGAGGGCATGTGACAAAGTTATCTCAAGGGATTCATTGGAATCACAGGTCACCAGAAAGTCAAGACCTTCACTTTAAGAGGAGCTCGAATCAGGAGGCATTCAAATCTTTCTGTCATAGGCCTTCGTTTTCACATTGGAAGCATCCAAAGAATGATTTACAAACAAGTCAAACTTGGCCAAGGACAGTTTATCCAAAGCAGGAAAACTTGCCATTGGTGGATGGAGGCTCTGTTTCTCGCATCAATCCAGTAGAGAACTTTCTGTCATGGGATCAAGTTCCAAGTGCTAGATGTTCCTTCAGAAAAGAGCCCAATCCGCAACCAGGACCTGGCCAGTTTATAGAGAGGGAGAATAAGTTTCCCCTAGTTCCCTCTTCGACACTTGGAGGATATTTGTGTAATAGCCATGATAGGATTAATGAAAGAACAGGGAGGTTTGGTGAGGCATTGCTGCAACATGAAAGAGGAAGCAAAACTAATGAGATATCTTTACAGCAGGAAAGGGATTGTGTAGTGGATGAAGCTAAAAAACGTTTCACTTCCTCTAAGGTGGTAAGCTCACTTGATAGAACATTACATCAAAGTCATGTTAATTCGAGATTGACACAGCCAATTGCCAGGGGTAGCAGAATGGAGGGAGGCAGTGATTCTGAACCTTTGAAGAGTTGTCTGGAGAAACCACCACCAACATCACCTACTCCAAATAGGTCGTTACATCTGAGTTGTCTTAATTGGTCAAACACTGATGCAGAAAATATTTGTAAGAACAATCAAGAGAGAAGCAGTCAGTTTGAACCTGGCCAGGGACTGTTGCAAAAAGGGGATTGTGAAGCCTTAGATGTGTCAAGTGGTACTGTTATTGCAACAGCATCAGCAGCAGATATCACAATGTCTCGACCTGATCATGCTAGCTGTGATTCTGAAAAAGATTTGTTGGAGATAACGACAACGGATTATGCTGGTGGAACTACCTCTAATAAGGAAATCAAGATTTTACTTGGCAGTATCCTGGATGCTATCAGTTATGCTTGTGAAAGTCACACAGCCTATGAGCAAGTGGCCTCTGCAAGTGGGTTTCCACTATGTGAGTTTGAGAAGGTGGCAAAAGCTGTTTCTCCTACCTTTAAGGCCACCCAAGCAACTCTGCATCCTTGGAGCTTTACAGGGTGTTGCTGTGTCCGTTCCATGGCAGAGTCTTGCAGAAGTGCTAATCTACAGAATCTAGCAGATGTACGTCTTAGCTCCCTTTGGCAGTGGTATGAAGAGCCCAGCTGTTTTGGGCTTGAAGTAAAACTGGTGGATTGGCATGTCAATAGCAGAAAAGATGGTGTAGGAAATCAGTATCAAGGATTTTTTGTGCCTTATTTGTCTGGAATGCAACTTTTTAGAAAGACAGGGTTATCTGAGCATCAAGATGCTGGGTCAGCGCAGCTTAAAATGAAGGATGCATTTGACTGTAGTTTTCTCAATCAGCCTATCTTCTCCATACTCTTACCAAAGCCAAAGCTTGAGGATGATACTAAGATTCTTTGTTGTCCAGAGTTGGAGTTAGAAGACCCTAATTCATCTAGGAGAGATAATAGAGAGAGTACGAACTTGGATTGTCATAAGTCAATTTTTGAGAAGGTCAAACAATGTGAATGCAATGCTAAACTTCTGTACGAGTTTTTTGAAGGAGAAAAGCCTCCACAACGGAAGCCCTTCAGTGATAGGTGATTGTCAGAATTCATTTCTCTCTTCGTTTGAAGATAATGTTCTTACTACTGGTTAGAGAAGTTGGTGATAATGTTTTTTTTGGTTATAACAGGATTCAACAATTGGTTATGGGCCATGTAGCTCCAGAGTCTTCTAATTTTGGTGATGGACAAGTGCTGGATAATGTGAAGATAGGTGAACTACATCCTGCATCATGGTGAGTTCTAAACATGTTGTCCTTGCTATTTAGTCAATCTTGTGGTGTTGCTGGGCAAATTTGTCTGTCAGATGATATAAGCACACTGATTCTTTTGTGTTCAAATTCAAGGTTTGCGGTAGCATGGTATCCTATTTACAGGATTCCTGATAGGGCATTTCGATCTGCATTTTTGACATATCATTCGTTGAGCTGTTTAAGGCTGGATAGCTCAGCATCAAATGATAGCTTGTCCAACTCTTTGGACTCATTTACTGCACCTGTTGTTGGACTCATGAGCTATAGTGCCCAGGTTAGTAAAATGAACCCTGCCTTGATGATTGCAATAGATTCTAGTCAGGAGTTTCCTGCTGAACATGCCCAAGTTTTCAAGCAATATGTTGTCTTGTCTTTATTCCTGAAGACATGGTTTACACCTGAAGTTTATGTGGATATTCGTTCATTGCAGGCAGAAGATTGGTTTACAGTAGGGCCACAATACATGGTCAAGGAATTTCCAAATGCAACTGGTGATCTTAACCCATCTCATGTTCTCAAGCAATATGTGACCAGATTGGAGGCTACAGCTGCAGCTATCGCAAATAGCTCCAATTCTACATCTAAGCATATGGATTATTCTTTTTTCCTAAGCCGTAGGAGATGAAAGAGCTGTACATAATACTGCTAATGCATTCTTTCCTCATGTAGAGAATACTAACTCGTCACTGTTGCCACTGTTGTTTAGTGTACAAAAATCCTGTCATCTACCATCACAAGGTTTCTCTTAACCTGGAGGTCTTGATGCAGATGGAAGAGTGATGAAATATCAGAGAATGGGAACTCATGTATCCTGCTGAGATGGCTATAATCAAAGCCATTTTTGATAGCACACATTTCGTTGAGTATGATCCTATCCCATGTGTTGAACAATGTCAGTAAACAGAGGATCCCTGTTATATGGGACTCTTACCCTTGCTGCTTGTAAATACAAAAGTTCTGTGCTCAGGGCATCCCATGGCTCAAGTTTATTTCACTGGAATGAGTTCATGCCTATTATCAGCTACCTTCAAGGGATCACAAATTTCTTTTTGTCACATTGTTGGAGTAGGTGTCCATTTATTGTATTTACTTCATGGCTCCTGTTCTTTTTCAGGTCGATCTTCTGTCTATTTTCACATGCAAATGAATTGACTCTCTCTCTCTCTCTCTCTCTCTCTCTCTCACACACACACACACACACACACACACACACATTGTAAAGCCCACTGAATTAAAAGAATAATTAGATGTACAAAGGCTGTCTGGCCAGCATGCAGGAGGCATATTCACCACTAGAAGAGTAAAACTCAAAAATTTTAAGTCAAGTCTACTAGTAGGACAAAGAAGAATTGTTGAAATCCTTGAGCAGTAAGGGTATCCTGCACTATCATGCTTGGAGTATATAAGTCTGCAAATAGCTGTTAACCTGTTAACCATGGAGCAGCCACATGGCTAACAACCCCTGTCAATATCATAGAAGACACTTGTAACAATAATAAGCCTTTAAAGTGACCAACATGATCATGAATTTCACAGGCAGAGTAAAATCATTGGCACCTTGGAATGGATAGTAAAATCACGAGTTATGTCATTTTGTCCCATTCCCCCTGGACCTTCTTATAATTTCATTTCGTTTCACACACGTGCACGCGTGCACACCAAGTTGTTGTACTCATAGTCGTCTCCTCTCTAGCTTGTGTCCCTACAATAGTCCACATTAATCCCTTCTCTGCAGTTCCAACTGTTGTTCTTTCTTACCATGGAGCTTCCTTTCAGACCAGTCATCATACTCGCAATGCATTTTCACAGCTTGGCTGTCTATTGAACTCAGAGACCTAATCCTTCCTTTGTTCCTCTATTTTCTTTTTTCTTTTCCATCCACAGATTCTCCCCCCTTATACATAAATGCCTGCTTACTCCTACCTGCTGACTGGTCTTTAATCCCCCCCATCACTTCCCCCTAGGATGCAAGGGTAGCACCTAGGGGTGAGGGTTAGGGCTAAGCTCTTGCCCTAACAACGAGATGAACCCAAATGCTTTCTTAGTGGTCTTTGCATGATCACATAAGTCAAATAGAGAGCCAAGCCCATGGGAGGAGTATTAACAACAAGTTTACAACTTGGAAGCAGAGAACGTGGTTTTGAAGAGCTCACTTGTCGAAGTGCTTGCATGCTTGGTGGAAATAGCAAGAAAGTTGGCAATAAGAGTGTCTACAACCAACGAAAACATTGAAGACGAAGTTATGGAAATAATGACTAAAGCTCAATAGGAAATACAATAGGAAATTGAAACAAGGAAGAAGGCAAATCAACAAGTACACAAGGAAATTGAAATAAGGAGGTGATATCGATAAGTTTTCACGAGTTAATGAAGCTTTATTGCACAAGAAGATTGGATTCCATGCATGTATAGGGGGTGCCCCTTGAGGGATGTACCAAGAATGCTTAGAGTCACCAAAATAGATCAATACTCAAAGAAGAAGGGGGCTCAAGTGGATGGTATCATGGCGACTCATTGAGGAAGGAAAGAATCAAACAACTTTACAATTTGGAAACATACAAGATAAAGTTGCACTATTAAAGATCAAGGTAGCTAGAAAAGAGGGAAAATGGATAGTTTATTGAGGTGGCAAAGTCATTTTACAAGAGTTTAAAAAGTGTGAGCACTAAACTACATTTGGTTTGTTTATCAAGGTAGCAAGGTCATTATAGAAGTGCTAAACTTTTGAGTTATAGTATGTTGATTAACTTTGATAGCTTTCGTAGTTGGTACTCTTTTTGGTGTTAATGGTGCCTTGCTATGAGTTTCTTTTTGTGTTGATAGCACCTTGAAGTGGATTGTAATCGAAAACTTTGACTTGTGTCTTTGTCCTACATTCCTTCAAGGTGTTAAAGGATGCTAATACCAACCCCCCCCCCCCCCCCCCCCCCCCCCCCCCCCTCCCAAAAAAAAAAAACCACCACCACTATCTTTCTTAGGTGTGTCCACTTCACCTTGCCTTTGTTCCACATTGTCCTACTTGAAGTCCCCTTATACCACCTTGCCCCACCCTTGCCTTGCCCTTGCCCTAGGTTTGTCCATTCCAACGGAGTCCTAGGTTTTCCTTGCTTCTAGGTCTACACTATTTTCCCTCGTGTTTTCTTGTATGTGCCACCCTTGTTGCACTTATTTTTTCTTTTTCCATTTCTTGTTGTTGCTTGCTTCCCCATGTTTGTTACACTTGTCATTCTCTAACACGGACATGGAGATAAGAATACAATGTACAATGATTAGCACTACTTGCTATAGCTACAAGTTGGAAGTTGAAAATGGAGGCCAAGCTTGACAACCTCAAAAAGGCATTGAAATTACTTATCAACGATATGAAAAAGTGCACAACATCAAGTTATTTGAACGAAGTTTGTTAAGACAAAATTACTAAGCTCGAGAGCAAAGCAAAAGGATGGGATTCCTAGAGATTCGATCTACATAGACGATGACCTCACTAGAATACAAGTGGAGCATAAATATGTTGGTATACCCAAAACAATCAATGTAAGGAAGGAGGTGGTGTATAAAGATGGCCAATCATTGATGGCAAGGTAGTCAAATAACGACACCCAATCTAATGAGATAGATATCTTAGGGATACAGATGACAATTTGAAAATGTAATGGTTCACTCTAGACACAAGGAGGCTGAAGGATGTGATAGAGAAATATGATTTGATCATGATAATAGAGACATGGTAGAGTCTTGAGAGGGGGCTACATAGAGTACAATAATATGTTTGGAAGTTCACATGTAGAGGTTGCACAAGATATTAGGGAACCACTCAAGGATGATTAGGAGTGTCAATATTCATAAGATGTAAGTTGCAAGATCAAATCTGCATCATGGCACGAGACATTGTGGCTTGATACATGTGGATCAAAGTCGAGGTCTCTTGTGACCAAATGCTATAAATTGCTTTATGTTACTTTCATATGAGAGGATTAGCATGTCACAAGGGAGAGAGCAATAGAAGCGAGAGGGCAATGGAGAAGTGGATGGGAAGCCACCGTTCAAAAACTTCTCAAATGAGATTCTACACTACTTTGGATTGGGAGAGATTGCCTCTAAGGGAAATTTAATGCCATGACATAGAGCAAACAATGTGACGTGCGATTTTTAAGACCCATAATGACTACAAGTGATGGATTTCGAGGAGCTAGGCCCAAGATGTTAAAAGACATGGATCTAGATCATGGCATGAGCTATGGAGGATGGAAGATGTAGACATAGACACAAATAAGACCAACTATCACACGAGCGAATTAGGTTTCAAGATTGAGACTTGGACTCATAAACACAATCTTGTGTGTAAGATAATGACACAGACACTTGATTGAAGGACAAAAGTACTATGACATTACATTGACCAAGTACATCATTATATAGTCTCTAACCTTTCTCCACTCTCCTCACTATGCATGTGGGATATAAGAGCCTCTGCTGGGCATCAACATTTGCTCTCTTTTTCAACACCCGCCCTCAAATGATGAGTTCCTACACTTGCTGGCATTTGCTCCCCTTATATGTAGACATGGCTCGGGAGACTTGCTCTTAGGCAGCCTAGTCAGGTTAAGCTTGAAACTTTACATTCTTGGTAGGTTTTTACAAGATAACATCCACTATGGGAAAATACAAATAACTTTTTGTCAAAACAATCTGTCAGAGTTATTGTTGTAGATAGCAGAAGCATATTCTTCTTTTTCTCTTTCATTCATGAATTGATTCTAGTGGTGATCATCTTGCACTTGTTGGGTTCTTTTCTTGTGAAAACATTCACTGCCTACATGGCCAGTCTTACCACAATAGTGATATATAATCTGATCCTTGTTGTTATTGTTGATGAATCCTCGACCTTTTCCTTTAGGTCCAACAGCTCCTTTGGTGTATAAGAGGTTTTCCCTAGTTGATGGGACACCATCTTTTGCATTCTTGTTCTTCTGTTTATTCTCTTCATCAAGAAGAGTACTCAATATCTTTCTGTGACAAATTAGGTACATTGTTGAGAGCAGAGACTGTATTTTCATAAGGACCCTGGTTTACACCATTAAGTAGTACAACAATGGCTTCATCTTCATTTGTTGTTTTCTTCAGAGTGACAAGTTAAGTTTTTAGACTTTCAAATTTGTTAATATGCATAGTCATTGAAGTTGTTAATATGCATAGCCATTGAAGTGCTATCTTTTATGTCAAGCTTATAGAATTGTATTAACAACTTGACCTTAGAGTTTTTGGCTCAACTTCCAAAGATCTTGTCAAGCTCATCCCAAGCCTTTTTAGCATCTCTGATGCTAGAGATGTGGTGCAATACATTGTCAGACAATCCCTAGGCAATAATTCCTAGAGCTTTATTATTGATCTTTTTCTACTCTTTGGACTTTGGTTCTTCTGAACCCTTCCAAGGATTTTTCCATATTTACTTTCATCTTCTTCCTCCTCTTCCTCAAGCAGGTCCCACAAATCTTTCCGCATAAGGTGATACATGGTATTCTCCTTCCAGGCATGAAAGCCTTCTCCATTGAACTTGGCTATTTGCTCAGGCTCTGCCATGTTGATCACATTCAAATAACTAGCAAAAGAGTTGTAGTTCAATGTGTCAGGAGACACAAAAAGATTAGTGTCAAATTGACACTAGTTGAATATCAATGGATACTATTCTTTGAGCTTAGTGTTGGATATCAATGATTGATCTGCTTCTTGTTTGTTAATTTGAAGTGTTGTTCTTGTTGGGAAGTGAGTTCAAGCTCAAATTAGAGTGGTAGTGGGTTAGTGAGCTAAGAGGAGTGGAAAAATAAATGGGGATGAACTTGAGTGAGATTCGCTATGGCTTCCATAGTTAGGATTGCAGACATGCGATTGATTTTCTTGATGCAGCAGCTCATATCAATAACCATTAGCCACAATATTTGGTGGGGAAGAAGCTTATATAGCAAGCTTCAAAGGCCCTATAGTCGCAGGGAAGATCATGGTGCATGTAGAGAGAATATGCGTACGGACGACCAGCAGGCACAATTTCAATAGTGAGCTCGAATTTGCCAATGTTGGGCCTTGGATGGGACAATGTTGGTGTTTGATGTGCCACAGATAAGCTTTCGGTGTTAGGAAACACTTTCCTAGAAGGAAGCACTGGAAGATATGGCATGTAGAGAGAGATCTAGCTGCTGAAAGTAGGGTAGGTACTATTCTGGCTATGGCAGCCATGAAAATTGGAATGAAGGTAGAGGTGAAAATGAGGTCATAAGCTAGCATTGAGCTGGACTGAAGTTAAAAAAGATTGAGAGAGCAGATAGGAGAGCTAGATTAAGCTAGGCCATGCTCAACTGAGCTTTGATACCATGTCAAAAGACATGGATCTAGAGCATGGCATGAGCTATGGAGGATGGAATATGTAGATAGGACTCATGTAGACATAGACACAAACAAGACCAACTATCACACAAGTGAATTAGGTTCCAAGATTGAGACTTGAACGCATAAACACAATCTTGTGTGTAAGACAATGACACAAACACTTAATTGAAGGACAAAAGTACTATGACATTATATTCAAAAGTGAACCAAGTACATCATTATATAGTCTTTGACCTTTCTCCACTCTCCTCACTATGCATGTGGGATATAAGAGCCTCTGCTGGGCATCATCATTTGCTCTCTTTTTCAACACAAGAAGGGTATCAATTGACGCTGGAGGAGATATCACAAAATATGGCTGATACTTGTTATAACTACAATCATGATACCATATGGTTACAACATGATGAGGAAGTAGCTCGGATTCAGAGCATTGACCTGCTTCTAGCCCACTGGTTTCTAACATGGTGGAATATGTCCTAGGCTACATTGAGACAATGAAGCTACTCAGAACCCTCTCCATCCCCCTCCCTCCTTGGTCCAGTTGGAGCATTCCTCACCATATCCACCTCCCATACCTACAAGTTCTAGCCACCACTTGCAACTAACTCACCATCTTCTATTTTACACATGAGCTAGCTCACATATGTAGTCACTATATTTATAATGGGCTCACCTAGTTTGAGTGCATTGCTCCCCTCCTAGAAACAATCACCTCCCAACTTATCTCCATTCTGCACTTATGTACCCTCCAGAGCTTCCCACACTCTACACATACTATGGAGACATGCCCAACCTAGGATTATGCCCAAAATTGATGGTATGATGATGAGTACATAGAGCAATACAACTAAGCACTCGTGAATGATGTAAATGAAGAGATATCTATAGTTTTGGTTATGGTTTCTACTTGAGCTAGAAAATTTTGATGCATCCCATAATCTTGCTACATTTATGTCAAAGCCACTTTCCATTGTGAAGTGTCTTGGTCAATTATAGAGACTTCAATGGATGTTGTTGTAAGAATATGAAAGGAATATTGTCGAGACCCAAAATGGGCCTAACACTAGCTCTATATGCTCTAGTCAAGATCCTACATACACCAAACAATCCTCATAGCCTCATGGCCAAGAGCATTTGGATTATATGAAATGGTTTATCTAATGAATGTATTTGGAGACATAAGTTTCAAACTGTAGTCCAATGGTTTGCCCATCCCAAACTCCAAGCACAGGGAGCTTCCCATACATAGGTGACTGCTTCATTACATATACAAAGGGCACCCTCCAGCAGTTTGAACATCTGAAATGGCAATGGACTAAGGTGCATGGCCTAAACCTTAAATTAAATTGGGCACTGATCATGGATGGAAAAAGAATTGAGAATAGAGACCTAGACAACAACGAGCAATCAAAATGTAGTAATTCGGACTATGAGTATGAGGATTACTGCTCCGCAAATGAGGAAAGTGAAGAAGAGACTGAGACGATAGAGTACGATACAAATGACTGACTGATCAAACAAATAAGGGTAGACTCCAAGCCGTGGAGAGCCAACACTTTTAGAATTGAAAGAGGAGTCTTCAGAACTGAATGTGATCGCACTTGGTTGGATCACTTAGGTGCGATGGACTATAAGCAATTAGGGCTAGTCCAGCCAAGTGCCGCACCTCTCCTTAGAACAAAATCAGCCTCAAAGAGTTGCAACTGCCAGTGGAGACTCCCTCCTCTAGTGAGGATTGCGAGTTTAACTCGGAATCAGAAGTAAGCTTCAAGAGCAATCCAAAGATACCCCGATTATGTAAAAGTAGACACACCAAGGGGGACTTGTCAGTCCATTTGATGCACATACGATTGAAGGAGAAAAGGAGAGGAAAACCAAAGGGGTTGGAAGCCGAACAACAAAGGAAGTCCTAGGACCTACCAAAGCACTTCACTAAATTTAAGAAAGGAGATGGGATAGTGATCTTGTTGGGAGCAAAGAGGCAGGGACATGCAAGAAATTTGATAGAAGGGCATGCTACCAAGGTCAAGGAAGTCAACTTGACTAGGGAAGGGGAGAAGATTCAACCCATGTTTATAGTCAATGACTTGACCAAGCAAGAGGAGCTTGATCTCATTGCTCTCTTATGAGAGTACATAGACATGTTTGCTTGGTCCTTAGATGAACTCAAAGGAGTTGATCCAAGAGTTGTAATGCATAACATTCCAATGACTCCTAATGTAACACTAGTAAAGTAGCAACCTTATTCGATGAATCTAAAGCATGCTCATGCCGTCAAGGAAGAGATCGACTAACTATTGAAGGCCAGATTCATTTATGAGATTGAGCACATGGACTAGGTATCACCCATCGTGATTCTCCTGAAAAAGAACGAAAAAATCCAAGTGTGTAAACTACAAAAAATTCAATGCTGCAACTAAGAGAGACAATTATCCATTACCCTACAGAGAGCACATGCTCAAGAGAGTAGTTGGAAAGGAAGCCTATAGTTTCCTGAATGGCTTCTCGGGCTATAACCAAGTTCAAGTGCGACTACAACTAAGTTCGTTTGGGAGCATGTAATCTCACAATTCAACTACCCCATCAAGCTAGTTATAGTGATCAAGGCACGTACTTCATTAATGAAGTAATTGTTGCTCATTTGCTATCCACATTTCTGATCATCCACCATAAGAAGTCATCACCCTACTATCCCCAAGCCAATGGTCAGGCGAAATCCACAAACAAAATCCTAGTGAATGTTCTGACTAAGATGGTCTCTCCCTCACACAACGACTAGGATAACAAGCTCATGGCAGCACTATGGGCCTATAGGACATCTTATAAAATGACAATGGGACAAACACCAAACTTACCTATGGGACAGAAGAGATCCTACTAGTAGACTTTTTCATCCCTAGCTTGAGAGTAGTAGTACAAGAGAGATGGGATGGAAGGGAGGCATGGACGAGACATCTAGTAGAGTTGGAACATCTGAGATACGCCCTTAGCTACCCATGCGCTTATGTGTGAAAAAGCATGATGCAAGAGTTGGTTTGACAAGCATGTCAAATAGCGTGACTTTGAAAAAGGTGACCTCATCTTGCTATACTCTGTGAAGGGCCATAAGAAAAAAATGAAATTTAGAGAATTAGGGCCCTTCAAATTCCACAACATTAGTCAAACCAGCAATGTCGAGCTCGAGACCTTAGAGGGCAAGGGCATACATTCTTGAATGGTAGTCACCTCAATATATACTATCCTCTAGCCCATTCGTTACATGAGCCGCCAATGATGCAACCCCCTGTAAATGTAAGAGTGACCACTATCACAAATATTGAGGACATGTACGAGGAAGCAATAGCACCTGCTTACTTGCAAATAATAGTCGCTACTCAAAAAATACAAGCTTTCAATGCGCTTATCAATGAGGGAGCTGACTTCAATATCCTTACCCATGAGCATTGGACTCTCATTAGTCAGCCCCAATTGCAGCCCACGAATGCTAAGCTCAACCTGTTCAAGGGGAGCAGACCTACCCATTACTAGGAAAGTGTAAAGTAATAGTTTCTATTGAGACTAAAAGCCTCCCTATGATCTTCTATGTGTTATCAAACACTAAGGATGCTGGTAGGGAATCATTGTTGGGCTGCGCATTCAAGAAGCAAGCCCATTGCAATGTTGACTCGTAGTGCATTTACCTTGTCATTGGCAATGTTCATATAGTGACGGCTTTCATCAAGGGTAACATAGCTCCATCATAGCCCTGTAGTGCTACTAATACAAGAACAAGTGTAAGGTCTAAGGAGGGGGGTGGCAACTTGTCCCACCCTACCAAGACAAACTGTCCACAACCCAAAGGAGACATATCTAGGACCATTGAGCAACAACTCAAATGGATGCCCAAACAACAACCAAAGCCACCTGAAAGCCAATCTCTGCACTAACTCGTAACCATAGAACCTCACATCCTAGGCTTAGGAGGTAAGGCTGGCGCTACCAAAGGAGATGAATAGTCAGGCCGCCGCAATGGGTACCCAAAGACCTATTGCGCGTTTAGGGCTACTATGAAACAATTGGATTTGGTTGCCCAAGACTAGGAGCGTACGCATGCTCCTCAATCCAAGCCCTCTAGCCCATCTCCAAAACTTCAAAGCCACCTAGAACTAAGAAACTTCATGAACCAAAGGCCACTAAACCCATAGAGTCCCAATGGGTGTATCGGCCAAAACCGCAGCCTACTGCCCCTAAACCAATGCAAGCCAACACTTTTAGTGTCCTTGTTATTCCACAAGTGCAGGAAGCACTGCAATCTCAAAGTCCCCAAATAAGCCCCTCACACAAGTCGTCTCAATGAGAGGTCTTTTGATCAATCCATGCACTAGACATCAATTGTTGAGTTATCTAGGCCAACCAAATGCCAATTTCTTGAGACCTTAGACCTTCTTATGAGCATCAATCTATTCTCACTTTGGCTTTCGATTTAGCCAAGAATACGGGGGATGACTTGGTCACTTTCATTTGACATTTGGATGCCACCTTCACTATGCTTGCTAAAAGCTACGAGCAGTTGTGGACTCAGGTCTCCTAGAAGAGCCTTTGGCATTGATGTACACACACACTGCCATGCACCTAGGAAGAATCGGAACTCATGTTTGTTAAAGTCCCCATGGTAGCTGAGGAGTTGATTGCCAATGGAATTTCTCGAGAGCAAGCTCGCAAATAATGGCAAATCACCTCCTATTGAAAAAGTAAAATCTCTGCAACCCATCATTAGGAACCAGCGGAAATGAAAACACTAGCTGACTGACTCTTCTTTTCTAGGGAGATGGTATGCTCTCCGTCTCCAATGGGAGTAAGAGGGCTGCCAAATCATGACCAATGCGCCGACTAGAGACGTGTTATCAAAACCGTGGAGTATAATCCAACTTATGTAGCTCCTACCTTCTTCAGAGCATTGACCATCAACTGTAATCGACCCTTAGAAGATCGTGTTATGGCCCATCCTTACTTGGATTGCAACTTGGGTGAGAAAGAACTACAGGCCGGATCAACTTTGCTGATTTCCTAACAGATATCATGACCTATATCACACATGTTCGCATTCGAACTCAATACCTAGACCACCATGCCACCTTAGAGTACAACCCATAGTTTTACGCCTGGCTCATGAAAAAGTAAAAGCATCACGCCCATGTGCTTAATGCCCTTAACTTTTCATCCTCCAATCCTAGGAAGGATTTGCATCATACCTTCATGCGATGGGGGGGGGGGAGGGGGGGGTTTGGAAAACAAAACCTCAGAGGAACACGAATGATAAAGCATAAAAAGGGGAGGCAAACAAGAATTAAATATTGAGATTAAAACCCAAAAGTAAAAAGGTGAATAAAAGACTTTGTGCTTAAGAGGAATAGTCTCAGGAAATGCTTGCTTGGAATTTATAGACGGCCTAAAGTAATAATTTCCATTCCATCTTTGAAGTTCTCTTGTTTCATTACATAAAGTTGCAATCTTTTGCTTTCATGTTGGAAAATGGTCTTGCAACTGAACTAATAGAAGTCATTGTATCTTGGTAGGAACCCAAAATGGCAACACAAATTCCATTCTCAGAAGAATAGCATAATATGCATCAGTTGGCCATCAAGACAAGAGTCTTCAACCAACTCAAGTATCGTAGCATCGACAACCTGAAAGGAATTGATAAATGTTGAAGATGCAGTGAAGAGGATGATCGACTAGTACAACATTTACAAATATGTGGAAAAAGCTGGCCACCATAGCTGATGCACAAAGTTCTTGAGGACCTTTGATGCAAGCAAAGGCAGCAGTACCGTAATTGTTATGTGCGGAGGCCCTCCCAAGAAGGTCAAGGTTGCACTAAGGCCAAAACTGGTGGAGAAAGCTTTAGAGTTAGTGAATATCCAAGGAAAAAGACAAAAGAGGGATGTCTATAGCATACTCAAGATGGCGAAGGCAAGGGTGCACACAAACGATGGAATTAGCTTAGCGGACATTCGCGATGCTATCATCTAGTTGTAAGCAAAAATGGTGCATGCACTCTTCTCTAGTCATAGGTACAATGCACTCATGACGAGAATCCAAGTGCCCATACTTGAAAGTGTCACAGCAGGAGCCCTAGAGGAAATCAACCTGAATGCTTATGTCCGGAGGACAATTGAGACTTTAGCCAAGGTGCTAGCATCCAACCAAAAACCAGTAGGGGGAGCGTCATCGGTTGCTACCTCTGAATCTGACCACAAAATGCCCACATCCAAAGCTTCGACCATAGGGTTTAGTAGGGTATTAACCGCCATTATCCAAGAGGCGATGGGAGAAGTGGAAGGTGAATAGGAAGAGGGGGAGACCCTGAAAGAGATTGCCAGTCCACGAGCATGATCAATCAAGTGAAAGAATAGTGAGCAAGGGTAGAGAACAAGAGACACCACCTAGCCAAGGAGGGCCAAAGAAGATGCAAATTAATATCCATTTGAAGAAGCAAGTGGAAACTAAGGAGAGGATGACGAGAGAAGAAAAGGTTGAGCTTAAAAAGGTGCAAGAAGAGTCAAAAAGGATTGAAGAAGAGAGGGTGAAGAAATGGGAAGAAGAAGCAAAAAGACTACGCAAGGAGGAGGAAGAGGACACAATGAAATCTATTCACATGTCAATAGAATAACGTACTAGGGAGGAGGAGTTAGCAACCATGATCCCATTGATAGAAGAGGGGCCAAGCACCACTGTCAAGGCCATGGAGATTGAGCACGGAAAGGGCAAGCACTTACTACATCCGATCCCACCAGTTCTCATGGCCTCAACTATAACCATAACAACCACCCAAGGCACCACAAACATAGTGAACAAAAGCAATTTAATGCCCTAGGTGTAGTATTTAGTGGGTAGAGTGCAAGAGATACCTCAGGGTCAAGAGAAGGAGAAGAACGAGAATGAAGAGACCGGCAACAGAGCTACGGATACTGAATCAAGGTAGGATCCCAAAAAGTAAAAAGTAGAGGCATCAACAATGTCGATACCTATAGTAATGCCGCCGTCGATAGGGTATGAGAAGTATGTCAAAGAGCTCTGTCAAAGAGCTCCATGCACAGATGGGAAGGGAAAAGGAAGAAAAAATGATAGCTATGGGGGTGGGGGTTGAGCTAGGGGCTGAAAACGAAGCCTTGATAGCATCCCAGTTGCAACAAGCATGCAAAAATGCAAAATAGTGAGATCTATACCACCTATTCATTAGTAGAGGTGTGGCCACAACATGGCATTGATTATGCGAGCCACACCAACCCATGCCCATTAGAGATCCAAAGACATGGGTGGACCATGCATACGGTTGTGCCTATCCACAAGTCTAGAGATCTCCTAGATCTTGGTAGCTATAGGACCATCATGATGGCCACACATTGGCCAAAATATATGTTGTATTGATGGAGGTAGAGCTAAGCGTCTATGTAGAGGAGGAATATTGAGAGCTACATGACATGCTAGATTCAGATGGAGGTTCTCTTCGCTTGACTATATTTTCACCCTGAGAGGCATGATTCGGTAGGTAAAAACTAGGAAGAAGAGACTATCACAACTTTGTGAAATTTTGTAAATATTTTCATAATGTCCAAAGAGATAGACTACTATAGAGGTTATAGACACTTGAGGTTCCATTAGACATGATCTAGGGCATTTATGCAATGTACAGGATGGTGATAGGCCAAAGTGAGATGCCTAGGAAGACTTTCAAATTTGGTTTGTAGTACCATATGTTGAGATGCCAAGCTCAACACAAGCCGACACTCACATACCTAGATGACATTTTCACATTTATATCATTGACATAGTTGGTACTTGTATCATCATATGCTTCTAGTGGTGTCGTACAATTGGACATCAGTTAATCTATCTACCCTTAGTTAGGCAGTTACGAGATATCTATCTAGTCATGTTTTTAGTTAGCATGTTGACACTATAGACCACTTGTATATTATGTATGGTGTATTGTCTCTTTATGTGTAGCAGATTATTACAATAATGGAGAAGAAGTAGAAGAATAAAGACTAGGTTTTTTAGTTTCCTATCTTGTGTCCATTCTTTGTCCCCCTATCTTTTCATGGAATTAGAGTAGCATTTAGACAAGGAGCTATGAATTTCAAGCATAAGAGTCTACAAGGAAGCTTGGCTATGGAGTACACTTATGGAAATCTCTCTCATACAATCCCTAATTGATTAGCTGTCTTCGCAAGCTTGAAGTGCTTGAGAAAATGTAACAGAATGTGTAGTTGGATTTTCATTTTGAGTGCATTTCAACATTGGTTTGGGAGTTAGAGATTGTTCATGTGCAAATCTAGTAAGGTTCAAGAACTTTGCAAACCTTGTCATTTTCGCAATAGGTTGCAAATTTGGGCATGGCAAATAGTATTTGTAGACTATCATACATTACAAGTGTTGCACATTATATGCATATGTACTAAGACTAGTGCATGTGATAGTTTACCTAAATTAGTAGGTTATTGATACTAGCATATTTTGAGATTTTATTGTGTAATGTCTAAGGGGTGTAATCAAACTGTCACTGATAAGCTTGACAAGTGTAACTTCCATGCTTGGAAGTTTAGATTGACCAATTTTCTTATGGGTAGAGGTTATTGGGACTACATTAAAGGAGATAATATTGAGGCTCTAGAGTCACTAAAGGAAAATGCCACACATGAGTGAGACAAGGCATTTAAGAAATGGAACCAGGGTGCTTGAAAAGTTATGTATTGGCTTTCCATCAGTGTTTTAGATAACATGATTGGGTATGTAAAAGATGCTACCAACCTTGTAGGAGTATGGAATAATTTGGTCAAGCTATTGATACAAATACCAAACCAAGAAAGTTATAGTTGAAGTTCAACTTAAACAATGTCAAGCATGGTAATCTATTATCAATGACTATGCATTGAATATTAAGAGAATTCTTGAAGCTCTTGGATGTATTAAAGTGCAAGTTGAAGATTATGATATAGTGGCTATATGTTTGGATGGTTTGAGTGAGAGTATCAACAATTTTGAATCTCCATTAACACAAGAGATACCAATTTTGATTTTGTAGATCTAAAATCTATGTGGATATTATGAGAGAAAACTTGGATCTTGATGCATCCTCATCACAAAGAAAAAAAACAAGTACTCTACTCTAACATGGATAGAGGTAGACATCGTAGTGATAGAGGCTATGGTGGTGGTCATTATGGGCAAAATCAAGTATAATCTCATGACTCACAGGGGCAATCACATATACATGGTGAGGTGGGGGAATCATAAAGGACCTGGTAGACAAAATACAAGCTATGATAACAGAGAATGCTATAAATCCGTGGACAAAAAGTTAATAGAATCCAATAGTCAAGTGACAGCAACAAAAAAAAAATCAAATTGCATCACAAAATTGATAGACTTTCTACAACACCTGCTCAATATAACCAAAATTGAGCAAAGATAACTACTACTTAGCAATAATGCATATATCACTGTCCAAACATTGTAAAAATCATTGCATTTAGTTAAAGCATGGCATTACAATATCAATGCTTTCTCACAGATATAGTAGCATAACATCATTGAACTATTCAGAAGTACATCAAAAGACTGATATCCAAGAACTACTACCATAAATTAAAGAACAGTGTTCTTGCTCATTCATGAGCAAATATACATGGACAATAAGACCATCTACATAGCTCAAGGATTGGTATAACATATACATGTAGTCTCTACTATTATAACACTTGTTGCATATAATATAGCAGCCAATAATAACCTCCACAATTGTGAAATCTATAATTTACAACTTGAAACAACTTATTTTTAGAAGCTTGTCATTGGTTACCAATGCTCGATAATCTATATACAATGTCTCTACATTGGACATTGTAACCCTTGATCTATTTTGTTGTTTCTAAACAACATACACAAAATTGCAGAAAAAGACAAAACAACATTTGTAGCACTTACCGGTCTAAGATGGAGCCTAAAATAGCCTCACATAAATAAGGGAGCAAACTAAGTACTTACGGGCCATCCTTGAGAATTTTACGACCCCTTCGCACACATCAAAGCACGTCCAAAAAGGAAACCATGAAGATTTTTGTTATTAGCAGGGCTAGCTTGAGACCTCCTCCTGTTGTAATACCAGTTGTTGCAGTTGCCAAGAGAATGGAGATTGGAGATTGGATGGTGCCCCCTACGGAGGCATATATATATATATATATATATATATATATATATATATATATATATATATATATATATATATATATATATATATATATATATATATATATATATAGATAGATAGAGAGAGAGAGAGAGAGAGAGAGAGAGAGAGAGAGGACTCTTTGTCGTGGTGCCTCCAATAGATCTTTTGTGAGTAGCACCTTATTGTCTTATCACTCAAAGAAGAAAGAACGAGTGTGTACATATGTAATTAGGGTTAGTGATTAAGATGAGTGACTGGTCACATTGGCCTTTACCCCAACATAAACTTTTGACATACATTGAGCATATGTAATTAGGGTTAGTGATTAAGATGAGTGACCGATCACATTGGCCTTTACCCCAACATAAACTTTTGACATACATTGAGCATATGCTTGTAAAAGTAGAACGGAAGGAGGCTTATAGCTTCCTCAATAGTTTTTAAAGTTATAACAAAGTAAAAATTCATCTAAGTAATAAGCACAAGACAACATACCATTGAGTGGGGGAGTGTTTACATATCTAGTCATGATGTTTGGCTTGACTAATACCCTTGTCACCTTTTAGTGGCTCATGTGTGAAATATTTAAAGACATGCTTTGGAAATGGTTACATGTATTTTGCAAGTGATGTCTACGTGCATAGTACTTGGGATGAATACCTAAAAAAACTATGGATAGTCCTAGTGCATGTATTATTTGAGGACAACATCACCACCAACTTCTCGACAGTCAAGGTGATTGTTGATTGTCCACTCCCAAACAATGACGAGGGTGTTCAATGTTCCTCAACCACATAGAATATTATTTGGGATTCGTATTGGACTATGAATGAATTGCTCGACCATTATACAAATTCTAATAGTCTTTAAGTGGATTGAAGAATGTCAAGATGCTTATGAAGTGCTAAATGAGGCTCTTACAATAGCTCCATGAGAGGGAAGCAATGATGGGATGTGAGGTAGAAGCTATGGAGTTCAAGATGTATCCTTATTCTTTGTTACATTCACTTATATATAAAAAGTGTGTACTTATATAAGGGGTGCCCACTTGGCAATTGGCCATTAGCCTTTAACCCAACAGCCTCCGATGTGCCTTTGTGGGAGTATAAGAAGGATGTCAAGATATTATCAATGCCCATTGATCCGAACCACTACCAAAATTAGTCCATATGGGGATATACCTTACACCTTGCTAGGGAAATGCAAGGTGATGCTGACCATCAGCACTAAAAGCCTCCCCATAAATTTTTACATGCAGAGGGAGCTAGAAAAGAGATGTTGTTGGGTCAAACTTTTAAAATGAGAAGACAAGTGCACTACAAACTATGACACACAACGAATATACCTGACCCTTCCCAATATAAAAATCATTATGGCTTTTAATAAGGGAAAGCTAGCTTCTTCAAAACAAGCCATGCAATAGATGTCCTTAACTATACCTAGTAACTATACTAGTGATGGGGGTAAACCTTGCTTAAAGAATTACTCAAAACACAAAAGGACCAATAATAGTAGCCAATGAACAAGGTATCCAGACCAAGTGTGGTCTCAAAGGAGTGGATCCCTAAATCAAAATGCAAAATCATAGAGGCTACTCCTCTTGCATTAACATTAGTGAAGTCTACTTCCTACCAATTGAGACTAAGATGCCAGAGATACAAAATGTGACAAATGATGGGTCCCGAAAGCCTTGTTGCATGCTCAAGGGTATTATGGAAGGAATAGATGGATTTTGCTATCAAAACTTCTAGAAAACTATGTCCACTCTAGAGCTACACCAATGATTCCATTAATGGCTCTATTGTCTTGGCCATAGCAATCAATAACCAAACAAGCTAACCCAAAATCTACCACACCTCTCATCACCTACAAGAAGAAAGGGGATGCTAAGCAAGCAAACTTGGCATATTCTATTGTTGCCTCAAAATCATAATAAAAGTAGATACTCTTACCACAACCAATAGTGACCATGAAGAGTTTGGAACCCCAAAAATCCCTACTTGCAGATAGAATTCCAATTGTGCAACAATAGGCACCAATAGAGCGACTAGTTGTTGCCTCATCATCTCAACTAACAAGATCAAGATGGAGAAAAAGAGTCATGAGGGGCCATCAACCACTAGCACTTCACTATGCTCTTCAAAGGCTTCAATGATTGCAATTTCTCAAAGTTGGAGCCCACCAATATTGTGATCATTGGAAGCTAGTGTTTCATCCACTCCAATGCCGATCTTGAATAACAACAATTCCAAATAGAGAAAGACTATAGTCTCCCTAGAAGGATCACATTGTGACTATCAAGCAAAATCTCCTTGAGGTTAGGTACTTATAACCACCACAAATATCACACTATACTAGATCCACCTCCAAGATTGCATCCCTCTTATAAAAGAACCTCAACCCTAGTGTTATCCACTACTATTGACATGGCTACTTGAAAGGGATGCAGGAGACGCGGGAGAGAAGAGCACACACAATGTAGGTGCTGTCAACAACATTATGACAACCTTATTGCACTTTCATATATATATATATATATGAATAAAGAATATGGGAGGTCACTGTACACGGGCAGGCCCAAGGGCCTTTTACCCCAACAACCTCCCACTAAAAGGCCAATGGGCCAAGGAGTGAAAAAACAAAACAAAAGAAAAGAGACAGGGTGAGGAATCATGACATCTCACCCAACGCCCAATCGGAAAGCGAGCTGTGCAATAAGTGTCGGGAATCTCCGAGTCCAAGACATCCAGGAGGCAAGTGATCCCGTAGCTCCTTACAACAGAGCAATCCAGCACAACTCATGAGTGCAAGGTTGTACATCATCATCATCAGAGTAGCACATAGCATCAATGTGGCGCATACAAGACATCAGAGAGCATCCGAACTCTCTAGAGTCAATCACTGAAAGAGGGCTAGCATCCCAAACACAAGTCAGACGGGGTCTCAAGACAGTATGCAACCTTAGCAAAGTAGAAGACTGACATACGGTTGTAGAATCAGCCATAAAGTGCACTGAACACGCATCAAGAGGCCTGAGAGGTGTCTGTGTCTCATAAAAGATAGCATGATGGCTACGTAGAACCTGCTGAGCATCCAAATCCCAAAACATGTAACCTGTAAAGTCACCATCTCCATAACCAAGGAGAAGACATCTGCGTGACATAGGCTCATGTGGCATACTGACAATGGCCTAGCAGCCAAATATCCTAAAGTGATCATAGGAGGGTCTCATACCACTCCATGCCTCATGCAATGTAATATCGTCCAAAGTCAAGCACTGCGTCCTATTGACCAAGTAGACTATCGTCATAAGGGCCTCAGCCCAAAAGCCATAAGACAATCCAATTGTGGTAAGCATAGTAGCAATCTTTGCTTGTAAAGTTAGGCACATGCCATGAGCAATCCCATAATACTATGGGCACAAGAAATCAATGCCATATTGCTGACAAGAGATCCATAAGCTGGGAGACATAGCATGACTCTCATGATCCATCTGCAAGCATTTAGGCCTCTACCAGTAGAATCCATAAACCTGTCAAGCATAGTAACAGCATCCTCAATCCGTACCAAAGTGTAAGCCCAAACACAGTGGTTAGCATGATCCATGAAGGTCACAAAATATGATGCTCCACCAAGTGACTGGGAAGGCATATGTCAATATACTGCAACATGGACTAGATCTAGAGGAGCATGCCTCACACAATCTCCATAAGCCAAAGAGGCTCTGCACGGACCATGAGTACAATGAGGGCAAGTAGCATGGGGAAGAGCAGGCAATAAGTCCATATCACATAAAGCATCCATCTCAGTGTGTCGTACATGGCCTAGGCGACAATGCCATAACAATGCATGTGGTATCTGTGTACTGCAACCATAGAATCTCCCACATGAGAGACATGCACTACATAATCACTGCCATATCTAGCACCTCTAGCCAATACCAAGCAACCATGATGGATTTTCCATGAAGTATCCCCAAGAGAGACATAATATCTTGCACCATGCAACTGACTAACAGAGATCAGGCTCTTATTGGAGCGTAGGTATGTGCAAGACATCACGGAGCATAAGAGAAGACCCATTTGGCAAAGCCAAGTGTATATCCCCCGTATCAATAACATGACAATCCTGCTCAAGGCCCAAAGAAATACATCTGTCAACCTCCCTGTAAGAAGAGAACCAAGCTCTATGCGGACTAACATGATAAGATGCCATACTATCTAGCCAATCAAAGGTATAGGCCGTATCACTGAGCAAGTAATCTGCAGGGAAACACGATGCCAGGAGTTTAGGCTCAGCTGCATCATCATGGGTAGCTACATGCACCATACCACTATCAATAGTGGTCTCACCTACTACTGTATCACTGACTTTGCTCTCATGTCTAGTGTGGCACAATCTTTTCTGCTCTCTAATCTACTTGAAGCATTTACACTTCACATGCCCTGTGTTTCCACAATGAAAGCAAATAGAACCTGTAAAACCTATAGAAGAGGAAAACTGCTTTGTAATACCATGAGTAGGGCTATCCAATACATCCAAGGAGCTCAAAGAATCAGGGGAACTCTCATAAGAGAGAACATGCTCATCAAGGGGAGTGTCTGCATGACTAGAAGAGCTGGAAGTTGTCATAGCATACTGCAAAGGGGACTCATCCAAACCAGAAGGGGAGAACACAAAAGCATCACCCATGGATGCAAAAGCTCCCATACGAGCAAGCCTAGCAGACAAAAACATGGCACATCCAACCACTATAGCTCGCAGCCATAAAATCATAAGCATGCCTCGGAGCCATCAATACATAAGCATCCTCGAAACATAGGAGTATACATAACTTTGCAGTGTCTCATACCATGTACTGATATACATGTCCAGCCAAGAACAGCAGGTGGCAAATAAACCTGCAAGAATCAAGCTCCAATAAAAGCCCAAATATTTGTGTAAAAGCATCCAGGTAAGAGGCTCTGTGAAATACATTGCAGCAGATCATGTGCATACACGGGTGGCCATAAAGATCAACTGCTCCCTGACATACACGGGCAATAGCAGCCCAAATAGCATAGATGCTATACAACAGAGAAGCATGATAGCCATAACTGTAAATCCCAAGCACTATCCAAGTCTACTGATTAGTAAGTATCCCGCATATCAAATGCAAACAAGCAATCACAGCTCAATAGGTAACTGCCAAAACAAGGGAGCAGTTCACTGCTCAATACCTGTAAGTGCATCCAAGTAATAGCCAAGATCCATAATCAGAGCATCAAATCCCATATAGCATCCAAGGTCGTAATGGTAAAAGCCAAGTCATAATGGAAAAAGCCAAGTCAATGTCCAACTACTCAAGGGAATACTCAAATGAATGTTGAGACAAGCTCAAACAACTGCCATCCACAGCCAAAGCATAAAGCATTCACCAAGACATCATAACCCGTACTGGGTAGCCTAGGCATAAACCATGTCATAGATGAAATGCCAACTGCAAAGAAGTGATAGTCAAACCCAAATCGAGCTCTAATCTCAGCTCAAAAGCATTCCGGAGCATAAACAAGACATGTGGCATAGTCCAAATACATCATGACATCATACCGAGTAGTTGGGAGCACCCCATGACCAATAGACATAACCCAACTGTAGCATAAATAGCTTCAGCCTTGAAGTTTTTGGTAGCAAATAATAGTCCAAAACTGAGAAAAATAATGCTCAAACCAAGCTCAAATCAAGTGCCAACTCATAGGCATGCATTCACTGACATGTAGGTACCAACCAGGCATCAAATGGCCATGTAGCATGAGCATAAAATGTAATGACAGGGGGCTACCCTGTTTTGGGTTGCCTATGGACTATGTAAAATAGTTAATGGCTGAGCAAGATCAGCTCCAAAAACATCTCACATGATAGGCATACATTCCCACATCATTGGAGCATTCGGGACCAAGCAGGCGACCAATGTCAATGCCAATGTGGCCCAAACATAAAATGCTAATGTAGCACTACTATAAATTTCTGTGAACAGTCTTGGATTGAAGCAAATCAGCCCACAAATCAATGCCAAGTCAAATTCCAAGTGCTGGGGTCAAATGCCAAGTGCCGGGGGTCCAATGGACCAAGATCAAGTGCCAATGAGTAGCCAAGTGGGTGGGGGAGTTGGAGAATGATCACGTGTTGTCTAGAGCTAGCCAAAAAATGACACAAACTATCCTGAAGGGGGCTGATCACGTTTTTTATGAAGGGGGGACTCAAGGGAGCCACAAGGGGACTCAATAGGTGCCAATGAAGGCCCAAACAAAGCCTCAACAAGCCAAGCAAGGAGGGAAGCTTCAAGCTTCAACGGGGAAGCTCATCAATGGCTGCCCCAACCTGTAAACCCTGATGTACTTGTGTGGATTGAAGAATGAGCGAGAGAGAATAAGATCTCATACCTCATGTAGATCTCGGGAAGAGCTCGTGAAGGAGTGGCTCTGATACCAGTTGAAAGGGATGTAGGAGACGCGGGAGAGAAAAGCACACACAATGTAGGTGCTGTCAACAACGTTATGATAGCCTTATTGCACTTTCATATATATATATGAATAAAGAATATGGGCAGTTACTGTACATGGGTAGGCCCAAGGGCCTTTTACCCCAACACTACTAACATAGGTGAAAGCATCATCATTAGTATCAAACATCTCGATAATACTTTCACCCTATTGGCTCATAGCTATGAATGCTTAGAACTAGGCCTGCTAGATGATAACACAGTTGTAGCAACTAGGTAACTTCCATGTTCATGGGAAGAATTTGAGCTCATTTTTGTTGTAGCAACTAGGTAACTTCCATGTTCATGGGAATAATTTGAGCTCATTTTCATTGAGCATCCTAGCATTGTACAAGAATTGATAGCTACACAAGTAACGAGAGAGCAAGCTCTCAAAGTATGCTCGATCATCACAATCAAATCTAGTTGTATAGATACCATACAAGACAGCCTAGATAATTTAGATTGCATGGCACAATCCAAGTCACCATTCTTGCAAAAGTGGTTTACAAAACATGCATAGTGAGAATGGGTCGGTTGTCAAATTATGACTAATTTTAACATGCCATCAAAACCAATGCTTATAACGCAGATATCTAGACTATCATAGCCAAAACATCTTCCAAAACCTATGGCTTCCATTTTTTGAAGGTAATAAAGTCTCAGCCAATATGGTTGTGTCATATTAAGATGCATATTCACAAAAGGTAGTACTTCCTACTATCAATTGCATAGTAAATGGCCATCACTAGATGGATTATTGCACCTTGGATCCTCCACTCAAAGATGAAGCCCTAGTAATGGGTATGCAATATCTTGGGCAATAGACATTGGCCATGGGAGCTTGCCACTACATTGATTTGACTTTGATGCATTATTCTTTATGGTAACAATACCCAACAAAGGGATATTATTGGATGACATCTATTGGATACTAGAGTATCATTCCCCTTTCTTTTCATTATTCTAACCTTGGATAATCATAGTCATTGATTAGATTTCCACTATGTACTAGTCTATTCATGGATGTATGGTCTCATAGATCACTTTGGCCTTTTGAAGACCTTAATGTAGGGCTTTTTTTTTTGGGTGGGGGGGGGGGAGTGTGTGTGATGGCTGTTGTTGGGGTAGTGGTGCTGTGCATGCACATGTGTGTGGTTGTGAGAAGAAGGAATTCAAATTAATCAATGATACTCAATGATATACAAAAGTAAATCACAAGTTCTTCAACAAGAACAATAGTCTCATATATCGCATAAGAACAACAAAGTTTTTATATTACAATTGAATTTGGGATATACATGCCATGGAGGCCAAACCTGATTAGATAAATTCCCAAAAGAAGGGTTATGCATGTTACTTGCAAAACCAAATAGGTCATCCATTAGTGAGAAGTAAATGGATGATCATGCATATTAGATAGTAAAAGCTCAACCTAGTTCTTATCCCTATATCACCTCCTCAAACAAGTATACCTTGTTTGAGCCCATGGCCACAAGATAGGGTTTTCTTGTTTTGCTATAAACCAAGCATGCAATGTGATATTATGGTAGTTACCTTTCTCCAATAAAGCTTTTTTTTTTTGGCACAAGTGTAATGTTGAGGTCTATAAAAGAGCAACAAGTAGTGACTAGGTAAGGCCATACATGTAATCCAAGACATGAAATTATACCCTACACATCAAATGAAAGCAATCATGTTCAATGTGAGTATGTTTGCCAACAACATTTGTCATTAATATGGTACACTAACACATTAGCAAAGAGTGTTGCTACCACCTTAAAGTTCCTTGTCATCATTGATAGTCATGTATGAAGAGGTTGAAATTTTCATCAATGAAACATGGACATAGATACATGTGAGACATGTCACAAGCTTCTAGCATAACAATGGATGTATAGGCCGTAGAGTATGTTAGAGATTATGCCATGTAGATACATAAAGAATATTAATTGTCAAATGTAAATATGTTAGAAAATGGAGGATGTAATCCACTTGGATGGTTAGGGGAGACTAGTCCTACATACTAAGAAAATGGTTTAGCTATGTGCAGAGATAGCTGAGCGTAAAACATATGCAAGATGTGATGATGCCTTAAAGGGTGGGATCATGAAGGCATGTACAATCTCAATAATGCATCAACTCTTGCCAATGACTAGCACGATCAAGTTTAGTGCACCATGCACATATATTCCAACTAGTTAGAAGTTTTGATATTGTTTTGGCAAGCACATGAATCAATGAAAGCTAGGAATTGTGTCATGTTAATGATGTTGTAACTACAATGGGGGCATTCGATCATGAACGAGCATTTGGGGAGTATGTACAAGGGCCACCATTATGTTGACATGTTTGATAGCAATAAGACTCAATGCAGACACATATAAGGCACAAATGTAATCAAGTTTTAAGAAAATATATGCTAGCATATTGAAGGTTGTTCAATGGTAGATGGGAGCTTGGGTGGCACTACTTGGTGGGTCTTAACTAGCACTACTGGGTAGTATCATACTATAAGAAATATGGTCAAGTCATTAGTGATAATGACTCTACAAGCAAGAATGCAAAAGTAGGCATAAAGGTTGCATCCTATAGTAGACTAGTGCTTGGGAAAATGGTGCCAAGAGTGAGGGAGTGTCTTGAACTCACAATCATTAGTAGAAGCATAATAAGCATAAAATGTGGGGAAATAAATAGGTTAAATGAAAGGATGATGCCCTAACTTTGTAGACATGGGAGGAAGGGGCTCACCTTCAAGATATTGTATTGCTTCATCATCATGAACTTTTCTTGGTCATTATGGCATTGTCCGTTGCCTTCTTACTTGTGTGTGTAGTTGCAAAGGCCCATATGGTTGCAAGTGGGGCCTTTGCAAGGATGCCGTCTCTCGTTGTTCTACACACAATAGTGCTTCTTTCTTATTGAACAAGCATTACTTCCTTGCATGCTTCCTTTAGTGTGACTTCTTTGAATGTCTTAAGAGGGCAATGATTTGCTTCTTCAAAGCAAATATCACAAATAATAACATGACCAACAAAATTTTTTGCTTAAAGATTGGCATGAATGCCAAGACTGGCATAAGAGTAGCATCAAAATTGGGCATTTATGAATCTAGTCAATAGTGTTGGGGGGTTAAAGGCTACATGTGCTTAGTCACCTATGTTTACTTGTACTTACTACATGCACACTTGTACACTATAGGTGGTGGTCACCCATTGCAACTCTATTACTTTATGCTTTATTCTTTCTATGAAAATAGAATAAGGGAAGGTAGGTCACACAATGTGATTGATGGAGTTCCTACACATTGTCTTGCTCTCTTTCTTGAGCCTTCATAGCTCTTACTTTGGCTTGTGCTTCCACTCTTGCTCCACCTTTCAACTAGTATTAGAGTGTGCATTCAAGGAGCTTCATCGACATGCCTTTTAGCCTAGGTGGTGACCTTCATTCTTAGCTTCCATGGAAACCACTCAGTGCGGTACACATTATCCCTATCTCTTGCCGGATCACATTCCAACCTTGATCTGACCTTTCTCCACCATTATTTGAGCTTGCCAAGTGACCCTATCTCTTGTCGGATCACATTCCAACCTTGATCTAACCTTTCTCCACCATTATCCCTATCTCTTGTCGGATCACATTCCAACCTTGATCTGACATGCCTTTTAGCCTAGGTGGTGACCTCCATTCTTAGCTTCCATGGAAACCATTCAATGCGGTACACATTATCCCTATCTCTTGTCAGATCACATTCCAACCTTGATCTAACCTTTCTCCACCATTATTTGAGCTTGCCAAGTGACCTTGGAGGTCCATTAGAGTACAGAAGTCCCCTAGCCCACAATTTGTAGCGCTTTTTAAGGGGCTAGTTTGCATTTGGGGTTCTTCCTAGCTTCTCCAATTCCATCTTGAACTCCATTTGCAAGGTTTGAGGTTAGCCATTGACCTACAATTTAGGACATGTTCATTGTTTGGATAGCAAACATTTGTTTAGTTTATGCTTTTTTGATGCTTACGGGGCAAGCTTGCAACGTTTGGACATGTTCATTATTTGGATAGCAAACATTTGTTTAGTTTATGCTTTTTTTATGCTTACAGGGCAAGCTTGAAATGATTGAATGTTCATTGTTTGGATAGCAAACATTTGTCTAGTTTATGCTTTTCTGATGCTTACGGGACAAGCTTGCAATGGTTGAATGATGTATTGATGCTCGAGAAAAGATTTTCGACTCATTGGAGCTTGTTTAGCTCAGTTCTTCAAGGGTTCTTTGCTATAATATCCTACAAGCAACAAGCATTCACTATTAAAGCTTATGTATTGAATGCCTACACATGACTTGGGGATGCTGCATTGATGTATTGATGCTCACCATTGGTTCTTATGCTTGGATATGCTTATGTTGAGCTCAGGGCTTTGGTTTTGAGCTCTAGTGGGCTACATATTTGCAGTGGTACTTACATTGAAGTGTTATTGGTTATGGGCTTCAAGGCTTATTACCGATACATATTCTTAGATGTATTGCTTCATGTCATTGGGTGCTTGAATTGGCTCTTGGACATTTTAGATTTGCTTCTATGGAAGCACTTTGATATTTTATTATAGATCTTGGACTCTTGAGTTAGTGGGAGACTCTTACTTGCTCATTTACATATGCTCAGTTGGTTATGCTTTATATTGTTCATGCATATATTGATGATTGTGGGATGATTTATCCTAGTTTTTACACTTGGTATCTTCTTCTATCGGATAGGTTTATGAGCTTGAATGCTTTTTTGATTATTTACTTGAGCATCACTCTTCATATGCAATGAGTTAGTTGGCAGATTTGGTAGATCTATATTGCTTTTGGGAGATCTTGTATGCATAATTGGCTTATATACATGCTACTTTCTTGTTTGGGATTGCATCTACGTCTCTAGCATAATTGGGTCTCTTGATATTACTTGGTATCTTGGTGGTTCATGCTTTATTTTGTATTGCTAGTCGCATTGTATATCTTAGTTGGTACTTGGATATTCCTGGCAGTGGAAGCTTTGCATTTTTGGTCTTTTGCTCACACTTTATACTCGTTTACTTTTTTGTGATTAGCTATGCTGAAATTTTAGCTTTAAGAAATTCTTTGAGAGCACACATTTGTTACAGACACTCTATGGTTTCTGTTTTGTAGACAGCTATATCTTGCATTATACCCTACCACTTGCATATGGTTTTAGGCTGATTTTGGGGCTATTTTACTATTATTACAATAGCCTATTTACTCTTTCCTTTGTGGTTATGCTGGCATTAGCTATTGGGGATAGTGCTATCTTTAACATAGACAAGTTGGATAAGACCAACTTCAAAAATTGGAAGACTTAGATTTCACAAGTATTAGTGAAAAAAGAAGCAAATTTGACCATTGAAATGTAAAGGCATAAAGCCCAAGGGATGATTTGGATGAGCTATGTAAGTCCACCATTATTTTGTCATATTGTCCAAGCAAGTGTATTTCAAATGTTATTGAGACAGAAGGTGGTGCATATGATTTATGGCTCACTCGATGTTTAGTTTGCTCACTCTTAGTGTTGGATTCTTGAGTCTGGGGACTTCCTTTCATGTTACCTCTCATCATCATTGGTTTTATACTTACCATAATGCTACAAGTTCAGTCAGACTAGGTGATGATCATGTATGTGATATTGTTAGCATAGGTGATGTGAGACCGCAGTTTGGTCCTAGAGCTCCATTTTTGTTGGATGATATATATCATGTCATGGCTTTGACTAAAAGCCTTATCTCAACTGGATAGATGGATGATTCTGCATGGAAGATGACATGTGTCAACCTCATTTTGCTAAAGATGCCAAGGTTGGTAGCTTTTATGCCTTGCTTGTATCTAGATCTGTTGATAATGTTTTAGCTGTGACCAATCTTCCACATGTATCTCTTCAGCATCATCATCTGGGGCATATGTCTCTTAAACGAATGAAATTACTCACTCATTTACAATATTTGTTGCCTCGTGATTACTCATGTTTTGACTCTTATAAGGATCACTATTTATATCATAGGTAGACTTGTTACTTACATTAAAATTTTGGTTCTACATTGTGGGTGAGCTATTGGCTCTTGTGCATTTAAATGTTTGTGGTCCCATGCCTTGTTATTCATAAGGTAATGTTAAGTATTTTACTATATTTAAAGGTGATTATTTGCATAAGTTTTGGGCCTATCCCATTAAGTAAGAGTCTGAGGTGTTATCCACTTTTTAGCACTTGCTATGTTTGAGAACTTGTTTGGGCATAGGTTGTGAACTATCTATGGTCAAACAATGGGGGTGAATATGTATCTAAGGTATTTGATCAATTTTGTAATAAGAGGGGTATCAAGCATCAGTTGTCCACCCCTTATACCCTACTTCAAAATGGTGTTGTAGAGTGCATGAATAGGCCTATTCAAGAAAGACGCTACAGTATGCTTTGTCAAGAAGACTTACCATAGTAATTTTGGACTAAGGTAGTTACTACTACAATTCATCTAATTGATAGATCCCCATGCAATGCTCTTGGAGGTAGAGTTATAGAGGAGGTATGGTTTGATAAAACCTCCCTCATATATACACTTGCGAGTCTTTAGATGTGAGGCTTTTTACCATATTTCTAAAGAAAAAGACAATAAGCCGGATCTGAAGTTCATTAAATGTATCTTTCTTGGATATGGTGCTATAAGTGGGTGATATGGGCTATCACTTTTGAGATCCGCAGACTTAGAAGGTGATCCATAGCCACCATGATGTTGTGTTCTATGAGGAAAAGATACATATGAGACTAAAGCAGGTAGTTGAAATACACATGGGTGATTTTCAGAAGGAGCCTCCTATTATAGTACAACTAGCCCCAGTTAGATAGCCTTTAACTACTACTATTGATGATGATGTGTAGTAGCTAGGATCCACCTATTGTGTAGGATCATGATGCTAGACAGAGAGGTAGATTGTATTAGAGCTTGACATCTTTTTGATCACTTTGAGCCCTCTATGGATTATGTGATGGTGATAGATTTTGATAAGCCCCTTACTTATAAGGAAGCTATGTGTAGAGGTGATAGTCACTCTTAGAAGAGGGCCATGTAGTCTGATTTTGACTCATTGCAAAAAAATCGTATAGGGAATTTGGTTTTCTTACCAGATAGTAAACATGCATTGCCATGTAAGTGGGTGAAGAGCATCCTTGGTCACCCTAAGCTAGTATACAAGGCATGTTTGGTTGCTAGTGGTTTTAAATAGGAAAAAGGAGTTGATTTTGATGAAATATTCTTCCCTATGGTCAAGATATCAACCCTTCACTTTGTATTGGCCTTAGTTGCACAAATGGACCTAGACTTGTACTACATGAATATGAAGATAGCTTTCTTACATGGGGACCTACATGAGAATATCTAAATGCAACAGCCTAAGGGCTTTGAGGAAAAAGGTAGGGAACACCTAGTGTGCACGTTGAGAAATAGACTTTATGAACTTAAGTAGATATGGATCTGCATCTTTATATGAAGAATGCTTGTGATGGTAGCCTTATCATTTTGGTGCTATATGTTGATGATATATTGATTGTTGCTTAGAGTGCTTATGTCATTGCTCTCAAGAGCACACCACCAAGACCCACAAACCACTTATTTATTCAAGCATTTCAAGCCGAGAGCAATGGCTACCTCACATAGCCATAGAAGGACATGGGATAATTACAGGTGGAGTTTTAGTAGTATTCACTTTTCTTTTCTTTTCTTTTCTTTCATTTTCTTTTCTACTTCTTTCTCTTCTCTTTTTTTAATTTCACTTTCTTCTTTTTTTTCTTTTTTTCCCTTTTTTTAAATTACAAGGGAGGAGCATATTAAGTGGCATCCCATTCATGGACATGGGCCAAGCGTACGGGGAGGCTTGAGGGATTTGCTTTGGAAGGCTTTGCATTGCATATAGCCCTTCAAGTTGACTCTTACATTGAGGGGCGTAGATGACAAAAACATGTGGTTGCACCCAGTGAACCTACTGTCACATATCTTCTAATGGACTCATACAAAATGTTGGTGAAAGGGTGGCTCTCATCATGAGGCAAGCCATTGTGTAGCTATCTATCCCTACATTAATGTCAAAAAAGAGGGGCGGTAACTGCTCTTCCTCTATGGTAGGCTTTTGTTTTAGTAGTATTTACAAAAGGCAGAGATAATTACAGGTGGTAATGAAAGAAGGATCTGGGCAAGAGGAGAAATATCTAAGGAAGTCTGCTATTGATGGTGGGCAAAGGTCCCTTTCAGTGAAGGTTAAGCATTCTTTTAGAGACGTAGCATTGTAGATCATAGGGAAGTCACACCTACCATGCATCTCTTGGTCGAAATCAACTCCAATCCTCCTTGGATAGGGCATATAGGTATAGGATTATCCCTCTCATATGGTAGGGTGCTATAGAAAGCCATCTAGGCATCTAAGTTAGAGTCCCATCTATTTCTACATCACTTACATTGTACCTCATACCCTTCCACTTTCCTGGGCACATCCACCACCTTGTCTTTTCAATAATCCAAAGGCTCCTATTGCCACCTTATGGGTTGTCTCATTCTCTCCTCCAAACCATGTCTTCCCTAACCTTGCTGAGAGTTTTATCAGGTCCTCCACCATCCTTGGAGATAATACCTTGTCTAATGTTCGAGGGCAAGTGAAGGTGAATTCGAAGGGATAGCTGCAATTTTCCCAATGCTCCCATAGTGCAAGTTCCTAGCCCTAATTTATAGGATCACACTCCTATCCTTCTATGTTTGTGCCTCATTTCCACCATTCTTTTAGGTGGTATGGCTTCCTCCCCTTGCTCTTCTGGTTGTGCTTATGGTTGCAAAAGGGGGCTTGGTTCATGCAACTACTCGTCTTCAATGTGGTCATTCTCAAAGTATATCCCCTCTTCATGGATTGGATATCTTGGTTCTTTAGGGAGAGACTATGCTCATTGCTTCAGCTCCTTAAACCCTAGCAATTCAAGTTCTTGCATGGTTAATCTAAATGGGCTCTTTGTTCCTCCACTCCCAAGCTGGTGCTAGGTTTGGGTGCCTTGGCATGAAGTCCATGTTTAAGCACTCTCCTTGCCAGCTCTAATTTCCTTTTGACTTCCTCAATTGTCTCTTCCTCTCCTAACAGAGTGATGTTTAGCACTATGTTTGAAAAGGCTTTTTGCTGCTCCTGCATCCCTATCTCCACCGCTGCAACCTTGCTTTCTACCATGACATACTCACTCTCTGACTAGGAGAGTTTGGTAAACTAAGTCTTTAATTCTATCCTCATTCTTGGATGTCCATTCTTCTGCCTTCTCTTTCATCTACTCCAAACCTTGGTTCTAGTATTAGCTAGAGTGGTGATTACCTACTCCTACTCTCACCATAATATATTCATTTGTTCTTTCTCCTGGTTCCAATGCTCTACTTGTTCCTTTAGGATTGCCTACTCGTGGAGAGCTGCTTGAGGTTGGTTATGCAGCTCAATCAACTTCTTCATGGCCTCTTCATCTTTTTGTGTTTTTTTCGCATGTAACTCTTTTCTTGCTTCCTCTGTTTTCCTCTTTAACTCCTCATTTTTCAACTCTAGACGTCTATTTTCCCTAGAGTTAAAGGCACACATTTTCTCAAGAGCCACATGGTTCTCCCTTTCTTCATCATATAGGTTCTTTTAGGCTTTCTTCACCTTGCCCTGCCTTTAAGGTCTCCTTTAATGCGATCATTTCCCTGTTTATTATGGTCATCACTCTCATTTTTTCTAGCTTGTAGGATGCAAAGGCATTCTTTTCTTCTTCCAACTTTGCAAATGTGGCCTTTTTTTCTTCAGTCATCTTGTCAAGTTGGCTCTCAAGTTCTTTTACCAACTCATCGTACTCTTCCTGTGTTGCACATGGCTGAGGGCACCGAAGTAGTTGATACTTCCAAGGGAGGTGCCTTTGGCCCTTGGCACGATTTAGCATCAGCTATGCCGTTAGCCTTTTAGTTCTTGCAAGTGGGGCTCCTTCACTTGGTGCAAGTGCAAGTTCTTGCACTTTGTTAATGAGATACTACACACAATCCATGACATTACTTTCATTGACCGCACCTTTGGTGGTTCCTTGCATTGGGGTGATTGTTGGGTGACCATGATTGGTGGGATTGCGTGCACAAGGACCTTTCCCTTGCCTTCCACCAATTGATCTCTGTCCTGCCTCTTCTGCAGTAGCACTGGTGCTTGGCATGTCCTCCCGTGTGGGGCTCATCATAACAACCTCTTGAGATCGAGACGGTTGGTCCACTGATCTTCTAATGGCCAAAGTTATTTGCTCCTCCTCCTCCTCCTCCTCCTCCTCCTCCTCCTCCTCCTCCTCCTCCTCCTCTTGTCTCTGTCTTTCTTCCTCTTCCTCTTGTTTCTTCTTGCGCTCCTCTTCAAGTTTTCTAAAGTCCTCTTCTAGCCTTTACAATTCTTTGTTTTCTTCTATGGTGAACCTGGTTCTCCTGATAGGGATTTTTAGTGTGATCCTTATTCTTTCTCCTTGGCTTGACGACTCTGAGCCCTGCTATTTGCAATGGCTATCATTTCACTTGAGGCTTCTTGCTGTTGAGTGGTACGATTAGCTTCTTTCTCCTTAGCAACTTGATTTTCCTTCCTGTGTTGGTCTTTATTGAATTCTTCCTCCCCCTACTCTTCTACGAGATTGAAGCATGAGGCCTCAATGGAGTGGCAAAGGTATGCTCCTCTTGGATTGGTGATGGTTATTTGTATGCCTCTTTGTATGGAGAAATGGGTAAGGGAAATGTAAGAAGTCTAGGAAGAGATGCCTAAATCCCATAGGCACAATGGAGAAAAAGGGAACCATCATGAGACTATAAAGTATTGTACTTTCTTATCATTTGAAGTAATGCCATTGTTCTTTTTCTTTTCCATCAAGTGTCAGTATAATTGTCCATATACACAAGATTGTGTTTATGAGTCCGAGTATTTAATCTTGGAACCTAATTCACTTGTGTGACAATCATTGTCTTCATGAGTAGTCTTTATCTTTAAACCTCCACAGTCATACTCTAGATTCCTATTTTTAAAAATGGTATCAAAGCTCAGCTGAGCATGGCTCATCTCTCCTCTCTACTCCTCCAACTTCCCTTCATCTCTGCCCAGCTCAGTCTAAGCTCAGTTTGAGTATGTGACTTCATCTCCCCACTTGAATCACACTCTCTGTGCCTAGCAGCCATTGCCAAAGCTTGCACCCTGTCACATTGGAGCTCTTGAATCTCCCAAACTAAGCAATATCTATTGAAGCTTTCTTCTAGACATATCCTCTACAACTCAGGATGCACCATCCTATTACTTTATATCTTGACATTTCATGTTGTAGGGCCCCGCATTGCCAAAATTTTTCATTGTTGTCCTAGATAAGTGCATAACAGGTTGTCGTAAGACTGGTTCTCACTCTACGCTTCACGATGTTCACTTTGGTTATAGGGCTTTTGAAGCCCACCTCATAGGCCTTCTACCCACTAGATATCTCCTGTAATGATTGCTTATACATGCTGTTGTTGGAAATAAAACCAGTCGCCTATGAACCCTAACCAGAGGGCAGCCATAGCCTTTGAGCTTAAAGCTTGTAAATTTCTTTAATTTTTCATTCCTTTGGGCTCAAAAAATCCTCTATAAATCTAATTCTCTCTTATCTACTCAGTGCCTCATTCAAATTAGCAACAATGGAAGTGAGAAATCAAAGCTCAAGATCAACATCAAATGCTTCAACTACATAGTATCTCTTGATACTACCTAGTGTTGGTTAACACTAATATTCTTGTATTTTTTGACACATTCAAAGACCAACTCTCTTACTGATTAAATCTCATATTTGAAGCTGATTCTTGTTTCATGCCAAGGACAAAGCAAGAATGTCTTAATGTGGAAGCTCTTCAACTTGAAGAAGAACAAAAATATGACTCTTAATGCTCATTTACACTATAGGGAAGCCATATCCATTTTTCACTTGAAGCTCATTTTTTCCTTCATTTTCTCACTCTTGCCACTTGGATCAAGTCATTACCACTATGATCTGGTTAACCATTAAAGTTTTCAGCAAGTTTACACATCAAATCAGCAACAAGGAGGGGAGATTTGGAAGACCCAAGGAACAACATCAAATTTCAAACTAGTATCTTTTGATACTACATTGTCATTGCTTGTGTCTCTTGACACATCCAAAGTCAGCTCATTACTAACCTAGATCTAAGAATTCTAGTGTTGATTTGCCATTTTTACAATCACTCAACATGGGAAAAGACTCATTGACATGTTGCTTTAATGGAGTCGGGTTTCATACCTAGCAAACATGGATAACGATTATCTTGATGAAGAAGGGCTTATATGAACGATCACTAGCGGTTAGGAGAAGAAGTCTAGAAATGTTGCTATTGCAACAACTTGGCAGAAAAGTGATGAAAAGGCTCAATCCGTCATAAAGCTTGAGTTGGATGATAGTTACATCCATCATGTGGATACTTGTGAAGCCTCTCATGGCACATGGGACCAACTTAAAATTTTTTTTGGAGCTCAATCCAAATCCTCTAAATATGGGCTTTTAATTGAATTATTTAGACTTGATATGAAGAGCACTACCTCCCTAGCAACTCAATTGAATTACATGGAACATCTTTTAACTCAGCTTGCAAGAATCAAAATAAAGATGGATGAGGATGTATACATTGGTATTTTGTTGAAAAGTCTTTCTCCCTTAATATGGTAATGTTTTGACTACATTAATTAACATTCCAAACCCTAAATTGGTTGACATTAAGGCTTCTTTGCTAGAAGAAGAAAAGAAGATCAGAAGCAAAGAAGAGCCAAAAACTTCAAAAGATGAACAAATGCTATATGTAACACCAAGTACAAGGGAAAGAAAGACCACTTGGTTTGTGACTTCTGCAAAAGAACTAGACACATTGAGAAGTTGTCATGCTTGGAAAAAGTCTCAGAAAGTCTACCTTGCAGTTGCGAAAGAAGAAGAAGATTGTGGAAATGAAGAAGAAGAAGAAGAAGAAGACCACCAAGAGAAGGACAAGCCTCACCAATCCTTCTATTCCCACTGCTCTGATAGACTCTTTAAGTCTTATATGAACTTGCCTTAGTGCTCCTTTCATAAGCTTTGTTAAACTCCTCATGTAACTTATTGCACTACAGCCTCTGTACACTTTGTGAAGCCTATGTTACAAACCTTGGATGTCCACCATGTTTTTGGTGCCCATACTTAGCCTTGTTTGCAACAACCTCTAGATTATTACCATGTTTGTGGTGTGCCCATACTTTGTAGGTAGTTGTTCACTAAAGCCTCTACACACTGTGTGCCTTCTTGTTTGTGATTGAGGAGGGGTGTTGAGATTTTGGCAATCACATCCATTTATATGCCTCTTTGTATGGAGTAGTAGGCAAGGAAAATGCAAGTAGTCTAGGAAGAGATGTTTGAATCCCATTGCACAATAGAGAAAAAGGGAACTATCATGAGCCTATAAAGAATTGTACTTTCTTATCATTTGAAGTAATGTTATTATCCTTTGTCTTTTCAGTGAAGTGTCATTGTCATTGTCCATATACACAAGATTGTGTTTATGAGTCCAAGTATTTAATCTTGGAACCTAATTCACTTGTGTGACAATTATTGTCTTCATGAGTTTAGGATTTGTCTTTCAATTTCCATAGCCATACTCTAAATTTGTGTTTTTAAACACTTCTTCTGTTTCCACCTCCCCCAAGGCTTCTTGAATTGTAGCTATCGTCATCCCTCCGAACCCTATGGTTGATGCCTTAGATGCTAGTTTTTTCCTTTCTAACTTCGTTGTTATATTCGGAGACTCTCCCTTGCTACCCTTTGGCACTGTTGCTAGCATCCTGGCTGATGCTTGGATTGATTTTTGGACATAAGCATTCTAGTTCACCTTGTCCAATGCATTTGCTACAAGGCTTTCAAGCAAGGGCACTCCTATTCTATTCATGAGGGTGTTATACCTTTTATGTGAGAAGAGGGTGTGGACTATCTTTGCTTGAAGTCTAATGGTGGGCTTGGGGATATCAGCCAAGTTGATTCCATCATTCATGTAGACTTTCTTCTTGTCCATATCCCAGCATCCCATAGCCATCTCTCTTCAGCCTCTTCTCCAGCTTTTCCACTAGCCCCCAAGGCCTTCTCCCCAATTTTTGGGCTAGGTTCAATTTCCATCCTTCTAGTGGCATCTCCCTATCTAATTATTATCATGCCACTATTCTTCTGGGCATTAAGGGTCTTCAAGAACTCGGTGCATTTGCTATGGCTGATGTCATGCCCCACCTTCTCCAGGTACTTGGTAAGATTGTATTGTTCTATTATCTGCCTGACTGCCTCTTCTGGTGTCACCAGCTCCCCAAGTTGTGGATGCTATGGTATTTCAATTGGTTGAAGGCAACGATCTCCATGGCTAAGCTTTATTTTTTGCGTTCCTCAATTGAGAATGGGAGCCTATTGGTTTTATCCTGCTATCTTGCCATTTGGGTTCCTATCACCACATGACAACCCACAATTAGTTCTCCTTGAAGGACATTTCTTTCGTGGAAGGTACAATTATTAGAAAAAACACTATCATATGATGAAATGTATAAATCACAAAATGAGAATTTATACATCAATTGATCCATACATTTCACGCAATAACTTCATGGAGCATTTTTACTAAGAGAAGAAGAAAATTCCATTTATCGTTTTCTTTAAAGTTCAACCCCTATTTTGATTTTTCATTCACCTTCCACTTTACCCCCTCCCCCCTGGAAATGATGAAAATCCTTCCTAGGATTGTGGAAGTAAAGGTGTAAGGGCCTTCAGTGTGTCCTTGGTGTGCCTTACTGTTTCAAGAGCCAATTCATAAGACTTTGGATTATACTCTAGGGTTGCATAACAATCCATATCGTGTGGGCGAATGCCACTTGTGTGATGTAAGTTAATACATCGTTCAAGAGGTCACTTGAGTTGATTCGGCTTGTAATGTGGAGTTCCTCCTCCATTAGGATCCTATCCAAGTATAGATGTAGCATGATATTGTTATCTAATGGCCAATTTCTTGTCATTGCTAATACTTGAAATGAAGTTGGGAGCACATATGTCTAGTCATACTCGAAGGTCTTGATGGCATGTCATTGCACCATATTGGTCATGATCTGATAACCCTCATGTACCCATTGAATGCATAGAGTATACCACTTGCGTAAGAAATTGGACTCGGATTCAACTAATCATTGGAGCTCGGCAAGTTTCTATGGTGGTATGGGAATTTTACTTTTCTTGAAGGATGGGATTAATCGTTGGCTTAAGGCATGTTCTCGTAAAATTTCATTGGCAATCATCTCTTCTACAATGGTGGAGGCCTTAGTGAAGATTTATTCATGTTCTTCCCAAGAACATGGCAAGGAATGTACCTCATTTGCTATGTTTTCGTCCAATAGGCCTAGGTCCAAGCATTTGTAACTTCTAGCAAATAATGTAAAAGTTGAGTCCAATCGTTGAATGCACATTATTAAGCCATCTCCTATATCCATGGCCATGTCAAAATCCAATTTAAGGATAGATCATCATTGCTACGATGGCTTAAGTCCTATTGGTGGCTTTGGTTTAATCAGGCTGGACAGGTTTGTGCATGGTGTTTCCACTTTGGGATTCTCATTGGGTTTGGTAAGCATGGTTTAAGAAGTTGATTGGGTTTGGAGTTTGGTTAACACTTTGTCATTGGAGTTTGCAAGGGTGATCACATTAGAATTATTAGGTGGGAGCTCATTAATGAGTGGTCGCTCATTGACACTTGGTTAAGCTTTTGGTCAATAGACCATTGGACCACTCATGGGTTGAGCATCCTTCCTCTTGGTGTTTCTCCTCCCCTATTTTGATTTACATTTCTAGGCCTCAGTTTTTGGAGTATGAGAGTAAGGACCATACATGCCACTTGAAAGTTTAGGCAGCCACACCAGGGTGTTACCTTCATAGTAGCCTTAGGCCAACAATAGGACTTTTGGAACCTAGCGCAGCAAAGTCACCTATGAACTATAGAAGATCCAGCTCCTATGTTTAGGTCTCGAATGTGAGGCATGGAAACTATGAATTCCCAATGATTGGCTTTTGTGGGGCTATGGTGTATGCTTGGGAACCCACTTGAGTGTTTGGTTCATAGCTTTGGTTGTGGTCTCTAGATGCTAGTGGGACTTCATCATGGGTGTACATTGTGGTACGTTACCCCCTCCTTAAGGCTAACATTAGGTTTAACTACGACTGGCACTATAGGCTTTTGGACGGCTATGGTGCCCTTGCTGAAAGTCGTTACTATTCTAACATTGCCTAATGGCAATGTGGATGCACTACGAGTCATAGTCAACGTTACTGTAAAATTTTTTTCGAACATGCAACCCAATACTGATTCATTATCAACACTTTGTTTGTTAGGTAGCACATAAAAGATGATGGGTAAGCTCTTAGTCTCAATAGAAACCATTAGTTTGCATTTACCCAAGAGTGGATAGGATTGCCCTCCAAATGGGATGATTTTTACATGGGTTGGTTGCAATTGGGGTTGACCCATGGTAGTCTAGTGATCATACATTAAGATGTTAGAGTCAGCTCCCTCATCAATTAGCATGTCAAAGGTGTATGCCTTTTGAGCAGTCATGATTATTCATATGTAGGCTAGTGCTACTGCTTCCTCATCCTTCTCCTCTAGTTCAATGATGGTTGCAACTCTCACATTCATTGGTGGTTCTATCATTAGAGGCACATGGAGTGGATGTGACAGAGGGTAATACTTTTTTATACGACTTCTATTGAAAAAACCTATGCCCTCCTCCTCTAGGGTTTCAAGTTTGACATTGCCCATTCTATTGATATTGCAAACCTTGAAAGGTCCCAATCCCCTAAATTTCACCTTCTACTTGTGTCCCTTGATAGAGTACAACAAGACTAGCTCTCCTTGCTCGAAGTCTCATTGTTTGGTGTGCTTGTCAAACTAACTCTTGCATCACAGCTTCTCATAGATTAGGGCATGGGTTGCCATGAAACTGGTCTTAAATAGGCATTCTAGCTCTACCAATTGATTTATCCATTCTTCCTTGCCCTCCCATCTCTCTTGGGCTACTATTCTCAAGCTTGGAACAAAGAATCCTACTGGTAGAATCGCTTCAGTTCTATAGGTCAATTTGAATGGGGTTTGTCCTATGGCTTTTTTATAGGCCCCATCCTACATGCCCATAAAGCTACCATGAGCTTGTTGTCCCAATCACTGCATGAAGTAGAGACTACCTTTGTTAGGACATTCATCAAGATCTTGTTCATGGATTCAGCTTGATCATTAGCTTGAGGATAATACAATGAGGACTTTGAGTGTATTTCCACAAGAATGTGGATAACAAATGAGAAATAACTTATTTAATGAAGTGTGTGCCTTGGCCAACTCTATGGGGCAACCAAACCATGAGATTACTTGCTCCCAAAGGAACTTGGTCATGGTCCTAGTATTATTTTGTGAGTTGCTCGAGCTTTCACCCACTTGGTGAGATAGTCCATGGCAACAATGATGTACTTGACTGGTGAGTCTGTGCCTCAGGCTAATTGGACTAATGAAATCAATTCTCCATTTCTCAAATGGTTGGCATGCAATCACTGGGGTCAACTCCATTTTGTCCTTACTAATAGGGACTTTGATTCATTGGCACTCGTCATAGTGCTTCACAAACTTGGCCACATCGCGGAATAGTGTAGGCCACCACAATTGGGACTGGAGCACCTTGTGTTGTCGAGTCTCCCCAATGAAATGTCCTCCAGTAATCTTGCCATGTGCTTATGTGAGCACATCGTGTATTTTGTGTTCACAGACACATCTCCTTAAGAGTTCATCCTATCCTAACCAATACAATTGATCAGCAATCAGCTGATAGGGTTGGATCTTCAAGATTAGTCTTCTTAACCTAGCTTTTGCTATGGGTCATTCAGGTAATCCATTCTCTAGGATGTGGACTATATCATCCACCAATACAGTGTGAGGTCTGCTCTAAACAAATCTTATTCACTAGATATTCTAAAAAGATGTGCATCCGGTAGGTCATCAATGATGCCCTGTCCAACCGCTTCACTTGTGGGTATGCAAGACATATGATCTGCCATATAGTGTTACTTGCCTTTGCATACCACAGAGAAGTCAAAATTCCAAAAGCAAAAGTAATCATTGAGCAATGTGTCATGTTGCACATGGTTTATTCGCTAGATAAAGCAATTCTTTATAGCTAGATGATAATGTCGCTAGATGATAATGTCTAAAATTCTTTATAGCAAATACCATGGCTAATCCTTCCTTCTCTATTTTGGAATAGTTCATTTTCATATCAACAAGTTTTCTGCTAGCAAAGCTCACTAGATAATCAAGGTTATGCTCACCAAGTTGGCACAACATTACCCCCATGGTAAACTTTGGTACATCAATATTCACATGGAAGGTAATGGACCAATATGCACCTCTTAAGAAAGGGGCTAAAGTTAGAGCCTATTTAAGCCATTCATAGGCTTACTAACAATCTTTAATCCACTTGAATACTATCAATAGCTTGTACAAAGGTCTAGCAATCAATGCATAGTTTGGCACAGATCACTGGTAGTACCTTGTGTGGCCTAAGAAGTAATGGACTCCCTTGAAATTGGTCGAAGGGGGAAGGTCTACAATTACCCTAAATTTCAAGGAGTCTGTAGGTATCCCATTCCTTGACACAATGTGCCCTAACATACAATCATGCTTCACCCAAAAGTGGCACTTTAAGGGGTTCAATGAGAGACCGTATTGCCTACAGCATTCAAAGACTATTCATAGCTTTTCTAAGATCTCTTTCTAGTTGGTGTGGATGCACAAGTCATCAACAAATACTTTCAACCAATTTTTGAGCATGTCCTTGAAGATGGCACACATCAGAGTGCTAGAAGGTAGTAGAGGCATTGGTCAATCCAAATGGCATGACTATGTAGGCAAACACCCCCCATTCGGTCGAAGGCGAATGTCGCCTTGTGCATGTCGTTCGGATGGACTTGTACTTGATTATAGCCTGAGAAGCAATCCAAGAAACTATAGACTTCCTTTCTTGCCACTCTCTCTAGCATGTGCTCAGTGTATGGTAATGGGTAGTTATTGTCTCTCTTTGTAGCTACATTGACCTTTTTATCATTCACGCACACTCGAATATTTCCATTCTTTTTCATGACTATCACTATGGGTGATACCCAATCTGTGTACTCTATCTCATAAATGAATCCTGCATTTGGTATCAATCTCTTCCTTCACTACACATGCATGCTTAGGATTCATTGCATATGGTTGTTGCTTAACTAGTACTACATCGGGGATTATGGGAATGCTATGAGTCAAATGCTCGGATCTATTCCCTTCAGCTCGTCTAAAGACCATGCAAACACATAGGAGAACTCTCTTAAGAGATTTATGAGATCATTCTCTCCCTCCTTAGCTAAGTTGTCCGCTATGTACATAGCTTGTCCCCTTCCCTTGCCAAGTTGACTTCCTTAACTTTGGTTGGTTTGATGGGTTCACTTTCCTACCCTTTCTGCTTGGCTCCTCCTAACACCACTATTCGATCACCCTTCTTGAACTTCGTGAAGTGCTTGGGCAGGACTTGGGGTTTCTTCTATTGGTCAACTTCTGAAGACTTTGACTATTTCCTCCTCTCTTCTTTAGCCTCTAGTGCCTTAGGTGGACTAGGAGGTTCCCCTTGGTACATTTGGTACTAGGTGGTCAAGGCATTTCGAGGTCACTATCAGAGCTCACCTCTAACTTAGATTTGTACTCGCAATCCTCACTGGACAAGGCTATATCTCCTGGTGGTTGTAGCTCTGAGGCTAACTCCACTCCAAATATTGATGTGGTGCCAGGCTAGACTAATCCTACTTGATCATAATCTACTACCTCTAGGCATTCCAACCAAGTTCAGTCACAATCTACCTTGGCAACTCCTTCATTCACTCTAAATGTGTTGACCTCTTGGGGTTTAGTCTCCTTTTCCTCTTCACTTTCCTCAGTGATGGAAGAATAGTCTTCATGCTCATTGTCAAAATCATCATTCTTAGACTGTGTGTTTTTTTAAGGGTTCCTGTCCTCAAATTTTTTCTCACTTGGTCATGAGAGTCTAGTTGTATGATAGGTTTAAGTCATGTACCTTACTCCATCACCACTCCTTACTCTCCATGAGATTCTTGAGGGGCTTTAGGTTTGCAGTTGGATTGCCAACTAGCTCACTTAATAGGTACTCGAGGATTCTATGGAGTTCCAACTTGTTAGTTGGGGCATGATAGGTGATTGGTATTGGTCAGTTGATGGAGCTCCTAGCCATCATGCATAGGGCACTATGGGTAGGTTAGAAGTTATGGCTTCATTGGGTTTGCTAGTTGAGTTTACCGCTTGCCTATATTCACTCTCATCCTTCAAGAATGGGAGATCAATGGTTGCCAACACATACATCCAATCTTGCTCATCCTCAAGACAAGGAATGTACTTAGTTATGGGTCCATACTCACTTCTAGCCTTTGAATCGCCCTTCAGCATGGATGGCATACTAGGTCCAGTAGTGAGGTCTTCCAAGTGTGTCCATCTTCATTCGAATTGCTTGTGATCTATTGCCTAAAAATATCATGCCATTATCCCAATTCTCTATCACTCGAGCATTCCTCATCCAAGGTCTACCAAGCAGGATATCATAATCCACTCCCTTCATAACTATGAAGTTTATGGAGAATTGAATTCTCACTGTCTTTAAAGCCTAATCCTTTAGGACTCCGAAGGGTCTAACTTTCATCCCATTCGCTCGAGTGACATTGAACCATGAAATTTCCACCAGTGGGTTCCCCTAAGCTTGCAAGATTGCATGGCTAAGTACACTAACTCCTGCTCATGTGTCTATTATCCCCTTTCGCATTGTATCTCCTAGGGCAACAATAGGTAAGACTGCATACATATCAGTGCCTTCCCAAAAGGCCATTACTTGTGGGGACTTAGACATTGGATTCAATGTTAGGCTTGGTATGTGCGTCACAGCGTCACGGTTGGGGAAGTCTTGCAATTCGTGTATATTGGTTTATTCTACCCATTGGCAATCGGAAATGCATAGTGTCATGCTGCCTAAATCTTCCATAGTTGGCACAAGGCTAGGATCTAGGATTGGACATTCAGATCAGGAGGGTTCCCACCACAATGCACACATTGCAGGTGAGTCACAGTGGCCTTCGAATTGACTCTTGTAGCTTGGTTAGCTCCAGCTATGCTTGGGTCTGGTCGACACTCTTTCATTTATCTTGCTCGCTAGGGATTGCTCGTTCACTGAGTGTTGTGGTTCTCTCTTGGCATTTCTAAATTTGTTGTTCCCTTGCTATGTAACCCTAGAGCTTCTCTCTCTAAGCAAGTCATCCACTCATATGGCCTCCTCAAAGAATCTTGCTAGAACATCACTTTGTAGGTTTGAGTTGCTCCCTAAGGCCTTATAGAGTTCTTCATTGCGGATCATGTTGATGAATATGGTGGAGACTACTCTCTCATTGGGTCACTCAATTGCTATAGGTATCCTCTTGTAGAGACTCCTCACGTGAGTGACATATTCTCATATGCCATCTTTGTCTTTTTGGTTGACATTTGCCATCAGTTTAACAATGAGGTTATTAGAGTATCCTGCCTCTGAGAATCTCTTGATGGAGACATCCTTTAGATGGGTGAAGTTATTGTGATCAGTGTTATCTAGATTAGTCTGTCCCTTATCTTCTAAGCAGAGACCAAATGATTGCACCCATTAAGTAGAGTCCATGAGGTTATTAGCCTCGTGCACCTACTCAAACTGCTTGATGAAGTTGTAGGGGTCATTGCCTGCTTGATATTTTATTGAGTTGCTTGGCAAATATGGGTATCTTTGTTTGGCTTTTGGCATTTGGGGTGACTTCCAACCCCACTAGCAATGATGTTCCCAAGACTGGCTCGCTTTGCTCAACGTTGGTGTTGTCTAGCAATCGCTTCATGAGTAGCTTGCTTGCTATAAGGTCTACTTCTAATGCTCTCTCCCTATCGATATTGCTTCCCGTTTTGTTTCTACCTGAGATGGCTAGGATCCTATGAACCTCGATGAGCTCTCTCTCCTGGCATAACCTTTGAGCCCTTTTCTCTTGGCTATAGCTCGCTATGCATTGCGGTGCAATCCTTCCTAGCCTCCTCTCCTCCACAAGGTCAGCTATGATATCAGCTATAAGTCTTCCTTGATGTGTTATCCTTGTATATTGGTCATACTGAGTGATAAGTCATTGGATATCATTCAGGTACCCTACCACGTTGAAGTCAAGGCCAAGGTTCTCGTTCAAATTGGTACCTTGTTGACATGGTGGTTACCTCCTAACCCACTAGTACTTCTATGAGGTCGACTAGGTCTTCTAAAGATGTGTCTCTAATCTTGGCTAGTCCTTCCTTCCCTCAGTGGTTTATTGGTTCTGTCTACCGCCCATAGACCTTTGTTTCTGGTTTCTTGGGTCACTTGTATAGTTTTTAGGGTTGTACTCCTATTGGTGGGCTTGTTTCTTAGCTTAATTCCCTTTAGTGTATTCCTTGTTAATCCAATCAATCCTATTGGTGCGACTCGATGTGAGCAGTGCGAAATCATGCTTTCCATTTTTTTCACATGCACTTAAGTGTCTATAATGTAGAGTGTAACCTTCAATGAAGTCAATCACATCCAATCAATTTCATGCCATTTGCAGCTTTTTTTGTGTGGATTGTGATTACTCCTAACGATCTATTTTGGGTCCCTCACGGGTTGTGATAGGTGATCTGATGCATGATCAGCCCTAGTGGTAAATTTGCATCTCTATCAGGGGTAAGTGGTCGGGGTAGGTAATTCTAGTCACTCTTGGACTATTAGGTCAAAGTTTTGAGTACAAACAGCTCTATGGTTGTCACAGACTGGGTTCCAACCTAGAGTGTCAAGTAGCTAGCTGGCCCTAGTAGGACTTGGAATGATAAAAATTTGTCAAAATTGGTGTTCTAGACAACTCGTCTGAGTCCCAAACTTGGCTGTCTGAGTCCCAGATTCAATCATCTAAGTGGGCTCTTAAGGAAAAGGGTTGTTTGAGTGGTTAGGCCTGAACTCAAACAAGGGACAACAGGCATTCGAGTCAGCCATCCGAGACCTGAGGGTTGTCTATTCAAGGCTCAAAAGATGGTCCAAGTCTGAGTGGACTATAGGTACTCGGATGTCCATTGTCGAGGGGAATTTGGTCGTCTGATGCCTATGGTCACCATTGAGTGGCACAGGAAAAGTGTTGAATATCACAAATATTGATTTTAATGATCTAATGCACAACCTATAATGCACCCAAGGCTCTAACTTAGTGCAACAATCATCAAGGGAGACTCAAAACATACCTGGATCACACAAATACGATGATACCATCGATTTTTTATGCTACTGCCTCTTGCTGTGTAGCTCTCTATCTCTCTCAATAGCTCTTTCTCTCAATCTCTCAGTGTGCAAATAAGCTCTCTCTTCCCCCTTTTCCACCTTTTGTTCCTCTCTTTTTCTTCTCTATCCTAATTCTTTTCTAGGTATTGAAAATCTTTTTCCTTTTCTTCTCTATTCCACTAAGACAGAGACTTATGTTTTTCTTCTTTTCTCCTTATTTCTCAAACCTTAATGTCTTAACCTAATCAAAATACACCTCCTACTCTAACTAATGCAGAAAAAGCTTCCTAAATGTGAACTAATCCACAAGAGAGATCGAATGGCCTCTGATTCCCTCGCTTCCTACCTAAGACCAAGCATCATTTTGGAGATGAACTCCTACCCCATCACTCAATTTGGAGTGTGCGAGCACTCAAGCTTGAATCCATTGGTCCCGACAATGGAGCCAAAATATCATCACTCTTGAGAGTACACCACCAAGACCCACAAACCACTTATTGCTTCAAGTGTTTGAAGCCAAGAGCTATGGCTACCTCTCACATAGTTGTGTGCACTCTCCCACACGCAAATGTAGTGAGCTTATCCTTGAATCGGATCAAGTTGCTTCCTCTCACAAATCTGTCAGTAGCTCCTCGATCCAAGATGCGCTTTCAAAGAAGCTCCATCTCCAAGCTCCAAGCTTTGCAACCTCCATAGCCATGTGTGCGAGAAAGGAGAAGAGAAGAAGAAGAAGATGGAGAGAGGAGAAGAAGAGATTCTCCATGGTTCCTCACTCTCATATGCACACACTCTCCATCTCTCATACATAAGAATGGAGCAAGAGCAAGAAGCAAGAAGAGAGCAAGTTTGGCCACACACTAAGAATGAGCTTCTTCAATCACTTTTTGACTTTTATGCATGCCCTATCCCCTCCTTGGACGGTCATCCCCTTTTTGGTATTCGTTCCTCCACTGTCTTTACTCCTCCTTCCTATTAGCATTGGCCTTAATCTATGCCTCTCATTCTTTACAACTTGCATGGGAGAGAGTCCATCCTCTTTTACAAGATAAATTAGAGGGCGCCTGGTGCTCTTTTTCCAAAAATATTAGATGGGCTTATTCTTATGCACCTTCCTCTTACATTTAGACTTTTTCCTACACTTTGTATCTTCAAATTTTTGTTATTGCACCTTTGTTCTCTATCTTCTCTTGCCTTGGGACTGTCTTCCACTTTCGATTTTTTGGATTTTCCATCTTGGTCTTCTGAGGGTTAACATCTTGTGATTATCTCGAAGCTTTGAAGACTTATCTCAAGAAGAGATTTGAGATGAAGGACATGGGATACACCTCTCAAATCCTTGGTACGTTCATTATGCACAATCACTCTAATGGACTCCTCCACACATCATAGAAGGAGTACATCCATTAAGTCCTTGAGTGGTTCTATATACAAGGTGTTAAGCCTATTGGCTATCCATTACCATCCCATGTGAAGACTAGTTAGGAAAATTTTCCCTAGTCATCAGATGATGAGAAAGTTGAGATGACCAAGTTCCCATATGCATGCATGGTGGGTATCTTGATATATGCCATGATCGCAACTAGATTCTGACATAGCATTTGCACTGGGAGTTTTGGCTTGTTACATGGTGCCACTTGTCAAACAACAATGGGATACCATGAAGCATATCATGAGATACCTTAAGTGCATTGCAAATATGTGCATTTGTTATGGTGGCTAGGATACTAGAGTTGTGGGGTACATAAACTTTGATTATGCAGGACATGCAAATAGTAGGAAGTCCACCTCTAACTATGTCTTCAGTTTTGTTGGAGGTGTTTTTTCTTGGATATCCTGGTTATAGAAATGCATGGCCTTGTCTACTATTGAGGTTGAGTACATTGTAGCCATTGAGGCTTGTAAGTTGGCCCTATGGTCAGGCCATTTGGTTATAGACCTTGGTATGACTATGACCCTTGCATTGCATTCAAACTCTATGAGTACCATTTAGTTAGCACATAATTTGTCTTTCATGCAAATACCAAGCACATTGAGGTCCATTATTACTTCATCACAGAGAGATGATTGAGGACAAGTAGATAGATCTTTTCAAGATCTCGACTAACAAGAATCTTATAGATCTGCTCACTAAAGCTCTCCTAGCGGAACATTATGCCTTCCTTAGGAAGATTATGGGTGTTGGATAAGATGATGCCTATTCCTCATTCAATTATACTTCTATGTACACATTCTACTTTGTCACGTTTTTCATGTTTCCTCCATACTCAAGCACATTTTCCTTTAAGTGGGAGGCTATTGAGGGTTTGTAAGGTGCCCGCCCTATCGGCTATCCAGGCATGCTTTTAGCGGTCTATCAAGAAACGAATCTAAGTGTCGTTGCCTAGCATTCCCATGGAATGTTCTGAGTTTTGTCACCTAGGGTTTCCCGAATCCCCCTCACAACAGAACGTTCACGGCCGAACCCACTAGGATCGACCTGAAATTTGGGCTCCAAGTGGCTAAGGTCTCTTAACAGCATTCTAGGGTTAGATCTTGGACATCCTACTTTACATAGAGATACCCAAGCCAAAGCAGACTCATGCCGCACTTGATTCAAAGAGAATGGGAAACGAGAGGGATGCACCGCTCAACCTCTCTGCCCGTAGGGCATAGTCTCATTCCCGTCCCCTAAAACAGCATGAGTCAGGTTGTAACCTAACAATACCTAAAGGTCGAATGATGGTAAAATCTTGTGAGAAGCCTCTTAGTTCTTTGGGACCACCCTGCCGTAGGACAAACTGCGATCGCAGCGCGTGTGATTTTGCAAATCCCTCTCTTTATTTTTTTCTTTTTATAAAATCTCCAAAACTAACTAAAACATCACTTGTCTTTTCTTTTAAATGACATCCAGTTCTAGAAATCTCCACATCTTTTTAGGATAATATCTAAAATATTTAAAATATACTAGTTTTGCCCAAAATCTAATATTTTTGGACCATCCAAACTATACACATTAATACTAGTGATTAACATAGCTCATAAGTCTCGTTCACATTGTAACTTACGTAAAGGCTGGCTATGGTCCTTGTCAATTCGAGAAAAATATCAAATTTACGACTCTCGATTTTTTAAATAAAATATTTTTAATTAAATAAAAATCCTTAATTATTAATATTAGTTGGTTTTTTACTTTAGTTAGTCTTTAGTTAGTAATCTTACTAACTTATTAATTTACTAACTAACTTTTGAACTAACCAACTAACTTATATTGTGTGGAAATATTACAAGGTTAAAGGCTATATGTGCCTAGCCACTACATCACTTGTACTTACTACCTACACACCTGTATACTGTAGGTGGTAGTGGCTGCCCATAAGGGAAGGTAAGTCACACATTATGACTGATGGAGTTTGCACACACCATCTTTCTCTCTCTTATTTGAACCTCCATAGCACTTTCTTCCACTCTTGCTCCACCTTTCAAATAGAAGGGACATGGTTTGCATAGTCAACAAGAATATCATCATCATTTCAAGTAGGGTGATCATCATCCATGACAACATCTTGTAAAGAGTCTTTGAATTATTTCTATTATAACATTAAAGTTCTTGAAAATGTCTAGAAGTCCCAAAGCTCACTTTAACTCATTTTATGTATTCATAATGTTTCTCATGCTTTATATATTAATGAGTTCTTGTACATATAGCGATAGCGTACCAGTCCCAATCCTCCACAATATTGTGAAAAGACTAGATAGCACCTTCTAATATTTCAAATCAAAGGTTTGGTAAGACCCTCATTATCCCAAAATGATAAAGATTCTCTTGGATAATATAGATATGTTTAATGGAGATAAATTTCCTACATGGAAGATGAAGACTACATAGCATATGGTGAGAAAGGATGAAGACATTACCAATCATATAGATCAAAGGAAGAGAAATAAAAAGACACTTTGATTAATTCTATGGTTTCCATAAGATGACATATTACATCATAAATCTAACATTAAAGAAGCTAAACCTACATAGAAAGAGTTTGATTAGAACTGTCAACCTTAAGACTTCAGAGATTAATCCTTTAATTAAATTTTTTTATATTTGATCTTAACAAGTTTGAAACTTAAACTTCTCTTATCAATAGGCTTAAAATCTAGAGAGTTTAGTTGGGTAGCATTGGGAAAGGCATAGAAGAAGATGAAGTAGCAGTTATCGTCTTAAATAGTGTGGATAAAGAATACAAAGGCTATGAAGAATTGCTAACATTTAAAAATGAAATGATCATGATTATCAAACTTGTTGGAAGAAGGAACATTGTTGGCTAGAGGCCAAGCAATCATTTACGGGACAAACTATATCCTTAAGTGATATAACATCATTTGTAGGAAAAGCTAGCACCAAAGGGGGTGCTAGAAATTATGGTGTTAGAGTGAACAAATTTCATATGATGACATATAGCACTTGGATGCATTTAAGTTTGAAATTTCAAAAAGGCAATAAAAATGGGTACTTTGAGGACAAGAGGATACACTTGAATGCATCGAATTCTTGCTTCATGTCTTGATGGGGCCCAAAGGTATCTTTTTAATGATAATATGAGAGAGAGAGAGAGAGAGAGAGAGAGAGAGAGAGAGAGAGAGAGAGAGAGAGAGAGAGAGAGTGTGTGTGTGTGTGTGTGTGTGTGTAAGGGAGGGAGGGGAAAAGGAGAGCTAGAGATCAAGAGAGGAAGAGGGAGATAGGATATATATACATTTTTGCGTGCGTGCGTGCGTGCGTGCGTGCGTGCGTGTGTGTGTGTGTGTGTGTGTGTGTGGACAAATACATGCTATTGTATTATTGACAATAGTTTGATTTCTCAATAGAGTTAGCCATGGTTAAAGGTTGGAAGACATGCCTCTTGACATTCATCAAGAGGATGCCACATCAATTAGGTGAGCAACTAGATTAGGTTAAGAAGGATCTAGTGGAGTACGCCGCACTTTCAATTGACAAGGTGGAGATGATGATACCAAGACTCCACTCATTCTTATGGCTTGTAGACACTAGAGAGGGATTTTCCAAGATCTAGTTCTAGGCCAAGGTCATGTCGCAACCCCCTAGAGACAACTCACAAGACCCTAATCATGGGGGCTAGCAAGGGGGGCCGACAAACGCCATTATGCAGTAGGAGCTAGGCACATGTCGATAGTGAGTGGTTCGTAGTGTGACTTCAAAGGATACAACCATGTCATGGTCAAGAGAACATCCTTGATCTAGGTATGTCAATGTCTATAAATTCATGTATGGATGTTATATAATCCATATTTTATGCACATGTGCTATTTTGATTTTCCAAGACAGAGTGAAACATAAAAAGAGAGTTGATTTACTATATGATGGATCTCCTCATCAATTCATAGCTTTAAAGAATCTCTAGATTTAGAGATATCTAATTTTTAAGATTAAAAATATAATTTTTAGGTGTTTTTAGTAAGTAATTAGTGAATATTAAGAATGAATGAGGTAAGTCATTGATGCCAAAATGAGGTATGGACTTCATTAATTATGGAGAATATTTGGTTAAGAGGGTTTAAGATCTTGAGTTCACAAATACCTATTATAAAGATTTTTATTTTTTGAGAAGTAATTAAAAAATTGATAAGTTTTGATCATGAATGAGTTAGTGAACCAAATAAAAATAGACTATATTTTATTTTATGTTTAGAATTTGTTGTTTAAATTTCAAGGCTAATGGAATCCATTTGCAAGTACTTCCTTTGTAAAATGCTATTTAGGGCTAAAGTAATCAGTGTATATTAGTAGTTTTACTAAAGTATTAGGAGATGTTAATGTGAGTGAAGAGTTTTTCGATAAGCTCTTTCTTTGACTGCAATGGGTTTGATAGGTTAGAAGTTGTAGTTTCAAAATAAGGGTTTAGAAGGAGTATTTGAAAGATCACAAGTAACTTAATTTAGGGGATTGTTGGGTGAGTTGATAGTTGGACTACATAAGGGAAAGATATGATGTCTTTCATGCTAATAATTTGGGGATAAAGAGAGTGTATAACTCTAGTTCCAATCCTTAGAAAACACAATGACTTCACATACAATCATCTTGCTTGTTTATTTGGGGGCTTCTTAGGGAAAATCCTCATCACAATTGTTGCCAACAATACCACTACCACATGCTCATTTGGCTCCCTCCCATAAGTCTCACATCCTCCATCTATCCCATTACACCATATTCATACTTGAAACCCTTAGCTACCAATTTGGCCCTTATAAGTGGGCTTGGGGTATCTAGGGATACTTTTCAACTCGTATACCCACTTGTATGGCGATGCCTTCTTGCCACAAGGCAAAGGAATCAAATCCCACGTATGGTTAGTCCGTATGACTCCGACTACATAGCCTTGTCCCATGAGTGACTATTATCTTTGTGTATGGCCTCATCATAACAGAGAGGCTCGCCTGCATCTGTCACTATAACATAATCCATGGAGGCCATAAAGTGCTCAAAGGTTTATGTCTAGCTCTAGTAGAGCATCTCAAAACAAGCAGATCCTGTTGCACAACAGGCGGAGGTTAAGCCATTGGAGCATCAGTTGCTCTATTGCATGCTATCTAGCTAGCTATATGGGAGTAGGAGAATCCTCTTGAAAGATCAACTTGTGTACCTCAACCACCTACTCAAGTTGCTTATGCATCTTTTCCTCATGGAAAACTACATCATGGCTGCGGATAAGCTTTCAAGCCTACAAATCCCATAGGCGATGGCCCATCTCACTTGCATCCTTGGAGCCCCGAGAGAAACATCAAGAAAACAGGGAATCTACTGTAAGAAAATCTATCTTGTATTATCAACAAGTATTTTCTTCATATTTTAATCAACCACAAGGAGAAAAACAACACCAATCTTCTCAAATCTTCACGCAGCATCATATAGCAATTCTCCCATGGATTTATCACAACAACACTTCAGCAAATTCTTCATCAAAAGAACAAGAGAACACAAAGAAATGCTCTACTTTGAATAAAAATCATCACATAGTATTCATCTTCAATAGTTTCATACTCTTCATAGTCTCTCTCATGATCTTCCACTCATAGATACATTGTTTTGTATCAAATTTGACTATCACACACACACACACACACACACACACACACGCACGCACACATTCTCTCTCTCAATAGTACATTGTAATAATGAAGAATAATCATCCATAATCCCTCTTTGGTCATGGATACCCCTCTCAAGGTATGTCTGATATGAAAGGTCACCAAAGCCACTATAGTGTCCTTTCATAGCTCAACAATGTCACTGTCACTTCAGTCTTCACTTAATTCTTCAGTAGCTACTTCTTCCACTTCTTTGAGCTATTTTGAACTTATGTTCATCTTTTTCAAAGATTAGAAAACTTCCCCAAGCTACATATTTATCCCACAGAACATCTACAGAGGCATATAGAACAAAAATAGAACATAGACAGAGGCTCTATAGAAGCTCAACAAAGGGTTACAAAAAGTCATTAGAAAGCATTTAGCTCAAATACATAGAAATAAAATAGAACAAAACAAAAGCTCAACAGAACCAATCAAACACCTCTCAGTATATCATGTCTCCACGAAAAAACATCATGAGCTTCTCAAATCTATCCAACCTTATCCAAAACTCTCCCAAACACTTCCAAAAAAATCAATCATCATTCAAATCATACAAAAATCAACCATTCAGTCCCCAAAAACAACAAAAATTAACCAAAAAATCAAGTTATTTAAAGAGTCAATATATCCCTACACTTAAACAGGGAGTGTCCTCGCGACCTTAGAAAAAGAGAATAAAAGTTCAAAATATAGCTCAGCTTGATCTTCCATAGCAACTTCAAGAAATACCATCCAAGCATGACCCCAACTTATAACCTGTATCTGATAAAAAATTATGATGAAAGGAAATTATTGTTATCCATTAACACTACTTAGAAATAGAAAAGCATGATCAACTTTTAAGGATATAAGAGGTTGTTGCATCTTAAGCTATCCATCCAACATCATCACCATAAATCTCCAAAAAGATAGCTTCTTGAACAAGTTGAATATCCAACCACCACGACCCCATCACAAAGCAAAATAACCATCACACACACACACACGCAACACAAAACACAAAACACAAAATAACTATCTAAATGGCACCTCCAAAAGAGAGGTATCATTATGAATCATAAAAAATGCATCCATGTGTATTAATGAAGATGATCCCACTTAAAAGCTTGGTGATTATAGAAACGATCCCTGGATAGAGATTCCTCTACAAAAGTCTCGGGAGAATTTTGGAAAAACTGCAGGCAACACATCCTCTCCACCAATACAAGATATTGGCTAGGTAAGCAAAGGGCATGAAAATACAATATATCTAGTTGTTAGGGATTAATATTCACATTCACATTCATACACAACTTTGATATTGACTTCTGATCATTATGTGAATGCCTGTGCATGTACACAAGATACCAAGCAAAGTGAATAGTCGGTCTCACTGAAGGATATAAAGAGTGAGAATACTATTGAACAAAATATAGATAATTCTGAAAAGCTTGGCTAGTAATCGTCCATTTCCTTGGATTAAACTACCAATTTATTTGAGGTCCTGCAACAGAATATGTTAAACTCCATCCCCATCATCTAGAAATCTTCTTATCAAAGCTTGTATAACCACTAACCAATTGAGAGGGGTGAGAAATAAAAGTAGTAGGAGAGGGAAGAGGAACAAGTAAGAGAGGATGAAGGGATGGGTAAGCAAAATCATAAAATGAAGAATGAACTAAAGAGGGATTAGCTGAGAATTTAAGGGAATTAGTTAAAAAGGGTGTTAACAAGTATGGAAAGACTAGATGTGGATAGGGAAGGACAAGAAGGAGGAGTGAAAAAAAAACATGGTCCTCAATAAAAGAACAATGAGTGAAAATAGGGATCTAAGGAGCACCTTGGGGTTAAAATAGAAGGGGTAAAATAACCTATGGATTAGATTGATAAAGTGAAAGATAGGCTTCATATCTATAGGCCATCTACTAATAATAAGATAAACAAGGCACTAATGGACCTAAGACAGACAGATCTGCGATGATAGGCATCAAAGAAGGAGGAATCAAAAGGAGGTTGTTTGGAAAGGTGGGCTAAGAGGTCCACCCTCAGTTGGCACCCTCAATTGGTTAGTATTTTGTACATGAGCAAAGGCTTTGTTTTGATATTGATTCAAAATCATGGAATCAATCATTCTATGCCAATAAGTTTCAGGACAATCAACCACTTTGGAGGAATATGTCTGGAATATCTGATCTATCTGCAACTCCAAATGTCTAACATACAAAACAGCTTGTAATACTACATCCCCCATATACCAAGCCAAGTCTTCATCATCTGGGATCAACAAGTTACCTCACAAGTACATGTAAGACATAAGCATGGTATCTATAGTCACAAAATCCTCAAAAACCATTATGACCACTTCAATCAACAAATCAAAAGCAAGCTCCACTCCAATCATCCTCTGGAAGAGGCAAATCCATCATGAAAAGCTTAATATAAAATGCCAACTTAGGTTGCTGATAATGCATAAAGAAGGAATGATCTGGAGGAACAAACTCTTAGAACTGCTCAAATGAAGACCACAACAAGTCCATTCTTGACTTAAGACTTTCTACCTTGGATTAGAATAAAGGGCATAATATGGCATTTCTTTGAAGAACAACTAAACCTGCAAGGGTGGCTACACAGAAGGACTCTGTGTGAAGCAAAACGGGACTGAGCCAATTGTTCCTTGAGTTGTTGAATCTGAGTATTGCTCTGGTCTAGTATAGTTGTAGTTGATTTGAGCTTTTCTATCTAGGTAGCTATCAAATATTTTAGTTTGTGAGCCTCCTTCAACAACCTATCCCTCTCCTGCCACTTGTCTCAAATAATTCTGAGATGTGTAATTAGTTCTTAACCTCTTACAACAAGAGGTTTGACCTTATCTTGTTCATGGTACAGTTATCCTCATGATGTCTAAGAGCATGGGCAAAGCTATTTTTTTACCATATCGTGGAGAACCTTTTCCTACTTCCTGTTAATTGTTCTCCAATGAGGATATTCTGAAGCTGTTACAGAAGCAGACCCAGGATGTCCTGGATCCTAAGCAAGTTATCATTACTTCAGGAGTTAGTGTATCCATGATTTCCAATCCTTTTTAGAAGCAATTGTGCCAGTTCCTTCAAGATAGGTTTATGCCTGCCAAAACCCTTTCTAATTATCTTTTGAAAGAGTTATTTACAGCTTCCCGCATTGTGCTAAAAGTTATCACCATTGATATCTCTTGGATAAAATAAATAAGCATTTTCTCTTGTAACTAATGTCACATTTGGTTCTTACCTTTATGTTTTCTTGACACATGTTGCCCCTACAAAGGAAATTTCCATACTACCAGTTGATCCTCCGGAGGTTTCTTCTACTCCTACTAAAAATGATGATGTTATCATTGAGGATGCTAATCCTCCCTCTCCTGTGGTCATTCGGAGAAAGCGTCTTAAGTGAGTGGCTGAATCAGTACCAATCCCCTCTCATCTAGTTCCCCAATTCTTGTTCAATCTTGCAGTCAGCTATCTCCTGCTTTCCTTACAATGCCAAATCTTTTTAGAGCACATAGAGATGGTACTTTGGATATTTCCATTCCCTCTATGCAACGTCTAGTGACATGAGATGCAATTTTCTTTTCGTGCAAAGACATTGTGTGATATCTCAACTTTGATTTAAAATCTTATCAACTTCTCACAAAATGGACTTGAAGAATTGTAAAATCATTAAATAGAGAATATCTTGAGCAAAAAAAAAAACTAGAGGATCATAACCCAATATTTTTTTCGGATTGATAAGGACTGTAGCCACCTGTCACGAAAGTTACCACATAAACAATAGTTATGAGCCATATTAGTCATTAATGTCAGTGACTATAGTATCGATGGTCTAGAAATACTAGATTTTTGGACAAAACTAGCATATTTTTTATATTTTGGATATTATTTATTGTAAATATGCTAAAAATCTATGGAAACTTCTAGAATAGGGTGTCATGTAAAAAAGCAAGTGGCTTTTTATTCAGTTTTGGAGATTTAATGCAAAAAGAAGGATTGGTGAAATCGTGCCCATCACGATCGCAGTTTACAGGTAGCAAACAACACTCCAAATGGGGAGAAGAAGAAGGAGTGATATGGAAGATTTCTGAGTAGGTTTCTTGGAGTTTTACCCCCCTTTTAGAGCCAATGGAACTATCAGATTTGTGATTTGAGCATCAGATTACATCTTGGAAGCTTTAGATTTGCTAATTTTGCCAAGATCCCCTCCATAAAGAGCTCTTCTTCTTAGCCACAACCCTTCTTCTCTAATTTAGCTATAAATAAGAGACATGGGGAGCAATTGAAAGAGGTGAGCAAGAGAGGAGATGCCCTTCTCAAGAGTATAGAGCAAGAGGAAGGAAAAAAGAGGGAGGAAAAGAGAGAGAGGGGAGAGGCCACTACCAAAAGAAACATCGGGTGTGGTGAATGCAAGTGCAAGCAAAGATGAAATTCCCAATGACGTCGTGCCAAACCAGGTTGTTCACAACTCAAAAATAGGCTATTATTTTCATATCGCCACATGAAATAATAAGGTTATTTTTCAAAATTAAGTATATAAAAGGTTAACTTTTACATTTACACTTACATGAGATGTCAGTTTCATCTGGAGAGTATGTTAATACATGCACAAATGGTTAATGCTACCTATGATTTGTAGATAGATTAATCAAGATTATAATTCATATAATCATGATGGAAATAGTTGCAATAGATTATTACACAAAATGAGTAAAGGACGTTATATGCACTCGAGATTAGTAAAATAACTCGATATATTTATTGCCAAATGCGACAATGGTTAGGAGTTGATTAACGCTTAAAAAGTGAAAGTCTATTTTAAGAATCTTGCAAATCATCTCATTAAATTATTATCGTAATAATTTTTCTAAGTATCAACTAAAGGAAATTCACTTATGTTGGGTAAATTAGCCCTAAACAAGGAATTTGTGCCGCTTAACAACATTGAAAGATTTGTACTCAACACTTATTTATGGGAAGAAGAATCCTTGTTAGAATGTAAGGTTACCTTGGGTTAAGGATCTATCTTGGTTATGTGAAGCTGTGAACTGCACGATGGTGTGATTGTCATTGTTTGAAAGGATTGTTTGTGTTTGCTAGAATCTAGATCTCTAGTTAAAAACATTGACAAATAGGATAAAATAAAAGATCACGCTAGGCTATCCCCAAGCTAGCTTTGAGACCCTACTCCAAGGGGGTCATGATTATTGCTTTGAGAGACTTAGATATGCTCCATAGCAGAAAGATCTGTCTGTAGGGATAGTCTCGAGCAATAGGAAACGTGGATGTTAGGGGGAGCTCTGGCTGTAAATTCGGCATTACTCTTAGAATCTGACGAGCCCCTTCATGACCCAAGATGGGATCCTGGAATCATAATACTAGTTACAAGGGAGAAATCTTGGTGGATAGAATACCCTCGTGGAATTCTGTATATTTTTTATAGGATCGAAAAATAATTAAAAAATATTTTTTAATTCAAGGGTTGTTTGAATTGTATGCATGTTCGTGAAATAAATTACATGAAGGAACTTGTGATTTAACAGACTAATTAAGAAAGCTAGTTGTATATGTTTCAATAAATGTGATGTAGGTAATTATAAAACCCCAGATGATACCGTCATCAAAGGAAAGCGGGTGGGTGTGACCCCAATGGGTCCGTCCAATGGTAGGATGGTCCCGGTTAGCTGTGTCACAAATTTGGATAACCAGCCTCGGCAATAGGTTTTGAATCTAGCAATAGTGAATAATCATGCAACATCAAGGGAACATACTAGACTGGGGGAGGAGTACGAGGTGCCATTCAGATGGTTCACACACACACCACACTCACACACAGATAATCACAAGAAATGCCTACAAAACAGCAAAATAACAGCATATAAGATATCGACAACAAAAAACTCGCATGGACGTGACTGACTAACTAACCATCCCAAGCAATCCACATCCTAAAAAATTTTAGTATGACCTCTCCACTTATGCGATCGAAAGCTTTGTGACATGCACACAAACAGGCACCCAATATCCCCGTATCAGGCAATCCAAATAAAATATTATCAAATCACATTGTCTCCTTGACTCTAATCAAATGACCAATAAAAAACTAGACTAAACCAAACCACAACTGACTGATAACTAAGACTCAACTGACTAAGATGGTCAATAGAGACTAAGACTAACAACCACATTACCCACCCCACAGAGTGCTTCATTGAAAAAGGGAATGGTGCAATGGAGGGAAAAGGAAAAAGCTAATTGAACGTTCATTTTACAAGTTAATTAACAAGGATTGAACTTTTGTTACGTGATAAGCCTTAATAAGAAAACGACGGTTCATTTTATCCATTAAAAAACTTATTAAGTTTTACGATGCTTATTAACATCCACGACTCGACTCAAAGTCTCTATATGCAAGTTTATTTTTTAAAAATTTTAGTGTATATAGCATTTTTTTGTTAATACGTACACTTGTGATGCCGAGTTTATATTATTATAAATTAAAATGTACGTGCATGTTATATGAACAAATTGTTTATTTTAATTAATTAAAATGTATGTTCAATGCGAATGTGCGTGAAAAATGTAGTCAACTGATTTCTTTTAATAATTAATTATAATGGTTGGTACAAAAAAGAAAATAAGGAGAGAAATGGGATACTTGGAGAGGGTGTGAATGCAAATATATTTGAAAGCCCACTCAACAACTGACATGATGGAAAAATCTGCAACCACAACACAATCCAAAAAGGAATCTAGCTAGCTACAAAATGGATATCACAAGAAAAAATTTACAAAAACATCATGTTTAAAATTTTTCAATATATTTGGGTGTTTTCTTTTAGGTTTTTTCTAAAATTAAAAAGTTAGATCAATGTGATGTGTATTAGTGGATTGTAATAATTGGAACCACATTGTGTTGGGTTGTGTTTGGGTTTTTTTCACTTGGAGATTTGTATTTATTTTTGTTTTCCTTTTTATGTTGTTTTGGCATAATTGTGTTGGATTTTTATTTTTCATTCATTCAATCCATAAAATATTGATAAAAATTTGAACATGGAAATCCACTTTATTTTTAAATAATTTTTAGTAATTTTCTCACTATTTTCTAATTTTGAAAAGAAATTTTCAAGAATTTGCTCATTTAAGGAGTTAGTTTCTATTCAAATAAATAGTTTTCAATTTGTTTTGAAAGGTTTCAACTCATGTGAACATGTCATAATAATGGAAGGAATTTATTGACATTTTGTTTTTTTTTAATAATTCTAATTTGTAGGGATTTTATAGAGTTTCAATGAAATTTTGAAGTTTTTTAAAGTTGTCTTATGTTTTTTTAATTATTGATTGGCAATTCCTCAGTTGATGAAAAAGTATCGAATTTTTTAGAAACATTTCAAATTTTATCTACTATTTTTCTCATTTCTTTTTATTTTTTAATTATTTTGAAAACTTTTTGAATGTTTTTAGGGTTTTTTCAAAATTTAAATTTTGAAAATAAGGTACCCAGGTACTGGCTATTTTTTATTGTGTGTGAACAACTACGAACTCACCATTGCACTGAGAAGATGGCATGCATATCCTTGCAATTGTTCACATAATTTGCATCAACATATCCTATTCTTTATATTTTTAAATTTCACAAAAACCTTGAAAATATTAAAAATTTTCTAAAAACCATTAAAATTAAATAAAGTTAGAAAAATTATAGAAAAAATAGGGAAATTTTTCTTAAAATTTTTATACTTTTTTTATCAAAACTAATGTTTACCAATTAAAAGCGAAAAACATAAACCAACTTCATGAAACTTCAAAATGTCATAAAAACTCAATAAAATCCTTACAAAATCATTAAAACTTAAAAAAAATAAAAAATTACAAAAAAACTAGTAAATTTCTTCCATAATTATGGCACGATGACATGAGCTGAAACCTTTCAAAATAAATGGAATATATATATATATATAAAGAAACTAACTGCTCAAATGAGTAAATTCTTCTCAACATTAGCAAAATAGTGGAAAAAATACTAAAATTGTCAAAAAATAAAGTGGATTTCCATGTTTAATTTTTAACCAACATTTCGATGATTGAAATGAAAGGAAAATAAAAATCAAACATAACTATGCTGAAACAACATAAAAAGATAAGTAAAAATAAATACAAACCTCCACAAGAAGAAAACCCAAACACAACCTAACACAATGCGGTTTCAATTGTTACAATCCACTAATATACATCCCATTGATTTATTTTTTTATTTTAAGAAAATATAAAAACAAAACACCTAAATACAATGAAAGTTTTTAGGCATGGTGTTTTGGTAATATTTTTCTTATGATATCCATTTTCCAACTAGTTGGATTGGTTTCTGGATTGTGTTGTGGTTGTGGCTTTTCTCGTCATGTCAATTGTTGAGTGCGCATTCAGATTCATTTGCATTCACACCCTCCTCTAGGTACCATGTTCCTCTCTTTATTTTCTTTTTTGCACCAAACATTATAATTAATTATTAAAAGGAACCAGTTGACCACATTTTGCACACACATTCATGTTGAACACATATTTTAATGAATTAAAGTAAACCAACCCCATTCACGTAGCACACACTTCTTGCACCAAACACACCTTTTTAATTTATAATAAAATGAACCCGCTGTCACAAGTGCAGGCACTAACAAAAAAGTGCTATACACACATTAATTTTTAACAAATGAACTTACATTTAGAGACCTTGAGCCCGGACGTAGTCCCCAAGGACATTAACAAGCACAGTAAAACTTAACAAGTTTTTCTAATGGATAAAATGAACTATCGTTTTCTTATTAAGATTTATCACCTAATAAAATTTCACACCTTGTTAATTAATTTGTAAAATAAACATTCACTTAAATTTTCCTTTCACCTCACATTGCACCGTTCCCTTTTTCAATGAAGTACTCCATGGGGTGGGTGACCTGGTTATCAATCTTAGTCCCTATTGGTTGTCTTAGTCAGTTGAGGTTTGGTTATCAGTTGATTGTGATTTGGTTTAGTCCAGTTTTTCCTTGGTCATTTAATTAGAGTCAGGGAGACTGTGTGATTTGATTATATTTTATTTGGATTGCCTGATGATACGAGGATATTGGGTGCCCATTTGTATGCATTTCACGAAGCTTTCGATCGCATAAGTGGAGACGTCATGCCAAAATTTTTCAGGATGTGGATTGCTTAGGGTGGTCAGTCTGTCGGTCAAGTCCATGTGAGTTTTTTGTTGTCAATATATTATCTGCTATTATTTTGTTGTTTTGTAGGCATTCCTTATGATTTTCTTTGTGTGAGTGTGGTGTATATGTGAACCATCTGAATGGCATCTCATACTTCTCCCCTAGTCCAATATGTTTCCTTGGTGTCGCATGATTATTCATTGTTGCTGGATTCGAACCTCATTGCTAAGGAGGCTAGGTTATCCAAATTTGTGACACTTCCACTGCTAATTTTCCCAAATAATTCTAACATGCGTGATCAGTTCTTAACCTCTTACAACAAGAGGTCTAGCCTTGTTCATGGTGGTACAGTTATCTGCATGGCACCTAAGATCTTGGGCAAAGCGATTTCTTTACCATACCATGGGGAACCTTTTCCTACTACCCATCAATTGTACTCTAATAAGGATATTCTGAAGCTACTACAGAAGAAGACCTAGGATGTCATGGATCCTAACAAGTTCTCACTACTTCAGGAGTTAGTGTGTCCATGATTTCCAATCCTTTCTGGAAGCAATTGTGCCAGTTCCTTCACAACACTGCCAAAACCTCTTCTAATTATCTTTCAAAGGAGTTATTTACAACTTCCTGCATGGTGCTGAAAGGTATCACCATTGATTGAAGTTCATATCTCCTGGCTAAAATGGATCAACATTTTATCAGGGCCAGGAGGGGTAATGTGACTAATGTCACATTTGGTTCTTACATTTATGTTTTCTTGACATATGCTACCCCTACAAAGGAAATTCCCATACTACTAGTTGATCCTCCAGAGGTTCCTCCTCCTACTAAAAATCATGATGTTATCATTGAGGATGCTGGTTCTCCCCCTCTTATGATCATTCAAAGGAAGTGTCTTAAGCGAGTGGCTGAACCAGTACTAGTTTTCACTCCACCAATTCCAATTCCTATTCAATCTTGTAGTTAGCTACCTACTTTTCTTACAATGCCAAATCTTTTCAGACTACATAGAGATGGTACTCTGGATATTTTCATTCCCTCTATGCAACGTTTGGTGATAGGAGATGCAATTCCCTTTTTGTGCAAAGACATCCTGAGCTCTATTAAACTCACTGCTTGTATCTAGCAACTTTATTCTTCTTTTTATGAAGAGGTTTAGCAATCCAAGGAGAAGTTGAATAAAGAAAATATTGAGTTAGCCATTGCCAAAGAAAAAATTTCTGACCTCTGTACATAGATGGAGCAATAGACTAAGGTCATTGATATCCAAAAAGAGGAGATCTCTACTTTGCAAGCTCATTTGGCAGAGACTAAATTCCAAGTTGTTATTGTGACTGAGGAGAGGGATAGATTGTTGAAGGAGGCTCAAAAACTAAAAGCTTTGATAACTGCTCAGATAGAAAAGCTCAAATCAACTACAACTATCCTAGAACAGAGCAATACTCAGATTTAACAGCTCAAGGAACAATTGGCTCAGTCCCATTCTGCTTCACATAGTCCTTTTGTGCAGCCAGTTCCTTCCTTATCTCCTACATATTTAGTTGTTCACCTTTTCCACAACCAACTTCCCATCCAAGGGTGTGTGCCATCGTTTCATGGAATAAGGCCTATTATGACATGGAATTTCTTCCTTTTCTCCCATAACAGTTTTGATTTTTTTCTCTTTTTTTTCTTTTTTCCTACTTCTGAGGGGTGTTTCCACCTTTTCGCAAAGAATAGTTTGGCATGACAGGGACAAAAGTCATTTTCTCTCATTATCAATATATATTTCTCTTTTTTTCTTTTTTTTTCTTTTTCAAAAAGAAAAATTGCAGGAGTACCATGTATTAAAACCATCCTCGCCACCTCTACTAGATCATGTAGAAAGGGAGTAAAGAAGGGGTGGGAGATGGCTATGAGGGGCAAGAAGAACTATTCAAGATTCAGAGGGAGAGAGAGAGACAAAGACATGGAGCTGTAACAGAGAGTAGTGAACTCTCATTATTCTCTTCCTCTCATTATTCCATAATGCTTACTGAAGTCTAATCACACATAACTGATAAACACACTTGTTCACTAAAACTGACCATACCACTAACTGTGGTTGAGCCTGACCAACTCAATTATTACAACACACATGTAGAGTGATAGCTAAGATGATAGCTGTCTAGATAAGGCCAGTCATGTCAGTGATACTGATCACGAGCTTGATTCTCAACACTCCCCCTCAAGCTCAAGCTAACTATTGCACTCCAAGTAGCTCCCTAAAATACACAAACTTCTCTTTACCAAGTGATTTGGTAAAGATATCTGTTACCTAGTCTTCTGTCTTCACATAGAGTAGATTAATCTTTCCAGCAAGTACCATCTCCCTGATAAAATGTTAATGAACTTCTATGTGTTTGGATCTAGCATGATAGACAGGGTTGCTAGCTAGCATCACACTACTTAGATTGTCACAATGCAAGGTGACCTTTTTGTCTAACTGTATACCCAAGTCATGTAGCAATTTCATAAGCCAAACTACTTTGCATGCCGCTAAGGCTGCACCCCTATATTCTATCTCTGTACTAGATAAAGCAATAGTCAATTGCTTCTTACTACTCCAACTAATCATACTATTGCCCAAACTGAAAGCATAACCACTGGTTGATCTCCTGTCATAGAGACAACCAACCCAATCAACATCCGTAGTATAGCCTGTCAAGTGGAATGATTTTCCATGCTCATAAAACAACCCATAATCAACAGTACCCTTCATATATTGCATAATCCTCCTGATTGCATCTAAGTGTGGCTTACGAGGTTTCTGCATAAATTGGCTAATCAACCCCACTGCATAACTCAAGTCAAGACGAGTATTAATAAGTAAATCAAGCTACCCACCATATGTCTGTACATAGTGACATTTTTTATCTCAATCCCAACACAACTGCAAGTTTGACATTTTGGTCCAATGGTGTTTCCATGGTTTTACACTCCATAATGCCATATTTGAGAAACATATCATGAGCATACTGTTTTTGTAATAGCCATATGTCTTGAGGTGTAGAGACAACCTCAATCCCAAGAAAGTCCTTTAGCTCACCAAGATCCTTGACTTTGAATTTAGCATGTAACATTGCTTTAATTTAAGCAATCCCATGATCGTCATCTCCGGTGATGATCAAATCATTGACATAAACCACTAGAAAAACATAACCATGCTCTTCTCTTCTTTGTAAATAGGTTGTGATTTGCATGACTTGTCTGAAAACCAAGCTACTGCAAATAAGTGCTTATGCAAGCATTCCATGCTCTCGGTGCTTGTTTCAACCCATGTAAGGCCTTTTTCAGCTTACACACATATGTCGGATAATCAGGGTGTACATAACCTTCAGGCTACACCTCTTCAAGCAAGTCACCATTCAAGAATGTATTTTTGACATCCATCTACCATAATTTTCAGCCATTAAAAGCCACTAATGCAATGATTGTTCTCACCATTGCCATCTTGGCAATCAGACTGAAAGTCTCCTCATAATCTAGGTCGTACTGTTGTGTACATATCCCTTTGCAACCAGCTGGGATTTATACCTTTCCAACAAACCATCTGACTTGCATTTCACTTTATAAACCCATTTGCAGCCAATGGGTACTTTTCCTTCATGCCAATGGACCAATTCCCATATCTCAGTTTAAGTCAATGTTGCGTATTCCTCATCCATGGCAGCACACCAATTCTCATCTGTAACTGCCTCACTGAACTTCATAGGTTCTCTGTAGCCTAACACTTTAGTCATATATGCATAATGTATGGCTGAATACCCACGGTATGTTAGCTTATCAATTGGTTTTCTGACCCTTTCAGACCTCCTCAACTATGGTGCACTCTCTGGGCTTGCCTCTCATGAGGCAGCACATACTTGCTTTGCCTTGTACCAAGCATCATAACTGATGGTATGCCCAATTCATTGTCAAGACTATCACTGCCAAGTGACCCATATCCAGATGTAAGTGGACCAGTCACATCATCAAATATCCTTTCTTTACCTTTATCCAATCTCCCCCTCATATCTATGTCAGTGGATATAGTAGTACGACTGCGGAGTCGTCCTATCCAAGGACTAAAAGTAGATGATTGTAGATGAACCATCACCTGTTGGGCCACTCATAGACGTACTAGCTGAAGGGATCAAGGTTTCTCGAATGGACGGATCATAGTATTTGTAATCCTTTCTCTCTTATGCATAGCCAAGAAAAACACTTTTGACAGCCTTCAGGTCTAACTTCTTCCTCTTTTCATCAGGCACATGTACATAGGCAATGCAACCAAATACTTTTAGGTGACTAATGCTGGACTTGTGCCCATATAGTTTCTTATACGGAGTCAAATCATGAACCCTAGTCGTAGGTGTTCGGTTTAGCACATAAACTGTAGTAGCCACTACTTCTGCCCAATAAGCATTTGGCAAATTCTTTTCATTAAGCATTGCCCTAGCAGCTTCCATAAGCACCCGATTTTTTCTCTCTGCCACACTGTTCTGCTGAGGTGTGTAACTACATGTGAGCTGCCTTTTTATACCATATTCAGCAAGGTACCCATCAAACTCTCTGGATACATATTCTCCACCTCCATCAGATCTCAAACATGAGATATAACAATCAAGTTCATTTTCAACATGCTTCTTAAAGTCCTTAAAGACATTGAGCACCTCATCCTTGTGCTTCAGAATGTATAGCCATGTGTATCGAGGCTGAAATTATCAATGAAGGATACATAATATCTCACACCACCAAAAGACACATTATGGGCAGGACCCCATACATCCGAATGTATCGACTATAAAGGCCGAGGACTGTTTCTGAAATGTCTCATGAACAGGAATCTCACTTGTTTCCCAAACTGACAATGAAAGCATACATGTCCAAGATTATTGTACTTGAACTTCGGCAAGCCAAGTACAGCCTCTTTCTGCTACATATTTTTCAGTTTTTGTACATTAACATGATTGATGTGTTTGTGCTAGATTTCTACATCTCAAACTACTCCATTATCATGGGTAAACATGGTTGCCTTCAATTTCGGGATAGATGCATCCAAAGTAAACATTCTGCTATCTCTCTTACCTTTGGCAATCAACTTACAGGCATTGCCATATTCTTCAATAAAATAATCATCCTTGTTGAATCTGACTTGCAGATTCTATTCTACCATTTGTCCAACTGACAGTAAATTCTTGGTAATAGAAGGTACATGTAGTACATCATGTAGGCTCTTCTTTTTGCCATCAGGCAATGAGCAGCAAAACCACACCTATATGTTGAATATCATGATGTGTATCATCACTAGTACATACAAATCCATGAGACCCTGCTACTAACTCATCAAACCATTTTCCATGAGGAGTCATATGATTGGATGCTCCTGAGTCTATGTACCATTTCTCATCTTTGCCTTGCTTAGGCGTATTCTTCGATACATGCTGCATAGAAAATAGTCTATCTCCCTGGTCATCCTGAGTACCACTGGCAGATGCATAATGTCCATGTTGCATGCCTTTTGCCTTTATATCAGCTTGCTCTTTATGACAATCCTTCGCAATATGCCCATATCTTCTCCAATAATGACAATTTTTATCCCTCTAAGACTACTCATATGACTGTCAAGAGCCACCTCTGCCTCTAGCTGATCTCCCCCTGCCTCTAAAGGCTCTAGATCCTCACTATCCTTGCATATTTGAGCTATGCCAAGCATTTTGCTACTGCCGTACATGTGTGTTTCGAGTGTCTCCTCGACCTTGCAAAGCTCCACAAGCTCTAATACCTCTAGCTCGTTGACTAGAGTAAATAGAGTTTCTCTACCCTGAGATGTGCTTGAACCTATATTTAGCCCAAGCTTTATTTCTTCATGTAGCAGTAGTGCAAGTAACCCATCCCAATAAGGGTTTTTTGTTCTCACAAAAATGGACATATCAAATGCCTTATACTCCTTGCCTAACCCATCAAATGTCATTGCAATCATATCAGCCTCTGAAACATGAGATCCAATAGTAGCTAGATGGCCAGCTATGGTCTTTATTTTCATCGTGTATGCTTGAATGCTCATGCCATTCCTAGACATGTTGTTGAACTACTACTTCAGTTGTATCTTCCTTACATGCATGACATTACCATCATTCTTCGTGAGTACATCCCAAGCATCCTTCAGGGAATAAAAATTGGTAATCTACATAGCCATCGCATCATAAATGCATAAAGAAAACCAATTTCGTACTTTACTAGCTCTTTCTGACCATTGTCGGGTGGTGAACTCTTCATTGCTCTTGTGTAGGATTCCATTCAGGCAATTCGGGTTCATCAACTTTAGTCCCCCGTACATAAATCCCAATAACCTTTGCAACAAACAAAAAGTTTTGCATCCTGAACTTCCATAAAGCAAAGTTTTTGTTATCAATCTTCTCTCCCACAATTTGAGTGATATTGTCAGTGCCTTGAGCATTTGCCATATTTGCAACTAAGGTATTCAATGCTATATGCAATCTGTAAGTGCTTGACTCCATGCAGTTTAAGAAAAAACTTTCTACAGTTCAGAAACAATCTTCCTACAGTTCAGGAACAGACTTCTTGGCTATAGTTGCAAACTAGGAACAGTTTCCTACAGTTCAGGACCAGTTTCTTGCAATTCTTCAAGTAGAGTTTCTTGACAAACTACTTGCTGTAAACTGTACTCCAATGAAAAAACACAGTCAAGTGGAGCATAAACCAAGCTTAAATCAATTCAAACCATTTTATAGTAGTGGCAAAACATCCCAACAACAAACTATGTCCATACAAGCATCAATAGATGCATAGAACTGATGTTGACATTCACTAGACTTTCCCATAGTCTATGATAGGCAGCAACCTGTTATGACTAGTAGCATAAACTCTGTAGTAATCAGGGTATTCTCAGCTCAAAAATATCCTTAAACCACCATAGACATATTCCAATACATTGGGGATTCAGTATGTGACCAAATAAGCATCAATGTTTGTATTGTATGCAAGTAGTAGTGCCAAACACTCTTCCCACAAGTTGTTTATAGCCATTCCGCTACTACAACTAGTAGTATTTTCTCTATTAAAACAAGAGTATTCATACCTCAAAACAGCCCCAAAACATCTCATTCAGTCACCACTCTATGTAAGAGTTTATACATGTCCAACCAATCAGAATATATTGCATGTATGTCAAGTGAAGATGATAGGCATCCTTCCTGCAGACAATAACTAGTCAATACCCTAGCATAACCAGCAACAAATCAATCCAAAATTTTGGCTTTCAATACTCACAATATCCCAAAAAGCATCTACCACTCAAGCGGTTCGATCCAAGCATTTGTCAGTAGCAAATAAGTGTCACAGATACTTCAATCCTGTATGTATATTGTTTCCAAATTCAAGGCAGCAACCACATCCAGGACATGGGAGCGATCAAGTTTGGTAACCATTTCAAAGTTGAACTCTTGGTCTTTCACATCTGCCTTGTTTATCAGGAAGGACAGGGCCTCATGATCCAAATAGAATTTGAAGTGCATCGACAGTAGGTAGTGTTCCAAGGGGCAAACACCATTGCCAAGCACTCAGGCACCTTCACTATGTACTTTATTTCGTGATCAGTTACTTTTTGGCTTGCATAATAGATAGGTTGTTCTAACTTCGAGGAGCCCTTTTGGCATGAGACTGCGCCTAAGCCTTTGATTGATGCATCAGTGTGTACATGGAACTCGTTCATCCAATCAGGAGGTTGCAAGATGGGTGCTTCAATCAAGGTGTTGAACACTTCATCACAATTAGTGATCCACATAAACTCTGCATCTTTCCTCAAGAGCTTATGTAAGGGGGCTACCTTTGTTGCAAAATGTGCAATGAACCATCTGTAATAACCCACATGGCTGAGAAATCCCCTCAAAATTGTTTGAGTTTGGTTGGTGTTGTCAGGACTGCAATCTTCTCAATCTTTACAGGGTCTGTTGTTGCTATCCCTTATGTAGAGATAATGTGTCCCAAAAGAACTCCTGAGACTTCGAAGACGCATTTGTCAGGGTTGAGAGAGATCTCATACTCTCAACATCTGTTAAAACTACTATTCCGGGTGTCCCTAATGCTCACAGATTAAGCTATAGACACAAAAGTCATCTAGCTATACCTGAATGAAATCATGTAGATGATTTTGGAATGCAGTCATCATCATAGTTCCTATTGTGTGACGTTCCTCTCTTGAGAAGGTAGATTCAAGTGATAAGAGCCACTACTAAAGGAAGGTTTATTTTGCTTAATCCATTTCTTATGGATATTTTGCATATAATGCAATTCATTTACTAATCCAAAGGATACCAGAGTCATTTTTTCTAACAGCATGGGATCTTCAACTTCTATAACCTTTGGGACTTCACACTCATTTGTATCCTCTTCAAGCTGGGTGGATCCTTCGAATGCGCTTTTATAATCTTCTCCTACACTATCATCATCCTTTTCGGACTCTATTTTTGCCGCTATAAGGGCTCTCTAAGAGAAGAATAGATTTGATGTTGTATCATCTACCTTTGCTTCTATCTTTGTCTCTACTCTTGTATCTATCTCTATCTCTACTTTTGTGTCTACCTCTACTACTTCCATCTCCGGCTCTACTACAGCAATGTAACAGGGAGAACAATACATCCATGCCTTGATCTCACTGTCAGAGGTGATTTTTGAAGTCATTCATGGTTCAAGCAAAAGGTATTTACCCATTGACAAATACTTTGCTTCTTTTGAGAGTTGGCTTACAGTGCCCATTGTCAGGGACTGTGGCTCTCTTTTCTTGGGAAAGATCTATTTGACAACCTCTTTGTCTCCTAATGTACCATTTGTTACTTCGTTAGAGGCATCTATTAAGACTTCAATAAAAGTGGACCCATTACTTTTTTGTGAGCCTTACAACTTCAACACCACTTTGTTGGGTCCTCTGCCTAGGGTTAGGGTTCCTTTGAACCAATCCATCTGTGCACTTGTTTCAAAAAGCCATGGTCTTCCCAATAATAGAGGATATGAGGTCTCGTAGGATTTTGGTTTTACCACCAGATAGGTTAGCCAATAGTCTCTTCTGACGAGGGTTGCCATCACATATGGGAGCATGCCCAAAGGCTTAATTCTCCTTTGGTGTGCTAGTCTGATAAGCCACTATGTAGACTGCATACCTTGCAAGCCTAGATCATTCATTGTCACATCCATCATTATGTTCACTAAAGAACCTCCATCAACCAATGCATTTTCTATAAAGCATCCTTCAATTTGCATGCTAATCTCTGGGATACCGGGATCCAAGAAGGCGTTAGCCATATCCACTTCTTTCACAAGCTCTAGGGCTTTGTTGGAGTTAGGGATTATGGTAAGAGCAATCTTTAGGCCTCTTCTTCTTGTTAGTATACTTTTTAATTTCTTTTGATAGTTAGGAGACAACATCAATTGTCATAATGTTAGGTTTGGTTTGAAGGTGTCTAGGTCTTTGACCAAGTCATACTCTTTAATAGGATCTATGGGCTTCTCCAATCGCAGCTAGGGAATGGGGCAACCCCCACTTTTATCTTTCCTATGTCCTCTAAGAGTGGCAACATCTGCACTTCTTCTATCACTGGGGATACTTCTACATCCTCTATCTCTTGGACCTCTGGTCCTGTCTTTGTAACTATCTTTGTATCCTTCTATACTGTTGGACAGCTCTGTATTGTACCATTCTATTTTGTATTATTTAGTTTCTCCTTGGAAAGATTAAACTTCATTGTTTTGGCAAAGGGTACATTCTCTTTTGGAACTATGGGTTCTCTTTTCCTGGCATGCATTATTGCCACAACTTCCAATTCCACCAACTTGGAGGCAGGTTCTTGGGTCTTCTTTTGGGTATCTATGGTAGCTTTCACAGGGGCTAGACTAGGACAATCTTTTGCAATGTGGCCTTATCCTTTGCATTGAGATTGCATAAGGGTTTGTAGTCCATGGACCTTCTAGGGTTTGGACAGTTTGGTGAGATATACCCATTTTCTCCACATCTATAACACTCCACTTCTGATCTTTGGCCACTGCTAGACTAATGTCCTCTATAACTCTAAGAGGGAAATCTCCTTGGTCCAAAATTAGGACCTAACTCTGTAGGCTTTTGTCTATATCCTAGGTGGTCAACTTGGATTCTGACAAGTTGAATCGTACTTCTTTATCTTTCTTCCTTCTTTCATGCATCTCCTTCAAAGAGAAAATATCCTCTATATGGTTCTTCCTTAAACAGTACTACAAATAGAAGGCTCCAGAGATGGTTGGTTTCCAGGTACATTCAGTGGCTAGATGTCCCGCTTGATGGCACTTTTTGCACCATGTATTAGATCGCATCACATCTCTTCCACCTCTTACAGGACTGGGTATGTTGGGGGTATGGGGACTTTTGTAAAGAGTGCCACATGGGCGTGAAATGAGGATTCTACTAGCTAGCTTGTTCTCAGCTTTGATTCTTGTCTTCTCTCTTCTCACGTACCTCTCGACTTGTTCTAGTGCTTGCCTCTGGATTGTGTCATTCTCATTAGGGAGAGTTACCTCCACCCAATTTTTATGTACTCAATAGAATAGAATTAGAAGGGTTTCAGTCTTGGGAGGAGTCTCTAGCCAACATTTCTTCTGCTTCCTTCTTTTCAACACCTTTGCATCAAGAAACATTCGATCAGCTTTGAAACACTCTTAAAATCCATCAATCATCATTCCAACCTCTCATATTGAAAGAAAACGGAACAAAATAGAAGCTCAACAAAACCAATTGGAACTAATCAAACACTCAACAGAACCTCTCAGCACATCATATCTCCATTAAAAAGCATAATGAGCTTCTCAAACCTATCCAAGCTAATCCAAAACCCTCCCAAACATTCCAAAACAATCAATTGTCATTCAAATCATATAAAAACCAACCATTCAATCCTCAAAAACAATAAAAATCAGCCAAAAAATCAAATCATTTTAGCAACAATCAACAATCCCTGTAACCAAGAAAGAAGCATTTCACTGTAACATTCCACTCTTCCCTTCCCCCCTTTTTGTTAAAGAAAATTTGAAATTTTTTTAATATAACCCTCCCTCCCCTGTCATCGTCGACGAGAAGAGGGATATGACATGAAGGATGATGATGGCAAGCTATAGATGACGTTAGGAGATGATGGCGTTAATGGATGGGAAGAGGCCACGGGCCTTCCATCCCTCCTTAACCTCCTCAACAAGTCCATTAAGCGAGCCGCCATGCAGAAAACTGTAGCTCCACCCTGGCCGCCCATGTGAAGGGGAGGGCCTCCATCACGTCCCCCCCCCCCCCCCCCCATCACAAAAGGGGGGATAGGAAGCCTTGAAGGCCGCAACAACCTGCTGTTGTACCATAGGTAGTGACAAAGGGTGATAGGGAGGAAGAGAGAGGGAGAGGGAGAGGGAGAGGAAGAAAAAGTGTGAGAGAGAGAGAGAGAGAGAGAGAGAGAGAGAGAGAGAGAGAGAGGAGAAGAAGAAGTGATAGAACTGAGAAGAAGAAGCACTTGAGAGATGTAAGCATCGTCGTAGACTACATTGTGCAAGTATGAATCAAAATGGGGAGTTCTGCTATGTCCACAGAGATCTAGGCCGTGGAAGCCATGGCAGCAATGTCGCCTGCCTCCAGCACAGTACTTTAAAGTCAAGGGCTTCTCCTCAGATGAACCTTCCAGATACTTCAGCCCCGCCATAGGAATGACGCTCACTAAATGGCAGCTTGCAAACAATCTCTCACCAGACTGGGGCTTGTGAGTACAAGTCAAGGGCTCTCTGTGCAAAGAGGAAGAAAACTCCCACAGTAGAAGAATTGCTATCACCTGATGCATGCTATGATACCATGAGAGAGAGAGAGAGAGAGAGAGAGAGAGAGAGAGAGAGAGAGATCAGGCAAGAAGGAGAGCAGCCATACCCTCTATTCATCTTCCATTATCTTCCCACAAACTAACTCTCTACTAACACACCAAACATACAACATGGAAGGTAACCTAGACGTAACCATGGTTGAGTCAATGTGACCCAAACCTTATTCTACTAAGGTAGCCACACCAAAACCAAAGGTTCATGAGCTTGACTCTCAACAACATCTCCATGCAAGCAAGAGGATAGCAAGAAACAAGGGTGGCTCTCTCAAAGTTGCACATACAACAATGAGCTCCTCAATTCACTCTTTTTAGCTTTTATATATAAGGTTTTGAAATTTAGGGTTCTCTCCAAAAGTTAGGCATCCCGCCCTTCCTTTTGGCCTTTCACCAATCCTTATTATTTTTTGCAAGCTAGTATAATTAATTGGACCATCCTCTTCCAATAATGAATAGAGATACTGTATCCTTGACCTCATAGTTATTGTGGGTTACCATCCTTTCTCAAAAAACAGTGTATGGTTTGCATACAACTGAGCCCAACTCTCCTCAAAACATATTTACATCATAATATTCTTGAAATTTTTACAACTGTTCAAAAATTAATCCCTATCAAATTCCTAAAAATTTGTTATCATCCTTTGACTACAGCACTAGTGCCTTTGCTCTGAGGTTGTGAGAACTGTGAACATAGCATGTGCCTTTGTTCTAATGTCAATGTTCTTAGACTTTAAAATGCATGAGGATCCTAAATTTAGAAGGCTACTCCCCATGCGAATAGTGTAGCTACTCATCAACAAGGGGAAGAACATAGCGTAGAGGTAGCTTGGTCAACAAGATGTGGAGGGAGGCCTTCTATAAGAGTTGTCACCTTCAGGATTCTAGGAGCAATTGGCCTAAAAAAGAATCCCATGGATGCATGGACAGAGTAGCCAAAGTGGCACTATTTCATCCTTCAAACAAATAAGCTCGCCTAGCCTTCCTATTGCTACTCCCATCTAGATAAGCAGGTTGATTTAGCATGTTATCCCTACCCCTAAAGGCACAACACCTATCATGAAGGTGAGAAAAAAATGTATAACTTCTCGAATCTTCCAAACATTTGAGTGCTTGATGATGAAAAAATGCATTTTTTCCAATCTAAGGACATTATACCTTCCTTCAGTGATTTCGTGAGGAGATTCAATAACTATCATGATCCCTCATTTATCATCATGTGCAACTATTTGTGGTTGTTAATGAAGCTTTTGTGTAAGATTGAGACTCATATACTTGAGTGCAATTATAGGATGCTATTCTAAAACGTATTTTTTCCCTATTCTAATAGGGTTGTTTTCAGCCCAATTCCCCTAATCTTTATTGAGAACCCAATGCAAATACCTCACACAATGCCATGATGCTCAAAGCATTAAGAAAAAAAATTACTTATTATTTAATAAAATTAAATGCAAAAAATATATACTTCATCCATTCTCTGTTCATCACACATGCATTATCCAATGTATCCAATGTTCATCGTAACTGCACTTATTTCGAAGGCCAACCTTGTAAGCTCCCTATTCCCTAAGCATAGTGGAGAAGCAATTGTTATGATAATTACTATGAAAATAAGATGTCTTTTAATCTTTTATTTTTGTGGATTTTCATTATCTAATTGTCACATGCTAGTGACACTTGTTATACATGGCATCACATGTAGCATAGATTGCAATATGCCTATAGAAATACAAGAAATACTCAAGAAAATATTAAATAGCCATGATCACAGCAACCATAACTAATGCTCAAATTTTACGTGAATGAATTGGAGTTATGGGATGGATGATCAGCAAGAACTTGCCTCTTGCCATGGTGGGATTCGATACTCACCTCTAATCTAGGTGGGAGGTCCACATCATAAACTTGATTAATACCAAAAAGATAATGAGCATTGTTACATCTCAACTTTATATACTCTTCCCAAAAACCTATGCTTCATTACAAAGAAACACATAGATTGATAAGAGATGTAAAGAAGGGATCTTCTAACTGAATCAAGCTTGCCTAATCTAATGGAGTCAACAAGGAAATGACATGGGCTGAAATGTATTAACTTAAGGAAACATGAAAGAAATGCTTGAAACTAGCCGGTGCCATGGAAACTCACCTCCATGTAGGTGAAAGACATGAACTAATGTGACTACCAAGAAAACTTACATGACTTCCAAGGGCTGCCTATTTATAGCAAACCCTAAGCCCTAGTCCTCTAATCTTATTACAAAGGCTTTTAGCCTATCATTGGTCTTATTTATTTGACGTTGGCCTTATTTACTTCATTACAAACCCTCCTTGCTTCAATTAGCCTTGTCCTCAAAGCTACAAATGGGAAGATACTACAATGGGTGTAGCATAAAAGTTCAAATGCACAAGTTGAATAAGAATCCATGGTCCAAGAAATTCATGACTTTCTTCATGCTACTCATGATGTCCAAGAAAGGGCTATCATAGTAAAAGAGTCATAACTTCTAAAATATAGCTCCGAATCAGACAAATGAGGTGTCATTTTGAAGAATACTCCTAGGAGCATCACATCCAAGCATAAAATCTTGACTTCGATTATGTCAGACCATTTATTTTTATGATAGGAATTTAATACAGCAAGCTGTATTAAACAGTGAACTCGTGATTCTTCAATTGTTTCTCCCATAAACCAAATAAAAATAAATGAAGACAAGTTGTCAATCATATTTGTAGGTCAAGGGATCAAAAATTCTAGCCATTCTTCCATAGCAATCCTCATGGATCAAATGGGAATCCATCAAAGTGATCATCATCATGAAAACAACTGCCAAAACTAGCAATGACTATGCTCGGATCAAAAGGAAAAGAAGAATCATCCCAATGATCCCCCAGATCAAAAGGGTAATAAACATTCTCATAATCCGCCTCATAGTCATCATGGTCAAATGGATGTAAAGGATCTTCATCATCCAACATGTACATATCCCAATCACCTATGGGTTGATATGCATCATCAATAGAATCACCATAGAAACCAAAATTTGTATAATCATGTTCCTCTTGCAGGATAGAGGTCTCATGAAAGTCCTCCTTATGTTGCATGCTACCCTTAGTGAGGTTCTCATGAAGGTTCTCCTGATTGTCCTCATATTCTTCAGCATTGTTCTCCATTTGCTCTTCTTCATTATCCTCATTACCATCTATGCTGTCCACATCTGCATGTACTTGCTCTTCTTCATAGAAATCTTTAGCTTGTAATGCTTTAGGTGGCTCATGCGGTACATGACCCATATGGTTGGGTTGATAGTAAGTGTCATAGCTCTCATTCCCATAATGTTGTCCATAAAAATGATCATAACTACTACATTCATCCATGTCATGCTGATCACGATGGCTAACATTCTCATAGACATTACCATAGACATATTTATAGGCATGATGTCCAAGTCATGTGGATAAAACCTTGAAAGAGAAACATGATAATCATGATGAGAAGGCTGATCAAATACATCATGCTACTATCCAAATGTATGTACATGCTGATCATAAGCAAAAGAATATTCACAAGCATTATATCCTTGTTCAAAGTAGCTATGGTAGTCATTGCTTTGGTAAGGAATACATGCATAATATTCTTGATCGAATTTGTAATAAGAAACATCATCTTGTTGCTGACCAAAATGGTTTGAATGATACCCATTTTGCTCATCATGACATGAAGTATAGCATACATTTTGTTCAAGACATCTGCCAAAATGTTGCTCATATGAGGGAGAAGTGCCTTATGGTTCATATGCTGAGTTGCCATGAGATACATACTCATTCACTAAAGTATCATGACATTGCTGACCATAGTTCTCACAAGTGGAAGGACTTGAGACATTGGAAACTGATGTAGGTGGTAGCCATACATCAAAGAGAGTAATGATTTTTTCAATCCCCATCTTCATTTCCTTAATATCACTTGCCACACTTGCCAAACTATTCTCTGCATGCATGCTGTCTCAACTATCCATAAACACAATTTTGGCCATAACTTGATGAATACAAGTCCAAATGGAACAAATGATAGCTCTATTTGAAGCCTATGATGTCTAGCTTCAAGTGAGAGTGCTGGCTTCAATTTAGGAGTATAAATACCCCTCTCTATAAACGGATTTCTAGATCTGTCCACAATGGACTGCACCTATTTTTACTCTGTTTTGGCCATGTTATACCTCATGAACAATGTCTTCCACCCATAAGAAGTTGGGAGATGCATCAGATCAGTAAGTACATTGATAATCCAAGCATATTCTCTACAAATAAGCCCATAGTGCACCCAATTTTTTCTTTGTAGTAGTCTAACTGTCATTCATTGTATTCCCTCAATGACTTGGTCAAGTGTGATACACAAAGAAAAGAGGAACCCACTTGCTTGTTCAATCTTGTTGAAAGGTGCCAAAAAGAGCATTCAATCTTGAAAAGCACATACTAATATTGATGTTGGAAATACGCTGCATGTCAAGGTCCATACATGCTATTCATACATGAAACAAACATGTCTTAAAGAGCATTAGGCTACCCATACATTTGTCTCATTTCCTTGTCTTCTGCCTCCCTAACAATGGTAGAAACCATGCTCCATTTGTTAAGAAGAATAAGACTTTGATCAGCTTGACCGAACTAAGGATCTTTCATGAATTAAGCTCGCTTCCACTCAACTGAGCCTTTGTTAGGAAATTTGGAAAGATCAACCTGATCCAAGGATGTCCAATCATCCGATATAGTTGTTGTTGATGCAACTTTTCTTCACACTTGTTGTTACTGGTGTTATTACTACTTCTTTTTTGCTGCAACCTCTTTGCCATTTTCTGTGCTTCAATTGTTGCCCTTTCAGCCCTTTCTCAACATGGATTGGAACAATTTAAAGGCTATAGAAATGTTGGCTGTCATGAACTCATTTCTACCAACGGTTGGTAGAATCACATCTGGCATCCGATGTCTCATCATCAGATGTTGAGGATGTTGAAGGTGACAATATTAGTGATGGTCAAGCTGGAGATTCAATAGGTCCTAATGACCTTAAATCTTACCCTCATGGATGAGTACCAACCAGTAGTGAAATGATCTTCTTACACGAATGTGTGTTGCAAAAAAGGAAGTACTGAGACTGCCGGAGATTGCTTGCATATTGCTCAATATTTGAAGGAGGTACATGCTACTACAGCTTGTCAGACATTCAAAAGCATGTTGATCTAAATGCCGTAAAGGAGGATGCTATCATCTTGAATTATGATTATGTTGATGTGTCATCTTGGATTCTTCCGTCTGTTGGAGCATTTATTGTACAGTGCTGGTTTCATCTTCTGAAACTGCTAGTGGTGGAACATCTCCAAAAAAGATCAATGAATCAATTAGCTTGATAATGATGCTCGTGTAGTTACTACCATGAATATTTAGTATAGGATGTGAATGAAGTTGCTGATGATGAGAAGCAGCTCTTGAAAACTATAAAGTCATTTGCTTGGGTGCGTGAAGACAAACTTAAGGGAGGTAAGCATGTTAACAAGGAGGTTCACATATTGCAACCTAGGCATGTGCTAAACAAGAGGAAAACTCAGTTCCACAGAAACTCGTGCCCTACATCATCATCAACAAAGTTAGTAAGCCCTCTTCTCCGAACTAGGCCAGACTAGGCTTGTCTTTAACACCGTAGTTGTGTCGAATCGATTGCAATTTTTGCAGCAAGCAGTGTTGCAACTCTTGCAGATACTGTTATGATGATGTAGCTAGGTTGATGATGGCTTTGACCTCATCACATAGCCTTTTGGGTGCATTTGCAATCACTAGCTCCATAGGTGAACTTCTCCTATCTTTGCGGATCAAATGATTAGATGAGTTTGTTTGGAGAGTGCCAAAGCAACAATAGAAACAGTCCATGCTTTAAGAACTGGAGCTACAAAACTGCTTTTCCCTAGTTTTTCCCTTCTTCACTCTCAGCATCCGAAAGGGAACTACTTGAAATTCGATCATCCACAACATGCACAGAGTCTTTAGGCACTCTCACGACCAAGATAATTCGATCATCCTCAGCAGGCACAGAGTCTTTAGGCACTCTCACAACCAAGATGTCATCATCATATGTCACAGATGTGTCCTGGAGCTACAAGCTAGCAGACAGCAAACGGAACTACCACGGTGGAAGATCTAGTTCATTAAGGGTGGCCCTAATCCTTTCTGCTCCAAGGATACAAATCTTGCTTACCCCAAGAACAATCTTGATGGCCTCTACTTGTACATCCTCAAGGTCAAGGCCAAGCACGTGGATAGTGAAGGTGAAGCATTTGAGTGACTCTTGGACCTCAACGGGAAATTTTGAGAGGAAGCTCTAGTACAATGGTTGAAGGAGATGATAATACATGGCCCCTTTGTAGGAATGACATCAGGCTCTCACAGAGATCTGATGACCTTATGTGTTTATCTCATAGAGTTTCACAACCAGTGCATTTTGTTTTGATCTTGCTGATTACGTTTTGCATTAAGCGTCAAGTACATGCCTTGATATCTTTTTGGATAGTACCACTTTTCCTCTTTATGCTTATGGGATTTTGGACATCTCTTCCTAAAGCTTCTAGAGCATACATGTTTATCATATCTCTCATACAAATCCACTTATGAGCAAGCATCATTTGCTATTCTCAACACCCCCCCCCCCCCTCAAATGATGAGTCTCTACCCTCGTTAGCTTTTGCCCCCCCTACATGATGACATGGCCCAGGAGACTAGCTTTTTGGTAGCCTAGTCAAGTTAAGGCTTGAAACTTTACATTTTGGTAAGTGTTTTGTTACATCCGCTATGGGAAGCAAATACACTAAGGAAATTTGAGATCCACTATGGGAAGTTTTTTTTTGCAAAAACATTTTGTTTGTAGTAGTGGAAAGTATCTTCTTCTTCATGCTTCTTTGGCATCCTTTGCTTTGGTCTATCTTCTTGGTCTTGGTCTTATGCTCTTCATCTTTGGCATCCTTTGCTTTGGTCGATCTTCTTGGTCTTATGCTCTTCATCTTTGACTTGACAAGCTCTCTTTGACATACATGATATAGATTTTAGAATACATGATTTGCGGGATTTATTTGTCTTGGGCTCATGGCTCTTTACATTGGTATTGGATTTTCTTCCGAAATCAAACATCTCTTTGAAACATGGGAAGGTCTTACTGATTGGCAATCTCACCCAATGGCAATGTCTAATCCTAGATTCATTTAAGGCCTAAGGAAAACATAGGGGAACACTTATTCCCCAAAAATCTAATCTTCATACTTGTAACTTCTCAGCTATTTTCCCTAAAGCATGTGCATGCTACCCTAGCACACCAACTAAACTTTATGTGTGCTCCTTTCTTTGATTTCTATCCAATTCACAATTGACATGTGTGATTCAACATGAGCTGTCAAAACATTGCTACTAGTTTCCTCATTTGTTGATGGAGTCGATAAGTAGGCCTTCCTTGTCGATTTCCAGATAGATGAGATATGTTCTTCAACCGCACTTCTTTTTCACAGCCTCGTACACAGTCTTTGCATCCACCTTGCCATTAATGGTGACCTTATGCTCGTTCATATCAAACTCCATCTTCTCCACTCCTAGAATGCCTTTGATGGCTTTCTTGACTTTGTTTTTGCCGGCCTCGTAGTGCATGTCTACCCTCAGGATGGCCTTATTTTCCTCTTTTTTCTTTTTTTCTTTTTTTAATCTTTCTTTTCTTCATGTGTCATGTGGAAATGCGAGCAGAGATCGTCTAATGAGAGTTGCCAATGGAAGAAGATTAGTGATTGCCTTCATGATCTCAGCCACCCCAATGAGAGTTGCCAATGGAAATGCGAGCAGAGATCATCTAATGCGAGCAGAGATTGTCTAATGAGAGTTGCCAATGGAAGAAGATTAGTGATTGCCTTCATGATCTCAGCCACCCCAATTGATGCTTTAGTCCTTTGCCTCCACTGATCCACTTCGTGCGCCTACGTGTGTGTTTTTTCAAGAAGAAGAGGGAAGAAGAACTATAGTCTTTCTTACACCTTGTATATGTTGGCATGTGGGAGTGACTCGTAGTAGTAGAGATGGATCGAATGGGAGAGAAAAAACTGATGTGCCTTTTCCTTGTCTTGTTGTTTTCTTCCTTCCTCTTTGTGTTCTCATGCTTTCCTCTTCTTCTGTCGATGATGGATGATCCTTCTTGTCCTGTGGGAATGCCGCCAGGTAGTCCGTAAATATTACACCTGGGAACTCGGTCGGATTTGAACACTGCATCCCAGAAGCTTCCTCTGCCCCACCATCAATTATGTTGATCGAGTTGCCTGCAACACTCACTACTTGCACCAGATCTAGTGAACCTCCTCCTCAATTCATCAGTGAGGTGCTCAACAACCAATATGTTTTAGAATCCTTTGATTCTTTCAAAGCATTAGACATCAAGGATTCAATGGCAAGCTTCTCCAATATTCTACCAAGAACCTTGGTTGGGAGGCAAAAGAAAAGGAGAGATCATTTGGATGGTAGCTGGTAACCAAAGCTAGATTAGGCAGTAACTAATTGGTACTAAGGAACCTACTCACAGTAATAGAACTCTCTCTCTCTCCTACACTATCAAACTGATTCTACTCCTCCTAAGCTAAAGTACTATCATTACCATGAGGACTAGAACAAGAGGCAGTAGAAGTAGAAGAGGAAGAATGGGTGTGGCTAGACATAGCTTACCACGGCTCTAATACCATGTTGAGAAACACGAATCTAGAGCTATGCTAGCTATGGAGGACGTAGATTATAGATATGAAACATGGTAGAGATGAAAGATTGTAACTCAACTGAATTAGGTTCCAAGATAGATTAGCTTGGACTCATAAACACAATCTTGAGTGACACAAAATGAGAGTACCATTACATTGAAATGAGTGTCAAGGACATGCCTTTATATGTTTTTGGATAGTACTACTTTTCCTCTCTATGCTTATGGGATTTTGGAAATCTCTTCTCAGAGCTTCTAGAGCATACATATTTGTCATTTCTCTCATATAAAGCCACTTATGGGCAAGCATCATTTTCTATTCTCAACATGTACGAATGCTTTCAATGTCCAAGTCACCACAAGACCACCAACCCCACAAAGAACCATTCTAGAGAAAGTGACATAAATACCAAGAACAAAGAGCCATGATGAAAGCCCCGCTGCTACTAGAAGAGAAAATCACCCTTGCAGAAAGCACACATTGCATTTGAGTATGGCCCAAAGCATAGTCATTGGCTACTCTCTCTTTCCTAGCGGCCAAACTCTACATCTGGGTAGGAGCCACACTTTCAACAACCACAACCGTTTCTTCATCAACCAAGATTTATTTCACTAAATGCTCTATCTATTGTCCATGCATAGCTCACTCCACTTGCTACCTCAATTGTTATGATGCCTCACATGTTACCAAGAGGTTTGCAAAAGCTCAAGTGTATCTCTTTATCTCAACAATTGTTCCTCTAGCATCGAGGCTAGTACACAATCATCCTTGTAATATCCATTTTTCACATGCTTTGGATCTCGACATTTCTCAATCCAAATGAAAGGCTAATAGTCTCAACATATTGCATTGATTGTATTCATATTATCCCAAAAAAAGAAAACAAAAAGAAAAAAAAACAAACAAAAAGCGGGCACCCACGATCACAACATAGCACCTAGGGGTTCTCAAATTAGGTATGTCCAATGACCTTGGTCAATTGGCTCCATCCTTAGTCCCCTAGCCCTTTATACATCCCCCACAATTGTTCAGGGCACATCAAGGGTAGGACATACCTACGGAGCTCACTGTCACCTTGAACCATTTGCACAATTCTTTTGTGCACTCCATCTCAGTGACATCGCAATCAACAATGGTAAGCAAGACACGAAAGACCATGGAAAGTACACCGTACTCTCTTGAACCGTTTGCACAATTCTTTTTTGCACTCCATCTCAGTGCCATCGCAATCAATAGTGGTAAGCAAGGCACGAAAAACCATGGAATGTACACCGTACTCTTCAAACAATACAAGTAGCCACCAACTACCAAAATCTAAGGCGTCAACGAGCTCAATTATGCTACATCATGTTGTCAAAATCACAAATGGCGTCTCAAGAAGCCTTCAAGTGTACTTCTCCTCAACATCGACAATTTTTTCCACCCCATTGAACCGTCGCTTTATCCACACATTGCTACAAGGAACCAGCCCAGTAGTATGCACGTGCACTCACATAATATCTGCACCATAATCTATACACTGTTTGGGTCCTCAAGTGCAAGACAATACTCTCGACTTGCTTAGAGTTCGATATGTCTCCCAAACTAATCAAACTACGTCTTGTGCACGATAAGAAGATTAGCACCAACCCCTAGGAAGAGACCATATGAGAGCTTTCAATTGCAGGTATTGAAGTCTCCAATGAAGGTACCGTCAGATCTTCATCAATACACAACTCTGAACTCTTATCCTTCATCATCATGCAAACCCACCAAAGAATTGTCACGCGCAAAATCCCCAGAACATCAAACCTATGCCAGTCATGAGTGCAACTCCCAGCAAAAAACAGCCCTATCACCAACTCCAACAACCCTATCACCAGCCAATCATGCCAACAACATACCCCCAATGACCTTCATCTACACCACCACCAAAACTCCTCCAAGGCACGATAAGAAGATTAGCACCAACCCCTAGGAAGAGACCATATGAGAGCTTTCAATTGCAAGTATTGAAGTCTCCAATGAAAGTACCATCAGATCTTCATCAATACACAACTCTGAACTCTTATCCTTCATCATCATGCAAACCCACCAAAGAATTGTCACGCGCAAAATCCCTAGAACATCAAACCTATGCCAGTCATGAGTGCAACTCCCAAAGAGTGCCATGGGACTGGCACTTGTCTAGGAGGGGGTAATGTTAACCCTCAGACGAACATGGTGGAAAATCTGAAAAAACTAAAGCAGAAGACAAGGCTAAGGTAAAAGTGAAACAGAAGACGAAGGTATGCCAAGAAAATCCTAGAAACACAAGAAGTGTAAAAAGTTCCTAAATCAAGGAGAGAGATGCACAATAAAAAGTGCAAGTCAATACTTTTGTAAAAGAGTGCAAGGCGCACCATGATCTATTTTGTAAAAGAGTGTCGGCTCTCACCCGTGCAAATTGTAAATGGTTAGAGGCACGGATTGAGGCCATGCCAATAGGGAAGAGAAGGAGAAGGGTTGGAGAAACCCAAACCAAAAAGGGGATGACCGCCCAAAGGGACATAGGGTTAGGGTTTTGTATATAAAGTTGAAAAGTAAATGAGGAGCTCATTCTTGTGTGTGGCCAAAAGTAGCTCTCCTCTTCTTCTTCTTCTTTCTTACTTGAGCTTGTGCTTCAGAGAGGGAGTGCGAGAGTGTGAGGGAGTGAGTGTGTGAGGGTGAGGGACCGTGGTGGAGAAGCCCTCCATCTTCTCCTCTCTTCTTCTCTTCTCTTCTCTTCTCTTCTCTTTTCTTGCTCGCGGCAATGGAGCTTGGAGTGTGGAGCTTGAGGATCGAGCTCGCTTGAAGCTTGCACTTGGATAATGGAGCTACCAAAGTGCTCAGGAAGGGAGGCAACTTGATTGGGCATGAAAGTAAGCTCACTACACTCGTAGAGAGAGATAGCACGTTGACTATGTGAGAAGTAGGTATTAGTGCTGCTTGGCTTAAGACGCTTGAACAATAAGTTGTCTGTGGGTCTTGGCAGTTGAGCGTGAGCTTGCCTCTACAGAAGAAAAGAAACAAAACAATGAAATCAACCCATCTATACTTTATGAGCATCACAAGCAATGCACTTAGGGACCACCCTAGCCCCTCCCCCACATCACAACTTAGGGCAAGACATGATTGATAGACATGTCTCCCTACATCACTCATAGCACCCCCATTTCCACAAACTATATCCTCAAGTGTGGGACAACACCTTAGGCTCACCTCGACCCATCTCCTAGTTCCACTATCACTTGCATAACACATTACATAGTAAGGTAGACACAACCCCCTAGGAAGTGTACTCTTTTCCTTTTCAAGAACATTGTATGATGATATGGCAAACCAATACCTACAAAGGCCTTCATTGACCAATCATCTATCTTCACCATTGGCAACCTCCCAAACTCACTTCACAGAGCATGCCCAACATGGCCCACCTCCCCAACAACCCCAAGCACCATTCCTCATCAACCCTCTACAGACTCAACTTGTACCATCAAGTGACATGGGACTGGTACCTAGCTAAGAGGGGGGTAATGTTACGCCCTCAGAAGTCCAAGATGGAAAAGCCAAAAAATAGAAAACGGAATACGTTCCTAAGGTGAGAAAAATGGAATAGAAAGGCACACTCAGAAAGAAAAATGAAGACATGAAGTGCAGGAAAAAACCTCGAATGTAAAAGGAAGCACACGATAATAAGCGCACTATAATATGTTTGCAAGAAAAGCCCCAAACGCATTGAAGCCTATGCTAACAAGAAGGAGAAGAAAAGAGAGTAGAGGAAGGGACAAAGGCCAGACCAAAAAGGGGATGGCCACCCAAGTAAGGGATAAGGGCATGCATAAAAGTCAAGAAATGAATGAAGAAGCTCATTTGTGTGTGGCCAAACTTGCTCTCTTCTTAGTTCTTGCTCTTGCTTCCTTCTTGTATATGAGAGAGGGAGTGAGGGACCGTGGAGAAGCTCCTCTTCTCCTCTCTTCTTCTTCATCTTATTCTCTTTCCCCTTCTTGCACGCATTGCTATGGATATTAAAGCTTGGAGATGGAGCTTGCTTGAGGGCGCATCTTGAATCATGGAGCATTCAACGGATTCGTGGGAGGAGGTACTCGATCAAATTCGAAGGTAAGCTAACCACATTGGTGTGTGGAAGAGTGTGCACTACTATGTGAGAGGTAGCCATAGCTCTCAACTTGAAACACTTGAAGCAATAAGCAGTCCATGGGTCTCGGTGATTTGCCCATGAGGATGGTGATAACAATGATCACAAGCCTCAAAGCACTTATAGTCAAGGGGTGAAAGATATTGCAAATGAGTAAGCATTTTCATTCATTTTAAGGACATATGTCCAAGGCGATAATGCCAAAGAGATACATGTGGAACTACATCCACTACCAAAATATGGTCAACTGACTGGTAACCATTCTTTACATTATTATTGCATGTTTATTATGGAGTCAGATGTGCAGTACTTTGATAGTGGTGTAGCTAAGCATATTATTTCTCAATATAGTTTATCCACTTCTCTTGGTGGGTCTGTTCCTATGATAGTACTATCATATGTGCCAATAACTTGTCTTATCCTACTAAAGGAGTTTGAAAAATTGTGTTGACTATTGTTAAAAACAATACTTTCACACTTGTATAGTCCTTAAATATGCTAGAGATCAATAAATTTTGTTGTTAGTTTTTGCACTTACCAAGATTGACTTGATTGCAATGTTTGTTAATGATAGATGTCTAAATCTTGATCCCAAATGTGGTTGATCTCTAATGTTGATGGTTATTGCATCTAGCTCACTATGTTGTGAGTTGTATAAGCTCAATGACTATGGTAAATGTATGGAAGACATGGTATGTGTAGTTGCAAATTTAGATTGTTTCAAATACAAAACTTTGGGATGCATATTTTGGTCATATGAATTTTTCTAGTTTGTTGCACCTGTAGAAATCTAATATGGTTTCATACACTTGTAAAATTTTGTTAGTTTATTGTACTCTTGAGCACCTACAAAACACACTTGTAAGAGTTGTACATTGGGTAAAATGTAGCATGCTTCATAGTCAAGTGAAGCTGTCCCTCCACAAATTATAGCTTGTGCACAACAATGATTGTGGCTCAATGCAAACACCATATTTTAGAAACTACATTTATTTCATGACTTTCATTTATGATCACTCTAGAAATGCATGAGTCTATGCTTTGAAAGCTAAGTCCAAAGTGTTTTGTACAACGAATTTGTAAGCATGGCATAAAATTTGCCAATGTGTAAAGTGGGCACACTTTGTTTTGATTGAGGGATGGAATATATGTCTAAAGATTTTAATATATATTTTGTTGAACATGGGACAAAACCCCAACTTATAATAATGTATACAACACAACAAAATGGTGTGGCGGAGAGAAACAATAGAGCTCTCATGGAGATGACACAATGCATGACTAAAGTGAAGCTTTGCTAAATAGTTTCTGATTTGAGGTTGTTTTATGTGTATCTTATGTACTTAATAGGTGTTCCACGAAGGCATTGAAGTCTATCCCTCCATATGAGGCTTGGTAAGATAAAGAGCCATCTATTGTCCATTTGTGTATTTTTGGGTGCCTAGCTTATGCATTAATACTAGTGCAACAATGTAAAAAGCTAGATGACAAGGTTGCAAAATACATATTTGTTGGTTATGATACTAAAATCAAAAGTTACAAGATATATTATCTAGAAACTAAATGTATTTTGATTAGTTGTGATGTCATCTCTTGTGCAAGTCATCTCTTATACTAAAGACATATATACATTTACAAGATTCCTATGACACTTTGTCATCTCTTTTCAATAATGGATAGTCACATGCAATGCCAAACGAAGTAGTTTTTAGCCCATGCAAGTTACTCATGAATCAATACATCAACCTATTTTTGATGCAGATGTGAATGATGCACTTCTTGATGAGGGAGTAGAGTGAGTAGTTTAAGACTATGCCAAAATGGTTGGTGCAAACATCACATAATAGTAAATTGGACATGCCTCTATCTAGCCATGCTTGTTTTAGCTATTACAGTGTCTCTTATGCATGAAATTGTTCTGCATTGGCTGTTTTTAGCCTACGTGATGAGGATGAGCTCATTTCCTTTAAAGAGGTACAAAATACAAAATGCAACATGAGTATGATATTATTGTCAAAGTATTTGGTTCTTATGTGACTTATGGGCAACACATACTCAATGACTTGGGACCATTGGACACACTTCTATTCATTTAGGAGCTTCAATGCATAAAATCCTTATACTAGCTCTCACTTAGCCACTTGCATGTGGATCAAGATCCATTGTATTGAGCATTGCAAAGTGTACCTCCAACCATGAAGGTCACACATGCAAGCTCCACGACTCAAGTGAGTGCTCCCTCACTCCTTAACTCTCCATAGCCTTCATCCTGCAAGGAGAAAGCACGGGCAAGGCATGGGAGAACACTTGAGAGAAGGAAAGATGCTTCCCCTTACCTCACACTCTCATTCTCTTTCCCTCAATGTCACACTCTCCCTCACGCTCTCACACACAAGGACAAAAGCAAGAGAGTAAGTACTAGAAGTTTGCACACACGTGAATAGCTTGTTCTATTTATGCTCATTCTTTTATACACTTTTTAAGAGTTATGTTTTCCCCATCCCTCTTGGGCATCCAACCCATGTTTTGGGCCAAAAGATTGATTATCTCTTATCGCATGCTTTTCGTATGGTGAGAATCCAATAGAGCCTTTGCAGTTTTACCTCACAGCCTATTCTAACATTATAGTTTGCACATGATCACACCCAACTTACAAATTTACATGATAAATTAATATGATTGATGTGACTACTTTGTGTAACCACTATATGCACATTGTGTTGTGAATAATAATTCAAAAATTAGGCTCCTTCTTCGTGCTTTGCTTGCACATTGCACATTGCTTACTTCTTGTAGTGGTTAACAATATCCTCTCCTAGATGAGTGCCAATCCCATGGCACTCATCATCGTAGATAGCGTGCTTCTACTTGCACCAAAGACGTGGATGCTAGGGATAGCTATGTGTCACCTTGGAGGAATCCTTGTGGAGTTGTTGATGAAGAATGCTTGCATCGCCAAGTCATTTGTGATTCAAGTGATAGTAGTTGACATGGCTGTTGAAGTTGTTGGTATTCTTGGGATTCTCTTGGTGAATTCTAATGGTGATCATTCTTCTAGTAAGCTTCGATGTTGAGACAAAGGACAAAGATATTAGCCTAAAGGTTGATGTAGAGCTGATGGTGCATTCTTCTTTGGAATCTTCAGTACCTACAATTGAAAGCCTCTTGTACAATCTCTCCCCGGGGAGTAGTGCTAGTTTTCTTATCGTGCATAAGACATATTTTGTTGGTTTCAGAGACAAGTCGAACTCCAACCAAGCCTAGAGTGTTGTCCCGCACTTGAGGACCCAAACCGTGTATAGGTTGTGGTGCAAATATTATGTGAATGCACGTGCATACTTAGGTATTACTCAGTTAGAAGACAATCATCCTGGTTCCTCATAGCATGGTGGTAAATGAAGCATGGGCTGGCATTAGATGGAAAAAAAAAATAGTGGTCAAGAGAAGTACACTTGAAAGGATTCTTGGAACACCTTCATTGTCTTAGTAGGCAAGGCATTTTATTGTAGCTGAGTGACTTGATCTCTTGGTATTTTAGTAGTTGCATCTACTTGCAGTGATTGAAGAGAATTGTATCCTTTCCCAATGCCTTTCTACCTTGCTTTGTGGTTGATCATGATAGTAGTGAGATGGAATATAGAAAGAATTGTGCACATGGCTCAAGCTGATAGCTAACCATAGGCAAGATGGACTCCCTAAGTGTGCCCTATCCTTGGTGTGCCCCGAGCAATTTGTGGGGGAATGTACAAGAGGCTAGAGAATTAGGGACAGAGCCAACCGACCGAGGTCATTAGACATACCTAATTTCAGAACCCCTAGGTGTGATGATGTGATTGTACGTGCATTTTTATTTTATGTTTCTTTTATTTTCTCTCTTGTTTTTTCTTGAGTAGCATAATAATGCTATTCAGTGATGCTTTTAGCCTTTCAAAAGAGATAGGAGAATGCTAGAAGTTGGGGCTAAGAATTATCAATACTATAACAAGAATCGTTCCATAAGCCTTGATGCTAGAGGACTTGTTGTTGATGAAGAGGCGCACTTGAATTTCATGGCCAACCATTGTTCTTCATGTTGAAGCAATAGAGATTTTTAAGTAGCAAGTGGAGTGAGTTTTGCTAGGGTGCATTAAGAGTACTTCATATCCTTGTTTTCATCCTTCTTGTGTTCTAGAGTGCTTATTTTGTTGAGTTGTTACTCCCTTGTTGTTGCCTTAAGCATAACCTTTGTCACCTATTTTTTTTCATTCACTTGATAAAAATTGAGAGCACATGTAGTAGAATTCAGTGAAAATTTTTGAGAATCTTACCAACTAGTAAGCCGTTGCTTCTCTTGCTCCAACTAGTAAGGAATTGCTTCGCTTGCTCCCTCCCTATACGAAAAATGTTGCAATGCTTCTGAGCATTGCATGGATATTGATATCGTGGTGTGCATAGATATTTTTCTAAATAAATTGATAAATATAAATGATATTACATATAAAACTATAATGTACAGGGTAGTAAGTCATGATACAAGGATACTCCATCGAGGTGTGAGTCGCGATGGATAGAAGTTAGGATTGCATTGAAGTGTACCGTATATGTCAAGAAGTTGTGGCAATTGTGCAAATAAGGTTAAATATGCTACAACATCAAGTATCACACCTTAGTTTAGTCTACTCGCAACATGGAGCTCTTCTTTTGTGAGGATGTTGTTGAGCAAGGGAAGGTCTAGAGTGGTCTAGCTAGCGTGGCTCCTCATACAGTGGCAAGTACTCAAAAGGGAAGTTGGAGCAGCTTACATTGGATCAATTTGGGATTTCCATTTAGCTCATCTTTGCTCTAAAATGGTCATGAATTGATTTCTGATTTCAATTGTTGAGGCTCTCATAGTATACCATACTTACTTGAATAAGTTTTCACCCTTTCCTTTCTATTCTAGTGCTGATGTTTCCTCAATGGTTTGGACACACAATGCATTACAAAATGTGAGGACCAAATAGCATTTCTCAACCTCCTTGTCAAGAATGAGTCTTAGAAGGTCATCCATGTGGTCATTGTGTTGCTTACTGAGGTGTTCTGGCTCTTCCCATGATAGTGGGAATTCTAAGAATTCCTCAAATTCCTTAGGTAGGATTCCAACATTAGCCTAGGCATAAACACTAGCAAGGAACATGATTTTATCCCTCAATTCCTTAAGGCAAGCAATCACTATTCAATTTTCCTTTTGGACAATTTTTGTTGTGATGTTGTTTAATTCTATTGGCCTCAAGTTATGTTTCCATTGAGCTAGAGGCTTTGGTCGAGGGTTGAGCTTGACTTGAGAGCTGTTGACTCACTTGGTCTCGTTGGGTGCTAGTATCACTCTTTTCCAAAGCATTACGAGTATGCTCCTTGGCGGGTTTGATGGGTTTAATCGTATTTAGGAAGTGTAACTATTGTGTTTCCATGGGTTGATGGGAAGTAGTAAAACTATCGAGGTGGTAGATTTGATATTGGTAGTAGTTGAGGGCAATTTATGTTTTAGATCCTAGGTTTATTTGAAAGAACACTTGGGGGTTAAGTGGTTCATGCGTATCTCTAGTCCCTTGTGGAAGCATCTTAAGGATTGTGATTCTTCTCCTTCAAAGTCTCTTTTAAGAGCTCCTTCAGTTGCTCTTCTATTAGTTTCCCAATGTTAATGTAAATGTATGCATGTGTGAGAGATGTCATCTTTTATCTAACTGCGCTAAACACTTCATTTCTAGCTCACTAGTTTGTTGTGCTATCTCTTTAGCCATCTCCTTAAGGGATGTATTTTTGTGCCTAGGCTTATTATCTAGTTGGGCTAAACACTTCATTTCTAGCTCATTAGTTTGTTGTGCTATCTCTTTAGCCATCTTCTCAAGTGATTTATTTTTGTGCCTAGGCTTTAAGTCCTCTGGAGGTTTTGGATGTGACAAGGACATTTTATGTGGCATTGGGCTCATTACACTCTTAGCTAAATAGCTTATATTGACTTGTGGTAATGAACCAATAGAGGCTTGTTCTATGGTTGATGTGGCAAGTTTAGTTTCAACCAAAGGTTGTGTCTATTGGAATCTGAGCTTTTGTTGGTTTTTTTGCTTAGGTAGAGCAGCTGCATGAGGCTGTTGCTGCTAGGCTTCCTATTTTTGCTTGGTTGAAGATGATTTTGGAGATTTTGGACTCCTAAACAGGCTAGTCACGGCCTCTGGTGGTAGTCTTCCCTAGATGGCTCTAGTTTATTCCCTTGTATTTGGCAACAACATCAAGCAACTACGCTACCCCCTACCATTACATGATGCCACATGGACTCACTAGAACTAGTCATTACTTTTGCTACTACTTGCAGGCAGTGCTTGATGCACCTGTGTTGATGCCATGGAGCATAAGCTTGTGCAATGCTGGAGGTGTCAGCTTGGGCCCTCTTCCACCTTGGCACCCTTTAATCCCCCTGTACAAGGAGGGAGAGAGGGGGGGCACAAGGGGAAGGTGGGAATTTAATCATTAGTGGTGGCTTGTTTTGACCTCTTAATGTGCTATTGATTCTGCAAACATTGTGCCTCCACCACGCCCTGCAGCCACCCACACACACACCATGCATAACATAGTTGCACACATATACACACTACACACACACCACTCCATACACGTGTACCCACACACATAGTCACACATCCACACATATATATGCACACATAGACAAATAACATACACACACATACCCTATATATGCTACACACACATAACTCACAATGCATAGGCACACACCACACACAACACATCCTACTTACGCCCATGCACACATGCTATATGCTACACACCCCCACACACTGACACACATGTATACACGTGAAAACACTCACACCTTACCCACACATAGACACACATAGACACATGTCCACCCACAGACATATACATATATTTGCACATGTAGACACACACACAGACACACACAAGCACACTATACACTCATATACATCCCACACACACAGGCACAACACATGCACACATCAGAGTCCCTACTTTCCCCCCACAACCAACATCCATTAGTAGGCAGGATAGTAGGAAATGGCAAAGGAAGCAGGTGGCTCGGTGCTCACCTGTGTGTGACACACGCATATACACACATAAATGCACACCATACCTACACTCAACATTAAACCTTGCAAAGATGCTTCACACATAGATACATACCCTACACAAACATAGACATATGCATAGATGCATGCTACACATACACACAAGATGCACACATAGACTCACATCGCACACCTACATACACACATGCATTAACCTTGCACACACTCCTTGACACCTTGACATGTGCACATAGACCAACACACGTGCAAACAACTCATGTGCATGTACACAACACCCCTATGCATAGGCACATAAATGCACGCACATTGACACATAGACTAAGGCCCTCGTAGCCAAAACCTATACACAAAACTCTTTCTCATAAACCTTGGATGCATACACTCTCTCACACATACATTCACAAAACCCTTGCACCTATGCCTTTGCACTGGCACATAGACACCTTGCACATCCCATCCTTGCACACAAGATCTTCATAGGTACCCATATACGCATGCACATATTTGCACTTAGACACCCATACATCCTTGCGCATGCACATTCACACTTGTACATAGACCCCCCCACACAGAAGCACATGCATGTGCACATAGATCCATGCACACAATCCCTTGCACATAGGGCAACACACATGCACACAACATTAGTGCACATACACGAGACCCTTGCATCTGTGGACACAAATCCTAGGACTCTTGCACTTGGATATCTACCCATAGCCCTTGTGTACTTGTAGAAGACCCATGTGCACAAATGGAAGATGCTACGGTATTATCTCATGGCTTATCCCATAAATCAATGGCTTACCCCATAAATCACCCATTCCATAGCCTTATAAGCTTGCAGCGTGTTAGAATTGCCTTGAATTAGGCCAGGAAGGCCACTACTACCCTAGGCCACGACCCACTAAAAATGAACCTCTATGCATTGAATGTCATTCCACTCATATGTGTCACAATTGTCCTAAATGTAGGGTACCCAACAACAATTCTCACATGCATACTAGGCATGCTATCTCCACATGCATGGCTAAGGCCATCACCATTGACCTAGAAGATGATGAGCTAATCCCACTTGCTAGCTTGAGGTCAAATTATTACAAAGCAAGAGCACATCACTAAAGCTTCCATTGACACATGAGTCAATTACAATATCCTCACCTATGATGCTTGGACTTGCATAGGACAACATGAGCTTGTGCCTACTAATGCTATAGTCAATCGTTACAGGGGGGTCACCATACTCTCTCTTAGGCAAATGCAAAATTGTAATGTCCCTCAAGATTGAGAGTTTGCCGACTATGTTCTATGTGCTTCCCAATAGAGAAGACATCGCAAAGGAAATTCTACTTAGATGAGCTTTCAAGCACACCGCAAAGTGTGATGTGGACAATCGAGCACATTGCATACACTTAACCCTACTTGGTGCCATGATAATCATGATTCTTAGCAAAATCAACCTTATTGATGCACAGAGGAAGGCCAAGCAACCTATTGTTGGACCAGCACGAAACTCAAGAAGAGAGAGTCATGAAGTCCTTAGAGAACTACTAAAGGCACAAGACCAAAGACAAATACCCACCATCGGTGTAAAGTTCCTAGTCCTGGTGAGAAGATCCAAGCATCTAACAGCTCTAATACAGTTTCTAATACTGCCAACAAGAAAAGGCCTCCATGCAAAAAGAGGCAAATATATTGGGGATACCACTACAAATGTAGATGGAGAGTTAGCACAATGCTGCAATGGATACCCAAAGCTTTGCTACGTGCTCAAGGGTATTATGTAGGAAACTAAATGATTTGGCTACCCAAACCCCCTACTTCACCACCTCTATCAACCAATGCCCAGATCTCACCCAATGCGAGGAAACACAGAAGGAGACCCAAGCGAGGCTCTAGGTCTAGGACAAAAAACACAAGAGAAATTGAGCCAACTAAGGTAGAAACCAAGAACACAAACTTTGTCTATTAGAAAAAGGAAGCTTGGCTTATTAAGATTGAGTGGTTTCTAGGAACTAGACTCACTTTGGATGCACGTACCCTTTGCCGCGTAAACTAGCTGGCCCTTAGGTCATTGGCATTACTGGGACATAAGTCCTACATATCCATTCATCTCTTTGCAAACCATTGGCATTAGTGGGAAATAATTCCTACATATCCATTCATCTCTTTGCAAACCCTAATTCTAAAGATTCGTAACCCTAAGTCTGCTTATACATAAGCATCCAGCAGCACGATAGCTGTGTCTCTCTCTCTCTCTCTCTCTCACTCTCTCTCTTTCTTTCTCTCTCCCCTCCCCTCCCCGCCCCTCCCCTCTTCCCCTTTCTCTGTGTTTCTATGTTTGTCTGTGCTGTGATGTACTCTGTTTACATGTTAGACTACAGAGGCGGGCTCCGCCCGTTCCATGAGAAGAACCTTCCATTCTGAGCACAGAGAGAAATGAGAAATCTGTTCTGCCTGCCCTCGAGCTACTTCACAGCAGCAGGAGATGATGATCTGAAGTTATTATCTTTGGTCTGTGTTTCTGATTTTGAAGCATGAAGATTCTTCTCATCTGATCTCTGTGTAGGTGCTGGCGGCACATCTGTACCCCGTGATGCAAAACAACATCGCTGATGGCCTTGAAGAAAGGCCGTAGAGCGGTGGCAGGCGGCCCCTCGCCCCCACTCTTTCTTCTCTTCTCTCCCTGTGTTTCAATGTTGTGTTCACTCTCTGTATCCCTTCTTCTGGAGGGTCTGCCTGCCGCATGCCGCCGCTGAAGCGTTTGAGCTATGAGAGCTGAGGGTACTTCTGTGGCCATGCCATGTGCCGAGGCATTTTCGGTGTTTTAATCAGGTCGGGTTGTTGGAGTGTCAAGTTCTGGGAGGTTCTCTCACCTCGGAGGTCTTTTAGGGTTTTTTTGCAGGGGTGATAAGCCTTCAGAAGTCAAAGTGTAATCACAAGTAGATGGAGGCAAGCACGTTCTTGTATCAGGATCCACAATGTCTGTAGCAAGGGAAGTTTTTCTCCCTTTTCACCAATTAAGTATATGGTAATGCGGTTTGTTCCCCTGGCTACTGTATCTACTCGGCCTATTGATCCAAGATCATTCAATGTATCTTTATGTTTCGGCTTTCAAAACTGATGTCTGCCATGCTTACTTAAACGGCAAGAGCAACTTAAGCATGGTGGTCGTTATGAACGTAGGAAATGCCTGCAAGTAGCTCGCTCATTACTGTACTATGTACTATGCTTCTGATCATTACAGTATGGAGCAAAGGTAGAAAGCAACTGGAAGAACTTGCTGAACCTCTGCAATCCAGATTCCAGCATCTGTAAGAAATGAAAACCTCATCATCACATGGTGGTTATCAAAGAGGTCGTGGGCATTGGCAGTCTTGGATGCTGCTATGAAATCTCTCGTAGTGCTATGGAGATGTTCTCTCCCTTGCCAAGTGATATGTTCTCTCCCTTGTCCATGGAGTTACAAGCTGAATTGGCTTAGCTAATGTGTTTCCCATGTCAACCATAGTTTTTAGTAATGATTCGCTATTGGGTCATCTGTACACAGAATTAATCTACAACAAGGCGCCTTTGATGCATAGAAGAAACCAGCTAAGCAGTATTAGAGTTACTTGTAATGTTACTAACCAAATGCTATTGAGCGCTTTTACAGTAGAATTCTGTCTTGATCGTTGCTCTTTTGTACTGTATAGAAGATGGCTTATCAACAAAGAATGTAAAAAAATGACCCATATATAAGGAAGATTTGATTCTACCCACTGCCAGGGTAAGATGTATGAATGTCCAACCCCCATTCCAGAGATGGGATTATAAGCGTTTTCTCTAGCTTTGCTTACACATGGAATTTTCATAATATGAGTAAAAGTTAAAGGTATGTTATGTGCATGCTCGCCAATATGATGCTCTTATAGTAGCCAATCCTAAGGCATAAACCTATAAACCTAGGGGTATGAATTCAAAACCATTAGAGCTCATAAATTTGATAATTCCCAAAGATAAAAACTGTATACGTAAATTGAAATATAATTGTTCGAAACAATGGAATTATGACAAAATGATCTATGCTTTAACACCAGATAGCATTACACTGATTTGAAGAGGAAAATGAAAAAAATTAGCTAATTTTGAGAAACATTGTCGTTGGCCAGTATAGGATTTTAGATCTTCGAGCTTAAACCTCCCAACTTAATCATGGAAATGGAGGAGCTATATATATAATTGTGATTCATGTACTTGGAGATTTTTTATATATATAAAGAAAATGTTTGTATTAAGGCTGGTATCTTTAGAACCTTGAGATCCCCAATCTACTCTTATCTAATGTGGTTGGCCATGGGTAAGGTTTTTGAGATATCCCTTCATTGTTGTAATCAACTCCATTAAGGAGAAATTGCAATCCTTTGCTTTAATAGGTACACACTCATTGTGTGAGCTTAGAAGCATCTTCTCTCTCCTTTGATTACTAGTTGATGCCTTGAAAATTTCAATGTGAACTTTGTCTAAGTGTGTAGTCACTATCATCTTTACATCATTAAATCGATTAAATAAGCTAGTCACCTTACATATCTAAACTATTCTATCTTTATAGGCTTGCTTGTAACCTCCTCCCACTTACCATTTGCTCCTTTGCTTTTGGGAATGAACCACTCAAACTAATCCCCTCACCTTGCTTGATTCCTTGTTTATATGTACACTTGCTTTGATTATTAGCTAATGCCTTGGGAACATCAATCTCAACTTCTTTGCCTAAGTGTCATCATCATCTTTACCTCATCGAATAGATCAAATAAGCTAGTTACCTTACATATCGCATTGGTTTCTTTTCATTGATATAAAAGCTTGACTTAGTTTTTGAAGCCTAATTCTAGCATGCTCATTTCAAATGAACCTTAGTATCTTGACCCATGAAGTGGTTGTTGATAGGGAAGCAATGGTGGGATGTGAGGTAGAGATTGTGGAATGCAAGAGTGTTGAGAAAGAGAAGAATACAAAAGAGTAATGGGGTTATAACTGTACTTGTATATAATTGTATGGTACATACATTTATAAGAAGCGTCTACTTGGTTATTGACAATTGGCCTTCACCCCAACAACCTCCCACTTGAAGCGAATGTGCCTCCATGGGAGAATAATAAGATGATGAAAATATTATCCAATTTTCATTGGCACTTTGTAGTGAGCAAGGCACTCTGAAGGTAAACTATTCAAAACTATTCAAGAGGGGATTTGCAAGGTCATGACATCTATATGGAGTTCGATAAACTTAATGCACCTTTCCTCTAGCATTGGAAAAAAGAATTGGCTCCTCTTTATCCCCCCTTAAAACAAGGAAAGGAGGAGAGAATAGTAAAATAATTTTATTTTCTCTTCTACAAAATTTTTAAAATATTATTCACAAAGTAATTGCTCTAATTTATTTATTTACTTTGATCAAGTTGTATATTCAAAAAGAGGTAAGTTTTATGAAACTATGGTGCTTGGTTTTCAATGCAAAATGATGAGTACATAGAAACTAATTGATATTTTATTCATTTTTTGAAAGTTTTTAAATTTTTTAATTCTAGCTTTTGGGAAAAATTTGTAACTATTTTTTGAAATTAAATTGAAATTTTTAAAATATAAAAGCTCTCGTATATATCTACTTTTTGAACTGTTTTTTTTTGATTTTGTACTCTCTTATGAATCTATTGTGACCTTTTCTTTGTGATTATACAACCTTAATTAACAAAGAGAAGTACTTACACCTCTCTTGCATATAATTACTCATCCATAACTAATCTATACGACCTATCAATGTTTGTCTATCTATTCTCTCGCTATATGAAGCTATCTCCTTTTCCTTGATACATTTTCGTGCCTCTTTGTGCATCTCCACTTTATCTCTTAAGATAACCAAGTAGGCTCTCCATTTTTATCAACACCTTTGTGTGTTATGTGAGCATCTTTACATGTGCCTCTTTAGTGTATTTATGTAAACTCAATAGCCTTTTTCTTATTAATATATGTGTCATTTGGCTTCTCTTTAGACTAACTTTTCTTATTCTCATAAGCATCTATAAGAAATTAATTCATATTCATATACATGTAACTAGGGCACAAACAAGAAGTAAAATGCATATAGGAAAGGAGTTGCCCCATTGCTTAAAAAGATCTAGTATATTAGCATTAACACATTTGATAGAGTTATACATAGAGGGGGTTGATGCATGTGAATTTGTGGATTGATAGGGGAATGCATCCAATTGATTTTCTAACTGCATCTCCACTTAATCTCTTAAGATAACCAAGTAGAATCTCCATTTTTATTAATACCTTTGTGAATCTCCTTCACCGTATCTCCATATGGACCTTAGACCAATTGTTTTTATTAACCTTTGTGTTTATGTGAGCATCTTTACATGTGCCTCTTTAGTTTATTTATGTAAACTCAATTGCCTTATTCTTATTTATATGTGTCATTTGTCTCTCTTTAGACTAACTTTTCTTATTCTCATAAGCATCTATAAGTAATTAATTTATATACATGTAACTAGGGCACAAACAAGAAGTAAAATGCATACATGAAAGGAGTGCGTTGTCCCATTGCTTAAAAGGATCTAGTATATTAATATTAACACTCAAATTTGATAGAGTTATAGATAGAGGGGGTTGATGCATGTGAATTTGTGGATTGATAGGGGAATGTACCCAATTGATTTCCTAACTAGTAAAGTTGCTAATTTTCTCAAGAATTATGTAAACTTGTTGAAGTATGTGTGTGATAATAAAACTGGATTGCTTGGTGCACTAAGTAGCTCAATGATTAGATATTCAAAGTGTTTACAACCTACTAAGCAACCACTAAAATTATTATGACATGATCATTGCACATCAACTTTGTATACAATAGCTCCTAGATCAAGTGATGCAATTGAATGAGATTGATTCAACAAAACAATTAGATTGTCACAATGTAGGATACTATAAATGACATTGGTATTTGATATGAGGAGGTGAACATATGATTGGACTACCTTAGAAAGATCAATAGTAATCTAATACATGAGTAAATAAAAGAGGGAGTCAACCAAAAGATTTAATGGTAAATAGTAGTTAGTGGAAGTGACATTAAGTATAGATGAGAGAGAGCTTGGATCATTTATTAAAAGATTGCTAAAGAAGTATACATTGAAAAATGCTTTAAGCAATTCTAAGTTAAAGGGGGAGGGGGAAGAGTCCACATTAAAAGAAGCGACAAATGAGTTTTCAATTGTGGATACACGACCCATTTATGATAGGGTTGTTATTAGCATGGTGGCTAACTCATAAATATTCAAGGGTATGAAAGTGGTGCTTGGTTGTATGCACATGGTGATGGTTATATACTACAATATGTTTGTTGTTGAGGAATGTAATGGTAAACTGCGGTTTGTCATAAAATAAAATAAAAGTTAGGTCATCAAAGGAGTAGAGCTTAAAAGAGTTAATGCAACTTTGATAAGGAGAGCTTGTTTGAAGTGCTACAATTGTTCTTTATACATATAAGCATTCCAAACATCATTGATTGTCTCAAGAATATGGCGAGATGCTCTCAGTTGAAGGGTATGGTCAATACTTGGTAGAATGGCATCTTTCAAGATACTTGAAAACTTTGAAATGTATATGTGGAATGCCATTGTAATATATAGGTATATGGAATGCTATTAGAAATTAGGCTACAACGATCAAGTAATTATAGAAAAGGATAAGAAAAGATTAGTACAAATTTGCAAATTGCTAAAAACACCTTGCTTTGGAGGAGCGAAGGTAAGAGTTTTTTTTAGCACGCATCAGAGGAAGGGAATGTCACAATTCATAACATTTTGTGGTTCCTAATCAAAGTAATGAAGATAGAACAAGGTTGGCCAAAGTTAAAAGGTTTGGAGTGGCGAGATGCTCTCAGTTGAAGGGTATGGTCAATACTTGGTAGAATGGCATCTTTCAAGATACTTGAAAACTTTGAAATGTATATGTGGAATGCCATTGTAATATATAGGTATATGGAATGCTATTAGAAATTAGGCTACAACGATCAAGTAATTATAGAAAAGGATAAGAAAAGATTAGTACAAATTTGCAAATTGCTAAAAACACCTTGCTTTGGAGGAGCGAAGGTAAGAGTTTTTTTTAGCACGCATCAGAGGAAGGGAATGTCACAATTCATAACATTTTGTGGTTCCTAATCAAAGTAATGAAGATAGAACAAGGTTGGCCAAAGTTAAAAGGTTTGGAGTAGTCTCAATAAATTGGCTTTTTGGCTTAAAAAGATTGTATTTGATGATGGAGGTAAGTAAGTTAACGATGTTATGTATAAGTTTTATAAAAACATGGTGGAAGTGTGGGGTAAAAGTTATACTACACATTACATGTCCATATAAAGTCAACATTTTAAAAATGTATGATTTGTATAAATTATCGAGGATAGTTTTACTCGTGTTATGTGCTTTCTAGCATTACCATGAGACAGATGGGCTATGCTTTTGCATAAAAGGGAAGCATTGAATATAAGGGATGGGAAATTCACATAGGATAGCGTGCCGTGTATACCAACGAATAACTCTTCATGGTGGAAGGGTAAATGGGAACAATCCAATGATTCAGTTGTCATCGTGGTGCTAACAAATCATAGTAGCAGATCAAGCTCAACTCTTGTAGAAGAGTAAATAAAAGTCTTGATATGTCAATAATATGGTGTCTCTAAAAGAGGAGAGGATATTATAATGTCTCTAAGTGCCATAGAAAATTGTGCCAAGTGGTTGGAAACAAGGCTTCAAGAAGACAAACAAATGGGTTTGAAAAGAGCTAATGTGAAGAATATTTTCAATGTGAATACAATTCATTGTTTAAGAGAAAAAGAGTGTGTCTATGTGAATGAGCCTTAAATTTTAAGGATTTTATAAGAAGGTTTTTTTTTTCTAAGTTATTCATTAAGTTTTGAAATCTCTTGATGTAGAGAAAAGATGGCTAGGCCTAAGGTAGTCACAAAGAAGCTTCCTCTTAGAGTTCCATATCGTGGTAAGCTCCATGGAGCATCTACGAGCCTAGATGTAGTTTTGGACAAGAACACTTCGCAGAACATGAATAGATTACCCTCTTCTCAACCTAACCTAGTTTTCTCAAGCCGTCCTCAGAGGGGTTCCCTTGAGTATCCTCACAAGAAACACAAGTGGAAGCTAGGTATAGTGACCTCGAGAGTAATTAGAAAGTATCAGTGCTCTTTTGATCTCATCATTCAAAAAGTAAGTTTTTGAAGAGTTATTTGTGAGATTGTGCAAGATTTCTATCACACCGAAAGTAAGAGATGGTTTTTGACATAAGGTCAAGAAAGACCCATTGCTTCACAAAACAATATCATCATGCTTTGTAGTGTTTTGCAGAGGCCTTTTTAGTAGACTTAATGATTGATGCTTAACATTGGAATACATACAAAGCACATCATGGACTTTCAACTTGTAAAAAATCTTCAAGCAGTGAAGGATATGCTTGTTTCAATGGAATGAATGTAGTTTGTAATGTTATCTTTTTTGAAATAGTATTCACCTTGTGCATTAGACATGTGACTATGTCCTAGTGTAAAATTATTTTACTTGCCTAAGAATATGAGCTAAGTTTTTGCTCTTATTCTTCACTCTTAACTTTAATGTGCATCTTCACTGTATTTTGAGTTCTTACTTGTAATTTTGGCTGGCACCATCAAATTCAATAGGGAAAACATTTGAAAATTTGTCATTTTTAGTGTGGACTTTACTCCTAATGCCCATGTTGTATAGTCTATGTGGTGCGAAGTTTCCAAGGGCCACTAATTGCAATGTTTTCTTGATTATTGATAAATCCATAATTTTGGTATAGGACACTTAAGATACCAAACTATATTAAAATGTGATAAAACTTCACGTGTACATTTATTAGATAGTGAGGAGTCCACCTTTTTTTTTTTTGAAAAAGAAAAAGCTAGTAGACCCATGTTCAAAGTTTGGAATTTGGATCTACTAATCTACTAGAAAAGTGGCTCTAGATGCTAAACTTTAGATAGGGGGTCTCTTGGCATTCTGATAAAAGGATTTGTATTCATGATCATACGTGAACAATGTATATGAAGATGTAATAGCTTAGTTTTTGGGTTTCAATAGATTAAAAGTTCATTATTCTTCTCATTTTTACATCTTGCTTTGATTGTCTCCTCCATTCTCACATCCCTATCTCTGTTTTTTCTCCATCCCATCCTTCTCGAGCTTGTATGGCATACATATAGCAAGCCGCTCGTTGTTTTGGCTTCTGGATGCTAAGGCCTGCCATTGCTTGGAGCATGTCTTTTACAAAAGTTTTACCGACGCCTTGCATTTACAAAATGCACTTTTGCCTTTGACTTAGCTTTTGAGGTCGCCCTCGGGCTTTTGGTTGTTTTTCTTCTTGCTTGTTTCCTTATGTCCAATTTTCTTTTGGGCGGCCTCTTTTAGCTCACGACTTGTGCTTTTTCACTTTTTTCTAAATGAGGTTAACATAGCACAAGGTGGATCATCCTCTGATGCAATAGCAGATGCTCTCCCTTAAGTACAAAGACCACCACAAAAGAAGAGATGGAGACTAGACATTGTTGTGCTTTGGCAGGTAAGGAAAATCTAGCATGGGTATGAGCTTCTCATCCCAAAAAGATTCTTTCAAAAGGTCATTTGGAAAGTTCTATCTAATAAATAGGGTTGGTGAGGAAAGGTCGATAAGACTTGTAGACTAAAAGGGTTGGGAAGGTTTTTAGCATGAGTGGTTGATGCTCGATAGCCATGCAAGTGGATTGCTACAACCATGAAAGCCCTTGTAAATGGTTGTTTTGGTAGAGGGGTTTCTTATCGACCTGTTTAATGATACGGAGCTAGTGGCCATCCATGTGAAGCACGTCACAGTCACAAACAAAGAATGGACTTTATCATTTGACTTCAACATGGCAAGGAGACTCCTTCATAAGGTATGAGATTAATGATGCAAGGTTTTGCCATGAGTGCTACAATATCATAGCATCTTGGAAAACCGTACGTACGTATGTATATATGTATATATGTATATATGTATGTATGTATGTATGTAAGGTGATGTGTATTCAGTTCATTTAATTTAAGTAAAGTTATTTTATTTTGTTTCTTGAAATGTATGACTCTTATCTTTTGTTTAATGTATGCATGTATAAAAAACAATAATAGACGTGGATACTACTTATGTTATCGCTAATCTATGCATGATCGTTTGATTTGTATTATGTGTTGACATAATTAAATTAGATTACATTAATGTATGCGAATGTATCATTAACATACTATACATCATCATAACACTTATACAAATTTTATATTTATTCAATTAATCTTTATTTATAGATACAAAGTAAAATGTTTTATATTCATGAAGAAAAATACATGTGATGGGTGATTAATGACATATAAAGAGTTGATAACCAACAATAATTCTCATTTGTTCCATGACTTTTTCCTTGACAGAGAGGAGAGATCAGCTTCATATGAAAATAGAAGTTAATTCTTTGCTTAAAAAATAATATGCTTTCCATTCAGCTCTTTCTTTAGGAGAAGTGGATTTGAAACTTTTCCAAGCTCACCTAATGTAGTGAGCACATACATTGCTCTACCATGTGCTCGGTCAAACAAGTAGAGAAGCTTTGATCACTTTACTTCTATTACCTTCTCTAAGCTAGTTGTCAGAGGTATCACTCGAAAAGGTCCAAACTTAATTAGGGCCCGAATTTTCATGATTGTTTCTTCCCCTTGTGGTAACCCCTTTTTTTGAAAGACCGTCAAGTTGGCAACAAGGTTGCCAATGTACTCCTTTAGAGCTGAATTCTTTTGTTATTTGCATATTGAGATTGTTCTTACCTCGATGCAAACTCATCTACATATAGTATATCATGAATAACATGGGCAAATCAACCATGATTAGTAATTAACTTAGAGTTATTAGAATGTAACAAAACTTAATCATAGGGTGCAAAAAGCTCCTTGGAGTCTAACGGTGAAATCTTGGCAAAAAATGATGTATGTAGATGTTTTGTTCAAAGTCTAGTGTCATGGATCACTTTCCTTCATTGGTGGACTTTGAAAGATATGATATATCCTATGGTCAAGTTTTGTTGCATAAAAACGTATTATAGTTAGAAATCTCACTTTTTCTAGATTATCTTGTATCTTCATTTTCACATATATCAATGAGATAGAGGGATCCATAAACTTGTTGGTAGGAAGCTAAGGCCTTTGTTCAAACAGATCATGTTGTAGTGCTTCAAACTCAGCATTCAATACAAGGTAACCTTCAGCCAAGGTAATTTGCTTAAGTGCTGCTATGATGGCTCTCACTATATCTATGCTTGTACCATTATATCTTCCAACCTCTGATATCGTCGAATGTATACCTATGTAATCATAATTGATTATGTCTTCCATCTAATCCTTGACTAGAATGGAGAATAACTCTTTTTTCATTTCTAAGTATTGCATGCCATCTACTTCAATGGGTGTCAAGGAGACGCGGTTGGGTTTGTCGACTTGTGACTCTTGTGAAGAGGATAGCACTATGAGAGCCGATTTTGCTAGAATCCAAAATTTCTCTTGAACATTTATTAGCTCCTCAATCGGCTCTTCTCCCTTGTATGTGATAACAATTATATGTGGAGTTGTATCTTTATTACTCTCCTCCTCTATGGGTATATCCAATGGAAAGAGGTAAATCACCAACGCACAATCATGCTCCATCAGCTCCAAAGGTGTCATACCTAGTGCGTTGCCCATGGGAACGATGTATGCTTTATGCCAAGGATCCATGTGGGCCAAGTACTTATTTGCTACTTTTTGGTGTCTCTTTTCTGCTTGAAATATAGTAACCTATTCCAAAGGCACCCAAGTCAAACAGTAAGAGACAGCATTTACAGGCTGTTGAGGCAGAGCATCAACAGTAAATGATTGATTTTCTTCAGTTCTTTGCATCTACATGTTGTTGTGGCAGGGCAGCAGCTGCACCCGACTGATTTTCAGTCATTCTTCGCGACAAAACTTTGAATTTTCTCTCTCTACAACTTTCTCTCTCATCTCCCAACCATTTCAAAGCCTTGCTTCGAAGATCTCAACATTTGGACCCTTGGAGGCTGAGAAATTGCAAATTTCTCTGTTGTAAACCCTAATTTACAATAAAAATTAGGGTTTAGCAGTAGCCTTGGGAAGTGTGCCAAAAAGTGGAAGCTCCAAGACTTGGATTCAACAAGGCTGAAGGTGAATTTCAACTGAATTCAGGTGGAGGACTAATCAACCATTGAATTTGGGGCATTTGGATGTCTATGAAGTGCGTGAAGGCCAATTAAGTGTCCGAATCAAGGGGCAAAATGGATTGAAGACTTGCTGGTCACTTTGGATATCAAGGGGAGTTGGGATTGCGAAGGGTATTGGGAGAATCCCATTGTAAATCAACTTCTTCTTCAATAAAGCTAAAGAAATACCGATAGGGGCGCCAATTTTGGGGCCAATGGGGTGTGCATTGTCCAAGGTCAGTAGATAAATTTGAATTTTCAGATTTGCATTAATTGTTTGCTGCTGTAATTAAGTTGTAATCAGGGATTTACCACCCTATTTGAGGAGGAAGGCTGGTTACACCAGATACACAATTTTATACTTCTCAATCTTTTGATTCCACTTTCTCTTTTTCGCAAAATTTTGGCGATTCTCATAAAGAAGGGACTGTGCAATCCAGATATTGGTACATTAGTCTTGAAGTAAAGAGACTTTTGTTTTTTAACTCAAAGAATTGTGAAGAGTAAAAACTTAATTTCTTTGCTTGTAAGTTTTCCCTTGTCTTTTTCTTCAATTTCATCATCTCAAGGTCATTTTGAAGTAGCTAAATCATCTATTTCTTCATTTCAATTCAGTGCATTAATGGACAAAAAGAACCAAATTTATTTTCCACTATTGCATTCATAAATTCATTCGATATTCTCTCTCTCTCTCCCTCTTTTTCTGTTGCACCTTCCTTTATATATCCATTAAGTGCTTCTCACGTCTTTACATACTACTGTCTTGGAGAGGGAGAGACGCAAGGTTGACCAGGTTGCAGACGATATGAAGATGCTTTGGGCATGCCATGGTGTGACACTGATCGTAGATGGATGGAGTAATAGCCACAAGAGATCCATTCATGGGCTAGTAGCATATTCTCATCGTGAGATGTACTTTGTTTCATCTCATGATGCTTGAGGCACAAGTAGGAGTGTCGATGTACTTGCCATGAGTGAATAGACAGCATTGAGGTGGTTGGGCCACAGAATGTTGTGACATTCATGGCAGATGGTGAGCCAATAAATAGAGCAATTGGTGCCATAGTTGAGAGCTACTATCCTCACATTACAGTTTGTTTTTGCATGGCTCATTATTTAAACAATCTTCTCAAGGATATTTGTAGGCTTTCACGGGTTGAGTTGACCATTACTAAAGCTACTGGGATGGTGACCTTTGTCCTCAACTATCAATATGTTCACCATGAATTTTCAAAGAAGTCAAAAAAAAAATCTCCTCAGGTGACACTCGCTTTGCTTGCAACTTCTTGATGTTGGGTCGTTTGAGGGAGTGCACTGGTGCATTGAGATAGGTATTTTTCAATGATGTTCAGGAGATCCCCTTTGGCTTCTACTCCTACAAGGATATCATGCATAGGTATAGCTGAGGACATGGGATTTTGGGATGAGGCGAAGAGGATTGCGCCATGGTTCAGCCCGTTATACACTCATTGCACCTCGTGGATGCGATGTAGCCATATATTGGCAGGGTCTATGAGGCTATGGATAGGATGATTGAGCGTCTAAAGGAGTTGGTGCCAAATGAGGATCAATATGATGAGGTCCGCACCTTATGTGTGACACGTCGGGATGCCTATGCATCTCCTTTGCATTCAGCTGCATACTGTTGGACCCAGAGTTTTAGGGTTGTGGGCAGGAGAGTGATAGGGAGGTTGCTAATGGCTGGAGGCGCATCTTGTAGCGCATGGTTCTTGATATTACAAGATGCATGGTTCTTGATATTGAGACGAGGCGCATAATAAAAGATCAGCTTGCACTCTACAGGAAATTCCGTGGTTCATATGGTTGTGGTGATGCAAAGGTGGATAGGTTCACTAGAGGCGGTCCTTTGTGGTGGGATGATTATGGCTATGATGGCCTTGAGCTTTAGCACCTAGCAATTTGCATTTTGAGCTGGATTGTTAGCTCCTCTTGTTTGGAGCAATTGTGTGCTCTTATAGCCACATTGTGTCTAAGAAAGAAGTAGTCTTGGTGTGTAGAAGGCCAATGATCTTGTCTTCATCAATGCATACTTACATATGCTTTGCAACAGTGTGATTGCAAAGGTCGATCCCTTTACTAAGTGGGAGATGAAGCAAGAGGAGGAGCAAAGAGCAGGTCCAGTCCTAGACTCGGGAGAGATTGAGGAGGCAACATAGGAGGTAGCATAGGAGAGCACTGGTGATATGGATGATGAGTCTTGACACTCGAGGTCCTAGAATCTAGAGACATGCAGTGTGATCATGAGTCATGACACATGTGATGTATCTTTTCGATAGTTTATTGTGTACTCATTGCTTAGTATTTATAAATTATGACTCATTGCTCTTTGACTCTCGAGTCTTGACTCTTTGATTTTAAAGTTTTTTAATTGTGTGCACATTGCACTTTAGACTTTAGTCTTTGTAATGTGTTCAAGTCTTATTTGAATTTTTCAAATTTGCAATGTCGATTAGCCTTAATAATAAAATATATCTTGCACGTAGCTACCAACACCATTCATGGCAAATGCAATAGAGTGTCTTTGAATACTTGTGAAGTTGTCTAATGTAGAATTGTTTTTAAACTTCTTGTTCCCCCTATTCTCAGAATAGGGCCTCTACATTATAATCGCGTTCAGAATGGGCCTTCCTCATTTCAACTGCATTTTCCGTTCTTGTTATCGTTTTCCGTTCCCCATTCCATGTGGCTATGCTCACAATGGTGGGAATAGACTAACTCATGTTTCTCAACTATTCTGACTCCACAACCATAATAAAGCATATTCTCAGCATAAACCATGCCTAAAACTATCAATGGCATTTACTAACATGATGCTGTCCATGGAACCAATTGTAAACCATTGAAAATTGAGCATAATTTGATCATTTGCTGATTTGAGAATTGATCACAAATTGCTGCAAATGTGACCCCAAACTGGTCACAAATTGATTGCAAAAAGTGATGAGTAATTGATACAAAAAGTGATGTAAAATCGATCCCAAAAGTGACCATAAACGGTTCTTGAATTGTCCAAAAATTGAGTTGAAACTGATTAGAATTTGATCACCAAACTTAGACAAAAGCTGGAGCATGTGCAGTTGCAATGGTGCTCACAAAGTCTTCAAAGTCTTAAAGGGGGAGATCTAGTAGTGAGAGCTCACATTGAAGGTTAAAGTTCTTTGAGAAAACCACAAAGATCTCATTACCTTGTCTCATGAATCCACTTGTTAAAAGTGTACACAACCATCCATTGCAACAAGTATGAGGAATGTGGTAGATGTAAAGAGATGAAATGATAACATTAAATGAAATAATGAAATAAGAATTGAAGTAGCTCCACCTTAAAACCCTAAGTTTTAAACGATTAAAGGATTATTTGCATACAATATTTGATTATGACTTTACTTAATGTCTTTGTAAAGTTTACGTACATACGTAAATGTGTCAATGTGGCAATTGCATGTTGTATCAGCTGTGATCTAGAAGGAGTTCCCCTCCCCTCTCTCCCCTCTTGTTACGCATGCATGTGCATGGATATCATATGTTAACAAAAGGGTATTATACACGCTCAAAAAATTCATTGTAAATTGCAAGAATACACATGTATATCAATTAACATTCAAAGGGAGGTGTCTTCTTCCTATCCCTAGGTGGATGCTTGGATGTATGCATCTTAAATAGATAAGAAAATGTGTGTTTACATGTTCAAAAGAATCAAGGTTATGGTAGGCATTTTCTTCCTTTATGTGTGGTTGAATGTATGCACATTATCTCAAAATTTAAATTACATATACACATATTCGAATAGTTTTGAATATAATTACATAGACACACGATAAGTTAAAAATAATAAAAATTTAAAATATTACAAGTGTATGATTTTGCAAAGTGACAATACTCCATTAGTCAAAACAATTCAAAAGTTTACAAGTATTGGATATTACTACTTGTGGAGTTGTAATTTTTAAGGAGACTCTATAATTTCTAAAATATATGGAGCCACATACTTTCCACGAGTAATAGTACCCTCGGCTCAGCTTTGAATCTTCCTATCATCTAATTTAAAATAGAAGCATGCAGGTGGATTCTCCATTAATACTTCGATTTTGTCACGCATTCTAATCAAGGACCAATCATCTTCCATTTGCAACACTTGGGGTTCGTGGCCCTTATAGATGAAAATACCATCTAAGTTGTACTTTCACACGTGTCTTGATCAAGGCACAACCATTCACCCTTGAGTATCCTCCATCTATGATACTTGAACACTAGGTATAATGTCTATATGTGACAAAGTATCTACAATTGGGAAGGAATGTTAGTTAATCTATCCCAAAGATAATAGTCAACTAAAAAAAAGTAAAATTTTACTTGAAATCATGTCCCTTATTGTGATTCGATACTTTCTAGTGTTAGGATTATGAGTGATTTTCAATTTCCAAGTTTTGCCTAAAATCCTTGTTACATAACTTTTCGATGCACTTTTTATGACATACATGCTTTTGCACGTCAAATCCTCATGTTCCTTCAACGTATGTGCAAAAATTGCAATTGGTATGAACCAACTTAGATGTACATTCTTTAAGCTAGTGCCTGGCTTCATAGAGCTCAATATGTCTACTAAAATTTTGGTGCTATACATATGTAAAATGTCACTACTATACAATGGCCATTCTATACTATTGAGATTCGATACGTGCATAAACTCAATGGTCCCATATTTTGACTCCACTTGGATAATATGTACTTGAAGTCATAGAAAAATACAAGGTCCTCTGTGTGCTGCTTGGTTGTATGCCCATGAAAGAAAGCATTCCATCAATTCAAAGGTGGTAACACCTAAAAGAACCTGTGAAACTCTCGAGATTTTACCATTTATAGTAATCTGAAGGGTATATTTTTGTAAATATGAGACAATTAGTCACATACATATCATGAAATTTATCATTCTCAATGTGTTGCAAAGACTTACTATTTGCAATGTTTTATTGAATGGTTACAATGGATGCAATATATATCTCTTTTTGCACGAATATGTATTATACTAACACCTCTGTTACAAGGTAAGAATCAACCTTTCTTTGTTCGAGAGCAAAATTTTTATCATTTTAGTGCTTTGATATATATGCAATTATAGATGCTTTCACCTTGAAAGTGTCAGAAGTGGAGTATCAATCGAAGCATAAACATATGTTGTAATAAATTGCTGAACATAAGACGAAAGAGAAAAGAAAAGAAAGAACACAATATAGATGAGAACTTAGATGTATGCTCAGGAAATGGAATCCATATATCAGGCAGGAGCCAATCACATACAACAGTGGGTCATTGACTGCGTTGGCATTGGCATTGACTCCTCTCTCCATGAGACCTCCAGGTGGTGAACAAACTAACTAAGAAGGAGCCTAGGATACATAGGCATGAATAATTTCATAAAATATGTCGAGTCATGCTGGTCAACTAGCATCAATAAATGCTATAAAGCATAAAATGATACACAATATAAATGCCTAAAATATCTATATAATATGCCCAACCCACAATACATGCTCAGACTCACACATAATCTTGCATATTCTGCTACACCCTCTCTCAGATCATGGGTGATTTGATACAATACAAGGATACGATTATAAATGACTCATCATAGTCCATGCAACATAGAACTACCACCAAGTAGAACCATGGATACCTAGGCAGTGGGTGATCAAGCCACCATCAACGTGCTCAGAGAGAACCTAATGTCAAGGTCGATCATACCAACTCTTGAAAATAGAGAAGATCATAGTAGTAGCTCTCAATGTCTATCAACAATGCCTCTGATGTAGCACATGTGACCATCTTGTCACCAATGCTGCAACACATAAATGACCATGGATTCCTTGCCTTTGGCTAGTCTAACAAAGTGTCCCCTCATGTGAGCTCACATGACTAAGAACTAAGCCCGCTCTCTGTCAAAGAAACATCCATCATGAACTTGGATGGTAATCCTAGCTCTAGGATTCGAACCTACCAGACTTTAATCAATGCATCAGGGAAGTCCCTCGCTGGATCCTGTGCATTTGTATAAATATATAGATGAGGCACGGCTACCCCATCTCGCCACCCTCTCACACTCCCTCTCTGGCAGCATTTGAGAGTTGTGAGGGATGAGCTTATCACCACAATTAGAAAGCATCTCTTAGGAAGGGGCCATCAATCCCTTATGCGCTTTAGACTTCACCTTGGCCGGAGGATCTAAATTGGATTGTGAGGTAGATGATGACTCGTCAGAGGAGTCCGCATCTCGCTTCATCTTTTACTCCTTGTTCTTCTTAGAAGCCGCTAACTCTTTGTAGACCTTTCGCAAATGGCCCTTCTTGCCACAGTGGTAACACTGGGTCTTTGACTTCTTCTTCAAACCCCTCTCTGAAGTGGCAAGAACCTCACTAGAACCTGATGAAAGCCTCCCATATAACAACTTTTGTATAAAGCAAGCCTTTATCACATCACTCCATGTAAGATAATCATATCCATGTAACTTACCGTCATTGGATGTGCACGAAGGAGCCATCTATAAAGGATTTAGAAGAGAAGTAGAGAAAAGAAGATATTTGGAGAGGGAACACAGCCAAAACACGAGCATATATTACAAAAAATGAGATTTCACATGCGGTATTCACCAAAATCTGACGAAAAGAAGAAGAAAACTACTACGAAAAGTCAAAAAAATCAGCCAAAAAATGCCTAAAATAGCAAAAATGGCATGAAAATGAAGTTGCCTAGCCAGGAGAAGATGCAAAAATACCAAAATGCAAGCTGGAACTAACACACATGTAGTAGAGCGATTGACGCAAGGTGTAGGGATGCTAACATAATCAAAGATGCAGATAAAACAGGTTGCGTGGTTAGAGCAATAGTCGCCTGATCAACAATGGTCAAAACAATCTTGAAATCATCAAAGAAAATATAGCAAAAGCATAGAGCCTGAAATTTGATACCATGTCAGAGGTGGAGCAATCAATGGAACATATACTATAATAAACTACTGAACACAAGACAAAAGAGAGAACACAATACAGATGAGAACTCAGATGTATGCTCAGGAAATGGAATCCATATATTAGACACAAGATAGTTGCATACAACAGTGAGTCATTGGTTGCTTGGGCACTAGCCGACTTTTCTCTCCACGGGACGTCTAGGTGGTGAACTGATTGATTGAGGAGCATAGGTATTAATAATGCCATAAATATGTCAGGTTGACCAGCACTAGTGTTGGCCGATTGGCAGCAACAAATGCTATAAAGCATAAAATGCTACACAATAAAAATGCCTAAAATATATGCATAATGTGCCTAGCACCCACAACACATGAGCTGACATACTCTGCTAACAGAAAGCTCCCTTCATACTTGAATCCATATGTACCCAAGATGAGCAATGATATGTATTAGTAATATTTTCCCTTCTTCATCTTTTTGTCATGTACTTCTATTGAGAGAATGCTTGTTCTTATCTCAAGCATTAATCGATACAATTTCAACAAAGAAATATGTGTTAAACCCTAAATAGTGAGTATTTTAAGTCTAACTAGTAATCACCAATATGCCATATGAATCAACATGGCATTAAGAGATGTTTATATTTTTGTAAATAGACATAAACATCGATATCAAGATGCATATAGATATGCACACATCGACACAAAGTACAGATTCAATTTTGAGGCATCATTTAAATAGTACCATTTACATGAAATAGAAATAAAAAGAGCAATAAAAGAATACTCGAAGAATTTCATAGAAAAAATTTGCATTCTAATGAATAGGAGTTTGATCAAACTCAATATATTATATGAAAATGTGGGTATTACAAAGTAGTTGTTACAAGGATGGTAGCCCCATGGTATGCAAATTTGAATAGGCACATTGGATTAGTACATGAGATATTTTATTACTCAGCACATTGTGCATTATGTTAACCCCAATGCAAGACTGGAAAAATAAAATTCAAAAATACGGAATAGTGCAAAAAAGGTAGCCAGGCAATGGAATAAAAGATAAAAACCAAAAGTACAAGGGGGGACCATAGCAAGGGTCAAGGGTCAAGTCAAAGCCAAAGGCGCATTTTATAATGGAACGATACCACTAAAACTTTATAAGAGAGCTCCAGGCTCCCTCCTGTGCGAATTGTAAAACATAGATGGGGATAGGTGAAGGGATAAGGTAACTAGAAGAAAACGGGGAAAGAGGACCTTGGCAAGATGCCTGGTTATGTAAAAAAGCAGATGGGTGCCCAAGGGATTTAGGGCTTGTATATAAACTCAAAAAGTGAATGAGAAGCTCATTCTTTGGTGTGTAGCTAAAGTGGTATTTTCTCCTCTCCTTTTTGCTTGCTTGTGTATGCTTGAGAGAGGGAGTGTGAGAGTGTGAGGGAGTGAGTGTGTGAGAGTGAGGGACTATGGTAAAAAAGCTCTCCATCTTCTCCTCTCTTCCTCTTCTCTTCTCTTCTCTTTTTTGTCTCGTGCATGGCTATGAAGGATGGAACTTGAAGGAGGAGGCTTGACATTGCTTAAGCTCACATCTCGAATCACGGAGCTACTACACTGATAGTCACCGCCACTGCACACTGCAAGTGGTGGGTGTCCGTCGCTGTCACTTTATTCTTTATTCTTTTAGTGACAGTTTGAATAAAGGAAGGCCCGGTCACACATTGTGACTGTTGGAGTTTCCATTTATTGTCTCTCTTTCTTGCTCTTGCTCTCCCGCCATAACTCTCGAGTGCAAGCTTCGATCCTTCTCACCTTTCAATTGGTATTAGAGCACGGCTTCCCGACTCTTGAGCTTGGCTCGTGGCATTCTCAGCTTTCCATTGACTCCCCACTTGCATTGGGTCTCCTTCCCGGCAGCCATAGCTCATTCTCTTGAGCTCCCATCACTCCCCCGCTTCCCGAGCTTCTTCCCAGCCTATTGAGGCACCATCAGGGCATTGACATTGAGGTATTGCTTCATTATTTCAGAGTTTTACTTCAGTCCACATGTCTAGGTAAACAGGGTTTTCACAGGTTGTGGCCAGCCAGCCATAGCTCACACCTCTTGGAGCTTCCTTCACCTAGATCTTGCTTTCAACCTATCAAGGCTTGGTGTAGGCCTTCTTTGGCCCCCTTTTGTGCCCCCTTTGGGCCCCATTGTTGACACGTGGGACAGTAGACCCCCCGGCCAGCTCACCTTTTTTTTTTGCGCATGTTTCAAAATCTGGCCCAAAAATCATTCTTTTTGTCATATCTCGGGCATTCGGAACCCGATTCAAGCAAGGTAAGAGTCTAAGTTAGGGTTTTGGCATGCTTCGGATGCGATGGTGATGTTGGATTTGCCAAATTCTGATGAGAGAATATTCTGCAATAGATTTCAGGTGTGAGACAATATGCATTTGTATACCTATGGCTTATGTGATGCTTCTACTGATGTCTATTGATACCGGATCACTTGTGGATGTTATGCCTCTTATGTGAGATGCATTTGGAGCTGATTTAGCTCAGCCATTGACTATTTTGAACAATCCTAGATTTGTCCAAAACAATGCAGCCACTTGTTACTTCAATTTTATGCTTATAGGTCTTGGCATTTGATGCCCGATTATGCCCGGTTGGTACCTATACATACAGAAATGTATGCCTATGGTTTGCCTATGGATTTGAGCTTGGATTGAGCACTGATTTGATCAGTTTACAGAGGTTATATGCTGCTGGAAACTTTAGGGCTGAAGCTATTTATGCTACAGTTGGGTTATGCCTATTGGTCACGGGGTGCTCTCGGCTACTCGGTATGTATGCCACATGTCTTGTTTATGCTCCGGAATTCTTTTGAGCTGAGATTAGAGCTCGATTTGGGTTTGACTATCACTTCTTTGCAGTTGGCATTTCATCTATGACATGGCTTATGCCTAGGCCACCCAGTACGGGTTATGATGTTTTGGTGAATGCTTTATGCTTTGGCTGTGGATGACAGTTGTTTGAGCTCATCTCGACATTGATTTGAGTATTCCCTTGAGCAATTGGACATTGTCTTGGTTACCTGTCTTTGGTACTTTAACTTGGTTTGCTTGAGCTGTTGAGCTCGTTTATCTGCCTTTTTGTGCCAATGGGAGCATCTTGTATGCTTGATCGACATAGAGCAAGAGGCTTATGCTATTTGAGCATTTTGCAGATACTTGAGACTTTGGGATCTCTTACACTTAAATATTGCATGGTTCATGCAGTGATATCTTGGAGTTGCTTTTGACGTGAGCTTCGGCTTTGCACTCTTGTGAGTATGCACGTACTCGTGTCAAGTCTTGCAATTGTTATGTATACTTTGCCCTATTGTCCAAGGGTATGCCTACTCTCATTGATGGATGCTTTGGTGACATGTTTGGGTGTTTGCTTAGAGTCTTGATGACTGTTTGGTGTTGATTTATGCTCGTTTATGATTGGTCATGTCTTAGCTGTCATTTCTTGACTTGGTGCAGTGATTTGGTCAGCAATTGCCTCTCACAGTACCTTGATGTCATTTATTACAGCAAGCATATAACTCTAGACTGACATGGAGTTTTTAATGCTGAAATATTTTGAAATGATGTACTTTCACTAGTACTTGGTGGGAAGTAGCTTTGGTTACACTTTTCTCGCCATTTTTTCTTGATTTTGGTGATTTTTTTGTCATTTTCTACAATAAACAGCAAGCAGTTTTGAACTATCTACGGTCTTCCAGCCTGCATTATGGCAAGTTCGTCCGCTGATCATGCTATTTTCAACATCACTAAGCTCGATGGTATGAATTACTCCTATTGGAAGAGCCAGATTTGGCAAGTGTTGGTACAGAAATCGCAGATCAAACCATTGAGATTCAGCGGGGCAGCCGCCTGCAACTATGCCAGATGAGGAATGGTTTGAGCTTGATGAGTTATGCAAGTCCACTATTGTATTATCTCTCACAGAACAGGTTCATTACAATGTATTTGAGGAAGAACAGAGTGCATGGTAGTTATGGGATAAAATCAAGAATCTCTATGACAAGAAAAGTCCAACGAGTCAGATGTATTGACTGAAGCAGCTTATGGATCCATGCATAAAGGAGAATGTGACTATGTCTGCTCACTTGAGCCAGTTCCATACTATACTCAAGAAGACTTTGCAGGACATCACTTTTGCAAAGGATGTCACTCCTCTTTTCTTGCTTGGTACTCTTAATGAGTCATGGGATGTATTCCGCACTGCATTATGTGCCTCTATTGCTACCTTGAAATTATCTATAATGAGAGTGCTCTTCTGCAGGAAGAGGTTAACTGTAAGAATTTGGATGCCTCTCGAGTGTTGCATGCTATGACAGTTAGAGGAAAAAATGATGGATATGGAAAGCATGGCAGTGGTAGTGGTCGTGGACGGGATTCTCAAAAATCTCGTGGTAGGAATGCAGATGTTATTTGTCACCATTGTGGGAAAAAGGGCCATATTAGGCTACAATGCCATAAACTACACAATGAAAGGTACAAAGATAAGGGGAAAGACAAAGTGTAGGATAAGTCTTCTGATCGCAGCATAGTGCCTATAAAGTCCAGTGTTAAAATTGAAGAGATCAATGTTATGCAGCCTGAGGATGTTGATGATGATGATTATATCCTTACAGCTTCTTCTAGTGCTTTGCACATGACAGAGATACACTCTATGTATGCACAGTGTTGGCTCTTGGACTCAGGTGCGTCCTTTCATGTGCCACCTTGCCGAGAGTAGTTTCATTTATACCATACTGTTTTGGGTTCTGTGTGCTTGGGTGATGATAACTCTCTTGATATTGTGGGCATTGGTGATGTTAGGATGCAGCTTCCTTCTTGCAGCAGTTTTGTTATGCAGGATGTACCTCATGTACCTGCTTTGACACGGAGTCTCTTGTCAGCTGGACAGCTTGATGACGCAGGTTATCATGTATCTTTGGGAGACTCTGCATGGAAGATCACTCGTGGTAGACTTGTGATTGGGAGAGGTGCCAAGGTTGGCAGCCTCTATCCCTTGATTGTATCCACTTCTTCCCTTGATCATGTTTTGTATGTGGGTTCTTTCCCACATGTATCTCTTTGGCATGCCCGCTTGGGCCATATATCTTTGAAGGGAATGAAAATGCTTTCTAGTTTGTAGTACTTACTACCCCTTGATTATGCATATTTTGATTTGGTACATTCGGATGTCTGTGGGCCCATGCCTTGTCAGTCTATGGGTGGTGCCAAGTATTTTATTACTTTCATAGATGATTTTTCATGGAAAGTTTGGGCTTATTCCATTAAGCTGAAATCCGATGTCTTGGCTGTGTTTCAGAGATGGCTTGCATTGGTTGAGAACCAGTCTGGGTATAGGCTAAAATGCCTAAGAACAGATAATGGGGGTGAATATGTCTCACGTGCTTTTGAGCAGTTATGTGATGAGAGGGGTATTAAGCATCAGTTGACTGCCCCCTACACCCCCCCAAAATGGTTTGGCTGAGCAGATGAATAGAACCATCTAAGAGCTTGTACGTAGTATCCTTAGCCATGCAGGCCTACCACAGAGCTTTTGGACTGAGGTAGTTAGTACAACTGTGCATGTCATAAACAGATCACCTTCTAATGGTTTGGATTTTTAGGTTGCAGAGGAGGTATGGACTGGAAAACCTCCCTCTTATGCGCATCTCCGTGTCTTTGGATGTGAGGCATTTTGCCATGTGCCCAAGGACAAGAGAAGTAAGCTGGATCCTAAGAGTGTCAAATGCATTTTCCTTGGTTATGGGGATGCAGGCAAGATGGGTTATCGTCTCTGGGATCCGCAGGCGCAGAAATTCATCCCAGTCATGATGTAGTCTTCCATGAAGACAAGATGCATCGGCAGCCTGAGAGAGTTGTTGAGATCCGCATGGTCATATTTTAGGAGGAGCCGAGAGCTCCTGCACAGCCAGTTGGATAGTCTACAGCTACAGCAGATGCTCATGGTCAGGGTGTTGAGGCAGCTAGGCAGGCAGCAGAGCCTGCCGTGAGATGGTCTACTAGAGATAGGCGTCCACTTGATAGATTTTAACCCTCGATGCATTATGTCTTGGTTACAGATGCAGGAGAGCCTTTCACTTATGATGAGGCTATGCGCAGGGGTGATAGTCACTCTTGGGAGAGGGCTATGCAATCTGAGATAGACTCCTTGCATAAGAATGACACTTGGGATTTGGTTTTCTTGCCTACGGGCAAGAAGGCTTTGCCATGCAAGTGGGTGTACAAGCTAAAAAGTACCCCTGGACACCCCAAGCCAGCATACAAGGCTAGACTGGTAGATAGCAAAGGGTTTTAAGTAGGAGCATGGTGTGGTCTTTGATAAGGTCTTTTCTCCTGTGGTTAAGATGACCACCTTGCGCTTAGTCTTGGATTTGGTTGCTTAGCTTGACTTGGATTTATACTAGATGGATGTCAAGACGGATTTCTTACATGGGGACTTGCATGATGAGATTTATATGGAGCAATCTAAGAGCTTTGCAGAATCTAGCAGGGAACACCTAGTGTGCAAATAGAAGAAAAGTCTTTATGGCTTGAAGCAGGCACCTAGGGAGTGGTATCATAAGTTTGATTCCTTTATGCAGTCATAGGGCTATAGCAGGAGTGCTATAAATCCGTGTCTTTACACGAAGAAAGCCCATGATGGTTCTTTATTGATTTTGGTACTCTATGTGGATGATATGCTGATAGTAGGGAAAGCTCATGATGAGCTAGATGCTCTTAAGGCTCAACTCAAGAAGAGCTTTGAGATGAAAGATTTGGGACAGACCGCTCACATACTTGGTATGCGCATTAGACATGACATGCATTAAGGACTCCTCTACTTGTCATAGAGGGAGTACTCGTTTTTTATGATTTTGGTCTTGAGGGGTCACACAAACTTCCAGAATGTAGGAATAGACATGAATGAAGGATTCTATACCCTTGGAATAGCAAATAACCTCCAAAGTGAAAAACGGCAAGCAAATCAAACCGTGTTTCCCTATTTTGACAGCAGAAACCCTAATGCTTATTTTCTTTGTTTCCTCCTACTCTAATACATCCAAATCACAAAGTAAATACCTACACTATTCCATCTCACAACATAAATCTCAAAAAAGCAAAAAACCTACTTGCCAAGTATTGAGCAAGATATCAAAGCTACTATCTCAAGGTTATTTATTCTTTCCTACACTCATAGGACAACCCCATAAATTATTTGTTTGTACATGCAAGCATAAATTTCTAGGGCAAGGGATGTACTTGCTCAGTGACCCATAAGATTTTCTAATCTGAGCATCACCCTTCAGCATGGCTGCACATCGAGCATTGAAGTAGGGTTTTCCCTGAACCGGTGCTTGAGATAGGTAGGAAGTGAGGGGGTTGAAGATGAATCCGTTGGTCCCGTCAATGGAACCAAAATGTAGTGGGAGCTCATGCTCAACCGCCAAGACCCACAGACCGCTTATTGCTTCAAGCATTTCAAGCTGAATGCTAATGGCTACCTCTCACATAGCCTACGCGCTCTCATGCCTACCGGGTGTAGTGAGCTTACCTTCATGCCGATCGAGTTGCCTCCTCTCCCGCACACTCCGGTAGCTCCACGATCCAAGTGCAAGCTTCAAGCAACCTCGATCCTCCTGCTCCAAGCTCCAAGCTCCATCACCGCGAGCAAGATAAGAGAAGAGAAGAGAAGAGAAGAAGAGAGGAGAAGATGGAGAGCCTCTTCACCCCACGGTCCCTCACCCTCACAGTCTCACACTCCCTCTCTCAAGTACAAGCTCAAGCAAGCAAGAACAAGAAGAAGAAGAAGAGGAGGAGAGCTACTTTTGGCCACACATAAGAATGAGTTTCTCATTCACTTTTTAACTTTATATACAAAACCCTAAATCCCTTTTGGGCGATCATTCCCTTTTTTACATGGCCAGCCGTAGCCTAGGCCCTTTTTCCCATTGTCCTTCTATCTTCCTAGCTTCCTTTCCACCTCCCGTCTACATTTTTAAATTGCACGGGTGAGAGCCCCGGTTAGGAGGGAAAACCCAAGAGCCGATTTCGTGTTGGACCTGTGGTCACTCGGGACACATCTCTTCATGCTCCTTCAAGAGGGAGCAAGCCAACCAAGATAAGGCTGACCTCAAATGCGTAGATTGTGGAATCACTCACCTCTTTGTTGATTGCCCTATGCAGACACCATCCTCCTCTAGCTTGATAATCGTATCTTCAATACCATTGGGATTGTTTGAAGTTGAGACACTTGACAGACAGGCTATGCCCATCCCATTGCATATTATGACCCGATCATAGATGAAGCAAGCCACACTGATATCTTGGCTCGTCAGTGTAGTGCTATTTAAGAAAAATCTATTGTCAGGACTGTCATATCTAGTCATCCTCGCATTGATAGCTTGATGATGTTGCATTCTACTTCGACTAGATGCAGTTTGAACACAATGTACATGTGTTCTTGTGGTATGGCCTTTTTGCCCTTGATGGTTAGATTGGCCCGTTGAGGTTCTAGGGTCTTTGTTTGTCTTTGTTTGGGTATGGGCTTCTATTTGCTGCTTTGGAAGTGAAGATCTATGCTTGTGTAGAGCCATTACTACACTAGGGCCTAATCCGAAGGACCTATTGCGGCGCGCATTTTCTCTCTAGCCTACCGGGGGAGGTGCGGAGGGGGCAGAGCCCCCTCTATGAGGGTCCCGGGGGGGGGGGGGGAGGGCAGTCCCCCCTGGCCCGAAGGGCCGTTATGGTAAATACCATGCATGATTGGGAGGACCTCTGGTAGCTAAGTGGCATTTGGAAACAAAGTCACCGGCGGATGCAGAAGTAGAGACATCCTTAAAACCGAGAGTGCAATGACACTACCTATTGGAAATAAAGTCACGAATGCAGAAGCAAAGACATCCACTCCAAAGACTGTTGGAAAAGGGAGTGCTAAGGTAGGGGAGTACCCCAATCCGAGAGGCGCCAACTTGAAGCCATAGAAAAGGTCAAGGAGTGGGTGAGAGAAGCCTAGGAACACCTAAAGGATGTGAAGCCCATCTTGGAGGATGAGATCGATGACCTCGCTAGCATAAGCATACCAGTCTCTCCCACCCAATCGAGAGACGCATTTGCACCTCAAGTAGTGCCGCCTAGACAGAGCTTGAATGCCACAAGCCAGTAAACTAGTCAAGGCCATTGGCCAAGGAGTGTAGAATTAGGAGAGACGCAAGCAACCAACAATCTTTTGACAATGCTAGTGGCCACCCCTGTAACTCTAAGCTTAGGAGACCTACTTAGGCAACATCTGGTGCTATGCCAAGAGTTAAAGCAATGGGTAGAAGGATCGCTAGAGCAAACAACAGTTGACTTGCAAGACCATGAAGTAGTAATGCAAATACCGAGCCGAACACTGCACTCAATGTCCAAGTCCTAGCAATTTTGTCGTGTGCTTTCGCAAATATGTTATACATCTCATGTTCACACATGCATCTATATAGTAATCCGTCTTGCCCTAGCCTATAGAGCTGGCTTGCTACTATCAAACTCAAAAGGTTGTATCTTTAGGATGAGCTGCCTAAATTGGGCCTTCTCAATAGGTCATTTAGGTAGTCGGCGTTCCACCACTTAGACTATGTCATCTACCCAATATGGCATCCAGTCGGCTCTAAACAAATCCCTCTTGCTAGACAAGTAAATAGATGTGTGTTTGGCAAATCGTCCTGTGATGCCCTATCCAGCGGCTTCTCATGTGGATATGCGAGACATATAGTCAGTAGTCATGTAGTGCTGCTTCTTTGCGTATAACTATAGAGAAGTCAAATTCTAATAGTAGAATTAACCATCGAGCAATGCACGTAGGATTTGTTAACGAGATAAAGCAAGGCTTGGTGGTCAACAAAAAAGGTAAAAGGTGTAATCGAAAGATAGTACCGAAATTTCTTTACAGCAAACACCATGGCTAACTCCTCTCTCTCCATTGTAGAGTAGTTCATCTCCGTATCAATGAGTTGTTTGCTAGTAAAGCTCACTAGATAGTCCAGATTGTGTTCACGAAGCTAGCGTAACACAACTCCCACGATAAACTTTGAGGCATCAATGTAAACGTGGAAGGTTATGGTCTAGTCTGGGGCTCTTAGGATTGGTACATTCCTCAGTCCATTCGAATATTATCAGCAATTTGTATAGAGGTCTAGCAATTAATGCATAGTTCAACACAAATTGCCGATAGTATCCCGTATGGCCTAGAAAGCACTGAACTTCCTAGTAATCAATTGGTGGTGGCAAGTCGACAATGACCCTAACCTTTGAGAAGCCAGTGGCAATGCCGTTTTAGACACCACATGCCCTAGGATATATCCATGCTTCACCTAGAATCAGCACTTCAAGGGGTTCAATGAGAGACAATATAATCTGCACCATTCAAAGATCGCTTAGAGTTTTTCTAGGTGTTCCTTCCAACTTGAGTGGACACATAGGTAATCAATGAACACTTCTAACTCTCGCTTACGCATGTCCTTGAATATAGCACACATTAGTCATTGAAACATGGCTGGTGCATTTGTCAGCCCAAAGGGTATGACTATGTAGGTGAAGACACCCCACTCGGTAGTGAATGCGGTCTTATGACTATCATTAGGATGTATCTACACCTGATTGTACCTTGAGACGTCGTCTAGAAAACTATAGGCCTCTTTACTTGCTACTCTCTCAAGCATATGCTCAGTATATAGCAGCAGATAATTGTCTCTCTTTGTAGCAGCATTAACTTTCTTATAATTGACACATACTCTTATCTTTTCATTTTTCTTTAGTACGATCACGATGGGAAAAACCTAGTCCGTGTGCTCAATTTCATAAATAAATCGTGTTCTTAATAGCTTATCAATTTCCTCTTTGACAGCATGAGCATGTTTGGGATTCATAGGATACAATCATTTCTTGACCTGTATTGCATCAGGTGTCATGGGGATGTTATGAGTCACCATGCTCGGATCTATCCCTTTCAGCTCATTGAGAGACCAAGCGGATATTTCTATATACTCTCGTAAGAGAGCAATGAGAGTCACTTCTTCTTACTCGCTCAAGTCATCGGCTATGAATGCAAGTCGGGGTGTTTCCCCTTCCTTAGCCAAATTGACCTTCTTCTCTTTGGCAGGTCCTTCTATCAATTCACTTGCTTGCCCTTGTTGCTTGGCTTCTAACAATATCACTACCCTATTGCCTTTCTTAAATTTAGTGAATCGTTTCAATAGGTCTTGCAGCTTTGTCTGCTCCTCAACTTGTGATTTCCTAGGCTGTCTCCTTTTTTCATCCTTCAACCTTTGGTGCCTTAGGTGGACTGGTAGGTCTCCCTTGGCACGTTTGGTCTTAGGTCGTTAGGGTATCTCAAGATCACTGTTCGAGCTTACTTTTGATGCAAAATCGAACTCTTTGTCTTTGCTAGAAGAGAGAGTCTCTCCAGGTGGTCGTAGCACACATGGTGATTCCGTTATAAACAATGGCATGGCACTTGGTTGGGCGAGGCTTGCTTGTTCGCATAATCAATCCCTCCTATGTGCTCCAACCATGTGCGATCACAATCCATACGCATGAATCCTTTCTCGATTCTGAAGATGTACTTCTTTTGCGGTTTGAAGTCTGCCCATATTTGTTCGATCATGTGTCCCTCAGTGTCGTACTCTATTATGTCCATCTCTCCTTTGCTCTTGTCATCACTGTGAAGAAACAACAGTCCTTGCACTCGTCATCTAAATCATCCTCATCTGACAGCTCACCATTTCCTAGGTCTTGACTTTGTGTTTCCTTATCCTTGGTGACTAAGGCCCAAATGTATATCAAGTTCAGATTGTACACCTTGGCCCATTACCACTTGGGATTTTTTACGGTTGGGTTACCATCTAATTTTTTCATCAGGTGCTCTAAGATCTCGTGGAGCTCTCGTTTGTTATTTGAGACATGGATCATGATAGGGGTGGGTCGTTTGTTATTCAAGACATGGATCGTGACAAGGGTGGGTTGTCTATGAGAGCTTCTAGCCATCATATTATAGACTGGTACCAAGGGTTTGTCCTTGGGCTCATCAACTGCCTTGGCAGCTTGTTCGTACTCCTCGTTGTCCAAGAATGGCAGATTTATTGTGGCTACCACATACATCCAATCTTGCTCATCTAGAGGATACTTTAGCAGAGACACAATAGCCTGAAAGGTGCTACAGTCTCAACTATGGTGGCCTACTCTTTTCGAGGTGCCGCACAATTTGTAAAGCACTATGATGAGTTCCAACAAACTAAGGTACCTATCCACAAAGACTAGATGGAGCTAACTCCAATCATTGCAAGACAACCTTTTGAGAAATCGAGAATTGACTTCATTGGGCTAATTAGCCCTTCAACACAATACTCACATGTTAAGTACATTATAGTTGCCACAGATTATCTCACAAAATGGGCAAAAGCACGAGCCATCAAAAAAAATGATACTAGAACCATGTTCCTTTGGGAGCAAGTGATCTCACAATTCGGTTGGCCCATTGAACTAAGTGATCAAGGCACACACTTCATTAATGAAGTGATTGCTCACCTCCTATCAACCTTTTTGATCGTCCATAAAAAATCCTCACCCTACTACCCTCAAGCGAATGGCTAGGCTGAGTCTACTAATAAGATCTTAGTGAACATCCTAACCAAAGTAGTCTCTACCATGTGCAGCAGGACTGGGACAACAAACGGATGCTAGCCTTATGGGCCTATCAAATAGCCTATAAAATAGTGATAGGACAGACTCCCTTCAAGTTAACCTACGGGACTGACGCCATTCTACCTGTAGAGTTCTTTGTCCCGAGCATGAGAGTAGCCATCCAAGAGAGATGGGACGGAAAGGAGGCATGGATGGAGCCTAATCGAGCTAGAACACTTATTAGAGACTCGACTTCTAGCCACCCATGCACTGATTTGCGAAAAGGCATGATGGAATGACTTAGTGTCATTATACTCAGTAAAAGGCTATAAACAAAAGATGAAGTTTAGGGAATTAGGGCATTTTCGAGTCCACACTATTAGCCGACCAACAATCTAGAGCTCGAGACTCTAGATGGAGAGAGCATAGGCTTCTTCAACAGAAACCAGATAAAGGAAGTACTACCCCCCTACACATCCAATGCATGAGTCTCCCATGCTAGAGTCCCTTGTGAAGGTCCCAGTTGCCACAATAACAAAAATTGGTGAGGAGGATAAAGAGGTAGTAGCACCTGCTTACCTGCGCATAATGATCAACTACCCAACAAACATGTACCTTTGATGCATTGATCGATGAGGGAGCTGACTTAATATCTTAACTTACGATGACCATTGGACTCAAATTGGCCACCCACAACAACGACCCACCAATGCTAAACTTAGCCCACGATCGTATGCACTTCCAAGAAAGTGCGTCTGAAAGGATACCCATAATTTTCTATGTGTTGCCAAATACAAAAGATGCTGGTAAAGAATCACTGCTAGGACGCTCATTTAAAAAACAAGCACATTATAATGTCGACTATGAGTCTAAGCGCATTCACCTTGCTATTGGCAATGTGCGAATAGTCACAACTTTTAGCAAGGGCAACACGCCTCCATCAAAGCCCGCAAAGCCACCAATAGAGAAACCCACCACCAAGCCTAAGGAGGGGGGTCGTGACTTGTCACAACCCGCCACGCCACACCGCCAACATACTACCAAGATCAAAGCTAAGGCCCCTGAACCATAGTTCAATTGGGTGCCTAGACATCGAGGACTACAATCTAGAAGCATACAAACACGACCTCGCAAGCCTAGGAACTCATACTTGAAACCTAAAAGGCAAAGAAGAAACTATAGGCAGCGATGAATGATCAAGCCATCACAATGGGTCCCCAAGACCTAATTACAAGCACAAGGCTATTACGAGGGCAATGCCTGGATATGGGTGCCTAGAGCCAAGATGGCCAATGGCACTATTCAAACGCCACCCTCGAACTTGGCCACACAAATCCCCGTGACAGATCCGGCACTAAAGCCTCAAAAGACTCAAGCTGCAAAGCCCATAGAGCCCAACACCATTAAGCCTACAAAGCCTCAACAGGTCTATCCACTGAAATTGCAGCTTATTGACTCTAAATTGACTCAACCTAGCACTACTAGTGCCCCTATAGTCTCACAAACATATGGCAGCACAATGTCAGAATCACAAACCACACTTAGTGCACAAGAGGCTGAACTGCATACTTAGGAGCAGCCACAACTGCAAACACCAACTATTGAGTTGTTGAGTCCAGTCAAACCCCAGCCTCTAGCAAGCCTTAAACCCTCATACAAAAGACAATTAATTCTTACCTTAGCCTCAAACTTAGCTGAAAACATGGGGGATGACTCGGTTGTTTGCCTTCGGCGCTTGGATGCCACATTTACCACACTTGCTAAAAGTTATGACTGATTAGACCTAGGTCTTTTAGAGACGAGCCTTTAGAACGAAGGTATGCACACTGCCTTGCTCATGGGAAGAATCACAATTTATGTCTGTTAAGACTCCCCAGGCATCTGAGAAACTCATTGCCACCGAGATTTTTTGTGAACAAGCACGCAAGCAATGCCTCATTTTGGCTTATGACAAGGTCGTGGTCCTTGCCACCGACCAAGAAATTGAGGAGTTGAAACAACTTGCTGACAACGACTCCTCTTTCTTGCAAAAATGGTATGCTAGACTTCAATGGGAGCAAGAGGGCTACCAAATCATGACCAACGCTAAGTAGAGACATGTAATCAAGACATCAGAATATGACCCAACTTACATAGCCCCACCAACCTCCTATAGGGTGTTGACCATCATTTGCAACCGACCCCTAGAAGAGCACAGCATGACTCGCCCCTACTTACATCGCATTTTGACAGAGGAGGAGTTACACATTGCCAGCAGAATAGACTCCGGTGATTTCCTAATGGATGTCCTCACCTACATCACTCAAGTAGGTATCCGGTCTTTTAACATGGACCACTATGCTAATATGGAGTGCAACCTGAACTTCTATGCTTGGCTCATGCGAAAGTGAAGCACCTAAATGCCCTTAATCCTTCAAATCCTAGAAAGGATTCTTCTCATCTCCGCGGGGGGGGGGGGGGGGGGGGGGTTAAGGTGTGGAACATAAAAACAAACTCTAAATCTCAATCAACATCCAAAAGCAGAAAACAATGGATAAAAATCAACTTATGAGTGAGGAAATGTGTCATAAATTTTTTTGTGGAATGCATGCATTGTTTAAAGGAAATTTGACATTCTCTATTTAAGCATTTTAGTTTCCATAAGCATATGTCTTTCTGCAAAAAGTATTTGAAGAATAGTGATGGTGAGCTATGGCTTTATGATAGGCACCTACAATGACAAGACGAGAAAACCAACATGTTGTCGTTCTCAGAGGAAGAGTAGGCAAAGTATGGCCTCTCAGTGGAGACGAGGGCCTACAACCAATCAAGTTCAGACACATCTCAAATATGGAAGACACAGTCATGGAGGAGCACGTCATAAGGCAAATTGTAAAGCAGTGCAAGCTACAGAAGTATGTGGAGAAGGTTGGCGAGGCCATGGACTATGAAAAGTGCGCGAAGTTCCTCCGTATCTTCAACAATAACTATGCAACAATGAGAGGCTACCTGCCAAGTAGAAGGTTGAAGAGGCTGTGGACTATGAAAAGTGCGCAAAGTTCCTCTGTATCTTCAACAATAACTATGCAACAAGGAGAGCTAGTGGAGAGAGCGTTGGGCCTAGCCAACTAGGTTGAAAGATGGCTGAAAAGAGACATGTACATCATGCTGGGAATGGACAAAGTAATGGTCCACACCAATAATGGCATCGGCTTAGCTAATATCCTCGATCTCGAAGTTCGACTACATGCCAAAATGGTGCATGCCTTGTTCTCCAATGAAAGGTACAATGCATTGATTAACAAAATCAATGGTCCAATGTTGGAAAGCATCGGAGCCAACAAGTCCTTCGATGAGGTGAAATTGAACAGCTTCTTGCAAAAGACCATCGAAAGTTCAGCCACACCAAGGCACTAGCTATATGTAGAAGACTTACGAGTGGAGAATCCTCGGCCCCCAAGGCAAGAAAGAAGTCATTGTCAAAGGCCTCGACCATTGGGTTTGGAGGGGTATTGATGGCCATCATCATAGAGGCATTGGGGGAAGCAGAAGAAGACAAGGGAGTGGGCAAAACACCAAACATGTCCCCTATCTACCAAGAATAGGAACAATCCAGTGAGAGGACAGTGAGTAATGAAGAAGAGAGCAGGAAGCACAATCTAGCCATAGATGGGCTAAGAAGTCAAAGAAAAAGACTCCAAGAAGAGAGCAGGAAGAAAGAGAGAGCATACATACAAAGAGCCCAAAGAGAGTCCAAAAACGCACAAGAAAAAAGAAAGAGAAAAGAAAATAAGGTTGGATACCTCTAGGGAGCATGGCATGATCCTCTAATCACCACAATCAATGTGGCCACAATGAAGCATGTCATACTCTGAGTACTCTAGAAAAGGATTTTTAGTGTCATGGGTGGAGTACTACAGTGCTGGAGATATGTAGCCTCTTAATGGAGACCCTCTCAAGGAAGCTATCCCTTTGATTCAAGGTGCAAGTATATTTGTGCATAATGACTTGGAAATGGGTTAGACCATCAAGTAGCATTGGGTGAATTGACAATGCCAAATGAGTAGTGAATATCAACAAGTACCAAAGTAGCAAAATATAAGCTCTTATCTAGATGGTAAAACTTACCCCTAAAGGAATCCAATGCCAAGAATCTCAAGAAAATTAACAAAAAATCTAGCAAATTTACAAATATCACATAAAAATTACGCAATGGATGTTTATAAGCCATGCAAGGTGCAAGGTGGGTAGGAAGTAGGGTCATTTGTAGTGACTAGAATCCCTTGAAGGTACTATTTTGAAGAATCACTTGAGGATATCTACAAGTGCCTTGATGGACTAAAAATGAAGTATTTGATGTGCATCAAGAAAACCTATGCAAAGTAGAAGATATAAATGCACTACAATGCATATTTTTGTAGAGCCATATTCTCTTTTTGAAGGCCCAAAGTGTGGTCAAGGTACTTAGTAATTAACAAAAAATATATAAAAAAACAATATACTTATGTTATTAGTATGTGATGAGAACCAAGGCATTGACCTACTAAGCATTAGCTCATTAGTTTGTGTTAACCCCAATTCGAGATAGAGAAAAAGAAGTCCAAGAAAACTCCAAATGCAAACACAAAGGAAGAAGCAGGAAGGGAAATGGCCAAAAGCGCAACGGCAGTCTCAAAAGCTAAGTCAAAGGCAAAAGTGCATTTTTTAATGCAAGGCACCCATAAAACTTTTGTAAAAGAGCACCAAGCTCCCTCCTGTGCAAATTGTAAAGGGTAGACATGCCTAGGTAAAGAGAAAGGGCAACTAGAAGGGAATGGGAAAAGAGAACCTTGCCACAATGGCCGATCATGTAAAAAAGGAGATGGGTGCCCAAAGGGATAAGGGTTTTGTATATAAACTCAAAAAGTGAATGAGAAGCTCAATCTTTGGTGTGTGGCTCAAGTGGACTCTTCTTGTTCCCTTCTCTCTTTCTTGCTTGCTTGTGTGTGCTTGAGGGAGTGAGTGTGAGGGTGAGGGATCTTAGAGAAGAAGCTCTCCATCATCTCCTCTCTTCTTCTTCTTCTCTTCTCTTCTTTTGTCTTACTCGCGGCTATGAAGGATGGAACTTGGAGGTGGAGGCTTGAGGATGCTTGAGCTTGCATCACGAATCATGGAGCTACAGTTGTACACGGACTGGGATCACAAAAAATGGTAGTTAATAATGATTATGTTGGCAGATCTACTCCTTATCGATTCCAAGGTAGTGTGGCACTTCAATGATAAATTGTTGTCATATGATTGCATATTTTTCTTTTGTAGATTGTATTCAACATGTTTCACTTTTGCAAGCTACTACTTTTACCATAACATGTGGGTAGGGATTGTCAAGCAGGGTTCGTTAGGGTCAGGTAGCCCAGTCGCACAAGTAGGGGATTGTAGGTTGTGACGTGATTGCAAAAGTGATAACTCCCAAAACTCGGATTTCATCTATAGTAGAGATGTTTAATACTATGGAGACATAGCAGAGATCTGCAATCTTATGCAAGGAGACACATTGCCCACAACCATCCAAAATATGCAGGTTACCCTAAATCCCCACATGACAGAGAGAGAGAGAGAGAGAGAGAGAGAGAGAGAGAGAGAGAGAGAGAGAGAGAGAGAGATTTTGAGTTTATGAGAGAGAGACACAAAGTTAAAAGTGAGAGAGAGAGAGAGAGAGAGAGAGAGAGTGGTGTATGTGTGTGTGATGAGAAGTTCTTAAGTATATAACATGGGCCCATGAGTGATTTTTCTGTTGTGTTGATTTCCTTTTGGGCCACCTCTTTTAGGTCTCGACCTGCGCTTTTCCACTTTTTTCGTGTTCTTCTTGTGCTGAGGTTAACATTACCCCCTCCTAGCCTAGTGCCAGTCCCATGACACTGATGGGTAGTAGTTGGAAGGTGGGATGGGTGTAGCCAGATGGATTTTTTGAGTTTATATACAAGCCCTTGCGCGGGGGATGGTGTCGAGTGGATCGACCCTTGAAATTGAAGATGGTGTTGGGCCAGGTCCTTCGCTGACGCTGACCCTGAGTGGATCTGTCCCTTGAATTTGAAGACCGTGTTGGATGGATCCTTCTCGAAGAATAGCGGATGGAAAACTCCATTGTTGAAATTGACAATGGTGTTGGACAGATGCCTCATCACATCCTCCGAGGGTGCTACGACTAGAGATTAACATGGCTCTTCCTTATTCCCTGCAAGTTGCCTTACCCCTTCACCTATTCACGTGCAGACTTTCCCACTTGCACAAAAGGAAGCTTAGCACTCTTATAAAATAAATTACATTGCGCCTTGTGCTTTCCTTGCGAGAGTCCTTAGAGGCCCTCCTTCATCCTTGAGAGAGCCTTGCTAGAATATTCGGTACTTTCCTTCATCTTTGACAGAGCATCCTTCATCCTTGACATGACCTCATCAAAAGATTCGGAGCTCTCCCACATGTTTTTGGAGCTTGCCTTCTCCTCCATTGTGCCTGCCTGAGCACAATGAACTTCTTCATTCACTTGTAACATGGGTTTTCTTGGTCTTCCTCTGCTTCATTATGGCTACATGGTAACATGTGCAACAATGATAGTGTAAGTTGATGACGATGTGGTTGCGTGGGGATTGGTCTTTGGAAGAAACGGATCAATCGGTTGAAATGGTGGGGGCCAAGAGTGTATTGCATGGATGATGGAGCCTCCAAAGTTGGTGGGTTGCAGCCTTTGTTTGTACTTGAAAAGAAAAGAAGGTGCACTACCTAGTGGTGTGTTTACCTTATCGTGTGGTGCATTGTGCTCATGCTAGTGGAACTAGGAGTTGGGGCGAGCCTGGGTGTTGTCCCACACTTGAGGACCCAGTTTGTGCATCGTGGAAGGTGCGATGCATGGCTTACGGAGACGGGTTTGGAAGTCTTGCCCTTGAGGTGCCCTAAGTGTGATGTGGGAAATCAGAATGGGCTAGGGGGTTAGGTCAATTGAAGCCACCGAACGCACCTAACTTGAGAACCCCCTTAGTGCAAGAGACATGTGGATCTGACCACTTTTCTCTTTTCATTTTTATTCTCTTGTTTCTTTTCTTTTTCTTTTTTCTCTTCTTTCTCTTTTTGTTTTTTAATAAAAGAAATAATAAATAGATGAAGGTTCAATCCTCATTATCAGATATATGAGAGGGAGGGGTTGGAGGCTTAATGGATTTGCTAAGAAATTGTCTATTTTGGATGTAATATTTTAGTCCTAGTCGAGCATTAAGAGGGGTGGTGGATAAGAAGGATGCACATCTTTAGCCTAGCCATTGCACAGCTATCTATACCGGCATTGAGATTAAAAAAGAGTGGTGGGAGGTGGCACTCCTATGGCATAGGCTCCTATCTAAGTAGTATCGTAAACAATCGTAGATAATTATAAATAGTAATAAAGGCAAGATCTGGACACAAAGTGAACTTGTTGAGAAAATGGGTGATTGAGTCCCATAGATCGGTTTCGAAGAAGGTCAATGCGTCCTCCAGTTTGGTGGCATTTACGTTATATACCTATGGAAAATCGTATCTGCCATGGATGTCAGGGTTGAAATCCAACCCTACCCTTCTTGGATATGGCATATGTGTGGGGTCATCTCTCTTGAAGGGTAGTGTGCTGCAAAATGACATTATGGCATCTACATTGCCATCCCGGATTCTCCTTTGCCACTTTGGTTGGGACTCGTAGCCTCCGAGGCACCTGCATGACTTTTTCTTCCTAGTATTCAGGTGCCTCTGTTTTCCATCGTGTCAGGTTCTTCTCCCTCTCATGGTGCCACCTATTGCTGAGCCTTCCTCCCACGCTTATTACCTCCTCCACCACTTTGGTTGATAGCACTCTGCATAAGGTGGAGGGAATTTTGAAGGTGAAGTCAAAGGGTTGGCAGCCATTTTCTTTTTGCTCCCATGCTATGAGTTCCGCATTCCAATCCACCAGGAAGCAATCCGCTCGTGGTGGAATGGGTGCTTGAGTGGCCATTGTTGGTTGGGCTCATAATCTTCTCCTTACTTTCTCCAACATCATCACCCTTTTCCTCTTGAGTTATGCTCTTCTCTTGGCAGTGGGGTCCACTTCATGTTGCATCTCTGGTTGTGGAGAGGGAGGTTGCGGTCCTAGTTCCTCTGCAAACTCCAACAGCCTACCTTTTGGAAATGGCCTTTGCCTTTCAACTTCATTCCTAGGCTCTTGTGGTTCTTTTTCCTTGAAGCTTAGTACGTCCACCTCTTCAACCATCAGCCCTGCCCTTAGCAAGTAATCCCTTTGCTCTTCCAGGCTTAGGCTAGTCCCTTCTTGTTGCGGTTGAGCACATAGCCCATACCTTATTGCTATGTGGGTAATCTCTAGCTTCTTCTTTAGGGATTCAATAGCCTCCTCCTCCTTTGACTCTGTGACATCCATTATAGTGCTAAGGAAGGCACGTTGTTGAGCTTCTAGTATTTTATAAGCGGCCTCTACCCTCCTCTTCACCAACACTCTATTTCCTTTCGCAAGGGCCATGCGGCTTACTAGGGCTGTGATGTGTCCTTCACTCTTGCATGCCCATTCGTCTGCTCTTCTTTTCATCCCTTCCAAGCTTTCAATATGTCCTTGGGCTAAGGCCCTTATTCTTCACTCCTACTCTTCGATTTCTATTTCCAAGTGCCCTTGTTCTTCAAGCTCTGAGGCTAGCCTTAGTTCCAGATCTACTATATGCTTTTGGTGCCGTCGCCTTCTCTCTTCTTCTATTGCTACCAGCTGCTCTATGACATCTCAAAATTTTTTATTTTCTTTTTGCAGATCCTTGTACAACGTCACCAACTCATCAAAATTGTGTTATAGGCCCATGAGGTTGTGTGTTTCTGCCGCGAGTTTTGCTTGCCATCTCTTGTCTTCTCCTCCTTTGGCCTTGAGCTTCGCTTCTAGCTCCTTGATCTCTCTTTGATAGATGGTCACTTAACGGGTTCTCTCTAACTGAGAGGTTTCGATTGTCTCCCTTTCGGCCTCAAGCTTAGCTACAGCTATCTTCTTATCTTTTTTTGCATGTTCCAACTGTGACATGAGTTCTTGCACATAGGCATCGTAGGTTGTGGACAACGGCGGTGCAGAGGGACCCATGGTTGTAGATGCCTCTATATTCGGTCGTTTGAGGTCCCGTCTGGATTCTTCATCTGCAGTTGCCTATCTTCTTGCTCCCGTCATAGGGGTTCCTGCACTTGCATCTTGAGTTGCGTCCTTGTTGACTAGGAACTGCATCCATGCCACAAGATTGCTAGCATGTACCGTGGTAGAGGAGTCTTGGGTGGGGACAGTGACCGGGGTGGCAAGTAGTAGGACGGTTGGGATAGGGTGGATCAAACCCTTGCCCTTTCCCTCGGTCATTGGGGGTGGCATGTTTCCCTCGGTCATTGGGGGTGTTGGCGCTAGTGCTTGGACCTTCGTGTCGAGGTGGCTGCCAACTCTTCTTGTCTTGAAGGTTGCTCCACTAAGAGGCAAATAGCAAGAGCTATGTCTTCTTCCTCCTTCTTCTTGAGCTCCGCCTCTTTCTCCTCAGCTCTTCTCTTTCTCTTGTCCTCAGCTCTATCAGATTCCTCTTTTATTTTCTTTGCCTCATTCATTTCTTCTTTCTTTCGTCATTCCTTCGTGCTTTTGGACTCACTTTGTGCTATGTGTAGGTCTATTTTCTCCTTCTTCTCCCTCTCTTCTTTGGTCTTCTTCTGCGAAGTCTCTTTCTTTGACTTCTTGGCCAAATTGTTGTTCTTGCTCACCTTTGTCCACACTCACGGTCCTTTCGCTGGACTACTCTTGACCTTGGTGCAAAAGGGACCTGTCCGACATTTTATCAATTGCCTCGTCGTCTTGTGCTTTCCCTAGTGCTTCTCTTAGGGGGGGCTTGTAGCGTGGCACTCCCCCTAGCCCCCCCAAAACTCCCATTTCATGTATAGTAGAGATGTATAGCAATACTATGGAAGGACACATATTGCCTACAAACATCTAAAATTGGAACACTACCCTAAATTCCTGAGAGAGAGAGAGAGAGAGAGAGAGAGAGAGAGAGAGAGAGAGAGAGAGAGAGAGAGAGAGAGAGAGAGAGAGAGAGAGAGATTTTGAGTTCATGAGAGAGAGATAGAGAGTTAAAAGTACACAAGAGAGAGAGAGTGTGTGTGTGTGTGCGTGTGATGAGAAGTCCTTAAGTACAAGAGTGGTAGCTAGTCATGATTGATGACTCATTTACATCTCCTAAAAAAAGCACAAAAAAGCAAATTGTGTAGATTGAAAAAGGCATTATATGGTGTGCAGCAAGCACCTGTGATACTCAACACCTTGGATCATTTTATCCATAGCAGGGATCAATTTCACCAATTTACATGCTTTTTAAAGTAGGCTAGCTATCACAACACTCACCTATCCACAAGGGCTTTTTGATTCATGCTTTCCATCCCTTGTAAATTGTGGCTAAGCAAGAAGCAACCCATTCTACCCTACTTAAAGTTACGAAGTTGATTATAGCTCAAGCTCCTAAACATACCAAATGATACCACATGGCCTCGCAGCCAAAAGTTTCTGGGCACTATAAATGATTCATTTAACTTTTGTGTTTATGATATAATTTTGAATTCTAGTCCAACTAATTACCCCTCTCAATTCCAAGAAAAGGAGTTTTCCATACATAGGTGACTATCTCACCTTGAATTACATACATAAAGGGCACCCCCAATCGAGTGATGTGGCTCCTATGGCTCTCCTACACCCCAAGGATTGGCCCAAGGATGTGTCATCTAAAACATATAAAACATCGTAACATACTCCTCTCTTTTGTTATGATACCATGCTTTTATGCTCTTTCCATTTAAGGTGGAATGCTCTAAAGTGCACAAACAAAAGAAAAACAACATCATGTTCCATGTGCACAATCATATATTTTTATGATTTTCACCATACATATTGCGGTGATGTAGAAGATAGTACTAAGAAAATTTGTGCTACTATCTTTCTTATACTAAAAAATTGACCTATAAACATATGAAAAAGATAAAAAAATCAGCACATTTAGTCTCATTTTTTCCTTCTTACCACCACCTAATCAACAAAGGTTGTCATATTCTTAGATATGTAGTGAAATAAGAAAAACCGCATAGAAAAGCACCTTAACACACAATATAAGGCCACACTAAAGCAATCTCCATTCTGTAAAATCCATATAAACATTTCATAAATATATATTTATCATTCCACAATATTAGGATCCATCTAATCATTTATTCTTATTCAAAACCCCATTTTTCTCAATTTTGCTCATATGAATGCCTTTTAAAATCAATTATTATTATAGAAAGCATGTTGATCAAGCATTTAGAAAAAAAAATTTGAATTTTACTCAGCAAGAACACTTCATATACACATACCATTTATTTTTTTTATTTTCAAATAAAAGGAGACTTACTATAAAAATTTCCATAAAACCATTATTTTTTATTGTTTTGCGATTGCTTAGGCAGCCCGCTAAAACTCCACACAATCGCTTATAGCCACCTTCATACTCCTTCACTCCATTGTTTGCATCATATCATGTTTCAACACCCCTTTCCCATCTCCATCTCAACTTGTATAAACAGCCACTATGGCAAGAGAAAAAGAGGAGAGAGAAAATTTGATGCTTGATCTTTTGATAAAATGTATCATTTTTAACACTTATTGCAGCGATGGAGAGAGAAGAAATTTGAGAACTCATGGTGGAGAGTATTCGTGATGATTCCAACAGTTGTAGATTCATGATTTTATGCAAATCAAGAGGCACAAAAAAGAAATGCGATTTCCCCCCTCTTGTAAGAATTTTGGGTTTTAGGCCTTCTTAATCACATAATTACCAAATATTTAGTTCAATCCCTTTGTGTTCACATTGCCAACAAGTAGCTCCATTAAAATTGGAGGGGCAAACGATAAACAAATGCTTCCAACGTGTTTCAAGCCACTCACTTTTGCTTAGAAAACTCCAATGCCTCTTTATTTTTACTGCCAATACTTCATTTTCTGCTTCAGTTTTGGCACTTAGTCACCTCTCATTGGCGACCATGGGATAGGGCGACTCAAGTCGTCGAACCCACGAAATGATTTGCACACAAATAAAACATACAGAGTATCAAGTTGTTGCAAATAAGATACACAACATAACATAGAACACAACTCTCACCCCACCCCCTGATAAAGATCAAGGCATAAATTCCAGAAGGATAGGCCAAGCATAATCCAACAAAAATATCAAGAGCTAGTTACTAATGGACTACTTCAACATAGACCCACTTAAAAGAATCCATCAAAGAGGTCATCCTAAGTGGTGGTCTAGCAATCTGCCTGCTTGACCTAGGACAATTGTACCAAGAATTTCTATTGGGCAAGTTCTCCTATAGCAGCCTAGTCCACTTGAATTCATATATTTTTTCATTTTTCTCATGCTCTATTCTTCATTATTTGATACTTGAAAAATGTGAAAAAAAGAGGGAGTTAATGAGCGTATCGTCACCCAAGGAGAACAAGGCATTGGCCTCAAGTCCAATCTCGGTACCCATGAACCTACCAAGCTCTTGTGAGGTGACATGAAATACTTTTTTCCCTCTCATTTTTATTTTTGCTCCAACTAGTCTTATTTTATTTTGGCTAGGTGCTACCCCTAGGAAGGCAAGGCATCATAGACTTGTCATGAGAAACCTACCATGCCTTCACAAGGTGATAAACACCTACTCTTCTAATTCTTCTCTTTATGTTTTTTATTTCAGGAGTTAGAACCCCTTTTTACACATCTTTGTATTGTATGTATTTTAGACACATTTATCATCTAATAGGAATTCCTAGAACCAGCTTCCTAGCAGGCTAGGAGGACAGGTCTTCATAGGGGACAACCAAGCCTACTCAACAATGTCTTCATAGGGGACAACCAAGCCTCCCGAGACATGCCTAACCTAATTGCGGGACTTCATGCCTTGACTACCGGTTCCCAACAAAGAAAGAAACATCTCCAAATACACATACACATTCTACTTAAGGGAAAATAACTTGGAAAGGAAATTCATCACCTAGACTAGCCATAAGAAGCTTCCACGCAGCAATTGGCTCCCTCTGGGTGCTTCTCAAACCTGTCTAGTGCAACACTAAAACAAAGAACCATCAAATGCATCCACACCAACCAAATAGATGGCCCTTTTGGCCTAACAAAGTAAAACGTTCTATACTAACTCAACCTCTAACAAGTGATAATTACTCCCTTTATCCTTAAGATTAGCATGCTACGCACCACTAGATCAAGGAGTCATGTCACCTAGGCCCCTAACTAACCATACTTCCAAAGATGGTTTCTTCCACCTTGTGGGCAGTAACCAAGCCAAGCCTTATTGGTGTCATAGCACTAACCTACCCCACCACTAATTGTTTGGTAATATCACAATGAACCGGACTAGCATCATCGAGGTCATCTTTTTAAACAAGCTGTCCTTCTTTTTTATTACCGTCCCTTAACACCCTTTGAGCACCACTTGCAAAATTGTTTTTTTAGACATAGGTCCCCCAAATATCATTCTCTTTATTTGACTTATTTAACCTAATGCCCTCATTATCTGGCATTGGCACTTCACCTAGTGAACTATTATCATCGTTATAGGGTTTGGGCTTTCAGTTTGCACTAGGATGCAAAGCTTCCTAGACCTTGGGATCTTCATAGTTAATGTCGGGATTCTCCCTAGTATGCCTCTCGTTTGCATCTCCAACATTGTTAACATTCAGCAAATGTTGCCAGTCCTTATGAATTTCAAGGGTGCGGAGAAAACTCCTATAGTTCTCCAAACACCTATGAATATAGATCTCATAATCATTTGCTTGAATCTTTGCCTCCTTCAGTGACTTAAGGTTTCTCATCCTAACTTGAGACTGTGTGTTTATTTCCAAGTCGTTGACAAAGCGGTCACAAACCACATCTTTTGGCAATTGACTGACCTTCATTGGCCAAAGCTTCAGAATGTTAGCAGAGGCACTTCTATACTCTTTGACAAAGATATATGACTCTTGTCAAATCTGTGCAAGCTGTCCCAAGACTTCTCATGGGAACCTTCTTCTCATACTCATCTAGGAATTTGTCACATAGTTTCTCAAAGGTTCTAATTGACCCTCTTGGGAATACCATTTCCTAGCCTCTCACTTCACGGTACTTGAAAACACAAGCATCTAATGTATATTATCAAACCCACTCACAAGGCAAGTTAGGCTGTATTCTTTCAAATGTAGCATCAAATCCTCATCTAGCAACCTATAAAACACTAGGAGATCCCTATAAAGAGGAGGGCATTTAGTCCTCTTCTTTGGGATCAACACTGGCTTATCTAGATCTTCATACTCTTCTTGACCTAGTTCTAGTGTCTTAGAGGTTATGGTCTCTTTCGTTGTCACCTCTAATGGTGCAGGAAAGTTACTTGTTCCATGGACTTCCCTTTTCGCCAACTCACAAAGTGATTTTACTATGCAACAAGGGATCTACCCCATCACTTACTAGTGGTGCTTTAGCAAGTATATTCTCATTTGCCACCACTTTATTAGAACCAAGTATAGGTTCCAATAGAACCTTCCTTGCTAACAATGGTTTTCCACACACATAGAAATCATCAAATACTTTATGGATCTTAGTAATTTTAGTACAGTACCTAACTATGTCAGGCACTAGCATCGAATGTATCCTTGGATCATAATCATGTCTTGTTGTGTGGGCATAGATTTTAACATTACTTTTACTTTCTCTTTTCTCTAACTCACATGGGCTATTAATCTTGCAAGAGGCACCTCCATGGGTACTTTCCCATAGTGGCCCAAACTCAAGCATGCTATCACTTATAGGGCAAAGGATGAAATAGTTAGCCACATGACTAGCCAAAAGATCCCACTAAATCATTCAAGATCAACAGATTATCTTTTGGGTTATGGGGATTCTTTAGATTAATTGTCATAATAATGACAACAGTTTTAATTAGTCCCAATTTAAAATTCACCACTTTAAGGCAGCTCCTAGGTAGAAACTTAAAAAAACTAGGTCCCTTATAGCCAAGGTTTGGAAAATGCCACTTATTAGCAACTCCCGGCAAACGAACAACCTGTTGGGACCTAAAACGGGGCCGACACTAGCTCTGATGGCTCTAGTTGGGGCTCCTAAACATGCCAAATGATCCCACATGACCTCATACTATAAATGATTCTTCTAACTAATTACCCCTCCCAACTCCAAGCAAAAGAGTTTCCCACACATGGGTGGCTATCTCACCTTGAATCACATACATAAAGGGCATGCCCTGCCGATTGCTAATGTGGCCCCTATGGCTCTCCTACACCCCAGGGATTGGCCTCGGGATGCGTCATTTGAAACACATAAAACATTGTAACATACTCTCCTCTTGATATTTATCATTCTAGGAGACTTTTCATAACCTTGCATAATCTTTCTCCCAAGAATAAATGCACTAACAGCTAGGGATCCTCTTCCACTCCACATGGGTCAACGGGTTTTTTCAAGCAATTGCTACACATTTACTAGGAAATTTGTTCCGATGCCATGCTTTTATGCTCTTTTCATGCAAGGTAGAATGCTCCAAAGTGCATAAACAAAAGAAAAACAATATCGTGTTCCATGTGCACAATCATATCTTTTCATGCTTTTCACCATACATATTACGACAATGTTAAAGATAGCACGAAGAAAACTCCTGCTACTATCTTCCTTATACTAAAAATTTGACCTATATACATATGAGAAGATAAAAATATCAGCACATTTAATCTCATTTTTCCCTTCTCACGACCCTTTGTCAAGAAATTTTGCAAGTGTTGTCATATTCTTAGGTATGTGCAGTGAAATGAGAAAAACCACATAAAAACACACCTTAACACATAATATGAGGCCATGCTAAAGCAATCTCCATGCCGTGGAACCCATATAAACATTTCATAAATATATAATTTTAATTCCACAATATCAAGATCCATCTAATCATTCATTTTTTCTCAAAACTCCATTTTTCTCATATTTACTCATATAAACGCCTTTCAAAACCATTCATTATTATAAAAACATGTTGATCAAGCATAGAGATTTTTTTTTTTTGAATTTTACTTAGCAAAAATCCTTCATATGCACATATACCATTTATTTATTCCATTTTCAAATAAAATAAGACTTATTGTAAAATATTTGATAAAACTGCCTTATTTTTTATTATTTCAAGATCGCTTAGGTAGCCCACTAACTCTCCACACAGTCGCTAACGGCCACCTTCATGCTCATTCTCTCCATTGCTTGCATCATACCATGTTTCGACACCCCTTTCCCCTCTCCCTCTCAACCCGTATGAAGAACCACTATGGTAAGAGAGAAAGAGGAGAGACAGAGAGATTGATTTTTGATCTTTTGAAAGAATGCATTGTTTTCAGCGCTTCCTACGACAATGGAGAGCGAAGAAATTCAAAAACACACGGCAGAGAACATTCCTGATGATTCCAATAGTTGCAGATTCATGATTTCATGCAAATCAAGAGGCATTGAAAAAAATGTGCCACACCCCCTGCACACCCTTACATGTAAAGTATTTTGGGCTTTAGGGCTATTTAATCACATAATTACCAAGTTACTAGTTCACTCCCTTTGCATTTGCATTGCCACCAAGTGGCTTCGTTAAAATCGGAGGGGCAAATGAGCTTGTATTTGAGATATGAAAACACAATCATATTCCTAACGTTGTTCTCTACTGACTTGGACTCTTGGATGCTATTTCCAGCCTCTAGATCAAAGCTTTGTAAAGTTAAAGTTATCCCTTTTTAAATGGGCCGTCTATAACGAACTCCAATTGACAAAGAGATGCTTCCAACACATTTTGGGCCACCCGTTTTGCAGCGTTTTAACCACCAATGCTTCATTTTTTGCTTCAATTTTGGTGCCTAATCGCACCTCTCAACATCAAATTAATATTGTGTTAAGGAAATACTCTCTATATGAGAAATCAACTTTGCTTTTATGCTAAATAGTACAACCTTGTAGATCTTTCCATAAAGGCTTTGCCTCATGAGAAGTTTGAAGCTTTTGGTATAGCTTTGGGCTTACTTCCCTTTGTGGTTTGGTCATAACCCAACGTGCTCTCGGTGCTTTCCTATGCGTGAGTAGCACTAGTTCTTGCTCACTGCATCACTCTCAATGACGATTTGTTATAATATTTTTATAGTGATGTATTTGAATAGGCTTAAGATTGTATAGTGTTTGAGATTTTTTTTCCCTCATTATTATGTATATGCATTCACTCTAGGGATAATAATGTTTATATAAATATTCTATATTAATACTTTTCAATAGATTTTGTCGTGTGCTCTCAAGCTTCTTCTTCTCCGAGCTATGTGTGGGTGGATTATTGTGACCTAAATGCAACAAATATTTTATGATCTATGAAAATGCTTACTTTTATTAGAGCAAGTTTGAGGGTCTTGACCATTAGTTATGAAAATAATTTACAAACTAGTATCCTAAAAGTTCAACTTGTAATACTGTATAAAAATGTTTTCTATTTGTAGTAATCATAATAGGCCACATTGCAATTTGATGGTTGACTCTTCATTGGGTAGCTTGATGAGGATAGTTCTATATATGTGCCTAAGAGGGCCCATAAATGTTGGCCATTGTGATCAAGAATAGGTCAAATCCTTAATTTTAAAAAACCTTGTAAACACATTTGAAAAAGGAATGCGTGTGCACTAGCATGCATTGGAGCATTGTCCTTTTGTTTCCCAATAACTCCCAACACTACTTAACTCATAAAGGCAAGGGCTATTTCCTCTCTCTCTCTCTCTCTCTCTCTCTCTCTCTGTGGAAGCAAGGGCTACCTTTTCTTGATCCAAGAATTATGTTTTGATAATAATTCACCATATCATTGTACCACTATAAAAGCATATGCCCTAATTGGGAATGCTAACAAAATCATCATGAATCTTGCATGTTAATGGGTCTAAGCAAGTTGCTTTTGACAAGATCCACCCATATAATAGCCATTTGCTGTGTTGTTGGTGAAAATGTAGAAGAGATATAAAGTACGATCATATGTTCCTATATACATAGAAGAAGCAACAATATATTCTTTTGTAGTTGTGGTCACAATTGGAGAAACCCCCATCGGTGGAGTCCCAAACATAAATGAATATAGTGTTTTGAACCTTTTAATTCCTAACACCTTTAAAGGATTGAATTGTAACATGATTGGAATTCAAAATAATGTAGAAACTTTATCCTCACAAAATGTGTCTCTCTTATTGAGTCCTTTTTTTGTGCCTAGGTATTTTTCCCATCATGGAGTTCTTGCTTTACTCAAGATTTCCAATAGGTTCTACATGGTCTTAATATGTGTCTCAACAACTTTGCAAGCTTTGTTAATCTTGTCTTGCACAAACCACAAGTAGAAATTGATGTAGATGCCTCATGTGGGCAAAATGCCCTTATTATCCATTCACTTAGCACGAAAGATCACCGCTATACCTAAGCTAGTTATAAGATATGTAACAAAACAACTTATCGAAGATGAACCACTAGCATGTCTCTACCATGATCCCAACAACTATGTTAATTGCCATAAGTATATGGAGAACTATCATCCAACTAGATCATGAGTATTTGCATTTATTGGAGTTGAATTCTTGACATTATACTATGGTTTGACTCATCAATATTCTAGTTTCATGTGTCAAGATGGTAACAAACAAAGCACATGGGGCACAAAAGAATTGCGAACACAAGTTGAATATAGCATGTAAATGTGTAAGAAGACAAAATCTTGGTGAAATAATGTGGTATAGATTGAGCTAGCACTCACAAAATGACAAACTAAGTTTGTAGAGGTAAAAATGGAATGCCATATAAGAAGTTCCCAAAAAGATTATGCCACCAAATATGACCAATTTGCATAAAGAACAAAATTAGATGGATGTGCCATCAAAGCCCACCAAAAGGTCTAAATAATAAAACAAAATGAATGAAAAGAGAAAAGCTCACCATTCACTCAATGATAGGGATGATAAGCAAAATATGTCCACAATGCTAAAACCCCCTCTATAATCCTAAATGGGCATGAATTCCCAAAGACAAAGTAGAACAATGGTTTACTCCTTACTCCACCAAGTAGCCCTAAAACTATGAATTGTTGCACTTCCATACATTGATGCTAGCAAGAATGACCTTGGATCTAGTTACCTACCATGTTGTTAACATTCTGCATGGCACATTGTCTAATCCATTCATAGGCAATGCTATGTTGTTTGTTATTTCAAAATCTCGTGCAATTGCATTTGATGTGCAACCAATCACATGCATGTGCACAACATGCTGAAATCCAAAATCTTCCTACCCAACTTAATAGCTTTAGGCTAAACAATCACTAGCACTATCACTCCTTAGCACATGTGAAGAACACCCACCAAGCTGCCAATTCATATAACACTTTTGTGCAACAACCTATTAATTGGTTGGGTGCATGGCTTTTGGATGAAAGATGGATGTTATTCCCATCAATAATTGCACTATAAAAGCAACATTTCTATCACAGATAACTAAACATCAAATACCAAAGACAATAACTTTGACTTATACTTCACTAAATATAAACAAGTAGGTTCAATAGTTACTGGATAATAAACATACACACTGATTTTGCAATGCTCACAAACTCTCCACTTTCAGAACTCCTCTAAGAAAAGGAACAAAATGCACGCAATGCTGACCACACGAGATTAGTGATAATGAATCCTTCATCTCTCCCCCAGTTTCCATGCCTTAGAAAATATGTCTATTATGTCAAAGTAGCTATTTGCATGCAAGTGAATGGTGTGATGACCATGTTTGCATTACAAAATACTTCAATCATGTTAAATTGGCATAGACTTTATTTATCTGCATGTTATTGCTCTCATGACCGTGTGTGCATTACAAAAATACTTCTATTAAGATGGCAAAGTAGCTACTGATTGGCATATCTATACCATCTATTTTTACTCTATTTACCTGCAGGTGCATGTCGTCGTGACCATGTTTGCAATCTCATTGTCGAAGGTTGGTACCTGGTTTGCCAGGCTGATATGTTAAATCGATAGCTCAGCGTCCCTTTGATTGCCGGCTATGGTATCCTTGCTATTTACTCATGGTTGTGACTGTTGCTGCTGCTGCTGCGAAGGGGAGAGACTTAGAAGGAAGGGAGAAGAAGAAGCAAGTGTCCTCAGGCTGGCTGCAGTCGGGGCTAAGTGCGAGCCACTTCCTGCCTGGACTGGTGGCTGGCTTCCTTCTGGGCTTGCTGGTGGAGCTGCCTAAGCGCAGGTACGCAGCAGGAGGCGCCTCTCAAAGCAACAGTAGAAGAAACATCAAGAGGCATGGGGCACCATCCTCCTCTCAGCTTGCTCCACCTGCAACAGGCGAAGAGCTCAAAACGGTGCACCCCTTTGTTTTGCCTGATTTTTGAAGGGATTACAGTGTTAGTGGTCGTACAAAATGGTGAAGTTGTTTTGTTTGCCCGATTTTTCAAGGGGTTGTAGTACAAACGGTCGTACAAAACGGTGAAGCTCCTTTGTTTGCCTGGTTTTTGAAGGGTTTACCTTATTAATGGTCGTACTTCTGTCGAAGCAGTTTCATCAAATCCAACACTAACCAGCTTGTTTCAGTCCATTAGCCATTTCTGCTCAGTTTCAAGTGATTGGCATTTCAATCCAGGGGTTAAAACAAATTTTATCATTTGATGCTAATATGCTAGCATCCTTTGATATTTCCCTGGACCAGTGGGAAAGACTAGTTTCTGACATTGTAGAAGTTACCCGGAACTGCTTTCCATTTCAGAGACCAGAATAAGAACTGATTAGATTAACATGGTTGTGCTCTTGGAATCTCCTCCAAGGTTCCTTGCAGCCTTGACGTTGAGAATATCAGTAAAACTCACCTTAATCCTTTCACAATGGGTTTGCTTCTTGCGTCTAACCAAACATTGGAAGATTTGATGTGACTCACTGGGTGTGAGCTGTCCAGTCATTATAGCTCTGTGGAGTTGTGCTTGCATGGTACAACGTCCTCACTGAACGAGCTATTCCATGGCACAATCTGTCATGTTGGTTTCGATAGTACTAGCTGACTCCATAAGCCAAAATGGCAGCTTGATATTATGAGAAAATATGAACATAACAATTTGATTGCTATGGATGCCAATTTTTGGCACAAATCAATATAAAGTTTGTTTATAAGTTATGTTCTCCATACCTGCAACCAATTTATTTGGCACAAATCAATATAAAGTTTGTTTATAAATTATGTTCTCCATACCTGCAACCAATTTATAGTTACAATTCACTGCATTTCTTTATTAGATTCTCCTTTCCGGTGCTTATCTTTGATGCTTTCAAAATGGAATACTAATAGCACAGGTCATACCTCCTTCTAGCACAAGAATCAGCATAATGACATGGCAAAACACAATAAGAGATGGAGTCTTTAACTAACAAGCCATGGAACTAGGGGGATCAACCATACGTCTGGGAAGGGCGGGGCATCTTGCAAGGTGGGAAAGTACATTTTATGAGGTATGGTCTCTATGTAGTATGTATGCGAGTGATGTTCTCATTTTCCCCTACATACCTCATGGTTGGGGTGTGGAGATGTGCTAGGATTTGCAAAAGAAAACATGAGTATACTACTGTAGCTGAAACACAGTGAATACAAACACTAATGCAAAACACAAAACTGAAGAATGAAGAGAACCTGAATTGATGAAAAATGCCGAATAATGAATGAATGCATACACAATGGTCTAGGTCAAAGTTTGTGAGAGTGCACAATGGAAGAAGGAACACAAACATGAAGAGAGAAAGAGACCGTAGGAAATAGAAGAAAGGAAGAAATCTGCATTGACTGAATGATGATTGCTGAATACAAAGGGAGGATTGATTAGTCTCTGCATGGCAGCCCGAGGTGTTAGTGAGGGCACCAGATCAGGCTGGAAATGATGATGGCAGCAGCAGCACCGGAGATGGAGGAGTATACCAGAAACGGAGGAGCCAAACAACAACCTGCAGAAGATGACTAAATCTGCCCGGCCAGCCAGCTATAAATAGCTGAATAATGCCAAAACTGGCCGACTTGATACTGGTCGACCGGCTGCCACATGGCCAGCTGCATTTAATACAGTCGATAGCATATAAAATGCTGAAAAATGCAGCTGACATGGTAGAAAAATCTTGGGAGGCAAGACAATGTTTGACATGGTGGCACATGCTTAGAAATGCAGAAAATGCTCATGAAACTTGGGAAATGCACACTAAAATGCCAGAACTCCCATGTCTCTGTCACATTTTGACAATAGCTCACAACTGGGAGATGATTGATTGACAACCTTAAAAAAGGCAAGCTAACATTCCCTCTAAGATCATGGGAGCGTTCGAAGACCCAACAATCTCATGTGATGAAGCATAGAAGCCTTGGGAAAAGGCTTTGTGAAGAGATTTGTTGCTTTCTTCTCTCATGTCTTCAATTTCTTGATGTGGTCCCTCATGGAAGGAGAATCATTGACATTGAGTGTTCGAAGTTTCTTCTCAAGGGATTTGTGGTGAGCAAATGTCTTTTGATGGTAGAAAGACACGCCTCTTCCAAACCTTCACAGTAGTCTTCAATCTGCAAACATGCACTAGGACAAAATCTTGTAAGCTCATTAAAAGAAAGGATCTAGCTCGAGAGTTGAGTCGATCCCATAAGGTAGCACAATTCATTGTTGATCCGATGGCGGGATCCTCCACAGAATGGGGTAAGGGATGAGAAACAAACTCCCAAAGGTTGAAGGTGTCGAGAATACACTTCATCTTACATGACCACTAAGAATAATTGGAACTATCTAAGCAGTCCTCCTTGGGCAAAGAAGGAAGTATGGGCACCTATACAAAGGGTGCCATCGGGGGCATATTAAGGCCATGGTGTCGAGTCTTGTGGGAAAGATCAAGGGAGGGAAGAGGAGAAGGCTGCTCTACAAATGGACTTGGTGACATCCGTTCTTCTCAATCTTTGCAAAGATTGGTGCGATAATCTCTCCGCCTCTTAGAGGAACGATGAGAGAGCTCATCTTATGAGTCATCAAAGCCTTCAAATTGGTGATAAGACATCTTTAATTACCTGCAAAAGAATTGGAAAATGTGTATTTGCACTAGAAAGCTCCTCAAGAGGTGGAAACAACTATAGATTTGCAGAAGAAATGATGTAGATGGTCCGCTGGGAGCAATACACTTCTCATCTGCACCAAATTGCCATGTGGACAGCAAAAACGCTGAAAGGAACAGGTCGTAAGCACCAGAAGGCTCCTTTTGCAGCAAAACACAAGGTGTGGGCTGTTGCTTGGCCTTAAAAGGGCTGCATTTCAATAGGGCGGGCATGGGAAAGGCTGCAGCAAGAGTCCATCAGTTCCATGTTCTCTCATTTGGTGATGATCCTATGTGAGAGTGCGCAATGGAAGAAGGAACATGAACACAGAGAGAGAAAGAGATAGTAGGAAGAAGAAGAAATGAAGAAATTTGCATTGACTGAATAATGAATGCTGAATACAAGGGGAGGGCTGATTAGTCCCTACATGCAGCCCGAGGCATTAGTGAAGGTACCGGATCAGGCTGGAAATGATGATGGCAGCAGCAACACCGGAGAGGGAGGAGCCAAACAGAAACCTGTAGAAGATGACTGAATCTGCCCAGCCAGCCAGCTATAAATAGCTGAATAATGCCAAAACTGGCCGACCAGATGTTGGTTGACTAGTTGCCACTTGCCTTTGGCAATATTTAATGCAATCGGTAGTATTTAAAATGCCGAAAAGTGGAGCTAATGTGGTAGAGAAATCCTGGGAGGTAGGACAATATCCAATAGGGTGGCATATGCTGGGAAATGCAGAAAATGCTCACAAAACTCAAGAAATGCACACTAAAATGCTAGAGCTCCCATGTCTGTTAGATTTTGACAAGAGCTCACAACTGGGAGATTACAGATTGACAGCACTAAAAAAAGGTAGGCTATTAGAGTTGTGTTGAGCTAAAACACGCTTTACAACGAATTAGCATTTTTTAATAGCCCTAAAACACATTTAATTAATGAAAAGCACAAATTTGGTGCGTTGTTTGAAAGAGTTTTAGTGGTTCCCCAAAAGCCTAATTTTTTGGGGCACCCTTCAACATCTATAAATAGATAGATTGCCCACCATTCAGCCTTATTCTTTTGTGTAGGTTTCTCACTCTACCGTGCAGATTTTAGCCATCAGCCACCTACCATCTGCTGCCCAGCCATTATCGATTACAGCCAATCACTATCCAGCCCTAGGTGGCCTATTTTGAACCATCACTCTGTTGTTTGGAGGTCTCCATCTATTGCGTCATCGTAGCAGTTGATCAGCTTGCGTTTTCAGCATTTGGTACTAGGTGACAGGTTGCTGCCATCTCTTCCATCGGGTGACTGTTGCAATACTTGCGTTTTTGCTGTCCAGCAAGCCGTCTACATCAATAAACACCTCTTCTATTGTTACCTGATTGTTCTCTGACTCGGTACTCTCTCATCTTCGACTGGTTGTTACTACACTTGAATACAATGGGATTCCTTCAATCCCCTTTGCAATCCAAAAGTCCCTTGCTCTCAATAATGACCAACAAGTCTTCAAATTGATTTGCTCGTTGATTCGATTGGGCAATCGGTCTTTACCGAATCCTTGGGAAATGAAAATTGCCCCAAATTGAAATGTTGGCTGGTCCCTCCCATGAATCTTGCTGAGAATTAATTCTCAGCTCCAAAAATTCAAGTCTTGAGGCTTCAACCTCTTGGCACACTTCTCGAGGTTGCTGTCAAATCCTAATTTTTGTTGCAAATTAGGGTTTACAGCAAAGAAAAAGACAATTTCTTAGTCTCAAGGGATTAGAATGTTGAGATCTTTGAAGCAAGGCTGGAAAATGGCTGGAGAATGAGAGAGAATCCCGAATAGAGAGAAAATTCAGACTTCCATTGTGAGAAAATGGAAGAAATCAGCTGTTGCCTTGTCTAGACATCCATGAAAGTTGTCTTCCATTGATGGAGCACATTGAATATGATGTTTGTTTGGCTGAAACAACCCTCAAATTGTTGTCACCGATTGTTGTAGTGTGTTGGTGACTTGCTTTACTGCTACGTTTGTGATATGTGGCTGTTGTATGGACTGCCACATCGTCATACTTGCATTTTTACTGCCATCAGCCTACCACGTCATCATACTTGCGTTTTTGCTGCCATCAGCATGTTGCGTTTGTAGTTTTCTCTCTCCTTTGCTTGTCCGTGACATTGATTAGGCATCACCCTTGCTATGTTTGTTGCTGTCAGACATCTTTGAGGTTGCCTTGCTGCATTTTGGGATGTGTCAAGAGGCAGCTTATAAATAGGCAAGAGACTATCTAGGGTGGCGCCTGGAGGGAGGGCACCGGCTGTCTAGGGTGGCGCCCCCTGTGGGCGCCCAACCCCTTTTTGTGGTTGTTCACTGTGAAACCCTAAACACAAAACACAAAACCCTAAATGCAAAATGTAGAATGCAAAATTATGGGTGAAGGGTCTCTCAACTCCCCCTTGTAGGACCAAAAAGAGGAACAAGAGAAGAGTGAGGTGGAGATGGAATGCTGCATGTTGAAGAATACTCATGCAGTAGGTGCCACTTGGATAGTGTTCCTTGTTGGGAAATTGTTCACTTGCCCAAGCGCCCTAGTACAAAGATGATGAAAACATGCAATGCATATGAGGAATGTCGGGCTTTATGTGGTGCCGAGAACCATAAGGATATGCCCATACTCGATCATGGGAGTTGGCTTCATGCTGACCAAGTGACCAAGGCAAGAAGAAGAGGAGGAAGAAGATGTAGAGGATCCTTAAGATCCAAGATTTCTACATGAAAGCTAACATGTAGTAAAGAACAGTAGATAGAGTGAACTGGAGAACCCGAATCTCAACCTTGGGAGAGAAGCCACTAGCTTCATGCATCCATGCAAGAAGGAATACAAAGGCCTCGTCACCAAGTCGCCAGCTGAACCTCCAAGGCCCTGATCTAGGTAAATCCTCGAGATCCTGGGTATCAATAGGTGAGATGACTACTGGAAGGAAGCCACCCCATCCAAGGGTAGAAGAAGAAGGTAAAAGGCCTCCGCAAGGGTGTGCAAAGGATTGAGCGGTGGGTGGGGAGTCCCTTTGAAAGTGGAGGAATGGAAGCCCCCTCTGAAGTCGCAGTAGATGTAGATGCCTCTTCGGAGGGCAAAGAAAGATCATCCCCCTCTGAATCCCCCTTTGAGGTAGATAGGAAATTCAAAAACTCATGAATTATGGACGGCAAGCCGTGGTAGCCACTGTACCTGAAAATAGGTGGAAGAAGACTGCTGCTGGCATGTCGATGATCTCCAGGAGGTTGTAGTGCCAATCGATCCTCCATGTGCTCGAAAGGACTTAGTGCGCATCAAACACGTCTTATTGCCTTGAGCATAGTACTCAGATAGCCGATGCAGAACGATCTCTGTGGCCTAGAAAGGAGAGGTAGCAAAGGTAGTGCCGGTGGGACACGCATATACTCTAGGGAGGTGAGGAGAAAAGGTCAAAGTCGGCAAGCTTGGTGATGCCACAGTAGGTGCACCCAATAGTTTGGTTGTGTGTTGGTAAAGAAGCCATGGGTATCAGTGTGCCTTGCTGAAGAAGGAAGAGGTCAGCTCCGAACTATAAACTGCAATGTCCACCTCAAGGGGTGGGAGGGTAGTGGAAGGGCTAGAAGTGAACTACTAGTGGGAGGAGGATACTTCCAGCAGTAAGAGGTTGCAACAAGTAGAAAAACACAGGGTACAACAGTATGGTGGAGCTATCGGGTTGTAGAGAATAGCCGCCAGCAAACTAGCTGAGTCGCCAGGTTGGAGAGAACAGCCGCTAGCAATCTGGCTGAGCCACCGGGCTGCAAAGAACAGCCATTGGTAGCAGGGAGGAGCCGCCAACAGCAGCAAAGAATAGCTGCTAGCAAGAGGGAGGAGCCGTGAGCAGTCTAGCTGAGCCGCCAACAACAAAGAATAGGTGCTGGAATACAATGAGATGCAGGAGAAGAGTTGCCAATAGTAAACGCAACAAAGGGGAAGTGGAGGCGACAACAACCACCCTAAATGCAAGCTGAAAAACAACAAACGCAAGAGGGAGCAGCCACTAGTTAGGGTGTTGATGCAGCGGAAGAAGAAGAGAAGTGGATACCAAACCTGCCATTGATCTTTGCCTTTACTGGAGTTGAGGATCTTTGCCTTTGTTTGAGCAGATTCACCTCTGATACCATGTCAAAAGATGATGTACCAGCAAGATAGTAGGGTTTGCGGGGGAGGAACACAGAGTGAACTTGAAAAACACTGAGAAGAGAGAAGAAACTATGATGAATGGAATGATGAAGATCTGAATCATGGAGTGAATGTGATACAAGGGTGCCGTAGCACAAGGGAAGATGATGAAGACAGCTACGAACCATAAACTGCAATGTCCTCCTGAAGGGGTGTGAGGGTAGTGGAGAGGCTGGAGAGAAGAGGTGACAGACTAAATGAATCAGCCGTAAAGAATGAGTGACAGAGGCAGCCTATAAATAGGCAAGAGACTGTGGCTGTCTAGGGTGGCGCCCCACTGTGGATGCCCAGCCCCTGTTTTGGGGGTTGTCCATTGTGAAACCCTAAATGCAAAACGCGAAACCCTTAATGCAAAACGCAGAACGCAAAACTGTGGGTGAAGGGTTTCTCAACACGACATACTCTCCTGCTCATTACCTCTACCTCGATCCTTGAGACACCAGAGTTTGGAGTATAGTTTTCATTCCCTGCACAGTTTGTTTGCTGCATGAGCACTGTATATTTAGTATTCATTCATTCATTCAGATCTTCATTGTGTTCATTGTCTCTGAGTTACCCTGACTCTAATTCTATTTTGTCGAGTTTATACTTTATTGTACGCTTTCATTTATGTTTTTGCAATAGGGTATTTCTTCACAATTGGGTGAAGAGGGTGGCCCAGAAAGCTACATCAATTGTCATGTTCTTCACGGTAATGGTAAAGGTGCTTGCGATGTATCGTGAGCTTAGTACACTTGGCTTTCAACTTGTTTTGCTTACATGTGGGTGTACTTTCTCAAGCATATGGTTGATGCCTTCACATATCTTTTTGCGTGGATATTGTTGGTGCATAACCAGATCGATCGTCGTGTAGGATGCATGAGGAGTGATAGTGGGGGCGAGTTCACCTCCCAGGAGTTTTTGAGTTTCTACAGGAGCATGGCATCTCACACCAACTACCACTACCAACTTTCCTTCATAGAATGGAGTTGTAGAGTGTAGGAACCGAAGCATCATGAATATGGCACGCTCTATATGCTATTTGCAATAGAGCTCCCTGAGCGCCTTTGGGTAGAGGCTATTAACACTTTGGTATATATCCTCAACCGGTGCCTCTAACTGCGGCTATCGCTTAGAGGACTTTGCATGAGGCATTTTTTGGCTCTCAGCTTGTAGTTTTCCACTTTAGAGTCTTTGGAAGTTGTGCGTATACGCATAACCTTGATGATAAGATAGACAAGCTCACTCTTCGAGTTGATCTCTTGATTTTTGTAGAATACTCCTCTAAAGCAAAAGCCTATCATCTGCTCGATCCTTGGACACACAAGATGATTGTTAGGAGAGATGTATTGTTTCATGAGAGGGATATTGTACAATTCTCTGCAGCTGACTATGAGCCCTTTCCTCACAATATCTTTATGGACTAAAGCAAGTACCTGTTAGAGGTAGAGTCATCCCTTGGATAGGCTGTGTTAGGGTTTCTGTACAGCGCAATAGTATACAACATACGGCAGAGGACATGTTAGCAACATGATGCTACGTCAGCACAGTACGGACGCCACGTCAGCAGCTGGAGTCAGACAGTTTTTTATTGTTTTTTACTGCAGCATGCCGACCTAGTACTGATATTTCCTATTTTCCGGCTATAAATAGCCAGTTGGTGGCACACTCAGTCATTCATTCATTTCAAATTCTGGTCTTGAGATTTGTTGGCTGAGATCGGGCTGACGGAGATTGAGGTCATCAAGTCGGAGACACACACAGATATTTCCTCTGCCCTCGTGTATATTTTTGCACTCTTATACAACATATTACACTGCAGATTTTCTGCATTTACACTCTCCTTTTCTCTCTCTCTCTTTTCTCTGTGTTCACTCTCTCTAAAAGTCTATGTCCTACGCTTTCGCATTGCTGCACTCTGACATGGTATTAGAGTGGTGAAGATGGATTGACTGAGGGCTGAACCTATCTGAAGAGGAGATTTCAGCGTGACACAAGGCTGCGTTTCCAGGATTGAAAGGTGACCGGGAGGACTGCGCATCGGATCAGGGCTGAAGCCATCGTGGGCGTGCGGGAAAGGAGTCTAATCGGTGAATTTGCTGCAGGTTATTGCTGTTTGAAGGGAAGGAAGGCTGCCTTTGAGGCCTTCCATTGCAGATTTTACTTTTTCATTGCCTCCTGCGAGTGAAGAAGGTTTGGGCAGTGGAGGAACCACCCCTAGAAGGCTGCGTTTACACAGTTAGAGGGGGGCTGATTTTGTGTTTGTGCAGGTATTGTAGGTTAACATATCTACAGAGACTAATTTGGAGTTCTAGGCGATCATGGACAGGAAGGTGCCTGCCCTACCGGCTCTTGCATCAGATCAAAAGCTTGATGGTAACAATTACCGCATCTGGCGGGTGATGATGTTGGCCATTTTGGAGTCTTATGATTTGGCGGAACTGGTGATGGAGGAGATTAACAGGCCCTTGGTGAGGGATGAGTCCAAACTCTCTTCCAATGCTCGTGCGGAGTTGACCAAGGCCTAGTCTCATTGGGACAAAGTGAATGCCAGGATTTAATCTTTTCTGTTTTTGTCTTGCATTACAGTCGTGATAGCTCACATCGAGCACTTGATGGTGGCTTGAGAGATATGACTAGAGCTTGATCAGACGTATAACCAGATGACCCTGATGAAGAGGGTTTCTTTGGAGGTGCAAATGTGGACCTTGTCCGTGAATAAGTCTTCTTCGCTTTGGGAACACATCAACAAGCTTCAGCAGCTTCAGATGCAGGTTCAAAATGCGGGGAAGCCTATTTTCTGCGAAGACATGGCGATCACTTTACTGTCTTAGTTACCGCCACAATTCAGTACCTTTTATTCCCCTCTTATTGCTTCAGGGCGGGAGTCGACTCTTTGGTGGGAAGAGTTGGTTCCTATGGTCTTGGACAAGGAGGAACAATTGAAGGGACATAATGCTTCCAAATTAGAGGCTTTGGTTGGTCAAGCCTCTCAGAAGAAGGGGAAGGACCAAAAGAAGAAGGAGGAGGATAACAAATCCAAGAAGGACAAGGAGGAGGAATCGACTTGCCATATTTGTGGAAAGACCGGTCATTGGAAGAAGGATTGCCCCGACAAAGACAAGAAGGACACCAAGAAGAAGGACACGAAGGATTCTAGAGCGGTGGTTGCACTCTCATTAGCTACTTTTCTACACTTAACAGCCATTGAGGACTCTACACCGAAGACTTCTGATGCTGCGATGGCAGCTCCCCAGGCTCGTGAGTGGACTGTGGACAGTGGTGCCTCCTGATACATGATTCCTTCTCCCGTTCATGTTGCCCATTTGCGACCTTTGCGTGGGCAGATTCTCATTAGAGACAGCTCTTTTGTGTCTATTGTTGCGCGGGGTGAGATGCAGCTTATTCCAGATGGACGTGGTGGTACCCACACTTCTGAGGTGTTGCATGTGCCAGGTTTGGGGTATCATTTACTTTCGGTCCATCAGATTTGTGCTCTTGGCCTCTTGGTGGAGTTTGACGGTGATACTGTTCGAGTCCTTGATTGTGGATCGAGGAAGGTTCTCTCTGCAGGATATGAGGAGAATGGCGTCTACAAATTGAAGTCTTCTTCAACTCTTACTTCTCTTCTTCTTACTTCTCAGACACAGTCCGAGCTATGGCATGCTCGGTTTGGACACCTGAACTACGAGTACCTTTGGAAGGCGTTGTGAGGGTCGTTTGTCCGAGGATTGCCGGACATAGTGGTGAGCCATCAGCCATGTGTCTCTTGCATTCGTGGAAAACTGCATCGGGATGCGATTCCCAACAAAGCTTCTAGGCAGTCTACTTCCCCTATGGAGCTTGTATCTACAGATCTTTGTGGCCCGATGAGGACCAAGTCCCTAAAGGGGAGCTTGTACTTCATGTTGATCGTAGATGACTACAGTAGGATGACTTGGGCCTATTTCTTGACTTTGAAGTCGGAGGCTTTCTCTCACTTCAAGGATTGGCTTCTCTTTGAAGAGAACCATTTTGGCCGGCGATTGAAGACCTTGCATTCAAACAAGGGAGGTGAATTTATGTCTAATGAGTTTGCTCGTTTTTGTGCAGATAGGGGCATTCACCAGGAGTTTGCTAACACCAACACTCCCCAAGAGAATGACATTTTGGAGCGGAAGAAGCGAAGTGTGATCGAGATGGCGCGCACCATGATGGAGCATCGACAGACACCTCTGTTTCTGTGGGCCAACGCAGTGGCTACCGCAGTTCACATTCTCAATCGATCTCCCACTTCGGCCGTTGATGACAGGATGACACCTTTTGAGGCTTACTTCGGGACTAAGCCTGATGTCTCTTATTTCAGGATCTTTGGGGGTGGCGCTTATGTGCACATTCCGAAGACGCAGCATGATAAGTTCGAGGTGGCTTCTTGACGACATGTTTTTGTTGGCTATAGCTCCCAGTCCCAAGGTTATCGTCTGTTTGATCTTGTCAAGCGGGATGTCTACACGAGCCGAGATGTGCGGTTCGTGGAAGTTTCAGCTACAGAGGGGGGTGAGGAGCACCCCGTCCTTAGAGATCCAGGGGAGAGTTGGGCTCCTGAGACAGTTCCTTTGGAGCCAGAGCCTCTTGATGGAGATTCTTCTTCTGATTCCAAGTCTTCACTTTCACCAGCCATCCCTGAGGAGATTTTGCTGGTGGATGTTCCCGAGTCTTCAGTAGATGGAGAGCGATGGGGAGAGGTTCGTCCTCCTACTCGTTGGGCCCATGACACACTTCAAGATTCAGGGATCGAGGGGGTCCCTGAGGAGTGGGAACCGCATGATGGACCACGGAGGTCATAGAGGAACCATGCACATTCTTCGGAGCTTGTTTGCTCCAACTATGGTTTGCTGACCCATGTTATGCAGGATCGAGAGTCCACTTTAGTGAAGGAGGCTTTGCAGTCTGATCATTGGCGGAAGGCCATGGAAGCCGAGTTGGAGGCTATGGAGAGGAATGGCACTTGGTCTCTTGTGCCTCGTCCCTCTCACAAGAAGGTGATTGGTGTCAAGTGGGTCTTCAAGACCAAGAACCTTAGCGATGGTTCTTTGGATAAGCACAAGGCTCGCCTTGTTGCTAAAGGTTTTACTTAGCGCCGAGGCATTGATTTCCATGATACTTTTGCCTCCACTGCTCGTATGGCGACTATTCAAGCTGTTCTTGCCTTGGCTGGTCATAGGAGATGGCCTGTCTATCAGTTGGATGTGAAGTTGGCCTTTTTGAATGGTGACTTGCAGGAGGAGATCTATGCTGAGCAGCCTCCCGGCTTTGGATCCTCGGATGGGAAAGTTTACAGGTTGAAGAAGGCCTTGTATGGCCTCAAGCAGGCTCCGCATGCATGGAACGAGAATATTGACTCATTTTTTTAGTCGAAGTTGGGATATCGGTGCTCCAAGGCTGATCCGTAGCTTTATGTGCACACTTTTGAGGTTGGTTGTGTGTTGTTTGTGTTGTATCTATTGAGGTGGAGTATCGGGCCGCGTCTTCCACCACATGTGAGGTTGTGTGGCTTCGGAGATTGTTGGAGAAGCTTGGCTGCCCCCAGAGTCGTCCTACTCTTCTGCGGTGCGATAATGAGAGTTGCATTGCCTTGGTGCGGAATCCTGTATTCCATGTCGAACGAAGCACATTGAGATCCAGTATCACTTCATTCGGGAGAAGCTTCTGGATGGGACCATTGATGTGGAGTATTGCAAGACGGAGGATAATCTTGCAGATTTGTTCACGAAGGTGCTTCCCCAGGCTTTACTTCGTCAGCATACCAAATCCCTTAGTCTGATGCCTCGTCCAGGATTTGAGAGGGGGTGTTAGAGGTAGAGTCATCCCCTGGACAGGCTGTGTTAGGGTTTCTGTACAGTATAACAGCATACAACATACGACAGAGGACACGTCAGCAGTAGGATGCCACGTCAACATAGTACGGACGCCATGTCAGCAGCTGCAGTTAGACTGTCTGCAGTCGGACAGTTCTTTATTGTTTTTTACTGCAGTCGGCTGCATTTAATGTAGCCGACCTGGTGCTGATATTCTATTTTCTGGCTATAAATAGCCAGTTGGTGGCACACTTAGTCATCCATTCATTTCAGATTCTGGTCTTGAGATCTGTTGGCTGAGACAGATTGTGCTCAGCTGACGGAAATCGAGGTCATCAAGTCGGAGACACACACAGATATTTCCTCTGCCCCTGTGTATATTTTTGCACTCTTATACAACATATTACACTGCAGATTTTCTGCGTTTACACTGTCTCCTTTTCTCTCTCTCTCTTTTCTTTGTGTTCACTCTCTCTTAGTCTATGTCCTATGCTTCCGCATCGCTGCACTCTAACAGTACCATGGTCTTGGTTTGAGAGGATGGATCAATTCCTTGGAATTTACAGATATCATTCTATCCCTTATGACCCAAATTTATATATCCATATCACTTTAGAGTGGGTTAGCTATATCTTGCTATACGTAGATGGTTTACTTATCATTGACTCATATTTTGCTACCATAGCAGAAATTTTTGGCTCAACTTTGTTCTATTTTTAAGATGACAGACCTTGGTTTATTGTCTTATTTTATGGGGATTGAGATAGTTCGATCTAGGGGAAGTATTTTTGTATCACAATAGAAGTATGCTCCGCAGTTAGTGGATCAGTATTGCACAGATCAGACATCACCTATAGCCATGCCTCTTAATCCACTGTCAATCTTTCTAAGGATATTCTAGGTCAGCCCTTCAACAACCACACCTATAGATATGTGGTAGGAAAACTCGTTTAGTTGATTCATACTAGGCTAGATTTAGCTAGCTTAGTTTGTTTACTTAGTTAGTATTTCACTGCACCCAAGATGGGACATTCGATTACATGTTTTCGTGTTTTGAGATATCTGTGGTGTATCTATTCTTATGGCTTGACTTATGGTTTTGATTTATATCCGCAAGGATACATTGACTCCAAGTGGATAGAAGATCTTGACATCCGATGTTCCCATGGTGGCTATTTCTTTACCTTGGGTATGACACCTATCACTTGGGCCAGCCGTAAGCAGGAGATAGTGGTGGCTTCCACACCAAGGCTGAATATAGGCCTCTTTTTTATGGTACCATTGAGGCTATCTACTTGAGGAGCTTACTGACAGTACTTCGGTTTCCATGCAACTCTCCCACCATTGTACTCTGTGACAACTAGAGTGCCATTGCCCTTGTGGATAATTGATCAATACATCACAGACACGGCATGTGACAATCCACTTCCACTTTTACAAAGAGCTAGTTGAGCTAGGCACCATTCACCTAGAGTTTGTGCCTTCATTAGACAATTTTATAGATATATTGACCAAGGTGGTCAATTGGCTGTGCTTCAGTCTTTGCTACCTAGGATTGGCTTGGGTACATACTCCCCTACTCGTTCAGATTGATGGGAAAAAGGTGATTCCCTTGAGATTTTTCTTTTACTTTGAGAGGAGGTGGCCTTTTTCTCTTGGTGGTAACATGATGTTTTTGTGAGAGTGCGCAAGGGAAGAAGAACACGAACACAGAGGAGGAGAGAGAGACAGCAGAAAATGAAGGAAGAAAATCTGCACTGATTGTAATGAATGCTGAATACAAAACTGTGGACTGATCAGTCCCTGCACGCAGCCCCAAGCGTCAGTGAGGGCACCAGATTAGGCTGATGATGACGGCAGCACCGAAGACGGAGGAAGATGACGGAGTTGGAGTATGCACCTGCCAAAGAAGGAGGGAAGATGATAATACAACTGACTGCCAAGTGGGAAATGGCTATAAATAGCCAAAAAACCCAAAAACTGGCCGACCTGAAATTTGAGGCCATAAATATGTCCGACCAGCATTTAATGCTGGTAAAAATGCCAGGAATGCTCAGAAAAATCCCCGAAAGGGTGGACAATGTCCGGTAGGTGAGGCAGGCTGAAGAATGCAGAAACTGCCCCGGGAAATGCACATAAAATCCCGACTGGAGGAGAAAATGCATTGAAATGCAATAAACTGAGTGCTCTAGAATGAGCTATCTCCTCCGTCAAAACAAGTGATAGACAAGTCAGAGCTCCTAAAGTCCTCATCTGACTCAGACTGAGGCTCACAGGCAGGAGATGACAAGGCATGACAAACATACTGCTAACACCCCCTCTCAGATCCTGGATGTGGCAGAAGGCCAAGGGAGAAACGGATCCTGGGGTGGCAAGAGGAATGCCAAGGTCGATGAAGTCCGTCGATGTAGACTGCTGCCGAAGGAGCTCCTCACAATCTTGGGAATCCCCCTCTAAAACACTAGGGGCCAGGGAATCCACAGCCACATCACCGAGATCGTCCCCCTCTGAAAGGGATGGGAGGTACGAGGGAACCACCGGAGGAGAGGGTGGGGGATGGGAAGGAACCTGTGGAATAGAAGGTGCACAAGTGGGAACGGGTGTAGCAATAGACTGCCTCGGAGGACCCTGCATCAAAGAAGGGGAATGGAGCCTATAAAGCCCGCTCTCCTGCCAACTTGTAGATAAGACAGCTCCTGTAAAAGAATCCTCAATAACAACGCATGCTCGGTGAAGATCACTCGTGTGCCAAGCCTCGTAAGGCCATAAACTGAGAGGAGGGGAAGGCCCAAATCCGGAACATGTAGGGCCTTGGAAAAGGAGCTCGAAGGTCGGTCGGTAAACAAAGGCAATGTGCCAACACCACTAATAGGCACTGATAAAATGTCACCAACAGTGACTGAATCCTCGGATGAACGGAGATCCTGTAACAAATCACCTCGGGGAGTTATATGACTCGTAGCACCACTGTCCACTAACCAAGGCTGCGCAGAAGACACTATAGCCACGGAAGAAGGATCCTCCTCCAAAGCATGGATATGAAGGAACACTGACTCATGGGTAACAGCTGGTGTAGAGGTAGAAGAAGGTTCCGATGTAGATCCATCCTTCGCTCCTGGACGAAGGTGAGGGTACTTCTTTCAGCATTTCTCCTCGAGATGTGTCCCTTTCCCACAGTGTGGGCACTTCCGTCTCTCTAAATCTGAGTCAGAGCCTGAAGAACTGTCCTTCTGCTTAGCCTTTGACTTCGTCTTCTTCTTCTTCTGTCCTCCCGAACCTGCAACAAAGGCTCTAGTGGAGTCGGATCCACTAGCACTGACCTCTCTGAGTCGCTCGTCATGCTCCAAGACAAGCGGGGATAGCTCCTCCCATAGAAGCTTCTCACGGGTCCTCGATGTAAGAAGGCTGGTGTAGAAGACATCAAACCGAGGCGATGGCAGCTGAGTCAAAAGAATCATAACCATGTCTTCAGAAGATATCGTCCGACCGAGGGATGCAAGCTCATCCCTCATATCTTGTAATCTGTTGATGTGGTCCTTCATGGAAGGACTATCATCAATAGCGAGCATCCGCAACTTCTTTTCAAGAGATATCCGGTGGGCAAACGTCTTCTGTTGATAGAGAGACGCGAGCTTTCTCTACACATCTGCTGCAGTCTTCAACCTGTGAACATGAACAAGGACAGAATCCTGCAAACTCAGAAAGAGGAAAGATCTGGCTCTAGAATTAAGCCGATCCCATAAGGCTGCACGATCCATAGATGTCCCATCTGCGGGATCCACCTTAGGCCGGGGAATAGGAACAGAAACAAGCTCCCAAAGATCGAAGGAGTCCAAGATACACTCCACCTTGCAGGACCATAGAGAAAAGTTGGAGCCATCCAACCGGTCCTCTTTGGGCAGCTGAGGAAGTATGGGTACCTGTACAGGGGGTACCAAAGGCTGCATCGTCGGCCCACTGGAAGGGGATCGCCGAGATACATGAATAGAAGGGGGACGGGAAAGAGGAATAGACTCCGGACGACGGTCCTCGTGATAGAAATCACGCCTCCATTCAGAGGAATGATGAGAAAGAAGTTCATCCTCTGAGTCATCAAAGCCCGAAAACTGGTAAGACATCTTCCAATCTGCAAAATACCAAAGAAAGTTGTGCCGATGTCGAAATATGACCAGCAGTGTGGTCACCAACCACCATGACGCAGGCTGAGAATGCCTACAGACACCTGGATGTGCAAAACGCAAAGATAACTGATGACGATCACCAGAAAAGAGACCACCAGCACCAGGAAACAGCTAGGAAATGAGTCGCCAGCAGGAAATGTGCCGCCTGGAGTGGAAGCGACCAGCAGAACAGCAAAACGCAGGCTGTAGATGAGTCGTCCAGCAGAAGGAGGGACAACCTGGTGGAAAACGCAGGGTTGTGGTGTCGCTGGATGACGTGACAGCCTCTGTAGTCAGCGTGTACAGAAAACGCAGGCTGAAAAGCCTCCAGAAGATGTCGCCTGGGCAGTTGCTGATCATATGACAGCAGCAGTGAGGTATCTCTCTCCAGAGGGTATGTCCTCCGTGCTCTCAATCAGGCTCTGATACCATGTGAGAGTGCGCAACGGAAGAAGAACACGAACACAGAGGAGGAGAGAGAGACAGCAGAAAATGAAGGAAGAAAATCTGCACTGACTGTAATGAATGCTGAATACAAAACTGTGGACTGATCAGTCCTTGCACGCAGCCCGAAGCGTCAGTGAGGGCACCAGATCAGGCTGATGATGACGGCAGCACCGAAGACGGAGGAAGATGACGGAGTCGGAGTATGCACCTGCCAAAGAAGGAGGGAAGATGATAATACAACTGACTGCCAAGTGGGAAATGGCTATAAATAGCCAAAAAACCCAAAAACTGGCCGACCTGAAATTTGAGGCCATAAATATGTCCGACCAGCATTTAATGCTGGTAAAAATGCCAGGAATGCTCAGAAAAATCCCGGAAAGGGTGGACAATGTCCGGCAGGTGAGGCAGGTTGAAGAATGCAGAAACTGCCCCGGGAAATGCACATAAAATCCCTACTGGAGGAGAAAATGCATTGAAATGCAATAAACTGAGTGCTCTAGAATGAGCTACCTCCTCCGTCAAAACAAGTGATAGACAAGTCAGAGCTCCTAAAGTCCTCATCTGACTCAGACTGAGGCTCACAGGCAGGAGATGACAAGGCATGACAAACATGACTGCTAACAGTTTTTTATAGTTTATTTTCAAACACTATGTATACTGTACTTTGTATCTTCATCTGCATTATTAGGATGCCATGATTGTAAAAGGGTGCTTGGTATGTGAACAATTCCCCTGTGAGGGCATTGTCCAAGTGGCACCCTTGCATAGTATTTTGCATGAGCATGATTACACTTGCACGACCTCTTGCATAACTCCTATGCATTAGCATTTTGTTTTATAAACATGCATTTGTGTGCATTTATTCCTTATTTGGTCTTTTGGAGTGGTCAACTCTGGATCCACCATATTCATGGCATTGCACATGGCAGTCTCCCTTGCTTGCTTAGCTTCACTAGCTTGCTTTTTGCCCACTTATTTGCCTCTCCACATACCCACCATATTTGCTTCATACACCTTTGGTTTATTCTTTTAACATTGATACCTAGTAGTGGTAGGGATAGCTTGCTTATTTTGTGGAAGGCTTTGGGTTTGACTACTAGTCTCCTGTCCGCTATTGAATCGATCACTATGAGAGTGCACAACGGAATGGAAGAAGGAACTCAAACACAGAGAAAGAGAGAGAGAGAATTTGTACGAGAAGAAGAAAAGAAACCTACACTGAACAAGGAACAAATGCTGAACACAGGACTGATCAGTCCCTGTACGCAACCCACAACGTCGGTGAGGGCATTGGAGCAGGCTGATGATGACGGCAATAGTGAAGTTGGAGGAAGATGATGGAGTCAGAGAGTGCATCTGTCAAGAAAGGAGAGAATTTGATAATATATATGATTGCCAAGTGGAAAATGACTATAAATAATATTCCAAAAACTGGCCGACTTGAAATTTGGGGCAAAAATATGGCCGATCAACACTTAAATGTTGGTTTGACCGGCACTTAAATGCTCGTCGGACCAGCATTTAATGCTGGTAAAAAGGCTAGAAATGCTAAGAAAAATCCCGGAAAAGATGAATAATGTATGTCCGGTAGGTGAGGTAGGTTGAAGAATGCAAAAACTGCGTGCCTCGAGAAATGCATATAAAATCTCGATTGGAGGAGAAAATGCACTGAAATGCAATAAATTGAGTACTCTAGAATGAGTTGCCTCCTTCGTCAAAACAAGTAATAGACAAATTAGAGCTCCTAAAGTACTCATCTGACTCAGATTGAGGATCACATGCAAGAGATGACAAGGCATGATAAACATGACTGCTAACACCTCCTCTCCGGTCGTGGATGTGGCAAAAGGTCAAGGGAGAAATGGATCCTGGGGTGGCAAGAGAAATGCCAATGTCGATGAAGAAGCTTCTCACGATCGTGGAAAATCCCCTCTGAAACACTAGGGGCCAGGGAATCCATAGCAGCATCACCAAGATTGTCCCCCTCTGAAAGGGATGGGGGGTACGAGGCAACCATCGGAGGAGAGGGTGGGGGATGGAAAGGAACCTATGGAAAAGATGGTGCACTAGTGAGAACAGATGTAGCAATAGACAACTGCCTTGGAGGACGTTGCATAAGAGAAGGGGAATGGAGCCTATAAAGCCTGCTCTCTTGCCAACCTATCGCGATAACAATCCTTGTAGTAGAATCCTCAATACAAACAATTTGCTCAATGAAGACAACCTAGGTACCAAGCTTAGTAAGGCCATAAACTTAGAGGAGTGGAAAGCCCAAGTCCAGAACATAAAGGGCTTGTGAAAGGGAGCTCGATGCACAGTCGGGAAATAAAGCCAAAGTGCCAACACCACAAATAGGCATTGAAACAATGTTAGCTCCATCCTTCACTCCCGGATGAAGGTGAGGGTATTTCTTCCAACATTTCTCCTCTGGATGTGTCCCCTTCCCACAAGTAGGAGCATTTAGGCTCCTCCAAGTCGGAGTCAGAGCTTGAAGAACTCTCCTGTCTTTTAGTCGTTGACTTTCCTTTCTTCTTCTGCCCCTCTTCTGAACCTACAACAAAAGCTTTGGTGGAGGTGGATCCACTGGCTACCTCTTTGGCACACTCGTCATGCTCCAAAACAAGCGGGGCAAGCTCCTCCCATAGAAGCTTCTTATGGGTCCTCGATGTTAGAAGGTTGGTATAGAAGACATCAAATCGGGGAGATGGCAACTGAGTCAAAAGAACCATAGCCATATCCTTTGAAGAGATCATCCTGCCAAGGGATGCAAGCTCATCCCTTATATCCTTCAACCTGTTGATATGATCCTTCGCGGAAGGAGAGTTATCAACAACGAGCATCCGTAACTTCTTCTTGAGAGTAATCTGGTGGGCAAATGTCTTCTTATGGTACAAAGAAGCAAGCTTTGTCCACATTTGTGCTGCTTTGTGTAACTTGTGCGCATACACTAGGACAAAATCTTATAAGCTCATAAAGAGGAAAGATTAGGCTCTAGAGTTGAGCCGATCCTGTAAGGCTGCACTATCCATCGATGATCCAATGGTGGGATCCTCCACTGGATGGGGAATAGGGTGGGTAACAAACTCCCAAAGATTGAAGGTATCAAGGATACACTCCACCTGACACCACCAAAGCGAGTACTTGGAACCATCAAGCTGGTCTTCTTTGGGTAAAGAAGAGAGTATGGACACTTGTATAGAGGGTGCCATGAATAGCATATGAAGGCCAGTAGAACAGGCCTTCTATGAAACATGGAGAGAACGGGGAGTAGAGGGATCCCGTTCAAACAGGCTAGGTGATCTTTAGTCGTTGCGTGAACTAGCACGAAAATCTCTCCATCTCTCAAAGGAAGGAACAGAGACCTCATCCTCTGAGTCAACAAAGCATTGCTGATAAGACATCTTCGATATCTCGCAAGACACCCACAATAAATCTGCATTTTGGTGGTAGATAGCCCTGAAATAGGAGGAAACGGCTATAGGATCACAAGAAAGTCGATGTATAGGGTCTGCATGGGGGAAATAGATTGTCGCTTGTACAAGGACTATGTGCGTTTGCTGAGGAGAGGTGTCGCTTGACCAAGGAACATTGCGTTTGCAGAGCAGAAGACTATTACCTGATTGAGGAAACCTATCGCCTCTAGTAGGAGAGGAAGTGGGCAGCAAAATGGATACTTGGCACAAGAAAAGTGGACACCTCTAATCAGAAAGCTGTGTTTTCAGCAAAACGCTGATGTGACAAGGCCTCTTGGTAGTCTGGGGTGGTCTTCTCCGTGAGAAGTGAGCTCTGTGTCTCTCTTAGAATGATACCATGCTTTGATACTATGTGAGAGTGCGCAATGGAAGAAGGAACTCGAATAGAGAGGAAGAAAGAGAGACAATCTACAAGAGAAGAAGAAAAGAAAACTGCACTGAACAAGGAACAAATGTTGAATATAAAATGAGGACTAATCAATCCTTGCATGCAGCCCACAATGTCAGTGAGGGCACTAGATCAGGCTGATGATGACGGTAGCACTAAAGATGGAGGAGTCAGAGAGTGCACTTGCCAAGGAAGTAGGGAAGATGATAATATATATGATTGCCAAGTGGGAAATAGCTATAAATAGCCAAATATCCCAAAAATTGGCCGACATAAAATCCAAGGCAAAAAATATGACCGATTAGCACTTAAATGCTGGTTCGACCAGTATTTAACACTGATAAAAATGCCAGAAATGCTTAGACAATCTCGGAAAGGATGGACAATGTCTTGCAGATGAGGCATGCTGAAGAATGTAGAAACTGCCTTGGGAAACGCACATAAAATCCCGACTGGAGGAGAAAATACACTAAAATGCAATAAATTGAGTGCTCTAGAATGAGCTACCTCCTGTGTCAAAACAAGTGATAGATTAAAGCTCCTAAAGTCCTCGTCTAACTCAGACTAAGGCTCATAGGCAGGGGATGACAAGTCATGACAAACACGATTGCTAACAACCGAAACCCACAATTTTTGAAATAAATACTCATTTATTAAAAAATAAAACCAGTTCACTGTGGTTCCATCCGCCTTTTGTAGGACTTGGTAGGCTACTAGGCAGCCGATGTGCACCCTTTTTCCGATGCCTTGGCCTTTTTGGGGTGACCACTTGGACTCCTTTGGTAAGATAACCATTGCCTTTGTAGTTTTTGTAGGCCATTGGGCAGCCATCGTGTACCCTTTGTCCAATGCCTTGGTTGCTTTGGGGTGGGACGCCTTGGGGTAAAAACAAAAACCCTATAGAGAGCTTATAGTAGTAGACACTTGTGATACTTGCAGTCAATGTGCTTGTGGGTAAGGAGTTTCAGTAGGTGGTAGTAGGGGAGTGGTCATTTGGTGCCCTTCGACATTGAGGGGTGGTTTGAGTGGCTTGCATACATATATGAGGTGGGACTCTAGTAGCTCTCATCCCTTGCCTCATGATGACATCCTTCCCTTGCCTACAAAGCCATTGCCTAGAGAGCCATTGTTTGATGATAATGGTAACCTCATCAGTGAGGGTGAGTATGAGAGTGTCTCACCATCCAATGTTGAGGAGTCATCTTCGGACTCTCTTGATGAGCACTTAGATGATGATGATGATGATGATGATAGTGATGCCTCATCATAGGCCTCTAGGCTCTCTCTTTTTGTATCATTGCATCCATTATAATCCATATATGTACTATGATGTATGCTGTATGGCGATTCACATGTGCATGCGATCGTTGTGAGGGCCTAATATATGCCAAATTTGGCTTTTAACCTCATGTATTCATCTAAATTTGTAATGGCATTGCTATTTTCACTTAAACATGTGTTCTATCATTTGTAGCTTAAAAAAAAATCAAGTTAAATTTTTTTTCAAGTTATATATTTTTTCATATTAATATCATACTGTACTTCATAAAATCTTAAGGTACCATTTAGTACCGTATTTTATTGTACCATACCATATCATACCTTTCGTACTTGACAACTATGGTTTCGACTTTTGAAGTTTATGGTAAGCGAGTTAGTATTATTTTGAGCTTTGTGACATCAGCAACTTAGGTTACAGCTGACTCTCGGGTTTCGGTTTCATTAATGTTGCACCAATCTGACTTTTTTGTTCGAGTAAAACACAAATTGGTTTCTGCTGAGATGTGTGTGCATACACTCTGCAGGTTTTTGTTGTGCGCCAAGACCTCAAGATGGGTGGTGGAAAAATAGCATCACAATGTGCACGTAAGTGAGTTTTTTTGATGTGATGATTAGTGTGTTATAGGAAAAAAGAGTCAGCAGAGTTGGGCCTTTTTCTGTACCTTGTCAACTAGCTGCCCTCTTTGCCTTTAGTTTCCCTTAACATATAACAGAACTGCATGTTTAAGGCCTTATTGTGGCAAAGACTATAGAGAATTTGATGCCTATCCTCAAGCGTGCTTGCCATTGACTAGGTACTTTTGCATCTGTCTATTCTGCATGTGAGTTTGGTCCTTGACTAGTTTCGTCACAGTAGCAGCCTTATCAATGTGCTTCTTCAAAAACGTACTTTTCTGTATGCTTAATAAAGACAATGAGAGTGAAAGGGAGTTGTTGAGACTGAAGGATTGGGAATTCTCCTGCATTATCACTTGGAAACCTTGTGTTCAGTTTGCAGTTTGTCTTTTAACCTTGGCTGAGGTTACAGTGAGAGCCCAATTAGAGGTATTGCAAGGATGGAAAGGAAGTTTATAGTTGAAACTGAATGAGTACAGCCAGTCTGATATTTCAATGCCACTAAGTAGTGTTCTGTTGCCAGTTTTTACTGAAAACATGGCTGAGGGGATGTGATCATTTATTTTTTAATGACGTTGAAGAAAGAGGGACACGTTTTTGTTTTGCAGATGCAGCTGTTGGCTTGTATAGTGAACTTCTGAGAAGGTGCTGCTTTTTTTCCTTCTCCCATTTTATGGATTTAACATCGAAAAAAGCATTGAACTGAAAGCATCGCGTCTACATTGGTTGAATAAGTAAATTTATCTTTTCCATAGAGACCCTCTGCGTATGTTCAATCACATTCTTATAGTAGAGTTTCCATCAGTGGACCCCATTATCTTCCCCTCCAGAGATGGAAGCTTATGGCCAGAGTCAACTGCCTAGCATATATGGACAGCTTGATATCCGGCTGATCATCGCCCATACTACCAGCAACATAGTGAAACATATCTGGCTTGATCTATCCATATTTTCAAGGGAGCTGGGAAGAGATTACAGGGACCTTCTGATGTAGTAATGAGCCACAGATATGCTTTCATGAATACTAGTCATCTGGTCCTTTTTCTCATAGGACCATAGTAAGATAGATGGCACTAGAGTTTCTAAAGCCCCTTTGATATCAAGCGGTGAGTGTTGAGAAACCACTTCTTCAGTTTCCCCACTTCAGTCAGGGATTCACACTGACAACCCCAAAGAGGGCTGGTGTCCACATTCTTGTCATTTTGTCAGTGGGCACCCACATAGTGGTGCACCACACCAGACAACTGGCCGTCACTTCATTCATTCTTCACCCCTCTTCTTTTGTCACTCCAACTTTCTTCCCTTCTCTCTCCAGCCCTTCCATTGCCCTCACACCCCTTCCGGTGGACATTGCGGTTCGTGGTTCATGGCTGCCTACTCCGTCTTCACCCTCCTCTATTAGGCGCTAGTCTTCACCATCTCTTGGGCTGCATTTTGGTGGCAGTCACCTTGCTCTTTAGTTGGTGTATCTTCCCTACAGTGGCAACATCACTCCTACCTTTGCGTTAGTCCTTCATAGCTAGTGAGCTCATCCACTCCCTTTAGGCTTCATTAGATTTGCATTTGGTTGCTTGGAGACCTCCTCCACATCTGGCGTCACCTTCCCTAGCTAGGCGTTAGCATCTTCGTGCTTGGCGTCACTCCACATCCGGCATCGGTTTTTGTATCCCTAGGTACTTGCGTTTTTGGGTTGGTAGGCCTTTACAGGTTGCATTTACCCTCTTGGCAGCTTCCCCTTCACCTGGTGACCTCTTTTCATTAGGTGTCAGCTCACACATGCCTTGGGGGATCAATGTTTACAATCTGGGCCATCTTCTTGGCATCCAAGGATTGCGCTTTACTTCCTCGATAGCTGGTGATCATCCTCCTCATCTCCAATGGCATTAGAGGACTACAGTTCGCTTCCTCGATAGCTGTCCTTGACCTTCCAGTGCTTACTTCGATAGCCCATTGCTCAGAGGATTGCATCTCTCTTCCTTCATTGTGCAGATTCCCATAGGTGCTGCCACTTGAGTCAGACAAGACAGTGCAATTATCTTTTGAGATTCTGCTCTGCCGTATCGGCTTTTCTTCTCATAGCTTGTTTCAATGCATCATCACCATGTTCTTCTTGTGTTTTTGAGCTTCTCTTCTCTTTCAGTGTTTGCTGTACATACTCTGTGTTTCTCCCTACAAACCTTGCTGTCTCTTTGCATCGTCACATATCTTGACATGGTATTAGAGCATATCTGTTATCTTGACAATGAGTTCAACGATGTTATGTAGAGAAGGTAGGTGTGCATCTCATAGCACCGTGATGGATTTGGATGTGGAATATCATAATGGAGCATCCATGGTAGTGTTGATGTCAATCTTGAAGACTAGGTAGCACTAGAGATTCAAGGAAGCCTTTGTGAATATCACGTGGTGGATGTGAATCTCATAGCAGCATGCGGATTTTGGTGCATACCATCATAGTGGAGCATCCATGGTAGTGTTGATGTTGATCGTCTAGTTAGAGAAGAGAAAACTAGATGCACGAGATGGAGTAGAAAATCCAATCAATGAAAATATTGTTTAAAAACATTCTCCAAATGCTAGATATATCATATGTGCCTCTATGTAAGTCATAAGAACTTGGATCTGAGGTGCATTCCCAAATAGATGTACCAAATGAAGAAGAAATGGATGAGTGAATGCTGGAAACTCAATGAATAAACTGATGCTGGATGTGATACATGTGAGAGTGCGCTGTGGAAGAGGGAATACGAACACGGAGGGAGAGAGAGAGAGAAAGCAGAAAATAAGGAAGAGAAATCTGCACTGACTGAAATGAATGCTGAATACACATAAAATAATTAGGGCGGCCAGCCAAACTAGCCAGCAGCTGACTGGCTGCAATAAATGCCTAATGATGGCAATCTGCTAGCGTACTGCCATGTGGCACTACCCCTACCCGGTAAAAGGTGTTTGCTCCTGGTGATCATTCAAAAATGCCCAAAAATTGACAGGAAATGCGTAACTGCGCTGAGAGAAGTGACTGAACCAAATGTAGCTTGAGAATGCTAGTCCAGGGGATGGCTAAATGATAGATCTCTAACACCCCCTCTCAGATCCTGGACACGGCATAATACTCAAGGATCTAGAGTGCTATTGTAGAACAACCCGAGGAAGCGCTTACCTTTGTAAACAAATTTGCTAAATTGTCCTCTCTCATTTAGTATACCACATCAATGGTCTCATCGAATATCTTCTCTTGAATGAAATGATACTATATCTCAATGTGCTTCGACCTAGCATGAAACATGAGGTTTTGAGCCAAAGCAATGGAACTCTCATTGTTGCAATGAAGGGTTGTAGGACTTGTTTGCGGGCAATCAAGCTCTCCTAGTAACCTTTGAAGCCACATTGTCTCACATGTGGTAGAAGATGCCACTCTATACTCCACCTCTGTAGAAGAAAGGGCAACTGTGAGTTGCTTCTTGCCACTCCATGAGCTAACACATGCACCTAAAGTAAAGCGATATCTTGTCATTGACCTTTGTTGGTCAACATCTCCAGCCCAATTTGAATCCATCCAACTTCTAAGAATCAAAGCCGAATCTCTAGTACTTGCTAGATAATGAATACCAAGATTGGGGCTCCCCCTCAAGAACATCAAAATTCCCATAGTAGCCTTTCAAATAACGAGCTTGGGTTCACTCATGAATGTTGTAAACAAACCTATAGGAAAGCAATAATCCGAGTGTTAAGGAGCCATATCAATGACCCAATCAATTGTTGGTAGTGGGTAGCATCCGCTATCAGTAAATCTGCATAGGCTGTAGCAATCCTTTTTAGATCCATAGGAGTAGAAGTGGCCTTGCATCCTTCCATTTCAAATGTAGTCAAAAGCTCTTGCACATACCGTTGTTAAGAGATGAAAATCCCCCCCAAAGTCTACCAAATCTGATGATCTAAAAAGAAATGAAGAAGGCCCATATCCATCATCTCGAATACCTCATGTAGTGCCTCCTTTGTTTGCTTGATCTTTTGGGCATGGTCACTTGTCAAGATGAGATCATCCACATAAAGCATGAACAATGTGTTCCCCTAGTTGAGGTGTGGACATACAACTGGGGATCGGAAGAGGAACGCTGATACCCTAACTTCCTGTGGAGGAATGAGTCTATCTTCTCGTTCCAAGCACGTGGAGCCTGTTTGAGGCCATAAAGGGCCTTCTTCAACCTGTACACAGATTCGTTGGATGTGGAAAAACCTGGAGGCTGCTCAACATACATCTCCTCCTTCAAATCACCATTAAGGAAGGTAGATTTTGTAGGCCATCTCATGGCTATGCGTCGATGCCCTTTGATCCATGATCCGGGCCCTCTAGACATTTAAACTGTCATTAAATGCAGTCGTTGCTCCTAGTGTCCTAAGCATTAGTGACACTAGGGTTAGGGTTTCTTTTAGGGTTTCCTATGATGGTTAAGCCGTTAGGGTTTTATTTTATTATAAAAAGACACTTTGTGCCTCATTAGCACATAAGTGTGGCATTATTCATTTTGTTCACTTTGGCGTTGTATTCTCTATCACTCATTAATACATCGCCTCTCATTTTGTGATTGAGTTATTGTGCATCAGTTAATTCATTCTTTATCTTTCATTCTCTATCAATTAATCGTGCAATTACTTCATGCTTGGGCTAATAGTGGTATTAGAGCAACTTTCCTTCATTGCCATCGCCATTGCTCGCGATCATTTCCTCACAGCCATTACCATTGAGCCCCACACCTTAGGCGTTTGCCACCCGAAGCCATTGCCATTGTGCCGGCTTCGATAAACACTGATGAGTGGTGATTGACAGTCACACATCACTGTTTCGGCCATTGTCACCACCATTCGGTCTTTTGGTTATTGCCCTCAAAGCAGCAGCGCTGCCTCATCCTGTTTGCAGTAGACTAAACTTGCTGCTTGTGGTTAGCTGTCTTCATCAAGCACCTTCATGTGGTTCCAGTCTAAACTGCTGAATCGTCATGCGACTGCAGTCTAAACTTCTGTTGACCAATTGCTACAGTGGGATCGTCTTGCCATGGTGGTCTTGCCAATCTGTCATAATGCTGCCCGTCTCCTGGCAGGACTACCAGTCGCTGTGTCGTCATCGACTCACCAACAATGTGACACCCCTACTCCAGGTCATCTGTTGTTGTGCCACCCCATCGTGATCAGTTTGTGATGCTGGTTCAATTGCATGTTCCTTGACTAGTCTCTAGCGTCGGTGCTATTGACCAACGTGTCTCATTAATGTATCCAATTTCTTCAATCTCTTCAATCTCTTCAATTTTTAGGTCAAGTTTGGGGCTTTTGCCCAATTCCACCTCCAAGCCGCTCGAAATTTGGGGCTTTTGCCTCAATTCATTTTCTTTGGCCTTGACGTGCTTTAAAAATCATAGTATTTGGCTGATGGCCTTGTTTTTCCCGACATTGAAGATAAATTTTATTATTTTGGTGCATTTATTGGGAAAATTTTCATCAAAATCTGCTGCTGTTCACATTATTGGAGCACTTTCTGCCACTAGTTTCTGATTTCAGCGTATTGCTGATTGCCGCCTTGATCGGGTAATATTTTATTTCTGAAAATAATTATTTTCTGCATATTTTTCTCTCTCCTCAGTAGGAAAACAGCAATAAAAAATTATTATTCTTCATATTGTCCAAATTCATTCAGGTGGGAAGCATCTCTTCTATCAGTGATTTATTATTATTAGGGCATTTATTTTCTCTTTTCACTTGGAAATTATTATTTTATTGCTGATCATCACTCATGATTGGCAATAATAATAATTTCTTGGGCATGCATGGCGTTGACATGCTCGATGGCACAAATTATCCAATGTGGGCTTACATGATGCGACACATACTTGTTGCAAAGAATTTATGGCATGTTGTGAATGGCATCGAGCAAAGGTTGGCTTCTCCAACACTGGCACCACCTCCCGCCTCCACATCGCCAGGTGGCTCTCATGATGCGAAATTATCTTCCTCTTCCACATCACTTCCCACTCAAGACCAGATTTGATGGGATGGTTGTGACACTATTTCTGTTTATGCCTTTCTTATCCCTTTAGTTATTGGAAACTCCCCATAACTCCAAAATTTTGCCGTTTCCATTTCCATTTCCATTTCTCTTTCCGTTTCTTCATTTCCCATAACTATGCCATGAAGAGAGCCATCATTCCACACATCGGATCATGCAAAACAGCCAAGCAAGCATGGGATAAGCTTGCATTATTTTATCAAGTGCGCAATGAAGCGCATGTTGCTTTTACCTATGTGAGCAACTAGAAGAAGTTCACATGGAAGAAGGAGGTAATACGGATGCCTATCTCACCGGCATCAAAGATCTTATTGAACAATTATTAAATATTGATGAAGGGATCTTTGATATTCAACTTCTTTCCATCACTTTTAATGGCCTACCAGAGTCATATCAAGGTTTTGCTACCACCTTGTGGTTGGTAATTATGAGCAACAAAGTTACCTACAGTTTTGATCAGCTTGTGTCTGTTTTAATGTAGGAAGAACACAACCATCTCGACTACAATGCTACCATGGTGACTGAACAAGCCTTTTCTACCCACCATTATGGAAAAGGTCAAAATCAAGTGAAGTACAAGTATGCTGGTCAAAAACCAGCAAATATCCATGCTGGTCATTCATCTCCTTCATCAAATAATTCCTCAAGGTCATCTTCCAATGTCGGTCCATTCTCTTTCCATCCCTCCAAAGGTACATCCAACAAACCAAAGAGGTGCAATCACTATTGAAAGATGGGGCACAACATCACTGAATATCATAAGCACATTGCATCGGAGAAGAAGAAGAAAGAGATTGGTCTTGCTCTTACACACAAGACTGCGAACTATTCTTAGTTTTAAGGATTATACTTTTTTCATTTAGTGTTAGTATAATCCCTCTATTATTAGGCTTGTTTTTCTATAATTGATGCGGCTTCTACTTGGTATTTCGATAGTGGTGCATCTAAGTACATCACCTCTTGCCAAGCATTATTTTTCTCTCTCTTTGATGTACCTTGGGGAGTTATAGTCATGTGTGCTAACAATGCCTTTTATCCAGTTAAAGGCATTGGTCATGTGCAGGTTGTGTCTATTTTGGGCACTCCTTTGACATTACATGATGTTCTCTATGTACCCGGCATCAAGAAGAATCTTATTTCCATTTCAGTCATTGCAACTTCAGGGATTTGCATCATTTTTGATGGCCCTTGATGTGCGGTATATGGAGATCAAGTTTCTTATTCCATTATCTTGACATGCACCCTCACTAAAGTCCTCCATCATCTTGATACTTATGATCAGCAACTTGCTGAATATCCTACTGACAGTGCCTTATTAACGAAGGAATCTTTTCATGATACACATTTATGGCATTAGCTGCTTGGCCACATTAGCTATTGAGCATAGATGAAGCTCCAGGCAGAGGATATGGTTAGAGATCTTCCAAAAATTCACTTGCTATCGAATGACATTTGTGAAGGTTATTTACTTGGTAAGATGCATTGATTCTACTTTCCTAAGGATTCTCTTGTTCATTCACTATCTATTTTGCATCTTCTTCACAGTGATGCTTGTGGTTCTATGTGGACCAAATCTATTGGTGGATTCCTATATTTTGTTCCATTTATAGATGACAATTCTCAATTTACTTGGGTTTATGGGCTGAAGTTTAAGTTTGAAGTTTTCTCTTGCATCAAGTCTTTTATTGCCGTGGTGGAAAACCAAAGCGGCTTTTGCATTTGGACCCTTTGCACCGACCCGAGGGGGGGGGGGGTGAATATCTTTCCAAACAATTTTCAAACTATCTTGCATCTCGAGGCATTGATCATCATTGTACCATCCCTTACTCCCCACAACAGAACGAAGTAGCGGAATAGAAGAATAAGTCACTCATGGAGATGGCAAGATGCATGCTGAAGAGTAAGAATTTACCTAAATCTTTTTGGTTCGATGCTATTTTATGTCCTGAAACCAGCCTTCCTTTTGGAGAGGGTGGTAATTCCTTGATCAAGCACTTAATCACAACAATCAACAATCAACAAATAAACATAATTGAAATGCACAATTTACCTTAATAATCTTGGACATTAGACACCCTATTGCCCCCAAAATCGCTGCCCCTTTCGGTATTTCTTTAACTTCAATTGCCAATGGATTGATTACAAGCCGAGATTCCACAATCTCCTTGGCTAATCCAAAAGTCTTTTGCTGTTCCAACAATCAACAAACAAATTGGGCAATTTGCCCCTTGATTTTCACCTAGGACTTGCTCTAATTGGACCCCAACTGGCCAAGTGTTGCCCCACATTTACAATGGATGGTTGGACACGTGAGATCCCTGATAATACAACGATTTGTTGGTGCTGATTTTAGTGTACGATACTGAGATGGTTGCGAAACCCTAATTTCTGCAAGAATTTAGGGTTTACAGCAGAATTCCCTCTATTGGCCACCAAGTATATCTTAGATCTGCTCCAAATGACTGAGAAATTCTAAGATCTCTTTAGAATTGACTGGAGAAGGTGAGAGAATGCCATAGAAGAGAGAAATTCCTAATTTCCACTCGAGAAACGGTTGAAATTGACTACTACATGCTTTGATCAGCCCAGATTACTATTGCCTAATGTAAGGGGAAGTGCCGAGTTGCTGTCACCTACATCTATAGACATCATAAATGTTAAACATTTTCTCAATTTGCACGGGCATTTTTGCCAAGTGGCAGGCTTCTAAACCCATTCTTCAACATTATTCAGTCATTAATTAATTTTTAAGATTAAATAATTCTAAAAGTTAATTTTAGTCCTCCTAACCCATTAAATGTGTCCATCCATAATTAAATTGACTAGGCCATTTGCAACATGGACTGGTCCCCAACGTCTCTTGACCCTTAGATTGCTAGTCCCTAGTGTCACCACTGACACTTATTAGCCAAACAACTGTGCTAGGTTCAAAACTGATACCAATTGACCACTGAAACCATGTTGGCATAACTTATCACAACTTTTGCCTTTGATACCCATTGCATTCTCGCGTTTCTTGTCCTGTTACTATGAAATAACTGCCATGTGCAACACGTGCTTAACAACCTTGCACATTTGATTAATAACTTAATCAAATGTTATTGGCAAGATTAAAGCATCTCAAAATTTCATGTTCTCGTGACATGTGCCGTTTATGTTTTGACAGGTGTCCCACAAGAGCTTTACGTAGCATCACTCCTTATAAGGCATGGATTGCCTCCAAGCCTTCTCTCTCCTATATGAGGATTTTCGGATCATTGGCATATGCCCATGTGCCTTCTTAGAAAAGGCATAAGCTGGATGATAAGGCTGTTCGCTGCACATTTATTGGATATAGTGCTGAAAGTAAAGGGTATTGCCTTTATCAACCCTCTACAAGCAAGGTTATTGTCAGCCAAGTTGTTATCTTTGCTGAAAATGCTTCTCGCTCCTGTCAAAAACAACCTATTGTTGATGCTTCAGATATCCTCGATAGCCTATTGCCACTTTTCCATAATGGTTCCATAGTTGATTCTTCTTCTTAGCCTTCATTTCCACCACTTATAGATACATTACAATAGGCTGCAGCCTATTCAACTCAATTTATAGCCACAACAACATCATGATACCTTGTTGGAAGAGCCGCCCCCTATTCATGATCACTTGGAGCACACAAGGGCTGGAATTCACTAGCCTGAAATAGTCCCTCAGTGGCTGCCAGGCTCTCTTCCAGATAGCAAGCAGCCTCTTCCTTTGGCTGTCCGCACACAAGCCTCTGCTCGTAAGGAACAAGGTAATCTTCTTGCATGTGCATTGGTGGCTACAACATGCAATGAAGAATCTCTATGTTATAAAGATGCTTTTTCAGATGATTGTTGGATGGAAGCAATGAAGGCAAAAATCGATTTCATTGATCATAATGACACTTGGGAGTATGTGACTTGCCTCATGTCAAGAATAGGTACCAAATGGGTTTATAAAATTAACAGAAAGTCAAATGGTTCTATTGATAGGTACACCTTGTTGCCAAGGGCTATGCCCAACAACAAGGAATTGAATTTAAGGAGACTTTTTCCCTTGCCTCTCGCATTACTACCATTAGGAGTATTATTGCCTTTATTGCCACTTCATTGGGAGGTGCGTCAACTGGACATCAAGATGGCATTTCTCCATGGATATCTCATCGAAGAGGTATATGTTTCTTAGTCTCTAGGATTTGCAGTCAAAGGCTTTAAGCACAAAGTTTGTCCTCTCAAGAAGGCTTTGTATGGTTTAAAGCAAGCTCCACGGCTTGGTACGCCCGCATATGTTCTCATCTATTGCATCTTGAATTTTAGAATAGCCCTACCAAGGCTATTCTTTACATTCGACATTAGGGATGTCATTTAATTATTCTTGTGCTTATTGTTGATGACATGCTTGTCACTAGGACCTATGCTGGTCAAATTGCATCATTTAAGGCTGATTTATAGCAAACCATTGCCATGACAGATCTTGGTCTACTTCACTATTATTTGGTTATCCAATTTGCCACCATGAAGAGGGGTATCATTTGAAATAGTCCAAGTATATTGGATAGCTTCTTCAACGCTTTCAATTTGAGACCATGTCGAAAGTAGGAGGAGCAAGATGTGAGGACCACTTTGTCTCGTGTCTCGATGTGCTAGGCTCGGGAGCATTATGTAATGTGCCCGCCTATCGGTTGTCTAGGCACATTTTTAGTGGTCTATCAAGAGACAAATCTAAGCGACACCGCCCAGCACTCCCATGGAATGTGACGGGGTTTTGTTGTCTAGGGTTTCTCGAGTCTCCCTTGCAACGGAACGTTCGCGGCCGAACCCACTAGGATCGACCTGAAATCTGGGTTCCTAGTGGTCAAGGTCTCCCTACAGCATTTTAGCGTCGGGTCGTAGACATCCTACTTTACACAGAGATACCCAAGCTGAAGCAGATCCATGTCGCACTTGGTTCAAAGAGAATGGGAAACGAGAGGGATGCGTCACTCAACCTCTCTACCCGTACGGCATAGTCCCATTCCGGTCCCCTAAAACGACACGAATTGGGTTCTAACTTAACAATACCTAAAGGTCGAACGACGGTAGAATCTTGTGAGAAGCCTCCTAGTTCTCTAGGACCACCCTGCTGTAGCACAGACCTATCGGGGGTTCTGCCCACCTGCTTCCCTTGATAGCTTTAGTTTTCTAATTAGGCCCTATAACAATTATGTGTGACATTCAAAATCGGCTTCCTTAATTAAGCCTTTTAGGGAATAGGGTTCGTTCGCATAACTTATAGCATTGACACGAAAACAGAGCAAACAATCCTTTTGACAAACAAGTTCCTTAACTTATCTTCAAGTTAATCTTTGTCTCCTGCCCATACAAGAGAAATTATATATCCCTTTTGCCCTGCAGAAGTAATTGGTCCAGATCACATGGCACCACAATTTCCATTCTTTATCTAGAATAGGATCTTCCAATGCCATAGATGTTGGGCTCACGGTAGTCTTCAACTCCGTTTCGGACTAGGCAAGGGGTATCTAGAGCTCCACCTGACCCCAAGCGGCCTAGGAGTGAGACACAATTTCCGTGGTTGGCCTTTTCGCCACTCGACCTTCGGCTCGTGAATCGAGCAGTGTCTTCTCAGGTTGAAGCATGGTGTGACCTTGGAGATGAGTGTGACCTTGGAGATGATCCACCCGCGCAAAATATTATTTTCTTAATTAATCTAGTTAAGAAATAAGCATAATCAAGGCAATTAGCCTAATATCATATTTCAAGAAAACATTCCTTTATCCCCATGGCAACTTGTTATCACAGACCCCTGCCATGAATTTACCATCAATCACAAGCACTTGGAATAATCATCCAAACCACAAATCAACAATCAGTTGAATGTAAAAGGTTCGATCAACCAACAAAAACAATAGTATTCTTTTCAACATTGCAATAGTAGACGCGATAACATTTCCATCCGCATATTCACTCTTTCCCTTGGGATCAAGAGCGATACCATGCAGAGTTTTAACTTGACTTTATCCTCCTTTCAATGAGTGCGAGACAAATTTGTAATGGTGCAAGACTATCTTCCAATGTAAAATAATCCCCAAATTATTGTGCGAGTTGTAATCAACTCATGGTTTGATAGCATAAGTTAAACTCCTTGACTGTTATTTTATGCGAAACCTTCATATAGGATGGATGTAAGACTTTAATGCAAGATCAATCTGTGTACCATCGATGTATATTTCGTATGATCCTTTCCATGCATGTACCATCTATGTGCATAACCCTCAAGGTAACCTTATATGCTCTTCATGCTACGTATGATCTTGTCGCGTAGCACTGGGATGCACTGATTGTATTTGGGTACAAGGGTTTGTGCCAATCTCAATGTGCCATATGCATAAATCTATGCAAGGTCATCTTTGGTTGCGGAAAGAATCACCTTATAATCCCCTATGAGTTCATTAACTATTGAAAAATAAATTTAGGTTACTTATTAAAATAAACTCATGCGTATACCGAAGTGATATAACCTATGTCTCAATGAATAGCGGAGATGGCAATTAGTACCTAGATATTCGGATATGAATTATCCATATTCGATGTTGTATTTGTATTAGCAGAAACACCCTTGCTGGTGGCCTTATTGTTGGATGCGGGATTACCGTGGGTGTGTGTCTCCCTCCGTTTGGGGGCCATACTTTCGGCTTATAAATCTCTCTCTCTCTCTCTCTCTCTCTCTCTCTCTCTCTTGTTGGAGAGAGCGCGTGATGAGGTGACTTTCCTCGATTGCGATGGGGGTTAAATTTGTGGGAAAAGAGGAGAAGAACAACGTGTGTGGTCACCCTCTAAGGAGGGGAAAAGGAGGAAGAACCTTGGAATATTCCTCCCCTCTCTCTCACCCTCCCTCTCTCTCTCTTCCTCCCCCTCTCTCTCTTCCTTTAGTGTGCGTGGGCATCGAGGCCTCTCCCCTTTGCTTACGATAGGGGGGGGGGGGAATTATATAGGGCGAGTGGTGGGAATTATTGGGGGGGGGGGAAAGCGATTAGGGGGGGGGGGGGGGGGAAAGAGGTGGCACACGTGTGCCCCTCCCCCCCATCGACTTCATCGACATCATTCTGATCTTCCTCATCATCGTCTTCGTCAGTTCCGCCGTCGTCACCTGCTTCCTCGTTGTCGTCGTTACTACGCCGTCTTCCTCTTCTTCCCCCCGCCACCTGTTCAGCGACGGCGGGGGGAAATTAAAAAAATTTTGATTATTATTTTTTATAAAAGGGGGGGGGGGAAATTCCTATGCGGGACGAGACAGGATATTACACCTTTTTGTTGTTCTTGCTTCTTGCGAAGGGCTTTCAAATCAAAGGCTAAGGTTTCATGAAAAAGAATCTTGCTTTGATACCATATGAAGAAATACCCTAATGCAAAATAAATAAAGGTGTACGACAAAGCATAAACTCAATAGAATACAGTTAGGGTTAGGATAACTGAGAAACAATGAACACAGTGAAATATATAAATAAATGAATGAATATTGAATATACAATGCTCATCCAGTAAACGAACCTTGCAGGGAATTAAAATTGCACCCCAAACTCTTGTGTCTTGAGAACCGAGGTAGAGGTAATGAGCTAGAAAGTGTGTCACACTCCTGATAGATCCTAAATCGTAGCGAAGCAGCCTCCAAGATGTTTGACAACAACAAACATAACAAGGATGATGCTAGATTAGTGTCCAACATGCAGAGGAGAGAGAAAACTGCAAACACAGTAAGGTGATGATGATGTGGCTGGTTAATAGCAGCAAAGACATAGGTATGATGAAGTGGCAAGCAAACATCAATAAAAACGTAGGTATAATGACATGGCAGTATGTATAGCAGCCATAGATTACAAATCAATTAGTAGAACAGGTCGCCAGCTATAGATGATGTAGCAGATTTAGTAAAGGCAACAAAAACAATGTAGACACTAGAGGCTGAAAATAGGTGTCGGATGAATGTAGACAATGTTGGGTAGCTTCGGCTGAGATGTCCTCCACGAATGGGGTGTGGGCAGTAAAGCTAGATCACTTGAAACTTGCAAAAACGAGATTGGATTGAATGGAGAGCAGCCTACCTATTTATAGAAAGTTTCAAGACCTTGTACCATGCACCATTTTAGGGTTTTCATTAATTAAGTATTTTTGGGGCTGTTCAAGAGGCTTATTCAGCATGTAATGCTTATTTTAGCTCAACATCCCTTCCAAGGCCCAAAAATTGAGTTGGAAAGAAAGGCCAACTCAAAGTTTTATGTGTTTTTGTTTTATCCCAAGGTGTCCCACCCGAAAGTAGTTGGGGTATAGGACAAAGGATGCATGGTGGCTGCCTAGTGGCCTACCAAGACTACAAAGGCGATGGTTATCTTACGAAGGGAGTCCAAGTGGCTACCCTAGAGAGGCTAGGTGAAACCAGCCTTCCTTCCGTGGATGGGTGGTAAATCCTTGATTACAACTTAATTACAGCAGCAAACAATAAATTGAAATCTGAAAATACAAATTTACCTATTGATCTTGGACAATGCACACTCGATTGGCTCCAATATTGGCTTCCGTTTCGGTATTTCTTTAGCTTTATTGAAGAAGAAGTTGATTTACAATGGGATTCTTCCGATTTCCTTCGCAATCCAAACTCCCCTTGCTGTCCAAAGTGACTAGCAAGTTTTCAATTTGTTTTGCCCCTTGATTTGCACATTTAATTGGTCTTCACCCACTTCATAGACGATGGAAATGTCCCAAATTTAATGGCTGGCTAGTCCTCCACCTGAATTTAGCTGAAATTCACCTTCAGTCTTGAAAAATCCAAGTCTTGGAGTTTCCAATTTTTGACATGCTTCTCGAGGCTGCCGCTAAACCCTAATTTCTACTGTAAATTAGGGTTTATAGCAGAGAAATTTGCAATTTCTTAGCCTTCGAGGGTCCAAATGCTGAGATCTTCGGAGCAAGGCTGTGAAATGGTTGGGAGATGATACAAAAAAGCTGTAGAGAGAGAAAATTCAGAGTTTTGTGGTGAAGAATGACTGAAAATCGATCAAATGCAGCTACTGCCCTACCACAACAACATTAAATATTGTCGCCTATAGCTGAGACATCCAAATCAGCTATCACCTTGTACCTGGATGCAATTGCAGAGGGTCCGAATCTGGAATCGCCTCCTCAAAACTCACTCGTAATTGGCTGCAATGGTTGAAAATATGTTGGCCATGGCTGCTCACAGCTCTCCCACCTTTGCTATAGCAAGAATGATCTCGTTTTTCCTCTTCTTCAGCCCTTTACTAGCCTATATGGGCAAGTTTGCCTAGTGGCATCCTTCCCAAATGGTTTTTCCAACATTATCCATCATTAAATATTAATTTTCAGCCTTTAATTATTGAAAATTAATCTAATGATTATTTTGGTGCCCAAAAAAAAAACTGACTGGCCAATAATTAAATTGGCTTGGCATCTTCCACTCTCAAGTCTCTCTGTGCCATCTTTGATTATTAGATTGGCGTTAGGTACCATTAAACACATCTCTAGTGTCACGGATTGACACTTTTGACCAAATGAATGAGCTAGGCCAACAATTGACATCAGATACCACCAAGTACCTGCGCAACATAACTTATAGTAACTTTTGCCTTTGACATCCTGTGATTTTCTTGGGTCTCAGGCTCATAAATTTACTCTAACCCCAGTTGCACTTCACATGTGCAATATTTACTTAATCATATGGTTAAAAATTAATCCACATGTTAAGTCAGGTTTCAAAAATACATGTCCTCATGACACTAGGATATTGGACAAAGGGTGCACGTTGGTTGTCCAATGGCCTACGAAGTCTTGTAAAGGTAGATGGAACCATAGTGAACTTTTATTTTTGGGGGTGTGTTTGAGTGTTTATTTCAAAAAATGTGGATTGTAGTGAATTATGTAAAGAATGGGAGACTAAGGGGAAGACCCAAAGGCTTTCATAAAATAAGCAAGCTATCCCTACCACCAGTAGGTGTCAATGACAAAGGAAGAGGCTAATAGTGTGTGAAGTAAATATGAAAGATATGTGGAGAGGCAAAAGGGTGTGTGGAAAGCAAGCTAGCGAAGCTAAGCAAGCAAAGAAGACTGCATTGGAGACTTCCATATGCAATGCTACAAATATGGTGGATCTAGAGTTGATCACTCCAAAAGATCGAAAAGGGATGAATGTACATTGGTGCATGTTTACAAGAAAAGAATGCCAATGCATTGGAGTTATGCAAGAGGCAATGTAGTTGTGATCATGCTCATGCAAAATGCTATACAATGGTGCCACTTGCACAGTGCCCTCGCAAGGGAATTGTTCACTTGCCCAAGCGCCCTTTGACCTGATGATGCGGGTGAGGATACAAAGTACAATATACATAATGTTTAAAAAGGGAATTGTAAACAACATCTTGTCACCACTAAGAGAAGAAATCCGCTCCTCTCAAATTGGAAGAAAAAGGTGGAGGAATCACATTTTTCCTGTCAATTTGAAGTAGACGAGGGTGTATCCAAGCTGATCATGGATAGAATGTATTGCAACATAAGTCGATTGACTGTCTTGGTCAGTGTGTTTGCAAAATTGTCTAATGAAGGCACAAAGTCAAGGCAAATAGTGTCTAGCTCAACCTGTTGTTTAATGAAGTGAGAGTAAACTTCCACATGCCGCGCGTGTGATGTAATGATCGGATTGCTGGCAAGGGCAACGACACTTTGGTTGTCGTAGTAGACAATGGTGGGAGTCACATGTAAACGGAAGTACCGCCAATAAGCTCCTTAAGTAGATAGCCTTTGTGGTACTATAAAAAATAGCTCTATACTTGGCCTCGGCCGTGGAAGCCACCATCGTCTCTTTTACTTATGGCTGGCCCAAGAGATTGGTGCCTTGCCCAAGGTAAAGAGATAGCTACCATGGGAACACCGAGTGCTAGGATCTTCTGCCTATGAAGAAATGCTCTAAATGTAAAAAGCATGAAACCAATCATACGACAAAGCACATACTGATAAACTCAGAATAAAGTTAGGATAACACAGAGATAGTGAACACAATGAATAATAAAGTGAATGAATAATGAATATAAAATACTTATGTAGCAAACACTATGCAGTGAATACTGAACCTCGAACACCTGTATCTCTGGGATTGGAGCAGAGGTTATGAGCTCTAGAGTGTGTCGTACTCCGAATGGATCCTGAATTGCAGCAAAGGCGGCCTTGGAGTGTCGAACACTAGCAAATGTAGCCAAGGAAGACTGGATCTGATGCAGACGACAATGCAGGAGAGAGAAAGACTAAAAACACAGGTACTTGAGGAGAGAGAAAATTTGCACAACATCAATTAGGTGCAAATGCAGCAGATAGAGGTGAGAGAATGTCAGAGCGGCAACCTGAAAACCAAAACGCACCATTCAGAGGAGAAAGAAGATGATGGAGACAACTTTTAGTTGATGGCGACAGTTGCCGACTATAGGCGACAGCACCCAACTACATGCAACAGCTCTTGGAACCTAGTGACAACTACAAACATGTGAGGAAGATTGGAATCAGGCACCAGATGGTAGCAGATGGCTAGTGGAAGCTTTGACTACGATGTCCTCAGTGTATGGGGTGTGGATAGCAGAGTTACGGCTCCTGAAATTTGCAAAAATGAGATTGAAGGAGAGTGGTGGGCTGCATGCCTATTTATAGAAAGTTTGGGGTATCCAAATTAGGGTTTTGCATGTGGGACACAGTAACTCTCTAGGATCTCATTTCTTTTTTTAAAATAAGAGGTTTTTTCATTAACTAAGCATGTTTTGGGGCTGTTTAAGTCAGGCTAATGCAATTTTAGCTCAACACCCCCTCTTAGGCCCAAAACTGAGCCATGAGAAATAAGCCCTTGATAAGGGTGGATGGAATTAGCAATGGACTTTGTGATATATATATATATATATATATATATATATATATATATATATATTTTTTTTTTTGGGGTTTTTTTTGAAAGGGCTTTTGGTGTGATTTGTTTAAAAATATCTAGCATTAATTGATGGTTTCAAATCAGTTTTTGTCCCATTCAGTCACTGTGCCCTGAAGTACGAGAATAATAAGGATGGATTGCTCCATGACCTTTATACAACAAGCAACATAATCCCATATACTACTAGGATAATTGCCTAGGGATTCTTAAGTGTGTATGTATATGCCAATAATATGGAGAATATGTGGAGAGAAAGGCAAAACGGGGAAGCAAGCATGACAAGCAAAGCTAGCATGCAAGCAGAAGAAAAGAAGTGCCTTCGGAGACTGCCATGTGCAATGCCACGATTATGGTGGATCTAGAGTGAACTACTCTAAGGGTGACCGAAAAGGGATAAATGTGCACAAATGTATGCTTAGATGAACAAAATGCCAATGCATGGGATAATGCAAAGGAGGATGCAAATATTCATGCCCTTGTAGGGGAATTGTTCACTTGTCCAAGTGCCCTTTTACAATCATGTCATCCTGATAGTCTGGATGAAGTTACAAATGCCCAGAATATACAATATATAATAAATAAATGTTTGAAAGTAAAAACTTGTAAACATCATCACTGTCACTATCAAGAGAAGAAAACTGCCCCTCTCAAACTAGAAGGAGAAGTAAGAGGAAAGTGTTAGCAGATTAGTCAGTTCATGGTTGAGTCTGTACTTGTGATACAGCAGGCTGGGCATAGAGACATTTTAGGCATTTTATTTTCCATTGTTTATTATGGTTTAGGCATTATTTACAGCCAGTCGGCTAGCATTTAATGCTGGCCGACTAGTCATATTTTGGGCATTTATTTATCCTATATATTGTCTGGCTCCCTCCTCCACTTATTCATTCATCATTGGATAGTTCTTGGAGAGAGGGAGTAGGTGCCAGTGCCTCCACAGCCGGTGACTCACATTGTATGTGTACTGTCTCATGTCTTGGTATATGGATTCCATTTCCCGAGCATACATCTAAGCTCTCATCTGTATTGTGTTATCTCTTTCTTTTCTGTTGTCTTGTGTTTAGAAGTTTATTTCAGCACATGCTTATGCTTCCATTGCTGCACCACTTCTGACATGGTATCAGAGCTCAGGATTTGTGTTTCTGCTGTGTTTTATTGCTGATTTCAGGACTGTTTTCCCTCTTGCTGATCAGGCAGCAAGTGCTCCCATCAGGCGACCAGTTTTGCCTGCGTTTTTTGCTGATGTTAGCATCCATACAGCCTGTGCATTTGTTTCAGGCTGTGTTTTCATCATTAGGCTGCTGGCGACAGTTTCCTACACCTGTTTATGCAGTGTGCAGCCTGCGTTTTGCTGTTTTCAGCACTCTTTTGGGCTGGGCGATTGGCAGAATAGGCTGCTTTTGCTGTTTCTGGCAGTTTTGAACCAATTTTTTGACTTCTAACAACAGCTTTTGTCTTATTTTGATCAGATTTTGGGTTATACTGTATGTAAACTCTTGTTTTTTTGTAGTCTGCTTTGGCTGTGTTCCCTCTCCCAATCCCTTCTTTTCTCTACTTCTTTTCTTAATCCTCTCCAGATGGCTGCTCCATGCACATCCACTGATACTACGCTATATGGAGGATTAGGTGAGGCTCTTGCAACTTCAGAGAGAGGTTCGAAGATGAAGAAGTTGAAGGACCAATGTTACCACTGTGGCAAGCAAGGTCATTTAAGGAAGGACTGCAAAGAGTTAGCAGCTTCCAGGAAGAATCAGGCGCAGAAGACAAAGCAGGATGCGGACTCCTCCGACGAGTCATCATCCACCTCAGATTTTGATCCCGATCATCTTGCCAAGGCAAAGTCCAAGGCGCGGCAAGGATCCTCTTCTTTGGATTGTGGGAAGGGCTTAGTGGCCCTTTCCTCAGGTGCTTTCTAGTGGTGGTGATGCGGTCATCCCTCACGACTCTCCAATGCCAGAGAGGGAGTGTGAGAGGGTGGTGAGATGGGGCAGCTGTGCCTCATCTATATTTTTATACAAATGCACAGGAGCCAGAGAGGGACTTCCCTAATGCATCGCCCGAAGTTTGGTAGGTACAAATTCTGGAGCTAGGATTGACATCGAGGTTCATGATGGGTTGGTTATTTGATAGAGAGTAGGTGGCTTTCGTTTGGAGCTCACATGTGGGGACACTTTGGCGATCTGGCCAAAGACGTAGAATCCATGGTCATTTATACACTGCGGCATTGGTGACAGGATGGGCATGTAGGCTACATCAGAGGCATTGTTGACAGACATTGAGAGCTACTATGATTTTCTCTATCTTCAGGAGTTGGTACGATCGACATCAACATCAGATTCTCTCCGAGGTACCTTGGTGGTGGCTTGGGAGAGAGGGTGCTAGTAGATTAGTTAGTTCATGGTTGAGTCTGTACTTGTGGTACAACAGGCTGGGCACAGAGACATTTTAGGCATTTTATTTTCCATTGTTTATTATGGTTTAGGCATTATTTGCAGCCAGTCGGCCAGCATTTAATGCTGGCTGACCAGTCATATTTTGGGCATGTATTTGTCCTGTATATTGTCTGGCTCCCTTCTCAACTTATTCATTCATCACTGGACAGTTCTTGGAGAGAGGGAGCAGGTGCCAATGCCTCCACAGCCGCTGACTCACATTGTATGTGTACTGTTTCATGTCTTGGTATATGGATTTCATTTCCTGAGCATACATCTGAGTTCTCATTTGTATTGTATTATCTCTTTCTTTTCTTTTGTCTTGTGTTCAGTAGTTTATTTCAATACATGTTTATGCTTTCATTGCTACACCACTTCTGACAGAAAGTACTCTCTCGTCATCAATTGGAAGCAGTAGAGAAGGGTGTACCTAAGCCGATTTGTGGTAGAAGATACGGGAGAACTGGTTGCCACCTTGGTCAAAATATGTGTAAAATTGTCGCTTTACAGCACAAACTCTAGGCAAATGGTGCTTAGCTCAACCTGCTCTCTCGTGAAATGGTAGTGAATTGCTGCATGCCATATCCGAAGGGAGATGATAGGATTGTTCGCAAAGGCAATGACACTTTGGTTGTCGCAGTAGACAGCTGTAGGCGACTCGCAAGGGAATTGAAGTGTAGCAAGCAAGTTTCTTAGATAGATGGACTTTGTAGTGCCATCGAAAAGGGCCCGATACTCTACCTTGGTTGTGGAAGCCGTTATTGTCTCTTGCTTACGATTGGCCCAAGAGATGGGTGTCGTGCCTAAGGTGTAGAGATATCCTCCATGAGAACACTGGGTATCAGGATCAAATCAGTGTACTTCTACAAGCATAAACCATGACTATAAGTTAGTTCAAAATTATAGGCACACCTTAAATATCTTAACACACAAAGCTAAGCAATGCAATGAGACATTCTAGGCACATTAAATACTGACCAAGCAAACTAGCTGAGAACGCATGTTTTGGCCTAGTATGAATGAACCAAAGTAATTTCCCTACAACAGAATGATAGTTGTGAGTATCAAAAAGGTGACTTGAGGTATCCTTGTGTAGATGGACATTGGGATCTAGAGAATAGACCACAAAAATCAAGAGATCTGCTGGAGAGGTAAGCTTTCCTATCTTGTCATCAGGAGTGTGTGACTATCGAAAACTCTAATGTGAGAAATAACAGGTTGAGAGCCAAAGAATGCCTTGTATGGAGTCTTTTTAGGGACTACCATAGTCAGGCATCAGTTGAGGATGTACATTGAAGTGTTAATAGCCTCGACCCAAAGGCGCTCAAGGAACTTTGTTGCGAATAGCATAGAGTGTGCCATATTTGGAACAACCCGGTTCTTATTTTCTACGACTCCATTCTGTGCAGGGGAGTTGGTAGAGGTGAGTTGGTGTGCTATTTCCTACTCATGTAGAAACTTTGAAAACTCGTGGGAGGTAAACTTGCCACCAGAATCAGTCCTCATAGTACCCACACGACGACCAATTTGGTTATGAATCAGCAACACCCAAGCACTGAATTAAGTTAAAGCATTAGACTTGTGCTCGAGGAAGTATATCCACATGTATCTGGAGAAATCATCCACTATCAAAAAGAAGTATAGTGCGCCATTTAAGGCGGCAGTGGATGTGGGACCACAAAGATCTACATGAATGAGCCTAAGATGTTCAACAATACGAGTGAGAGACTGTTGAGGAAAGGGTATACGATGTTGCTTACCTAGCTGATATGCTTACAACCCTCTCGAAATAGTTTTAGACGTGGAAGGCCCTTAACCATCCCCTGATGCGAGAGCTCATAAAGAGAGTTGTAGCCAAGATGTCCTAAGCAAAAATGCCAAAGTTGCTCAGAGTTCGTGGGCTCTTGTTTAGGTGCCAAAGCCTGAAAGCGATGAAACTCCGAATCATCGGCAATTGGCTCGGTAAAAAAGTGGGTCATGTGGTAAAGGCCATTAGGTTGTGCCTTGCCGCGAGTAATGAGTAAATCAATTTGAGAGTCTAGGACCTCGACTATGGTCGTTGTGACGAAAACTGCTCGCCCCAACTGGCAAAGTTAGTGAATGGACAAGAAGTTCACCCCAAGCTGGGGGACATGATAGACATCATCCAGCGAAGCGAGATTTGGACCTAGGTCAGTGGAAAAACTGATGCGACCCTGGGCCTGAATCGTGACCGAGGAGTTATTTTCTACGGGGACACTCTTGGTTGTAGGGCCTTGGGAAATAAAAATGTTGTCTCTAGGAGTCATGTGATAGGTAGCTCCATTGTCCACAAGCCAAACATGTATTGACGTGCTCCGTTGTGATGAGTGGGCCTCTGTAGGCACCTCGTCAGGAGACAACTCGCAGATGTGAATGAGACTCGCATTCGATGTCTCTAAGAAAACAATGTAGGTCCCTGCAGACCAATCAGACAAACCCTTTGGAGTTGAGTAGTTTGGATGGCAGTGTGGGTCTAGCCTCATCACCGCTGCCCCCGCTGAGGGTTGCCACTAGGGTGCGGGGGTTGATTCTTGGATTTTGGCTTTGTGCCTCTCGCCTTAGATCGACACTCCTCATCATAATGGCCAGCCTTTTGACAATGTCGACAATACCTATTCTTTTTAGGTACATTTTGCCATCTAGGTTTAAGAGAAGATTGATTGGTTCCCTCGGATTCACTTGCCCTATTTTGATAACTAGAGCCCCCTCTATCGAGGACGTGTTATGAAATTGATTGAATAACCGTGCGTAACGTAACAGTTGTTACCCAAACTCATAAAATGTGAGCATCTAAGGTTGTAAAATCACCTGTTGCACAAAATGGAAATATTTTTGTGGCAGCTTGTTAAGGAATAAGGTAACCTGATTGTCAAAGGACTTAGGAGCCCCAGTGGTTGAGAACTCAGCGAGGCGATGTCGATACTCTGCCAACTTGACTTTCAAGTTATCCTTGTCTATGATTTTGAAATTTTGGAGCTTATGATTCAAATTGATGCGACGGGTCCTATCCCAAGCCGCATAATGGTCAGTCAAGTGTGCCCAACACTTGGATGGTAAGTCGAAATGTTGAAGCTGAGAGCGAAACTCAGGTAACAAGCCTTGCATAAGCTCGACAATATCGGAGGTGTTACAAGCCTTCCATGAGCGGACAATCTCGTATGGGACAAGGGCACAATCAAGTTGGGGTTCTAACCCTTGGACTAAATCCCATAGGTTATGAGAATCTAAGACGTGCCTCATCAAATTTGACCAAGTGGTATAGTTTGACCCGTTGAAACGAGTCTTGTCATTAAATGCATGCTTGGTGGATGAGGGACTAGAACCATGAGGTGTTTGGGAGATGGATAGATGGGATAAGATGGTGGTGGATAAGCAGAAGGGGTCAAAGATGGATAGGCAGAAATAGACCATTGATGTTCATTGAGTGTTGATTGCTGCGGAGGTACCAAAACGGACATAGGTCCATATGATACCGTAGGTGTAGGTGGAGGCACTAGGACATGATAGCCTTGTCCAAATGTCGAATGGGGCACTACTGAATGATCGGATTGTTCACCAGGTAATGCGTTGAGCCTTCGTTATATGTACACTACGTGGAAATGGGTATGTAGAGGTCCTAAAGGTTGTGCCTAAATGTGTAGAACCCCCCAGTGTGGTGTGTGGTGGTGGATAATGTGGTGCACTCAATGGAGGCAAAAAGGAAGGTACAGTGGAAGATGACAGAGGGATGGGTGAGAGCCCAAATGGATTTGTGATGGATGTTTTTGTGGGAAACATCGTAGGTTCCTTTTGTCCATTAAATGCACTGGATGGAGATGCACCTACTCCATATTGACCATGAGAAATAAAATCATTTGAAGGAAAAGGAAGGGTAGGAATACTTACAAGTTCTTCTTCTAGCTTCTTACCTAGTTTTGAGTTCATGAAGAAATGCCTGTCTTCCTCATTACTCACAAACCAAAGCTTTTTTTGAAGAGTCTCTTCTTGACAAGCATCTCCTTGAGCATCTCCCAATCCAACAAAAAATACAGAATCAGTTGGCATAGAATCTGAAATTTTAGGGTTTGTATCTAGCATTGGAGAAAAGAAGTACTGTGGAAGTGCTATGTAATTGGAGTCAGGTTCCACTTGCGGATGGCTGGTCGGTCCATAGTGGAGATTCCAAAGGACTTGCTAGATCATTAGTTCTGTGCACTGAATCTCAAGGAGAAAACTCAAGCTTACCTTCAATCTCCTACTGAGCCCTATGCATAAGGATGAGATCATACTCAATGGCAGAAATCTGATATGGTCTGTGGACTCCATGGTAGTCCAATGGCTATGGAGATTGGAGTGGTGTTGTGAATGTATTCGAAATCATCTAACTCTTTTGTTGTTCTTGCTTTCGCGAATGAGATTTCTGATCAAAGGCCAAGGTTTCTCAGAGGGTACCTAGCTCTGATACCATGTGAAGAAATATTCTAAACGGAAAAAGCATTAAACCAATGATACAACAAAGCATAGACTGATAAACTCAGAACACAGTTAGGGTTAGGGTTAGGGTAACAAAGAGACAGTGAACACAATGAATAATAAATATACAATGCTCATGTAGCAAACACCCTATGCAGTGAATATTGAACCTCAAACTCTTGTATCTCTAGGATGAAGGTAGATGTTATGAGCTGTAGAGTGTGTCGAACACTAGCAAATGCAGCCAAGGAAGGTTGGATTTGATGCAGATAGTAGTATAGGAGAGAGAAATACTAAAAACGTAGGTACCTGAGGAGAGAGAAAATTTCCACATCAGCTGTTAAGTGCAAATGAAGCAGATAGAGGTGAGAGAATGTTGGAGTGGCAAGCAGAAAACCAAAGCGCAGTATTCAGAGGAGAGAGAAGATGATGGCGACAACCAGAGAACCATTTATGTAACAACTCATAAGAAGAGTTGTATCTTGGATGTTCTAAGTGAAAATGCCAAAGATGCTCAGTGCTCATAGGCTCATGTGCAATGGCTAAAGCTTAAAGTGGTGGAACTCAGAGCCCTCGGTTGTTGGCTCGGATAGAAACTTTGTCATGTGGTACATGTCACTAGGTTGTGCCTCACTGCAAGTAGTCACTAAGCCAATCCAAGAGTCAAGAACCTCAATTGTGGTCACTATGAAGAAGACTGCTTGATACAATTGGCAAAGCTATTGAACGGATAATAAGTTCACCCCAAGCTAGGGGACATAGTGTACATAAACTAGCATAGCTCGAGCGATCCAGGCCCAATCAATGGCAAAACTGACGTGACCGTGAGCCTGAATCTTGACTGTTCCCAACTTAGACTTGCTTGGCCATAGAGGTTTGGGAAATGAAAATGTCCTTGATGGGAATCATATGATGAGTAGCTCCATTGTTCACAATCCAAGGAGTAGTTGAAGTACTTGGCTATGACAAGTGGACCTTTGGAGTCACCTCGTTAGGAGGCAACTTGTAGATGTGGACGAGACTCATATTCTCAAATGTCCAGTGCTTAGCCGAGCATTGCCACCACCTTGCCTCCCCTGCTAGGGATTGCCCGATTGAGGGGCTGGGGTCCAAGTCTTAGCTTTTGGTGCTGTGCCTCTTGCCTTTGATTGACACTCGTCGTCAAAGTGGCTAGCCTTTTGACAATGTTGACAACACCAATTTTTCTTTGGCACATTTTTCCACCTTGGTTTTAGAGATGACCAAGAGTTTCCTTGAGTCTCATTAGATTGTTTTTGATTTTGATTCTGAGCTTATTTTGATTTTGATTGGAGTTTTGATTTTGTTTACCCTTCTCTTGTTGCCCCTTTTGAGAAGCAGCGACGAGAGTCTCCTCCGTAGAGGTCAAATTATGAAATTGATTGATCAACGGAGCGTAATGCAATAGCTGATACTCAAATTCATAGAATGTGGACATAGTGGACTGTGAGATCATGTGTTGCACGAAATGGAGTATTTCCTTGGCAGCTTGTTAAGAAACAATGTGACTTGATTGTTCGAGGACTTAGGATTCCTTGTGGTAGAGAACTCAGCAAGAAGGCACCGATACTCAATCAACTTGACTTTCAAGTCATCTCAGTTAGGGATTTTAAAGTTTTGGAGCTCATGATCCAAATTGATGCGATCAGGAGCTGCATAGTGGTTAATCAAGTGTGTCCAATGCTCGAATGCTAAGTCAAATGCGAAAGCTCTGAATGAAATTAAGATAATAGACCTTGTATCAGCTCGACAATAGCGGAGTTACTCCTAGCCTTCCATGAGTAGACAACCTTATATGGAACAAGTGTGGGATTAGGTTGGGATCCCAACCCTTGTATAAGATCCCATAGGTTCTGTGAGTCAAGGACATGTCTCATTAGGTTTGACCAAATAGTGAAGTTCTACCTGTTAAAAATGAGTCTTGCCATAAAAGGCATGTTTGGCTAATGAGGAGGAAGAATGGGTAAGTGGAATAAGATGGATAACAGAGAGGTGGTGGAGTGGGATTAGTAGGAGGTGGTGTTGGCAGGATTGTCAACTCATGTGTGGGTTTGTGCAGGCTTGATGGGCTGAACACTTTTCTATGTATTTTTGGCACTTTATTGGCTTGGCATTTCATGCTAGATTGGCATTTTATGCTAGATGGCAAGCATTTAATGCTGACCAAGTAGCTACTAGTTATGACCTGTTTTGTGCTTATTTAATGGGCTCCTCCTCCTCCACATACATAGTCATTAGCATTCTTCAAGTGAACTTTCGTTGGAGAGAGGAGCTGGTGCTAGTGCTCACGTAGCTAGTGACTCACTATTGTACGCGAATGTCTTCTGTTTGGTATATGGATTTTATTTCCCGAGCACATCTTTGAGTTCTCTTTCTTCGTAGTGTTCTTTTGTTTTCTCTCTCTTCTGTCTTGTTTTCAGCAGTTTATTTCAGCACTTGTCTATGCTTCCATTGTTGCACCACTTCTGACATGGTATCAGATTGCAGGATCTAGGTTCCTGCTGTGATTTTTTTGCTGATCACGGGTCTTTCTTCCCCCTGTTGATCAGGCGACCTGCTGGTGGTTTTCAGCCTGCGTATAGTTTGCTGCTGCCTGCGTTTTCAGACCAACAACCTACATTTTCAACCTGTGCATGGATTCTAGTGTGCAATTGTCAGTTTGCTGCATTAAATGCTCAATCAGCTTGTGTTTTTCATTTTCTGCCCCTAACCATGGTTGGGCAAATGTTTTACAGGCCATCTTTGCTGGTTTTGGCAGTTTTGGACCGGTTTTTCTTCATTTTACAGTAGTTGTCCTTTGTTTCTCATCAGATTTTTGGTTACAGTACATGTGAACTCTCAGATTTTTGATTGGTTTTCTTCATTTTACTGTAGTTGTCCTTCGTTTCTCACCAGATTTTTGGTTACACTACATGTGAACTCTCATTTTGTGACGTCTTTACTGTTGGTCTGGCTGTATTCTCTCTCTATATACCTTCTATTCTCTATCTTCTCCTCATCCTCTCTAGATGGCTCCTCTGTGCACTTCTATATATGATAAGTTACATGGACTTGACTATCTTACATGGAGTGCTCTGATGAAAGCTTGGTTTTTGTAGAAGTGGATTTGGTACATTGTTTATGGAGCTATTTCCTGTCCTCAACGTCCTTTTCCACTTTCCGAAGATTTTGATGAGGACAACCATGAGAAAGTCGTGCTTACATGGGATTCGGATGATGTGCGTACCTATTTTGCTATTCTTTGATGTATTTCTAAAGAAGTTTTACGTGTAGCTATCTCCTGTATGACATCCCTAGAAACATGGTCAAAGCTTTAGATGTTATAGGAGGCACCTTCCACCATGTGTGCAATGACTCTCTATGGATAGCTTCAGTAGATGAAGTTTGAGTCTAAGGACACGCCAATGCTTTGCGGGTGCAGATATCCTCTACATTGGTGAGCTTTACACATATGTCCTTGATACTGCTTGAGCATGAGGCTTCTTTGCGTCTACAAGGGAGGCTTTTGTCTCATTATGGAGGTTCCAATGAGACCTTTAGACATTTAGAGAGGGGTGACAGGAAGAAGAAGTCGAAGGCCTAGTGTTATCATTGTGGTAAGAAGAGACATCCGTCTTGCAGTACTCCCCACAGCTCGTACTGGATCTCTATGTGCTTCGTGCGGGCATGAAAAACAGGGTTCCGTGCCAAGGCAATGCAACTCTCATTGTCACATTGCAACAAAGTAGGACGAGTCTGGGGGCACCCAAGCTCCTCTAATAATCTCCGAAGCCACACAGCCTCACATGTGGTGGAAGACGCGGCCCGATACTCCGCCTGAGTAGACGAAAGGGCTACCGTGGGCTGCTTCTTGCTACTCCATGAGATAACACCTGCACCCAAGGTAAAACAGTAACCTGTAGTAGACCGCTTGTGGTCCACATCACCGGCCCAATCCGAGTCGCTCCAACCTGCAAGTACAAGATCTGAACCATCTGTCCCTGCGGGGTAATGAATCCCTAAATCAGACGTCCCTCTCAAATACCGAAGTATCCTCTAAGCAGCCTGCCAATGCACCGTCTTAGGTTCACTCATGAACCCTGCCAAGAGCCCAACAACAAAACAAAGATCAACCCTAGTGTTGAGAAGCCAAATCAAGGATCCAATCAACTGACGATAGCGGGAAGCATCCGCCATAGGAGAAGCTGAATGGGAAGTGGACTTCCAGTTCGGATCCATAGGAGTAGAAAGGGCCCGACAATCCTCCATCTCAAAAGACACCAAGAGCTCCTGTACATATCTCTGTTGAGAGATGAAGATCCCCCTCTGAGACTGATAAATCTCATGGCCCAAAAAGAAATGGAGTAGACCCAAGTCCGTCATCTCGAACGTCTGATGTAAAGCTGACTTCGTCTCTTGGACCTGTTGTGCATCATCACTTGTGACAATCAAATCATCAACATATAAGACAAAAAGCACACAACCATCCTCGGAAGTGTGAACATAAAGCTGCGGATCGGCCTTGGAACGCCGATATCCCAACTGAGACTGGAGGAACGAATCAATCTTCTCGTTCCATGCACGCGGAGCCTGCTTGAGGCCATACAAGGCCTTCTTCAACCTGTAGACTTTCCCATCTGAAGATCCAAAGCCAGGAGGCTACTCAACATAGATCTCCTCCTTCAAATCACCATTGAGGAAGGCCGACTTCACATCCAACTGGTAAACAGGCCATCTCCTATGGCCAGCCAAGGCAAGAACAACTCTAATGGTCGCCATACGAGCTGTGGAGGCAAAAGTATCATGACAATCAATCCCTGGGCGCTGTGCAAAACCTTTAGCAACAAGGCGAGCCTTGTGCTTATCCAAAGAACCATTGCTAAGGTATTTGGTCTTAAAGACCCACTTGACGCCAATCACCTTCTTATGCGGGGGGCGGGACATGAGTGACCAAGTGCCATTCCTCTCAATAGCCTCTAACTTGGCTTTCATAGCTTTCTTCCATGGTGCGGACTGTAAAGCCTCCTTCACGGAGGTGGGCTCTCGATCCTGCATAACATGGGTCATCAAACAATAGTTAGAGCATACAAGCTCCGTTGAATGTGCCTGGTGCCGTCGTGACCGTCGCGGACCATCCTGCGGTCCCCACTCCTCAGGAACCCCCTCGATCCCTGAATCACGGAGTGTGCCACGGGCCCATCGAGGAGGAGGCCGAACCTCCCCTCGTCTCTCTCCATCAGCAGAAGACTCTGGAATATCCACCGGTGGTAACTCCACAGGGGTGTCCGGTGGAACAGTAGACTCTGTGTCAGAAACAGAATCATAATCAAAAGGTACGGGCTCCAGTGGAAGTGTAGAAGGAGCCCAACTCTCCCCTGGATCTCCAAGAACGGGATGCTCCTCACCCGTTGATATAGCCGGAACCTCCACAAACCGCACATCTCGACTAGTGTACACATCCCGCTTGACGGGATCATACAATCGATAGCCTTGGGACTGGGAGCTGTAGCCAACAAATACCTGTCTTTGGGAAGCTGCGTCAAATTTATCACGGTGAGCCTTGGGAATGTGAACATAGGAAACACACCCAAAGACCCTAAAGTAAGAAACATCTGGCTTCGTCCCAAAGTAAGCCTCAAACGGGGTCATCCCTTCCACGGCCGAAGTAGGGGATCGATTAAGGATGTGGACTGCAGTAGCCACAGCCTCGGCCCACAGAACCTGAGGGGTCTGTCGGTGCTTCATCATGGTGCGCGCCATCTCGATCACACTGCGGTTCTTCCGTTCAAGAATGCCATTTTCTTGAGGAGTGTTGGTATTGGCAAACTCTTGGTGAATTCCTTTATCTGCACAAAACTGAGCAAACTTATTAGAAACAAATTCACCGCCCTTGTCGGATCACAAGGTCTTCAACTTCCGGCCCGATCGGTTCTCCTCAAAGAGAAGCCAATCCTTGAAGCGTGAGAAAGCTTCTGACTTTAATGCCAAAAAATAGGCCCATGTCATCCTGCTGTAGTCATCTACGATCAGCATGAAGTACGAGCTCCCGCGCAAGAACTCATTCCTCATAGGGCCACATAGATCCGTAGATACAAGCTCCATCGGTGAAGTAGACCGCCGCGAAGCTGTGTGGGGAATGGCATCCCTATGCTGCTTCCCACGAATGCAGGAGACACATGGCTGCTGGCTCACCACTATATCCGGCAACCCTCGAACAAGCTGTCCACGTGACGCTCTCCGAAGATAATCATAGTTGAGGTGACCAAACCGAGCATGCCATAACTCTGACTGTGACTGAGAGGTAAGAAGAAGAGTAGAGAGGGCGGTGGAAGACTTTAATTTATAAATGCCGTTCTCCTCATATCCGGATGATAGAACCTTCCTCGATCCACGATCAAGGACTCGCACCGTAGTACTGTCAAACTCCACCAAAAGGCCAAGGGAACAAATCTTTTGAACTGACAGGAGATGGTACCCTAAGCCTGGTACATGCAAAACCTCTGAGGTATGGGTACCACCTCGTCTATCTGGAATGAGGTGCATCTTACCCCGACCTGCAATAGATACTGAAGAGCTATCTCCAATGAGAATCTGCCCACGCGAGGGTCGCAACTGGGTAACACCATCTGATGAAGGAGTCGTGTGCCGGGAGGCACCACTATCAACGATCCACTCTCGAGCATGGGGAGCCGTCATCGCAGCATCAGAAGCATTCGGTGAAGCGTCCTCAATGACAGCTAGATGAAGAAATGCAGCTGATGAGGGTGCAACCACTGCTCCAGAATCCTTGGTGTCCTTCTTGTTGGTGTCCTTCTTGTCATTGTCAGGGCAATCCTTCTTCCAATGGCCAGTCTTTTCACACATGTGACATGTGGAGTCTTTGTCCTTGTCCTTCTCCTTGTCTTTCTTGGACTTGTTATCCCCCTTCTTCTTCTTTTGGTCCTTCCCCTTCTTCTGAGAGGCTTGACCTGTCAACGCCTCTGACTTGGAAGCATTCTGTCCCTTTAACTGTTCCTCTTGGTCCAAGACCATAGGAACCAACTCTTCCCACCGAAGAGTAGACTCTCGCCCCGAAGCAATAAGGGCAGAGTAGAATGTACTGAATCGTGGCGGCAACTGGGACAAAAGTGTGATCGCCATGTCTTCGGAGGAAATCGGCTTCCCCGCATTCTGAACCTGCATCTGAAGCTGCCTGAGCTTGTTAATCTGCTCCCGCAGCGAAGAAGACTTGTTTACGGACAAGGTCCGCATCTGTACCTCCAAAGAAACCCGCTTCATAAGGGTCTTCCGATTGTACATCTGATGAAGCACCAGCCATATCTCCCGAGCCACCGTCAAGTGCTTGATGTGAGTGATTACGGCTGTAGTACATGATAGAAAGAGAAAGGAACGAATCTTGGCATTCAGTTTGTCCCAATGAGACTGAGCCTTGGCTAACTCCGCACGAGCATCGGAAGAGAGTTTGGACTCATCTCTTACCGAGGGCCGGTCGATCTCCTCCTGTACAAGCTCCGCCAAATCATAGGACTCAAGGATGGCCAACATCATGACACGCCAAATGCGGTAGTTGTCGCCGTCGAGCTTCTGATCTGCAGGAAGAGCCGGTAAGACAGGCACCTTCCGGTCCATAATCGACTGGAACTCCAAGTCAATCTCTGTAGACATCTTCACCTGTAATGCCTTCACAAACGCAAAAGCAGCCCCCTCTGACTGTGAAAACTCAGCCTGCTAAGGCTTTTCCGCGTCCTGAAACTTCTTCACCTGTTGGAGGCGATGAAAAAGCAAAACCTGCACTTGTAGGCTGAAAACTCAAACTTCCTCCGCGTCAAACAGCAGTAAACAGCAGCAAATCCACCACCTGGACTCCTTTCCCGTGCGCCCACACTCGCTTCAGCCTTGTTCCAAGGCGCAGCCCTCCTGTCTGCCCTTAAACGCAAAAAACGCAAATTTGTGTCGCGATAGAAACTCCTCTTCAGGTTGATTCTGCGCTCAGTCAGCCCTCTAACAATGCTCTGATACCATGTCAGAGTGCAGTGGTGCGGAAGCGTAGGACTGAGAGAGAGAGAACGCAGAGAGAGAAGAGAGAGAAAGAGACAGTGGAAGATGAAGATCTGCTGTATAAAGTGTGCTAAATACAAAGATATGCAGATATATACACGGGCGCAGTGCGCTGGACTGCGTGTCTCCACCTCGACGATGCAACCTGCTGTTCACCTCGAAGTCCGCTGCAGTCTGCACTGTCTCCTATCTGAAATCTGCGAACAGAGACGGAATCTGCGCGTGTCACCGGTCTGTAATCTGCGAGCAGAGAAGTGTAGGAGACTGCTGGAGATGTCGGCTATTTATAGCCAGAATCTGGACAAAAACAGGGCACAGAAAATATCCTGTCGGCTGCATTAAATGCAGCCGACTGCCTGCATAGGTCGGACTGCCACGTGGCAGTCCGAGTGTGCAGTCCGCTGCCTGTCCGACTGCATTGCTGCCAGTGTACTGGCTGTGATCTCTAACAAGGAGTTGGTGCCAGGGCCCACGCAGCGAGTGACTCACTGTTGTACACGATTGTCTTGTCTTGTGCTCGGGAACTCAGAGATGTACACATCTGTCTCGTGTTCAATAGTTTATTTCAGCACTTGTCTATGCTTCCTTTGCTGCACCACTTTTGACAGGTGGAGGAGCTGGGTAGGCAGAAATAGGCTGAAAATGTTCAATGGGTACGGATTGATGTGGTCACTAGTGGCATTGGAATATAAATGTTTCCATCAAGTGCCGGTGGAGGTGGAGGCACCGGGACATGCGAATCCTGTCCAATGGTTGGCTAGGGCACATCATAATGACCAGAAGGTCCACTACGTAATGCCATGGAGGTAAACTGTGGTACCAATTGATCCACACTCCGTGATGGACGGGTGGCATTTCCAAGTTGTCAAAAACCTGAAAGTGCATGGATGGGAGGATGAACCACGATCATGGAGGCACCACTCGGTTGAGGAAAATACGAGGTCCTAATGGGCATGCCTAAGGTTGAAGGACCCCCCGGTGTGATCTGTGAAGACATGAAAGGTGCACCTCTAATGGAGGTTGAAAGGAAGGTGCAGTAGAACTAGTGGGTGGGAGATTAAATGGATTTGGCATTTGTCTAGCAGTGGAAAATGAGTTAGGTTCCTTTTGTTTATTAAATGCAAATGAAGAAAAAGATGATTAATGCAAATGAAAAAAAAAGACGATTCACCAAAATCAATTTGACCACGAGATGTAAAAGTTGAAGGAAAAGATAAAGGAGCACTCACCAATGAATCTTGCAACTTTTGGCTTTTTTTTGAGTTCAAATGAAAAAATCTATCCTCTTTAGGGCTTATGAACCAATACTTCATATGAAGAGTTCCTTCATTGTGAGTATTACCAATATCTTGTGAAAAAGAGGAAGTAAATTTAAAAGTTTACGCATACTTGACATAGGAGTGAATGAAGGTGGAGAAGTGTATGAAAAAGATGAAAGAGGTAGACATGGAGATGATTGTGGTAGAGAGGAAAATGGTTTGTGCTCCATGCTAATTTCCATGTCAAGGTGATCACGCCTTTGTGGAGTTTCCATCCTTCTTGCAAAATCATTAGACCACTGCACTGAATCTAAAAGGGAAAAATTTACCTTCAATTTGCTATTGAGCTCGATATGTGAGGATGAGATTGTATTTGGCTCATAAGATCTCGCATGGTCTTTGGACTCCATGGTAGTCCAAAGACTCTCCAGCCATGTTTGAAGTAGGAGGAGTAAGCTGTGAGGCCCACTCCGTCTCGTGTCTCGATGTGCTAGGCTCGGGAGCATCATGATGATGCAGTGAAGATGTGTTCGAAGTCATCTTTCCCTCCTGTAGTTTCCACTTCTTTTGAAGGGCTTTCAGATCAAAGAGAACCTTGCTTTGATACCATGTGAAGAAATACCCTAATGGAGAAACATAAACAAAAGCATTTGACAAGGCATAAACTCAATAGAACACAATTAGGGTTAGGGTAACTCAGAGGCAATGAACGCAGTGAAAGATCTAAATAAATTAATGAATATTGAATATACAATGCTCATGCTTTTAAGAAACGGTGCAGGGAATGAAAATTGTACCCTAAACTCTCATGTCTTGAGAACGGAAGTAGAGGTAATGAGTTGGAGAGTGTGTTACTCCTGATGGGTCTCGAATCACTGCAAGGCAGCCTTCAACATGTCAAACAACAGCAAATGCAGCAAGGGTGATGTTGGATGAGTGTCGTACAAGCGGAGGAGAGAGAAAACTGCAAATGGAGCAGGCTGATGATGATGTGGTAGGCTAACGATAGTAAAAATGTAGGTATGATGACATGGTAGGTTGATGGTGGTAAAAATGCATGTATAATGACATGGCAGTAATGACGTGGTAGTCCGTACAGCAGTCGCAGATCACAAATGCGGCAGTAGAACAAGTTGCCAGCTGTAGATGATGCAGAAAAAACAGTGTAGATTGTGCGATGAAGGCTCAAAAGAGACATTGGATGGATGTAGACATGGTCGGGCAGCCTCGGTTGTGATGTCCTCCATGAATGGGATGTGGGCAGCGAAGCTAGGTCACTTGAAACCTGCAAAAATGAAATTGGATTGAATGGAGGGCAGCCTACCTATTTATAGAAAGTTTCGGGATGTTGTATGGCGCACCATTTTAAACTCTCTTGATCTGCACACCATTTTAGGGTTTTCATTAATTAAGCATTTTTGGGGCTATTTAAGAGACTAATTCAGCATGTAATGCTTATTTTAGCTTAACACTTGGTTTACAACTACAATGAGCCTGTACTTGCCATTCTAGAGATACCTTCCAAAGAGCATCCACTTTTGGCGCATGTGAAGCATATGTTCTCTAGTGATCTAACGGGTCTTGCTAGTAGGTGGTGATTAGCTATTGACTTGAGCTTTTGTAGGCAAGAAGTTACCTTGTATACAAAAGTTATTTTGAGATATGGCAGCTTGTTTAAATATTCAAAGGTGAGCTTTAGATCCAAAGAGAGAGAGGTCTTCTGAGGCCAAAATTGGCCTATGAGACAAAATCATATACAATGTTGATCGTCACTAGACATCAAAATGTGATCTGTTGGAGTATGGTCAGTGATATTTTGTAAAGGAAGCCGAGGTGGTGTACAAGACAAAATAGTGCTCATATAGCGATACAATGGGACGATGAGATAGCACATGTCTAGTTGTGTGGCTGAATGATACTCGTATATCTAGTTCCACCTAGTTAGGATCAGTGGGCAGAGTATGTCATATATCCCCAATTGGGCCCTCAACTCTTTCAGCTGCTGCTTGTGTCAATGGCGGATCTCCCTCATCTCTTTGTGATATAGTATCTATGTCTGGTACCCTTGTATCTATGGACGTGTGTTGCTTTGATCTCCTCTGCTCTTTGGATTGCCACCCCTCTCTGTGTAGGTGCCATGTTTATGGTCACTATTTGGAAGAAATCAGTAAGCTATGATTAGCGCCCCCCTCTATGTGTAGTGCCAGCCTATAGTAGTGGTGTGCAGAGCCTTTGAATCTCAACTAGAAATTGGTCCAAGTGTCACTGGTGTGGGGACTCCATAACTAGTCTGAGCGAGGTGTCTCCTCTAAATAGTGTGGGGTATCTAGCTCGGACTGTGTTATAGGATCTGCATTTGCAGATGTAGTGCTCCTCTTTCTCTATCTACTCTTGGCATAATCTGCAGATCCTTTGAGCTCTAGGGATGTGGGCTGCTCTCCCGGTCTCAATCTTGAGCTGGTGAGAGGATACCCTAAGCTGGCTAATAGCTACTTGCCTCTCATGTGGCATGTATACATCTAGGTATCTACGTCTCTCAATGAAGCCATCCATGGTAGTCTTCATGAAGTTGTCATTGTAGTAAGACATCTTCAGGGGAAGGGGCTGCCTGGGTAATAGCCATGTATGCTATATGTACAACTCGTAGAGATCCTGTTGCATGACCAAGTTCTTCTCTGTGTGGCAGAGATGTATGAAGGGGAGTTAGGATCATACTGAAATGGGGGGAGATGGTCCATGTCGATCCCATATCCTATAAGCCACCACTTGACGTGCACATACCATGAAGTCTCTTGTCCTGCTTGAGTGAGCCGCTTAGAGGCCTTGAAGGCCCTTCTAGATAGTCTATTTGGGTGCAAGTTGCATTCTCTGTGCACAAAGCTGATGGTTTGAAAGAGAGCCTTCATCATCATGGGGGGTTGCAGCAAACTCGGCTCTAATAATCTCATGTGGTACTGATGGTTTGGTGTGGATCATCCATGAGAGTATAATGATATGTGGTCTCTCAATGTGTGTCCGTAGGTATGTTGCCAAACCATGGTTCCAAATAGGTTTACCATACATAATGGTTGGTGTGAGTAGTGTGTCAAATATCCATCTCTGTGTGCAAGGCTCTTGGAAGTATACTTGGTGGCGCTCTCTGTCCATCATGGCCAATGCACCATACCCTCGTGTGAGTCAAACTTTGGCTTCCTGTGCCATGGGGAATCTTCCAGCAGATGTAGTGAAAGTGATCCCTAAGTACATATGAGTCGACAACCTACCTGTCTGGCTCCTAGAGTGAAGATTGATCTCCTTCTTAGTGGGGCTAATGTGTGGAAGATTAAGATCTTGGTTTTTCCAAGATTAACCGTCAATCCACGTTGTGTATGAAAGTAATGAAGGGTGTGGAGATATTGCTATAGACCCTCATGTGATTCAGAAACCAGAACAATATTGTCAGCATAAGGCATAATGGAGACAAGTATACTTGCTATCTTCACCCCATGGCCTTCTGCTTGTGGGATGTGATCTTCTATCTTGTCAAAGTAGAGACCAAAGAGTGTGGGGGAGAGAGGACATCCTTGTTTCACTTCGATGGTGCTAGAGACAATGTCTAAAAGTCCTCTTGGGAATCTCACTCAGCCTATCACCCTCTCATACGGTGCATAGATGCCCCAAATCATGTTTGATGGAATTCCTAGTGTCTGTAGCCTCTGTAATAGTCTATCTCATGGAACTTTATCGAAGGCTTTTGGAAAATCCACAAAGTAGGAATAAAATATATTCTTTCTCATTTTCGCTTGCTCAATCATGCTCCTCAATGTGAAGATGTGGTCGAATGTGGAGAACCTGTGTTGGAAACCAACTTGTCCTACTGCTCCTAATCTCCCTCTCTCTACATATGCACCGAGCTTTGCCTCTATCACTGCTCCATATATCTTTGCCAATGTATGGGCCAGCATGATGGTTCAATAGTTACTTGGATCTAGTGGGTCTCTAGACTTGTGGATGGGCACGATTGTATGATGGTCCATTCATTTGGGAAGCCCTTTGCTAGAGCCTTATTGAACATAAAAGCAAGGAGACGAGGCAAAATGTCCATTGTGTAAATGAAGTGCTCACCTTGTATGCTTGTGTGATCCATTGATCGTCCATACTATAGACGCTTAATCGCTCTCCTCACCATATCATGTGTGAAGAAGATGAGGTGGTAGGGTGGGGCTCTAGTGGGTGGGGAATCGATGGTCGGTGTGGTAGATCATATAGTCCCTCTGCATAGCAGTGCCATATCTTTGGGTCAGTGATGGGTGTGAGGTGATGAAGCTCCCACAATTTGCACCATGTTGTAGCTACATCTCTGCTCATGTGAATAATTGGTATAGATCCCAATATTGTGCATCCTCATATGCTCATCATTTACTATGAGTCATGGTCTACATCTGCCTGTGGACTTCTCTTTGTGTAATGGGCCCTAATCTTGTTTGAATCTGGAGATGTCTATATGGCTCTTTGCACTCGTCACTGTACCATGTGTTTTGAGGCATGATGTCCGATTGGGTGGATCTCCTAGTGTATGTGGAGTGTGGAAAGCTTTGTAGAGTAGCTGAGTGGAGGATGGAGGTGAGCTAGGAGATGAGTGTCCCTAGGGGGACATTATACTGAAACTGTGTGAGCCCATCATATATGTGATGGCTATATATGTCCACTAGCTCATGTCTGAAATAGAAAGTGGTGGGTGGGGTTTGGGCGGTGGTTGTAATATGTTGGTGTGGTGGTGAGGATATGATGAGAGATAGGTAGGTATGATTTGCTTCGATCAAACAAGGGGGGATGGTGAATGATTTAACTTGTTTCATGATCCTGATGGAGCCTAGTACATAGTGTACTATGGTGGAGTCGGTGGGCTGGAATCAAGTTAGTGCTTTGGATCAATGCCATTTCTTTGTCTTGTTGTAAATGACGAGATGGTGTTGTGACCCTAGCTCTAGTAGATACTGGTTGTAGTGAGTACTATCTTCTCCAATATCGGCAAATATCCTACATATGCGTGCCTCCTTTATATCCATCACCTGTAGTCTTTGTGGATCCACCACTCCAAAAGACCGAAAATGGATAAATGCGCACAGATGTATGTTTACATGAATAGAATGCCAATGCATGGGGTAATGCAAAGGGAATGTAAGATGTTATGCTCACGCAAAATGCAATGCAACGGTGCCACTTGGACAGTGCCTTCGTAGGAGAATTGTTCACTTGCCCAAGCGTCCTTTTACAATCATATCATCTTGAGAGTGCGGATGAAGTCACAAATGTCTATAATACAATATAAAAGAATAAAGGAATGCCTTAAAAACTGTAAGCTTCATCACTGTCACTATCAAGAGAAGAAGCCACCTCCTCTCAAACTGGAAAGGAAAGCAAGAGGGAAGAACCCTCTCTCTGTCAATTGAAAGAAGTAGAGGAGGGTGTACCCAAACGGATCCTGGGTAGCAGGTACCGAAGAACCGGCCGGTTGACTGCTTTGGTCAAGATATTTGCAAAATTATTTGATGAAGGCACAAACTCTAGGGGGATAGTGCCTAGCTCAACTTGCTCTTTGGAAAAGTGGAAGTGGACTCCCGCATGCCACATCTGTGGTGTGATGATCGGATTGCTTGCAAGGGCAATAGCACTCTGGTTGTCGCAGTAGACTATGATGGGAGAGTCACAAGGAAAATGAAGTGCTGCCAGTAAGCTCCTCAAGTAGATGGCTTCAGTGGTGCCATCGAAGAGAGCCCTGTACTCAGCCTCGGCTGTGGATGCCGCTACCATCTCTTGCTTACGACTGGACCACGAAATGGGAGCCGTGTCCAAGGTAAAGAGGTAGCCGCATAGAACCATATGTCAGGCCATAAAAATAAGTACACCGTAAATAACGCAACACACGAAGACATGCAATCCAATGTGACATCCTAGGTGTTGTGAAATATTGAGTGAGTATGCGAATTGAGTAAGCTAAATTTGGCCTAGTGTGAATTAACCAAATACGTTTCCCTACAATAGATCAATAGATATGTGCAACAAAGGGCTGACCGAGGGTATCCTTCAACAAGTGGATAGTAGAATCAAGAGGCGTGGCCACTGGCCCTGTTTGATCCGAAGTGTGTTGTTCCACGAGCTGAAGTGCGTACTTCTGCTGTGATACAAAAATACAGCCCCCAAATTGAACTAACTCCATCCCCATGAAATAAAACAACAAACCAAGGCCTGTCATCTCGAAGGTAGCACTAAGCTTGGCCTTAGTTGTTGCTGTGACAGCAGAATCTGAGCGTGTGATAAGTAGGTCATCAACGTGCAATAGGATATAGCTGACCCCCTCTGCAGTAGATCAAACATATAAGTTCGGATCATAAGGGGTAGAATGGTATCCGTGAGTCTGTAAGAACTCGTCCATCTTGTGGAACCAAGACCGCGGTGCTTGCTTTAGTCCATAAAGAGCTTTTTGCAAGCAGAATACCTTATCCCTCGGGTTCCTCGAAGGAAAACCTGGGTTGCTCCACATAGACTTCCTCCTTCAAATAACCATTGAGAAAGGCACTCTTGACATCCATTTGATGTATTGGCCAACGGCGGTGAGCAGCTAGCTCGAGAAGTAACCGAAAAGATGTCAACCATGTAGTAGGGGTAAAAGTCTCTTCATAATCAATGCCATGCTTTTGTTGAAACCCTTGCACTACAAGGCGAGCCTTGTACTTGTCCAAAGTTCTATTAACTTTTAGTTTGGTCCTAAAAATCCACTTTGTCCCGATGACTTTCTTGTGGCTCAGACGACCAATGTCCAAGTCTCATTTCGGTCAATACTCTCTAGCTCCTTTTCCATGGCCTCTCGCCATTGCGGGTGCTCAAGAGGCTCCTGCCATGTATTCGAACCAGAATGCGCTATGTAATCAACTGTAAACAACGATGCAAATGATGCCTAAGGAGCATGCCAAGAAAATCTTCTAGGTCCCTCTGGAGTGGAATCCGGTGGTAGGATTCTTGAATTCCGCATGGTCTGTTGGTATCAGCGAGGTAACGAGTCTCGCGAAGGGGCCTAGGAGCTGAAGAATCTATAGGAATGTTAGGAGCGGAAAGTGGACCAGGCTCAATAGGCACGATCTTTGATGATGTGCAAGGAGGAATCGGATCGGAATCCGGTACAGAGGATTGCACGATATCCCTCTCGTAAAAAACGACGTCCCTCTGAACGATCAACTTATTTGTCCGAAGATCGAACAAACGATAGGCTTTCGCTTCAGAGGAATATCCAACAAAGATAAGGAGATCAGCTCGGGGAGTGAGCTTTCCTATCTTATCATCAGGTGTGTGTGTGTGTAGGTACGACACCCGAAGACTTTGAAGTGAAAAATGACAGGCCGAGAGCTAAAGAATGCCTCATACAAGCTCTTTTGAGAAAGAGACGCAGTCAGGCATCTGTTGAGGATGTACACCAAAGTATTAACAGCCTCGACCCAAAGGCGCGCAGGGAGCTCTGCTGCAAACATCATAGAGCGTGCCATTTCCATGACTGTCCGGTTCCTATGCTCTACAACTCCATTTTGAGAGGGGGAGTTGGCAGAGGTGAGTTGGCGAGAGATGTCATGCTTCTATAGAAGCTCGGAAAACATGGGGAGATAAACTTACCACCGCTATCACTCCTCATGCAACCAACACGACGACCAATGTGGCTATGAACGAGCAGCATCCAAGCAAAAAAATATGTGAAAGCATTTGACTTATGCTTGAGAAAGTACACCCACATGTATTTAGAATGATCATCTACTATCAAAATGTACACTGCGCCAATCAAGGCGATAGTGGATGTTGGCCCACAAAGATCAACATGAATCAATCTAAGAGACGCCTTAGCACGATGTGTGGACTGCTGAGGGAAAGGGATACGATGTTGCTTCCTGAGCTAACATGCTTTATAGACATCTCGAGCTAGCTTCAGACGTGGAAGGCCCTCAACTAACGCACGACATGACAACTCATAAAGAGAGTCGTAACCAAGATGCCGTAAGCGAAAATGCCAAAGATGTTCACTGTTTATAGGCTCCCGAGATGTGGCTAATGCTTGGAAGCTATGGAACACGGAGCCCTCGACGATTGGCTCGGTTAGAAAGTGTGTCATGTGGTATAGGCCATTAGGCTGTGCCTCACCACGAGCAATCACTAAACCAATTTGAGAGTCAAGGACCTCAACTGTGGTCGCTATAAAGAAAACTACTTGCCTCAATCTGCAAAGCTACCGAATAGATAACAAGTTCACCCCAAGCTAAGGGACATGGTATACATTGTCCAATGAAGCCAGATCCGGACAATGGCAAAATTGATGCAACCTTGAGCGTGAAGTTTGACCGAGGAGTTGTTTCTTACGCGGACCCGCCTGGCTGTAGAGGCTCGGGTACGGGAGATGTTCTCTATAGGAGTCATGTGATGTGTAGCTTCACTGTCCACAATCCAAACATGAGCTAGAAGAGCCCGGTTGTGACGAGTGGGCCTCTGCGGTAACTTCGTCAGGAGGCAACTCACAGATATGAACGAGACTTGCATTTGATGTCTCTATGGAGAAAATGTGGGCCTTGGTAGACCAGTCAGACAAGCCCTTTGGAGTTGAGAACGTTGTCGACTAAGATGGCTGAGTGGTGGCAGTATGAGTTTGACCTTTAAACTGCCCCTTACGATCACCCCACCTCCCCTATTGGAGGTTGCCCGTCGACTGAGGGGCGGGGGTTTGAGATTTACGTTTTGGTGCTATGCCTCTTGCCTTTGATTGACACTCGTCATCAAAATGGACAACCTTTTGACAATGTTGACAATATCTATTCTTTTTAGGTACATTCTGCCACCCGGGTTTGAGTTGTGACTGGGAATTTCCTTGTGAATCCCTAGACTGATTTTATTTTTGAGTGGAAGCTTAATTTTGTTTACCCTTCCCTTGTTGCCCCTTCTAAGAATGAGCAACAAGAGCCCCCTTTGAGGTAGTATTTATATGAAATTGATCGAACAATCATGCATAACGCAACAACTGACATTCAAATTCATAGAAAGTAGGCATGGTAGGCTTGGAAACTATACTTTTCACAAAATTGAAGAATTTCCTGGGCAGTTTGTTTAGAAACAGTGTGACCTGATCGTTAGAGGATTTGGGAGTCCCCGTAGTGGAGAATTCGGCAACAAGATGGTGATACTCAGCCAACTTGACTTTCAAGCCATCCCGATCAGAGATTTTTAAATTTTGAAGCTCATGGTCAAGATTTATACGACAAGTCCTATCTCGAGCCGCATAGCAGTCAGTCAAGTGTGTCCATTGCTCTGACAATCGGTCAAAATGTTGAAGCTAAGAATGAAACTCAGGCAATAAACCCTGCATTAGCTTGATAATAGCGGAGATATTCCTAGCTTTCCATGAGTGGAAGACCTTGTATGGAACAAGTGCGAGATCGGGTTGGGGTTCCAACCCCTGCACAAGATTCCATAGGTTATGTGAGTCAAGGATATGTCTCATTAGATTCGACCAAGTGGTAAAGTTTAACCCGTTTAAATGAGTCTTGTCATTGAATGCATGCTTGGTTGAAGATGAGGTAGAACCACGAGGTGTCGAGAAAGTGGGGTAAGATGAATGGGGAGAGTAAGAGGGTGGTAGTGGAGTTGGTTGATATGAAGGAGGAAGGGGAAGAGGTGGGTAAGCAGAATTAGGTTGTGAATGTCCAGTGAGTGTCGATTGTGGCGGAGGCACTGGAACATGAATATTTCCATAAGGTGTCGATGGAGGTGGAGGCACTGGGACATGGAAGCCCTGTCCAAAGTTCTCGGCTGGGGCACTACAGAATGACGAGAAGGTCCACTAGATAATGCCATGGAAGCAAGCTGTGGTATCAACTGATCCACACTTAGGAGAGACTGACAAGGATATCCAGGCTGCAATGATCCCGAAAGTATGTGAGAAGAAGGTGGAACACCACTCGGCTGAGGCAAGGATGAGGTCGTGAAAAGTGTGCCTATGTTTCCATAACCCCCCGGTGTGATGTGCGGTACAATATGAGATGTGTGAAATGGGAATGTGAATGAAAGTGGAGAAGCAGCGGAAGAAGATGGTGAGATGGGTGGGTTTTGAATTTGTGGAGTGAAATGTGAAGATGCATTTTGTTCAGTTTTTCCATTTAATGATTGAAAATGAAAAGATGATCATGAAGATGCATCATGTAATGAAGGAATAGGAACACCAAATTCATTCTGATTTTGAGAACTAAATTGAAAAGAAGGAAGGGTAGAAGAAAAAGTACCTGGCTTTTTCTTATAATCCCCACAATGTGTGTTAACATACAAGAACTGGTCCTCAAGAGAATCTTTTCCGTAGTCAATAGACTGTACTCTTTCTTCCTCATGATTTCTACTAGTATATTGCAAAGCAGAAGAGGTAAAAGACGAAGGAACAAAGGATGGATCTAAAGTACCTTGCACTGGAGTGGACGGAAGAGGATGAAAGAATGGAACATACTCCGGATCTCTTTCTCCAAAAGGGGGACCCATCCCTAATGGAGGTCTTGACGGTCCCACAATATCATTAGATTTATTCGCAACACGTGAAGAGAGAAATTCATGCATACCTTCATCGAGTAGCTTCTCTTGAAGAGCAATCCTTCGATCGAGCTCCTCAATCTACTTTCATCTATAAGCCATGATCACATGATATTCTTCAGTGGACAGCTTGTATACCTTTTCTTCTGTGTGGTCAAAAGTGTCTTCCACCATGTTGGAACTTTGTGGTGCAAGCTGATTTGCCCACACTTGCTTGGTTCTCGGCATAGTTGGTTCTGGAGATTGAATTTGTGTTGTTGTGTTTGAAGTCATTTGAACCTACTGTTGTTTTTACTTCTGCAAAGAGCTTTCAGATCAAAAACCTAGGTTTCTCAGAGAGTACCAAGCTTTGATACCATGTAAAGAAATACCCTAACACAGAAACACAAATAACAATTCTACGACAAAGCACAGACTGATAAAAGAACACAGTTAGGGTTAGGGTGACTTAGAGACAATGAACACAGTGAATAAATGAAATGATATGACTATTGAATATACAATGCTCATGCAGTGAACACACTATGCAATGAATGAATATTGAACCTCGAACTCCTGTATCTCAAGGATCAGGGTAGGGATAATGAGTTGGAGAGTGTGTCGTACTCTGAACGGACCCCGAATCGCAGCAAGGCAGCCTCTGGATGTCGAACACCAGCAAACGCAGCCAAGGAAGGCTGGATCTGATGCAGATGGCAGTGCAAGAGAGAGAAAGACTAAAAACGCAGGAAAAACCAGCAGCAGCAATCAGTATGCTGAAATCAGCTCGGAACAGTGTGTGGTAGGTTGGAAACAGGCACCAGATTGTTATAGACAGCAATGGCCAGCTTGGACCGTGATGTCCTCCGCATTCGGGGTGTGGGCAGCAGGCTGAAATACTTGAAATCTGCAAAAACGAGATTATTTTCTGAATGGAGAGTGATCAGCAATAGTCGCTCTACTGTAAACAGCTGTAAACTGCGGGTGGAAGGCCTGGAAACAGGCGTCAGACTATAGATGACAGCAAGGGACAGTTGAGATTGTGATGTCCTCCGTGAAAGGGGTGTGGGCAGCAAGTTGAAAACACCTGAAACTTGCCAAAACGAGATGAGGGCTGAATGGAAGGCAGCATACTTATTTGTAGAAATTTTGAGCCCTCCCAAGTGGGTTTGTGCTTATGGGATACAGACACTCTCTAGGAATGCATTTCTTTTAAATAAACAAGGTTTCTTCATTAATTAAGCATGTTTTGGGGCTGTTTTAGTAAGGCTAATGCATTTTTAGCTCAACAGGATGACTAGGGCTTCCCATGATGATTGGCAGAGGTTGCAAACAATGGGCTAGGGGGGCAGGGTGAGGGCGAAGGCAGACAGAGGGCACAAGCCTGTCAAGTTGGGGGCGGGGGCGATGAATCAAGTTGAGGGTGGCATGAAGTGGGGGCAGGTCAAGAGTATTGTTAAAAGCGGAGGTGGAGTAGACTGGTGGAAGGATTGAGGGCAAGGGTGGGTGGCCTAGGGGCGGGGCGAACTGGTACTGTGTGGGTACTTGGCAGGGCAGGTACTGGGAAGGGCGGGAGTGCAGAGGGCGGGGTAGGTGGATAGGGACAGGGTGGATCAAGCGCAAGTGGGCAGGGACAGGGCGGGGTAGGGGCGAGGGAGAGGTGGACAGGGCAAGGTGAAAGCAATGCAAGAACAATCAGAAGCGGGGCTGGGGACAGTCAGGAGCGGGGCAGGGTGAGGCGGATGCATTGAGGGTGAGGGTGGAACAAGACAGCAGGATGGGGGCAGGAGTTAGGACACACAGAGAGAGAGAGAGAGAGAGAGAGAGAGAGAGAGAGAGTGTGTGTGTGTGTGTGTGTGTTTGTATGTGTGTTCGCGTGCATGTGCGCACTGCAGTGAGGCATCGTTTGCTCTCTGCAGCACCATCTGCATATTCCTTGCCCTGCCCTGTGCACCTGCCTTCGAGTAGGCAGGAGAGGTTGAATGATGGACAGCAGCTGAATACCTAGGTATCACACCATGCCAGAGCTGAACATGGCCTTCACAGACCAGGTGCTGGATGCCTGAGGGCCTGATTCGGATGATGAAGAGTGGGAAGAAATGGTTCAAACAGAGTCCATAGTAACTGCAAATGTTGCTCTATGCTCAGCTTCACAACTGAAGTAGCAAAAACAGTTTGCTTCTTAGGGAACCAAGAAATAAGAGAAGTTTCCAAAGTAAAACAATTGCCGTTGTGGGAAACACGGTTGTCTGAGAAACTGGCCCTCAGTGTCTATATATCTTTGCATGTGAGATTAAGCTGAATGTGAGTCATAGTGATAGACACTCCTAGCTTGGCAATGGGTGACATTCGTGGAAGTTGACTTATTTCTATTGGAACAGTTAAGTTGTGCACATTTGAGTCTTGAGATCAAGTTGAATGTCAGTGATGGTGAGAGACAATCCTAGCTTGGGTAGTGGGGGACATTGGCAGTTCTGGTGATAGGTGCACGTGGGATACCTAGGACAAATCTTGGTCAAAGACAACAAATAGCCCTTTGTAAATGGACTTTGGTGTTATGAGGGTTAGAGAATTACATCATCTAACGTCTTAGACTAAGATATGGAAAATTTCAACACTTTTAGGTTCAAAGAGGTTAGGAACTTAAAATTGGGCCGGGGAGTGGCCAAAGTTTGGGAAAGGCTTTGAAATTGCGTGTAATTGAATTAATATTGGCTGGAAATTCAGTTTAGAGGCTGAGAATGCATGGGCAGGTTTGCCACTTAGCACATAGGGAGAGAAAAGCAGTATGTATGAAATGTATCTTGTAACCTTATGAAACAGGTTTTCTTGGTATCTCACTTGTGATATGCTCATGGAGCTGCTTAGACATGTTTTTCTTCACCCTTGAGGCTACCATAGCTCGTTCTTTAGGATACAGAATGGCACCCCCCGGAAAGAGTTACTCCCCCATCTTGCCTTCTTTTGCCCATACCAAATAGACCCCCTGAGAGGCCTCATATCTATGTATGCTCCAGCCATGCTATTGATCCCATGTGTTTGTTTGTTCAACTTAGAGTAGCATACTTAGTCACACTTTGCTTTACAAACAAACTAAAACATATATGCCAAAACACAATTGTTTCATATTTTGTACTAAGAAACTTTTTTTTCACTTTGTCAAAAGCAGGTTGTTATTATGTAAAACATATCGATCCATTATTGCTTAAGCTAAGATGTATCTACTATGGGGGATAATTATTTTCCCTGTTTCTCCTTTTTTTTTGGGGGGGTGTTCTATGTGTGACAGCCAACGACTTCTCTTACAAAAATGGGAGCAATGTGGGCAACCAAAAATTGTAACCATCTGCAAAAACCAGCAAGAGATGTAAGCTATCATTCATATCATCCTGCCTAAGCCATCTTTTAAATTGCACCAACCTAAATCTTTTGGTGTATGTGGATCTTTCATACTTTTAGGAATGATTTAAGAGCAAAGGCAGAAAGAGCTGGCCTTCCAACTTTCACTGTTTCAGATGCGGGACGCACACAGGTCTACAGTACAGATCCATGGAAGGCTCATGTCTAGAAATCTTAGCATCTGTAGTGTATCTTAATGTTAGTTTACAACCATTTTGAATACATTTTGACATGAGGCTAATTAATTGATTGCTTTTGCTGGAATCACCAGGTTGCAGCAGGTTCAAAAACTGTGCTTGTTATAGGGCCAGGTAATTTTCTGTTCACACCCACTTAGATCGTATGTGTTGTCTTCTACATTGAGATTCACTCATCTGTCAAGCTAGCTAATTTCAATGTGTATGCTAGTATCATCATCTTCTGTGGTAAAGAACAGAAGGAAAGCAAAGAGAGCATTAAAAAGGATGTGTGCTAAATATATGAAGCCATTGAAGAACCAAGCTCATGAGCATCATTTAAATTTGGGGGTGATAATGTGACTTAGTTCTTGGATTTCCGAGGGTCTTGGTGTAGAAACTTGGTCACAAGTGGTAGATTTGGTAGTTATGTGAGCAATTATATGCTCTGTTAGCCCTCAGACGAACAAGGTGAAAAATCTAGATTTATCTAAAGAGGAAGACAGGGCCAAGGTAAAGTGAAATAGAAGACGAAGGCGCGTCAAGAAGAATCTGGAAACACAAGAAGTGCAGAAAAGTCGTGAATCAAGGAGAAAGGTGCATAAGAAAAAGCGTATGTCAATATATCTGTAAAAGAGCGCAGGACGCACCATGATTTATTTTAAGAGCGCTGGGCTCTCACCCGTGCAATTTGTAAAGGTAGATGGGCGGTCGAAAGGAAGCTAGGAAGATAGGAGGACAATGGGAAAAATGACCTAGTTCACGGCCGATCATGAAAAAAAGGAGATAAGGGGATAACCGTCGAAAAGGGATTTAGGGTTTTGTATATAAAGTTGAAAAGTGAATGAGAAGCTCATTCTTGTGTGTGGCTAAAAGCATCTCTCCACAATAGGATTTCTGCTGTTGTATAACAGGCTGAAACAGGGAAAAGAAGGGCAACAAAATGAAATTTTGGATTAAATGTTGGTAAGAGGAGTAAGACTAAGGTGAGTGCAGATTTGGGCAGGGCAATAAGAGGCCAAGAGTGGCAAGGAAGGTCTTATTTTGCATTTGAAAGGTTAAGGAGAGCTTTGAGAGAGAGAGAGAGAGCGAGCTTGCAGGTCCAGGTCTACATTAGATCGATCGGAGTGTATCGGGATTTTCAGTGACATTCAAGTATGGAATTCCCTTGGCCCACACCCCTTTTTGATTCTTGGAAGTTCTGGTAGTCACTAGCGATATCTATTTTAGATTTTTTAAGCAAATAAGTTATCAACACGCGTTTCAGCTGGCGAAATCGGACGCCCCCCACAGTGTCGGAGTCCTAGAATCGGACCAAGCGACCTGTTCGATTCCCAGAGTCGGACCAAGCGACTTGTCCGATTTCTAGAATCAGACCACTCAGACAGATCTACCCGGTCCTATCGGACATCTTGTCCGATTTTGAAAATCGGATAACCCATAATTGGACACACAACCCGTCCGATCGGATGCTCGACCCATCTGATCGTGACACTCGGACCATCCAGAATCGAACACTTCAAATCGGACACCTGTCAAATCGGATGTCCAATTACCAGAATCAGACGCACGAAAATCGAACACAGAAAATTGGACCAATTGTCCAATCGGACATCCAACCGTCCAATCGGACAACCTTCCCCAACTGAACCGCCCATCCAGTCGGACCCCATTTGTCCAGTTGGACGCGCACAACAATTGGATCTCTCTATAGTCAGACCGATGATAGGACTTGGACCCAACTACTAATCGCACCACTCTTCGGAATGGGATCCAATCCAATCGGACTGTCCGACTCTGAAAGTCGGACCACCCAGAATCGAATAGTCTGATTTTGGGAATTGGACCAACAAACCAGAACAAGAAAATACAGACTCAGAGACTGTATAGAGCCAAAAGCACATCATAGATCTATTATTGAGCTGAAATCTAGAGCAAGTAGTTCAAAACATGGCTATGAATGGTTCTTCAAATCGCACATGGTGTTTAGTGTAATGGCCTTGCGAGCCGGGGGGGATTGCCCTCCTCGGACCCCCGCAAAGGGAGCTTTGCCCCTTCGCACTCCTCCGAGTGGGCTGAAGAGAAAACACGTGCATCGACATGTCCTTCAAATTAGATCCTAGTGTAGTAAGGGCTGTGCACAAGTATAGATCCTGACTTGCAAAACAGCAACCAAAAGCCCATATCTGAACAAAGACAAATAGAGATCCTAGAACCTCAACGGGACAATCTTGCCAACAAGGGCAAAAAGGCCATACCACAAATACATGTATAGGTTGCGTCCGGTTTGCATCTAGTCAAAACAGAATGCAACAACATCAAGCTACTGTGAAGATGGCTAGACATGACAGTCCTAACGATAGATGCACCTTGAACAACACTGCACAGACGACCCAAGATATCAGTAGAGAATTCAAATCTAGCTGTGTAGTTGGGGACTCAGAGGCATGTATCAGAAGGCTTGAATTTATGAGCCAAGACCCGGAAGATAAAGACGTAGTACTACTTGCTTATCTTAGGGTCAAACTTACCACAAAAAGAGAGTACACTATTGATGCTCTCATTGATGAAGGAGCTGAGTTTAATATCAGACCTATGAAGCATGGACCCTACTAGGCCAACCAGAGCTCACACTGACTAATATAACTCTTAGTCTTTACGGGGGACACTCACAAACACTTATAGGGAAGTACGAAATCCTTGTAACTATTGAAATGGAAAGCTTGCCTATCCTATTTCATATTTCTCCAAATAGTACTAATTGTGGAAAGAAAACCCTCCCAGGAAGACCCTTTAAAAGAGTGACAAAGTACCTCATCGAACCTCGAGGGAAAGACAAGAAATGTGTTGACATACGAGGCAAGCCTACTAATGAGAGCAAGAACTTACTGGAAGAGTTGATAAAAGTATAGGTTGAACAGAGAGAACCAGTGAGTGAGGCTATGCTTGAAATAAGAAAGTCAAGAGACAATGCCAAGGATAGGCTTTGGACTTATAAATATCATAGAAGACCACAAAAGAAGCCCAAGCCTTATAGACGAAGGTATAGATGGAGAGCCAACACAACGCCGCGATGGATATCCAAAGCATTGTTACATGCTCAAGGGTATTACACAAGTAACCGATGGATTTGGGTGCCAAAACCCCTTGCTAAACCACCTCTGTCAACTGGAGGCTAGAACGTATCAAGAGTGAAGAAGCGCATGAGAAAATCTAAATGAAAAAACAAGTCTCGAGTCAAAAACATTGGAGTGACTGAGCCCCTCACGATTGAAATCAAGAAACCAAACGGGACTATTCGAAGGGTAGATCCTCAACCTAGCGTGCCTAACAAGTGGATGTTAGGTGTAATCGTCGAGTGTGCACAAAGGCCACTAGTGCCCAAGGAGCCTTTGACTTTCCAAGAGGATAATGAGCACCACAGGCACAATGTTGCTCATGAAAAGGCCAATTGCTCAGTAAAGCAAATGGTGGAATTGTCTGATAGCCACGAGCAAATCTTTCGACCAGTGCCAAGTCCACCTAGGAGTCCCAAATCTCCTACATCCTCTTTCTCTAAATGGACACAAGAAGCATAACAGCAGTTGTCAAGTACACTTGCTCAGTCCCAATCTCTATCTCCATCTGAGCTTCCAATGTCAAAGATGCGGGACATGACACCACCCTTAGCTCTAAGCGTAAGGATATGCTTGTGCAATCCACTGACTAGCTCAACTGATGCTCGATCTGCACAAGTGAATGCTCAAAGGGCAACAGAAGACACGATCACTTCCGATGTGCCTAAAGACTTGACACCGCAATCCACCAACAGTAGCTAGTCCATTGAACAAGCCGCTACTACTTCCAATCAGGAATCACAGCAGTCATAGCCTCTGGCCGTGATGACGCCCCTTGCGGAATGTGTCCTTAGAGATTCACCTATGCAAGAGATGTCGCAACCAACATCCTTGACACCTCTAGTACTTCTGAAGCACCTAAAACTTAGGATCGAGGAGAAATCTCTTGAAGATTTGGCCAAGGAGATGACGCACCTGACCAATGAACTAGAGATGAAGTGCCCGATGAAGCTTGATCACAAGCTGAGAGCCATCATGCGTGCATACATCCATGTGGACATTGGAAGGCCAACATCACAGCATGCAAAGCTCATAGCTGAACCCCTGACTTGGGATGAGCAATAACATGTTTGGTCCCGCTATGTAGCTGTCGTTGAAAAAGTCATAAAGGACATTCCAAAGGCCATAACTAGGGAATTGCGCTTGATACCCTCACTCTATATTGCCCAATGTGAGACAAATAAAAAAAAGCTCGAAGCAATCAAATGAAAAGGAAAAGGACAAGGCAACTTTGTGCAGAAATGGTACTTTAACCATAGTTTGGCAACCAAAATTGGCCACTGACTAATGACACTCACTGAGAAAATGAAAGCCCTTTGGACATCAAGACATAATCCCACGTACGTTGCCCTGACCTCGTTAAGAGTGTTGGCAATGGTCCATGAGGTCCAGCTTTCTACCACTGTCAAAAAACATTCCTTGTACGATAAACTGCTTCTAGAAGAAGATCTATATGTGGCTAGCAGGCTAGGAGTAGGGAGCATGATACTTGATGTTAGCGCATATGTCTTTTGCCTCACTCAAGATCCTGCAATCCTAGATCTCTATGCTTCCCATCAATACAACCCTGACTTCTTCAGCCGGTTTCGTCCAAGCTTACATGACAGGAATCCTAAACAGTCCCTTGGTTCTTTACTAGAGTCAACCAAACCTCCTGAGCAAGAGAAAAACAACTCTAAACGTAACACTTGCACTGATAAGAAGCAATGGAGGCATGTTCCAACAATGGGTAAGGACAAGAGCCTAGAGCAAACGCCCTGTGACCCGGAGCAACTGCCAATGCAATCAGATGAGGGGCTAAACGTAGGAGAATTAGTTGAACATCTAGACTTTCCAAAAAGAGAGGGAGTTGTACCCTCATAACCTAGCGAGGTTGTCCAGCAGGCTACAGCCATGTCCCATGAGGATACACCAGAAAAAGAGAATACTGAGGCCCAACCAAGCACATCAACGATTGACCTAGTTCAGGCTCCTAAGTCTTTAAAGGATACCTCAATTGCCCAAGAAAAAGAGGAGAAAATAACAAAAACAACGGCAGTTGCAAGTGGCTGTAGACACCAAGAAGACTGAGACCAAGAGTGCTGAAGTGCTGAGAAATAAAGCATCGAGTCCACCCATGAATGAACCCATTGCTATCTCTCCTAATAACAGTGAAACCTCAGACACACCCGTATGTTTTGATAAGTCAAAGCAACCATTACCATCGACGGTTGCTTGCGATGCTCAATCCAGTAAGCGATTGCAAAACTTACATTAACTAATAAAGAGTGGATATAACACTGCCATAATAGGTTGACGAAACTATACTAGTCACATCCGAGGAGAACCATGACACAATAGGAGCAAAGCCTTAAGAGAAATAGAAAAATCCCGAGGATAAAAGCTATCCTAGCATTGACCAATCTTGCTCATCTAGGCCTGAGCCCCTAGCTATGCTAAAGCCTAGGGAAACTCACAGAACCTTGCATGAGATAGCAATTGAGCAAGCCTTCATAGAACATAGAAGTGTCACAGAGTGCTTGACTAAGTTGGATGCTAAACTCAAATTATTCGCACTTGTCTAAGTCCTTGCAAACATGGGCACATTTCCTAGGGAGCAGCTTGAGGAATACTTACTATATCCTCTATCTTGGAAAGAGCAAGAACATCTTAACGAGCACTATGACAAGCTCCTATATGAATGCATGCAACTCATTCTGACGAGGAAGTCGCCGAACTACCCTTAACTGTGACATTCAACGAAGTGCTTTGTCAACCGAATCTCTTTGAGATAGAGTAGCTAAAGCGACAATCAGAGGGTCGAAGTCAATTTGAAAACCATTGGTTTAAAAACCACGCTACAATGACTAAACTTGGAGCCTTGATTATGAGAGTCTCAGAGGAGCGATTGGCAAGATGGCAGTCTCAAAGAGACCCAACCTATTTGGTGCCAACTTCCTTTCGAGTACTGACTACCATTTGGGGTATGGACTTAGCCGGTACTAGCCAAGAGAACTCTCTGGTTGATAAGATTCTCACTGAGAAGGGACTACATGTTGCGAGTAGACTCGGACAAGGTACCATGCTGCTCGATATTGCAAAATATCTGTTGTTATTGAGTAGGCTGCCACGAGTACTGGATGCGTGTTTTAATCCTCATGAACTGACATGGATTCATAAACGTGTACATAAATAAACAATGAGTTTTGTAACTGTGTATAGATAATACTAGCACACACAAGCAATGATAGTCAAGTATAGGAAGAAAATTTTAGGCTTGACAAGCTGAGCTCCTCAGGTCCATTTCTCACACGCATCTAGAAGTCATGTGACCGTCCCCGCCTCCAGGTGGTGGGCATGCAGCCCTCGTTGCCGCCATTGGAAGCCCTTGCCAACACCTCTGAGAGTGTGGACGGGGCGTTGTCCCCTTCTATAGGCTTTTCCCCTTTTCGGTCTATCCTTCTGGGGACGAGCCCTGCTCCATTTAATCACAGCCAGTCCACACAACTTGGCTTGAGCGAATATCTGCTACCGGTTGGAATCTGTTCCACACTTGAGGCACGACGGGTATCATCATAGGGGCCGTCCCCTCTACAGCAAATACTGCATTCCTTGCCTCACCCTTTCTCGTCATATGCGCATGTTAATCCGCTATTTAATCCCTCTCATACGAGCAGCTCTGTCCTGCCTCAGAATCTAACCCTTGGTTCACATTTTGTAGGTTCCTCAACAGCCACCAGTCATGGAGCACCCCATGCCATTGGCCTGCAAGGAAGCTCTCCTCCGCAGAAGGGAGCACATGGCACAAGCTCCGTTGCTGGAACGCTACGTGCCCACCTTGAAGAGGTATTTGTCGAGACGAGACCCCAAGCGGAAACGCTCGGGACGTAGGCTGAATGTAAGAACTTCTCCCCAAACCAAGAAGAGGAAGGTTCAAAGAAATGCGCGGAGGGTAGCGACCCATGACGTGCCGACCTTCCACACAGACGCTCGGGAACCAAATGCTCGAAAGAGGAAAAATAAGCAAAAATCAAGAATGAAATTGGTGAACTGTTTCAGAGCATTTTTAATACGGCAGTAGCCAGGGACTACACCATTTGGATCCCGGCCAACGCCTCCATTGTCCTTAGTCCGAATCAAGATGTGCAACTCTCCCCGACTACTCATCTGGCCCCTCACATAATGGATTAGGACGAGGATTCGCATGCAGTACCTCAATCGTCTGGTTACCCGGACCCACCCCGCCTCATACAAATAGAACAGTCTCTATTTTATATAAGATGCTTACCAAGTGCTATCTTGCCGTGACTTTTAGTCTTTAGGTGGTTAAAAGGGGCAGATTCCCCAACTGTACAAACATTCCGTACCTACTTCTAATACATTTAACGTCTTTAATAAAAAAAAGAGAGATAATCAAGCACAAGTGATATGCATTGAAGTCAACACCATAGGATTTAGATAAGTGATGTCTTTTTGCGTTGCACTTGCTCATTATAGTTGAAACATGTGATTTGCATGTACTCTCATGAGTTGCCAAGTGGATATAGGACGACACAGGTCTCAGTACAAAAGCATTCAAATGTCCAAGTTACCACAAGACCACCAACCCCACAGAGAGCTATTACAGAAAAAGCAACATAAATATCAAGAACAAAGAGCCATGACGGAAGCCTCATTGCTGGAACAGAAAATCACCCTTGTAGAACGCCTACATTGCATTTGAGCATGGCCCAAAGCATAGTTATTGGCTACTTTCTCTTTCTTGGCCAAACTCTATATTTGGCTCATTGCAGTTGCTACCTCAATTGTACCGATATCTCACATGTTACAAAGAGGTTTGCAAAATCTCAAGTGTGTCTCTCCATCTCAACAACTGTTCCTCTAGCATTGAGGCTAGTAATACAATCATCGTTGTAATATCCATTTTCACAGCCTTTGGATCTTGACATTTCCCAATCCAAATGAAAGGCTGATAGCCTCAACGTATTGCAATGGTTGTATTCATGTTTAAAAAAAAAACACAACAAAAAAAAGGAAGAAAAAGAGAAGGCAAAAGAAAAAGGAAAAAGAGAGAGAAAACAAAAAGAAAAGAAAAGAATCTAAAATAAAATAAAAGAAAGGTACCCACGATCACAATACAACACCTAGGGGTCCTCAAATTAGGTATATCCAGTGACTTTGGTCGGCTTGCTCTGTCTCTAGTCCCCTAGCCCCTTACATATCTCCCACAATTGTTCAAGGCATATCAAGGGCGGGACATACCTAGGAAGCTTCTCGCCTATGGTTAGACCTGTCACCCTGAACTATTTGCACAATTTTCTTTCGCACTTCATCTCAGTAGTACCATTGCAATCAAGAGTGGTAAGCAAGGCACGAAGGACCATGGAAAGTACACCGTACTCTTTGAGTAATATAAGTAACCACTAGCTACCAAAAGCTAAGACGTCAATGAGCGCAATTATGCTACATTGTATTGTTAAAATCGCAAATGATATCTCAAGAAGCCTTCGTGTGTACTTCTTCTCAACCTCAACGACTTTTTCCACCCTCTTAAACCCTTGCTTCATCCACACATTGCTATGAGAAACCAGACCACCAATCTTCTAACTATGCAATATCTGAGTATGCAGGGGCACTCACATACTATCTGAACCACAATCTATACACAGTTTGGGTCCTCAAGTGCAGGACATTACTCTCAGCTTTCATTAAGCTTGACATGTCTCCCAAAATAATCATACTACGTCTTGTGCACACAATAAAAAGACTAGCACTAACCCCTAGGGAGAGACCATATGAGAGGTTCTCAATTGTAGGCATCGACCACTCCAACGAAAGTACCGTCAGCTCTTCATTAACACTCAACTCTAAACTCTTGTCTTTTCTTATCATGCAAGCCTACCAAAGAATCGTCATGTGCAGAATCCCCACAAACCAACACCTGTGCCAGCCATCAGTGGAATTTCCAACAACGAACAACCCTATCCCTAACTCCAACAACCCTACCCCCCGCTACCCAGACCACCAACGTGCCCCCAATGGCCTTTATCCGCACTACCACCAAAACTCTTCCAAGGCAACCATCGATGTCCCTTCCACCCACATCTTCAGTGCATGCCAAAGCTTGCTACGTACGACGGTGAGTGCTATGGGACTGGCACTCGTCTAAGATGGCATAATGTTGACCCTTAGACGAACAAGGTGGAAAATCTAGGTTTATCTAAAGAGGAAGATAGGGCCAGGGTAGAGTGAAACGGAAAACGAAGGTGCGCCAACAAGAATCTAGAAACACAAGAAGTGTAGAAAAGTCCTAAATCAAGAAGAAAGGTGCACAAGAAAAAGCGCATGTCAACACTTCTGTAAAAGAGCGCAAGGCGTACCATGATTTATTTTAAGAGCGCCGAGCTCTCACCCGTGCAATTTGTAAAGGTAGACGGGCGGCATGAAGGAAGCTAGGGAGATAGGAGGACAATGGGAAAACGGGCCTAGGCCACGGTTAGTCATGTAAAAAAGGGGATAAGGGGATGATCGCCCAAAGAGAGTTTAGGGTTTTGTATATAAAGTTGAAAAGTAAATGAGAAGCTCATTCTTGTGTGTGGCCAAAAGTAGCTCTCGTCTTCTTCTTCTTCTTGTTCTTGCTTGCTTGAGCTTGTGCTTGAGAGGGGGAGTGAGTATGTGATGGTGAGGGACCGTGGTGGAGAAGCTCTCCATTTTCTCCTCTCTTCTTCTCTTCTCTTCTCTTCTCTTCTCTTGTCTTGTCTTGGTTGCGGCAATGGAGCTTGGAGCGTGGAGCTTTAGGATGGAGCTCGCTTGAAGCTTGCACTTGGATCGTGGATCTATCGGAGTGCTCGGGAGAGGAGGCAACTCGATCGGGTATGGAGGTAAGCTCACTACACTACCCGTGGGTCTTGGCGGTTGAGCTTGAGCTCGCCTCTACATGCTCTTAAACTTTTATTTGTATGTTTGGTCTTGAATTAATGACATTTAATGGAACCAAAAACTTAACCCAATCTTTGAATGTATTCATTATATAGGTATGGGATTTATCCTTTCTAGATGCTGAAAGTAATAAATCGTATCAACCTTCTCAAGCTGACCCATTGAATTGATAAGCTGTTGTACTCTTAAAGTAAGGTTAGGGCTTTCCAGCTGAAATTTAACAAGCTACCCTTCAAGCTGGTGACTTTGGAGATTATCTGTTCCAACATATATACATTGAACATCCTCAGAAAATGAGAGATATAATGGTTTCCAAAGATTGTGGATTAGCTGCAAAAAACTTACACATAGCCTCATGATCATCCTAGGCTGGGAGAAGAGAGGTGCCTTTGATAAACGAATAATATGAGTGCACCTTCAGGATCAGTTTGAGTGATTGCTCTCATAACTTGAAATTTTCACCACTAAATGCAGATGTAGTGTATGGCTTAGTTACAAACTGTTCTAATAGTATTTTGACCTTGATTTAGCATACAACTCAGCATCAGAGGCTTGGAATGTACTAAGGAGTTAGTAGGAATTTTGACACCTCTAGCTTCAAATTCCGAAACACTAAAGGATCGATAGGCCATGCTTTCACAATTTGTATTTGTATGGAAAATCAAAATCAAATGAGCTTTTACCCTTTTGTTACACATGAGATTTGTGTTCTCGTTGAGCTGATCTTAGGACACCTGCGTTATCTTTTAATAGATGTGTTGCTCCAACCAAACTCCCCACCCAACAATGTCTTCCGCCTGGATTGACACGCAAGCGCGCCTTAAGACCAGAAGTAGGGACCGATCCCTGCCTCTATCTCACGGAGTAAATAAAATAATGTTAAAAGTAGTGCAAGTTATTTCATAAAGTCGGACTAGAGTGACTAGAGTCAAGCTTAACAGGGTCTTCTTTCCCTGCTGATTCTTCCAAGCCTATTCCCTTGGCTGTAGTTTTGTTAGATAGTAGATAGGGACAATGGAAATCTCATTAATCCATTCATGCGCATCACTAATTAGATGACGAGGCATTTGGCTATCTTAAGAGATTCATAGTTACTCCTATCGTTGACCTGTGCTTGTTGAATTTCTTCACTTTGACATTCAGAGCACTGGGTAGAAATCACATTGCGTCAACATCCGCAGGGACCATCACAATGCTTTGTTTTAATTAGACAATTGGATTTCACTTGTCCATATTTCTAAGATGGTTGTTCATTCTCCTTGTTGGGGCAACTCGGACAGACCCTCGACAGCCTCCGAGGTTAAGAAGCAGACCCTTAGACCCAGCCCTCAGAGCCAATCCTTTTCTCAAAGCTATGGATCTGTTTTGCCGACTTTCCTTACCTACATTGTTCTATTGATCAGAGACTGTTCACCTTGGAGAGTTGATGTGGTTATGAGTATGACTGAGCGTGATTGGCATTCGCTCCTCCAGATTTTCACGGGTCGTTGGGGGTGCATTGGACACTGCGAGATATGGGGTACTTTACTAGCCACTGGATCCTATCTCTGGGTGATCCGATTTCAAGGTGGACGGACTGTTAAAAAAGAAAAAGAGAACTCTTTTTGGGGCCCTTGCTAGTGTCTTCGGATTTGGTCATGTTGTTGTCCACAGCCACATCCTGGTTTGAGAATATTAGTCTGATTCCCTTTCGATGAGCGGTGCGCATTGTGTCCTTGACATAGGACTGCCCCATCTTTTAGGATCGACTAACCTATGTCTAATTGCTGTTCACATGGAACCTTTTTCACTTCGGTCTGCAAAGTTCTCATTTGACTATTTACTACTACCACCAAGATCTACATTGGGGGCCGTTTCACTCCGGCTTGCGCTCAACACTGTGCCACGACCCCCATGCCCTCCTACTCAACGAAGCGTCGCACTCGCCCCGATGGCTGGGTATAGGTCACGTGCTTTAGCGCCATTCATTTTCGAGGCTAGTTGATTCCGCATCTGAGTTGTTACACACTTCTTAGTGGATTTCAACTTTCATGACCATCGTCCTGTTGTCTTAATCAATCAATATCCTTTGTGGGATCTAGGTTAGCACGTAGTTCGGCATCGTAACCTAGCTTTTGGTTCGTCCTGGATCGCTAGTTCTGCTTACTAAAAATGGCCCACTTGAAGCTCGCATTCGGCATCGCGGTTCAAGAGAGTTATCTTCAAATTTGTCCATCGAATTTTGATGGACTAGTAATTGCCTTAAACACTAAGGTGGTGCCCCAAGCTTTGATGGTTGAGGAATTTTGTGCACTACTGATAGAGGAGGAGTTGTAGTCGAGTAGCAACAATGGAGATGTTCCATTCTCCGATAATGTGAAAGGCAAAGGTGGTTTATTCTCCAATGGTGACAAAAAGAAGAAGGGTGGTAAGAAAAGGTCTAAAGGAGAGTGCATTTATTGCAAGAAGAAAGGATATGCAATTGCAGATTGTTGTATCAAGAAGGTAGATAAAAGGAATGGCACTCTGAAAAGTAAAGGAAAGGAGACAAGTGATATGGCTGAAGCAAAGTTGGAGTTATTCATGGTGACCATTGAGAAAGCGTGTTCCTTAGCGCAAGATATACCATTGACTCATGGGTATTAGATAGTGCCGACACTTGTCACATGACCAACAAGAAAGGTTTATACAGTTCTATATAGCCTCTAAAAGAATCTCTCACTATGGTAGTTGGGAACAATGCAAAATGCCCTGTTGAGGGCACATGTACTATTTCTTTTGTTGTTGCAAATGGTGAAGTAAAAAAGCTTTCAAATGTGTTGTATGTTCTAGAGATTAAGAGAAATGTGCTATCGGTTGTCTCTATAACTGATCTTGGCCATGAATTGAGGCTCGTCAAGAAAGATGGAGAAATTCTCGTCAATGCTGACAAAGTTGTTGGCAAGGGAGAAAGGAGCAATTTGTATGAGGTAAGTGCTCTTATAGCCACTATTGGAGTGGGCATAAGGACCACCAATGTTCGACATGCTAGGCGTGAAACATGCTTTAAACTAGAGGTGGCAATGCCATGTTGCAGGGTAGAACTAGGTAGGCAGAAGGCTTGGAGACCCAAACATAGTAGTGGCAGCAGAGGAGATGAGTTGGACAGGAGTGATGACTAATCTGAGTGAGGATTGAATGGGGGAGATTGGGAGGAGAGTAAAGAATGCAAACAACATGCCCTACTTATAGTAGATTTGGGAGCATAATGAGATGTTAATGCATCTAATGACTTTGGTCGCTCAAGTCCCCCTCTCAAGCTCAAAAAGGTGCCCTAAGAGGGGGGAGATATTTTCCACCCTTGTACTCAATAGGATACCCAAGTAAGGACAACTATGTGGCGAGGTAGTTTATGAGGAGTGAAACACTTGTAATCCAAGAACTCCACCTGAGAGGAAACTTGTGATGAGGAATGACAATAGACAAGGTGATAGCTGAGGGTGGCTTAATAACTCAATCTTGTAAGAGAAACCACTAGTTCCATATCCATTGTAGCGAGAATGCCAAGGCATGGTCATGTGGATGAAAGTCCAGTAATTGAAAACTCCAAGAAAGATCATCAGTGATAGTATTCGAGCTGAATACCTATGAGACCAGACTTGCCTGTGTATATGCTGAATGTATACATCCAGTGTTCATCTGTCATGAAGATTAAGTCTGTTTTACTCTCAGTTGGAAAGATGTGCCATGAATCTCTAGAGGACATTAGAGTGGACTGTTTTGGGAAGCTTGGACAAGATTTGGAGCATGAGCAAAGTGTGCGTGTAGATTTGAAGCATGAGCAAAGGGCGCCTATGGGACTGGGAACAGCAAGTGAAAAAGCACTCTGTTTGCATGGTTTAGTAAGGGTTTTATGGTGAAAAAACAAGGAATCAACAGGGAGAGAGGCCAGCCTTGATAATAGTGGTCTGATGCATGAAGAATACTACTTCTGTGGACTGAATTGAACAGGGTTTTTATGCAGGCCACTGCTGTTCATAGAGATCTCTCTCTGTTCTATGCCTGAAGATTGTTCTTGGCTGTCCTGAATCAAAGGTTTTTAGGACTGTTTTGATGTATCTTGCTCTATTGCTGCAATAGGATGCAAGATTGATATTTTGGGCTAAAAGAAAAGTATTTTGAGAACCCAAAACAGGGATTTTTATGTTTGTATGGGCTGCATAGGATCTGGACTGTTCTTATGAACGCATGGGCCTATTTTTGAGCTATGGATGCATTGTTTCTTGTCGAAACTCATGTATGGTTATTCAAATGCATATGGGGTGAATATATTTGGGTTTATACTAAGCCATAGCCTCAGATCTTGGTCTACATGCTGTGTATGTGTTTCGCACAAACGTTTATGCCATACTTATAATCTGCAGTTGGGATTCAGCAGATGTTGGTTTCTAATTGTTTCTTATCATCTTCTTCTACAAAATTTCATTTCTCTGAGCTACAAACTCTTCTTATTTAACTCTTTGCGGCTTTCGGCCATCACGCTAAATCCCCTGACAGCGTGCTGATCCATAGCACCACCATTCTAGTGGAATGCCAAGGCATGCTGATTTGTAGCACTAGTGTGAGCAAACCTGATGGGAGGGTGGGAGGGAGAAGAAGGCAATGGTATCTCCTTGACGACTAGTAGAATAAAGAATCTGGATTCTAAGAAAATGTTGCCGCTTCCCACAACGTTTGTTTGTCTTCACGGAGCCTATAAAGAATTCTATTTCTCCTTAAAAAGAAATATTAAGAAGAAAATGTTTTAGAAACATGTGATCAACACAAGGTAGTAGTTGAAAAAAAATAGAAAGGGTAAAAGAATAGCTAAAAAGTGTATATTCCTATGTCTACCATTGGGCCCATTTTTGCAAGAAAATGATAAATTTTAGTACTCCTAGTCAAAACCATCTTTTAAAAAAAACTATCATACTAAAATTCCACGAAAAATACCTTGCTATATATAATATGTATTTTTAAAAGATAATTGTAATCAAATAAAAATTGTTAACATTTTCAAGAGCTCCAAATAGTATTGCTAAGTACTGCTTTGACCAATTTTCATGTCCTTTTGAAAATCCAATTTCACTACACAATGAAATTTCACTTGGAATTGATTTGAAATCCTTTCTTCTAGTATCTAAAAATATTTAGCTCTTGGGGCACCTTAAGTGATACCATGTGGAGAAAGCACAAAAAGACCCTAGCGATGTCCTCAAGTTGCAGAACTTCCTCAATCAGAGAATCAGTTCACTTTGCCCTAGTTATTTTAAAAAAATGAATCATGTAAAATACAGGATGAACTCAGATCTCTAGAGGTAAATCAAGCTCGTAGGATACGCTACTTATCTTTTTGGTAATCTTGAAAGGATTGCAATACCTCGAGGATAACTTATAGCACTTGTTGGTAGTCATTGAATTGGAGTCCTTGGAACTTTAAGGTAAAACCACATGCCCTCCTGGAGCTCTCGAGGATAACGATGTTGGTTAGCATAAAATGTAGCATGATCTTGGGTTTTTTAATGCTTTCCCTTGCAATCGTTAACATATCTTGCATATTGTGTAGAAAGATAACCATGGAGTGCATTTTCAAACCCTTGAGCTTGACGGCAATTAGTGATTTCAGCTCATAACCATATATCAGAGTTACACTAGTACCACCTATGAAAGGGTTCATACTATACGACTTTAGGTATCGTACCTTACGTATTAGCAGCATAAGGTTCCAACTTAATGGATACTTCTTTTCCCGCTCGAACCACACTTTGGGATAAGCTAAATGGTTCTTACACTAATATGATTCTCCCACGAGACTAGGTTATTTGAGATTCAAACAATTTCTCTACCTTATTTTGTCAAAAAGAATTGCAAGATAGATGGTGACACCAGCAAGTGGAGACTATTGCCAAGATGTGAGAAGGCCGAAAACACAAGCAGATTGATGCCACCTGGTGGAGAAGATCAGTCGCTAGCTATCAGATGATGACGCGAGCAAGGTGAAGCCTCCATACGTAGCTTGAAAGGTAACAGGAATAGGGTGCCTAAAGGAGAGGGGAAAGGGTGACCACGAATTGCGGTGCTCCCGTAGGGGTATAGGCAAGAGTGGAGAGAAGAGGGAAGAGTGTCAGAGTGATGGAGGAAGAGGAGTGAAGAATAATTGAAGTGTTAGTAGAATGAATGAAGTGCTTGTCTATTTATAAGCATGAGTTGTCTAGGGTGGTGCACCACTGAGTGGGCCCCACTGACGAGATGACCAAAATGTGGACATCAACCCTTTTTGGGGATGTCCATGCGAAACCCTAAATGAAGTGTGTAAACTAAAGAAGTGATTTTTCCACAGAGGCTTCATCCTCTAACTCATTTTGTCCAAGCTTATAGGGCTCATCTCCTTGGGTTCAAAGGTGTAGCCAATGACTTCATTGCTGAAGTGCACTTGGTTCCTACTTTGGTCATTAGGTTGGGATAGGGTGTGGCCTTGGATCGAAACCAGGGGTTGCTTCATCCTTAGCCACAAGTTTAGCTTGGGGGTTTTTGGAGGCATCCTCATTCTCATCTCTCATCTTGGCTATAGCAGCTTGTCTCCGTTTCTTGGCATTTGGTTTTGCCACCTTGTTCTTCTCCTCTTGTTCTTCCTTCTTTTTCTCTATCTTTTCTTCACCTCCTCGGCCTTGTTTGCCTAGATCTATCTTTTGTTTCTCTTTTTCCTTCTTAAGTCTAGCTTATCTTTTATCTTGTCTTCTTTGGCCTTCATGCCTAGATCTATCTTTTCTTGCTCTTCTTGTCCTAACCTATCTTCTTGCTTCTCATTTTCTGGGCTCTCTAGCTCTCCACACTCTTTGTTCTAAGTTGGCTCCTCTGCCTGTGTTCATTCTTCTTCTGAATTTTTATTCTTCTTGTTTTCCTCTACTAGTTTCTTCTCTTCTTGCTCTATCTTTTCTTTCTTACTCATCTTCTTCCTAGCTAACTCTACTTGCTCTTCTATTTCCTTTTTTTCTTCTTCTCTTTTCTTCTATCTTCTCTATGGCTCCATTGAACAAGTCTTTTTCCTCTTCTTAGTATTATGAACCTTTATGGGACATCAAGTCATAACTTGTCATGAGGCATAAAAATGGCACAATGGAAAGGCATACAAAATGAGGAATCCTTCGCATTCATGATATAGAAAGATACAACATTAAGGCACATTTTAGAACTACACTTGCATAATGCCGCATATATGAGGGTTCACCATTGAGCTTAGGGAATCACATGTAGAAGCACAACCCAAGCAGAGCTTGAGTGACTACTATTCCTTATATAGGTGCATTTGTAGGCATCCTCACAAATGGAATCTTTAAATCTTTTATGAATTGGATGAGAAACGATGACTAAGGCACATCTTGGTTTTAGTTTCTTAACCCCCTTGTCAAATTGTGGAAGGACATTGAGGAAGCCTTTCAAGCTACACGTAAAGAGGACTGTTATACCTAAGAGGCTTGGCATCCTCCTACCCCCATCATGTTTGCACCCTTATATCTCCCTCGAACTTGACTAAGATTGGCTTTTTGAACAATGCAAACACACTCTCACCACCCCATCCTGTCCCCCATGGGTCCATAAGTTCCCTGGAGATTGGCACCTTGCACCACAAGTAGACTGTAGCATTTCCTGGACTGGCCCTCTAATAGCAAGGAGGGGATGTTAGCCACAAACACATGGCTACAAGGAAAAGAGTGCTATCTTAATGTATTAACCATAACCATGAATGGCCTTGTAAACCACTAATCTCGACCTCAAAGGCCTTGTGAATAACAAGCAATAATTGGGTATGAACCACCTTTGAGCAAGGGAGAAGTTGTAACGGGGATGTGTATTTTTTATGGTTAGCTTTGGAATTATTAAGTTGTACACATGTGAGGTGCACATGTGGGCGCAAGAGGATGCCACATCACAATCCGATTCAGCCACCATAATGCCCACTCTCTCTTGGTTCGTCTCACAGCAGAGATTTGAGAACCAGCTCCCCCCCCAAACTGTTGAGAAAAACAAACCCCCTCTCTCTCTCTTCCTATTTTCTTTCTGCCCCCAAGTGGCACCTAACACACAGCTGTAGCAGAGAATCATTTCTATTCCGTTGCAATAACAACTACAGCAGTGAATCGGTCTTCAATTCTCACATGGCACCTAAGACTCAAGCTGCAGCTGTGAGAGTGCGCAATGGAAGAAGGAACACAAACACAAAGAGAAGAAGACAGTAGGAAGATGAAGGAAGAAATAAATATGCACTGACTGAAATAAATACTGAATAACAACAGGACTGATCAGTCCCTGCACACAGCCCGAGGCATCAGTGAGGGCACTAGATTTGGTTGGAAATGATGATGACAGCAGCAGCACTGGAGATAGAGGAGTATGCACATAGTCAGAGGAGCAGCCTGCAAGAGATGATGGCCAAAGTGTGGAGGGATCAACTATAAATAGCTGCAGTTCCCCCAAATCTGGCCAACCTGCAAAAAGGTCGATACCAAGCCCTAGGAGCTTGCTTCAAGCCATAGAAGAACTTCCGTAACTTGTAAACATGGTCCTCTTTCCCCTGCATAAATGGGCCAATGGTGTTGGGCAGCCAAAGCCAAGTTAGCTCGAATAGTGGACATCTGAGTTGTTGGTGTGAAAGTCTCAAAATAATCCAAACTTGCTCACCGAGAGAATTCCTTGGCAACAAGCAGTGCCTTATGCTTGTCCAAGGTTCCATCTGCAAGATAATTGGTCTTGAAGATCCACTTCACACCAATCAACTTCCGCTTCTTCGAACGAGGAACCAACTCCCAAGTTTGGTTCCATTTGATAGAATCAAGCTTAGCCTATATAGCAGTGCGTCAAAGATCTTGTGCACGAGCCTCATCAACTATAGTCGACTCACGGTCCTAGAAATTTTGAGACATAAGGGCATAGTTCCATAGACTAAACTATCTTGTTGGGCCTATAACCTAGATGACTTGCTTGGGCCCAGAAGCGTCTTAGAAAACTAGGTAATCCTTGAATCTTGCATGAGCCGTTAATACCACCGAGCAATGGGGATAGGCTTATCCTGTTGTGAAGGAGACCGAGAAGCCTCTGGTACTTGTAAAGCACGTGTCTTTGGAAGGGACTCCCCCTCACTAAGGGAAGGTGGATTCTCCTCATTCGATGAGGAAGACTCTCCTTCTGACGGCTCAATCCCCCTAGAGGAAACCTAAGGAGACGAGGAAGGGGTAATAATACTCAATGATGTAGTAGATGAAGGAGCCATCAAGGGTGGAAGGGGAGAAGGTGAGGGGGAAAGTGAAGGAGGGAGAGGTGTCGTGGATGAGAAAGGGGTGCCAAGGTATAACTTGGAAGAAAGGGAAGGGGTTGATGGTTTGGGGGGGGGGGAGGGAATTAGTCGAAGACGAAGAATCTTTTGTAACAGAAAAACCATCAATCAAATCTTCGGAGGCCACAACCTCATTGAAGATCACATCCCTACTCACCTCGATCTTTCGAGTTGTCAGGTCCTAGAGCCGATAGCCCTTTGTGGTCGTACAATAACCAATGAAGATAAGCTTCTTTGACTTGGAATCGAGTTTCCTCCGTCTTTTCTTATTGTCCACATGGACATGTACCTCACATCCAAAGATTTGAAAGTGGGAAACTGAAGGCTTCTTCCCAAAGAAGGCCTGGGAGAAAGTCATATCTTGCAATGCTGAAGTAGGTGATCTATTGCGGATATAGACCGCAATAGCCACAGCCTCACCCCATAAGGAATGGAAAAGTCTCTTGTGTGGAATATCGATCAGGTCATCTCAAGGATGGTTTGATTGGCACGGTCCACCACACCATTTTCGGATGGTATGTTTGGATTGGAATATTCCACCTGAATACCTTGATCCATGCAAAACTTCGAAAATAGGTTAGAACAAAACTCGCTGCCATGATTAGCTTGAACACATTCCACCTGCAGAAGCAAGAGTACACTTCGCTTTTGTACTCCAATAAATACGGCCACACGTAATGACAAGAATGTCTTCGTACGATTTAGTACAAAAAAATAGGCACTTTTTGGCCACTCTTCTTCAAGTCTACATTTTTCTTTTTTTCTTTCTTATTTCTCTCTTCCCCAAGCCTCTCTCTCCCTCTCTAGCTTCTCACACCCTCTTTCTCTCAAGCCTCTCATCTCTCTCTCTCTCTCACACACACAATCCTCTCTCTCTCTAGCCTCTCTTTCTCAACCTTCTCTCTCTCAAGTCACTTCTCTTATCTATATGATCATTCATGCATGATGTATCCACTTCCATCTATGTAGTTGTAAGTTGTAGGTAGCAATAACGCATATTGCGCATGCATCATTAGTTTTTGGCATGTTATCCTCAAGTATTTATCTTATATACTCTAATAGCATTGCTATATAGACTTGAAACATCTATTCTATTATCTTTAGTCCAAAATAATGGAGTTAATTTTTTTTTTGTACTAATATCATACCGTACCTTACAAAATCTTAAGGTACCATGTAGTACCGTATTTTATCGCACCATACCGTATCATACCTTTCGTACCTGACAACTATGCATAATGACTAAAGTCATCAATAATCAACATAAGGTACTTGGCCTTCCTAATGTTGAGAAACCACTCTTTCAATCTAGTCACTTCAATTAGGGTTTCATCATGATCAGCCCCAAAAGGGGCTAGGCACCCACATTCTAGGGCGCCATCCTAGAGTGATTAGTGGGTTGCCATCCTAGAGTGATCAGTGGGGCACCACCCTAGATAGACTGGAGCCTATATATAGGCTATTCCTCACTCAGTTCATTTTATATCTTGGTCACTTTTTCTCTTTTGAGCTTTAGGTGCCATCACCCTTTGTGTTTGGAGCATCTTCTACTTGGCGTTACCATCCCTTTGCTTAGCATTAGCACCCTTCTCCTTCAGGATTCACCTTCACTTGCGATTTTCAGCCTAGAGATCTCCTCCATATGTGGCATCACCTTCCCTAGCCAGGCATCAACATCTTTGTGCTTGGCAACACCCCACCTATGGCGTCAATTTTTGCAGCCCTAGGTACTTGCGTTTTTGGGTTGACAGGTCTTCACATATTGCATTTACCCTCCAAGTGGTTGCCCCTTCACCCCGCGATCTCCATCTCATTACGTGTGAGCTCACACAAGCTGTTGGCATCCATGTTTGTAGCCCTGGCCTCATCTCTTGGTGTACGAGGATTGCTCTTGGCTCCCTCAACAACTGGTGATCATCTTCTTTCTCCTTGATGGCATCAGAGGATTGCGCTTCGCTCCTTCAACAATTGTTCTTCACCTACCAGTGAATACCTTGATAGCCCACTACTTGGAGGATTGCGTTTTGCTCCCTTCATTGTGTAAATTTCCCATAGGTGCTAATGCCCGAGTCAGATAGGACAATACAATCATCTATTGAGCTACCGCTCCGCTGTACTAGCTTTTCTTCTCATAGCATGATTCAGTGCATCATCACCATGTTCTTCTTGTGTTTTTGAGTTTGTTTTCTCTCTCAGTGTTTGCCGTATACACTCTGTGTTTCTCCTCGCAAATCCTACTGTCTCTCTGCATTGTCGCATATCAAGGGAGGCTGTGCCCATAGGTCTGCAAAGGTTGGTATGAACCAACTCAAGTGTTGGGATGTAAAGGTCCTTTTTTCACCTCCATGTATTTTACACGTGTATTGTTATGTTGTACATGTGAATGCACCCTTACGGGCCCTAAGTATAAATACATTTTATTCTTTGTGTACCAACACATTGTTGGTACACCCAAATCAGCTCGTACTCTCTCTGACACTCACTCTCGCTTACCTGCTCACTTCTCTGCTGCAAATCTTCACGCTTCCGCTACCCACGCATGCCAACAACTGGTATCAGAGCTTCGGCTAAGGTGCTCGCGCTCCTTGGAGTTCGTGCGAGACATCTCCAGTGTTCGCTCGTGCGAAATCGACAGGTCGTTTTGGACTTGGCAGGCGAAGACAGGTCGTGTCTGACCAGGCGACTGCAGGCGACAGCTCACACAGGTCGTGCCTGACCAGGCGACTGCAGGCGACAGCTCACACAGGTCGTGTCTGACCAGCGACAGCTCACACAGGTTGTGCCTGACCAGGCGACTGCAGGCGACAGTTTCCTTGCAGGCGGCAGGTCACGAAAGTGAAGCGACAGCTGAGGCGACAGTTTTCTTGCAGGCAGCAGGTCAAAATCGTCAGGCGATAGCTCACGCAAACAGGCGGCAGTTAGATTTGACCTGCAAAATCAGGTCACCGCAGTTTATTTGATCCTTTGTGTGATTTTTCACACTAACACAAGCCCCGGTTCATGCGCGCAGGCACAGTTTGCAGATTTGTGCAATTTTGAGCCTGGAAATTTGGGGCTTTTCCCAGATTTGATGTTGTTTATGCTTGACAGTGGCATCTGTGTCAGAAATTGCAGACATTGTGCGCATTGACCTCAATTAAATTGGGGATTTTGCCAAATTTGTTGGAATTTTGCTCATCCGAGTAAAATTTCTTGGCATTGGACCAATAAAAATTGGGGCTTTTCATGTATTGGTTTAAATTTTGGGGTAGCAGAAGCTGCATTTTGCAGCTGCCTGGCTTGAACAGCAGCATATTTTTTTTTGGAGAAAAGAAAGATTGTATCAATGACAGCTCAAATCCCCCTTAGGTAAAAACAAAGTACAATGAAGGCTGTGTAAAGAGCAATTGAGTACATCATAAATACAATGGCTGAGTCATAAATACAATGGTACCAATCTGGTGGGCTATAGTGCTGTACCATGTGAGGGGCTATGTGAAAGAAGGTGCTAGAATCCCATGTCTGCAAGAAAGCATCTCTCCTCATTCTCTCAGAACCACCTTGCAGCCTCTCCCATCTTCCAGGGAGAGTATGGATGACATCTGTCCAAATCCTAGAAATAGTCTCTACAGAGGAAACATCTTGGGGGTCTAGAGGATGGCTATACCTCACAGTTGAAGGGTACCAAGTGATGATAATCAACTCCCATTTGTGATGGTTTCAATGAGTTGAGTGTGCTTGTGATAATTTGAAGTGGGGATCCTATTCAAATGTGACTAACAATATGGAAATAGTTGCTTCCTTGAACATCCTCCAATTCGCATGCTGAGCCTGTGTCTGTGACCCAAGCTATTACCCCTTAAGTTGCAACTATTGACTCTTGTGTGCCATGAAATGCCATTGTGAGGCCTCTCCTCCAACCTCTTGAGCTCCAGGACAATCACATAGACAATGCCAAACTCTCTGCTAGCTCAACACATCTGGCAAATGTGGCTGAGGTCTTGCCATGACTAAGCCATGTGCCAACTATACTTTGTCTTTGGCAATGAGAAGTGGCTATTGGTATTGTTTTGATCTTGCTCATTTGAGTCCTCCCTAGCTCATTGGGGTAGCTGTAGAGAGCTATGTAACATGTTATGTGAAGGAATGAGTCTTTCCAAACCCACTCTCTTAGATCCCACTATAATCTTTGAAGAGGCCTCCTTTGATAAGCCTAGTCTCTCAATCCATCAATCAAGCAAGTGGTTGGATTTGGGTCATTATATGGTCTCCTCTCATAGTGTGCCACTACTGATCCTCTGTCTAGAGCAGCTTGTAAACTTTGCCTGATCCTCTCTGAAGGCAATCATCATTCTCCGATATGGAAGTGAAGATTTTGTCTTTGCTAGCTGTAATGACCCTAATAAGGATGTCCCCTTTAGAGAAGAGACCTACCTAGGTTTGAGAATCAGTTACATTTGACCTGCACTTCAGGGGGACTCTCTTTGATATTATTTCTACTATAACTCATCCACCTCTAAGACCATGTAGTCTCTACCTCTATATTTCCTGTGGTAGCTTTTGACAAGCAAACCAGTCTCCCATTGAGAAAGCAACTTGCATTGAGAATCTCCCCATCCAAGTGTGTGACCAAACTCTGCTATGGCAACTATGAATCTGACCTCAAAGTTTCTCCCTAGTTGTCTGTTCATACCTTGAAAAATCTAGTGAATGTTGGGTTGCCATGGTCCTCCAAGCGTAGGTGTATAAACAATAGCCTCCATAGCAAAAGTTTCTTCCAAGGCTCCTCACCCAGAAGAAGACCCTTGAAAATGTGGAATAAGCTGCCTTTGCCCTGGCCAGGCTTCTGTCTCTTACTGACCAAATATAGTTTTAATGAGGGGTTTCATTTGTTGGGAGCTTGGTGGTTGCCTCATGGGGCCCAATAGGAGGTTCAGTCTGATGCTCAAGTGAAGAGCTGCCAACTGTTGCTCTGAAGTATAGTCAATCCCCACATGGTACCCAAGATATCTCACTAGAGTCCCTTGGGGAACCTAGGTGAAGTCCTCACAAGGTCTCCAGTTTGGCTGTTTAATGTCACATACTAAAAAGCCGTATGACTTATGTCAATTAAATAAAGCACTTAATGCTATGCAGAAGATCTCCACAGGTGCAACAAAGGCCTTAAAGTTGCTCTCATCCTTGTCTTGTTGTGTGTCCTCTACAAGCTCTGCATCAAGGAGCTTCTTGAGTTCAAGGATGGACAACATGAAGCTTGCAGAAGCAGAATCTTGGACTCGCACGAGCAAATTATGATTTTCTGCTTCCACAGTTGAAAGGGGATTATCTGCCAGGCCAATCACTCGTATTCCCAATAAGAGATCCGGCAGGTATTCTGGTAAATTTGGCCTTTGGGTGGTTTATGATTCTGTGTGTTAGACACATGGGGTGAACCTATAAACACGGGTTTTTCTTTCTCGTACTTTGTTGTAGCCAGAGTCCCAGCTATTTGCTGATCAGAAGGCCATAGATGTGGTGGTCTTTTTCTCATAAGAAGGAAGTTTGGCTTTTACCAATCTTTTGTTTATTTGACTTAAAGAAAGAAATTAGAATAATGCTGCATGATGTTGGAGTGTGAGTAATCTCTGTCAAATTTGGGCAATACATGAGTATAAATATTCCCTTTTTATCCTTCAACTTGCTTATGGGAAAACCATGTTGATGTGACAGGTGCCAAGAGCACAGTTGATTCTGTTACTCGCCATCTTCGACTTCTGTAAAGTTCGAAGTCTGATATGCTATATATGTAAAAGAGTCTTGCCTTATCAACTTAGAATGATTTTTGCAATGATGTGCTAGAATGACTACAAAATATGAAGCAGGATTAGCAACGCAGAGCAAGGAGTCCCCCCACCATCAAGCACTTATTGGTGAGAAAAAATTTAGTGAATTGGATGTGACTTTACCTGTAAATGACATTTTCAAATCGTTCCTTGTCCATCTCTAAACATAATCAAAGTTATGATCCCTTGGTCCTCTATGAAATTGTTTTCATCTAACAATGCTATAATTAGTTCAGGGTATGCCTATGGTGCCAATTGGTTGCATCTCCTGTCATGCGTTCAGAAGTCCCCCTTCATATTGCGCTGTCTTTATTGGAAGCCATTCAATGTGGAAGTTTTTAAAACAAAACCACCATAATTACCAGCAAGTATGTGGTGGGTGGGTGTTATAGAGGGAAAGCCCTTCATTCTTTCAGCATGCGGTCACTGCCTGAACTGCATTTCTACAATTTGTTTGTTTGTGTTAGATCGAATCTTTCACTTAGGGTTTGGTCATTTCCGTGTTGGACAGGGGTGTGCAAGTTTCCTACAATGGATCTTTTGGTTGTTAGACAATACAAGGGCAAGGTATGCTGTGTGTCTGGAACCAACAGGTTGGAAGCTCCAGCTTTCCTTGTGGACAAGTCCTTAGTGTACAGTCATTGCTTGAGTAAAGTTATGTTTGATGCCATGAGGATTGCTGTTGTGGATTAATATGACTCTTCACATTACATGAGGATTGAAGCAGATCGGATCATCATTGATGGAAGCTCCAGTTTTCCTTGTGGACAAGTACTTAGTGTACAGTCATTGCTTGAGTAAAGTTATGTTTGATGTAATGAGGATTGCTGTTGTGGACAAATATGACTCTTCACATTACACGAGGATTGAAGCAGATCACAAGGAAAGTCCTTAGTGTACAGTCATTGCTTGAGTAAAGTTACGTTTGATGCCATGAGGATTGCTGTTTTGGACAAATATGACTCTTCACATTACACGAGGATTGAAGCAGGTCGGATCATCATTGATGGAAGCTCCAGCTTTCCTTGTGTACAAGTCCTTAGTGTACAGTCATTGCTTGAGTAAAGTTATGTTTGATGCCATGAGGATTGCTGTTGTGGATAAATATGACTCTTCACATTGCACGAGGATTGAAGCAGATCGGATCATCATTGATGGAGTGCTTAGAGAGACCCTGAGAAGAGGGAATGTGATCCTTATGCTATATGGAGGTTTGAGATGGAAGAACATTGAATCTGGCAGATCTACAACAGTAATATAAGGATACTCTCTCAGGTGAGGGATTTGGCTAATAAGTGTATTATAATCAGCATTTTCTTCCAGGCATGTTGGAGAGTTAGCTTAACAACTTTGAGATTTAGGGTTAAGAATACGAGTGAGCTTGTATGTGCACTGGAGTGTTGTCCCAGACATCTAATGAAGCTTTTCTTTTTAAACCATAACAAGTGGCAACTTCCCACTTATTGATGTGGTGAGGAAAATATCAGTGGACACAGACTCACATAGTGGACAAAATCTCACATAAATGAGCATAAATATTCAAGAGTGTCAACAAGATACACCCCCTATTGACCATAATGGAAAAAGTGTTGGCTCAAGGAAACTTCAAGCGGATGGTGAGAATCTACAGCTTCATTAGACACCGTAATATGCACTCAAAAAACTGCATTGATGCAGGAAGAGCAGAATAGAATTAGACAATGATATGGGGCAAAAAGAAGTACAAACCATCCTTAGAACTGATGGTAGTACCTTAACAAATAACCATTGTGGTATGTACTTAAGCACTTAGTGAAGTCAAGGGGATTGGATTATACCTTCATTTTAGTCATTGGTGATCCAAACAAGTGAACTACTAGCAAAGTCTTATGAACCTAACAAGGACATGCTTGATTGAACCAATGAGTAAACACGTTAAACAAGTGATATTTGATGTATCCCAATTGTGTTAGTGTTTTCAGGGTAGAGCTACAAAAACTCTTCAAAGGTGTTATCATCATTTGCTAGTTGTGACTATTACCAATCAGCCTCCCCAAGAATTCATACAAAACTGCACAAGTGTGCGTGAGCATTGCCCTTTCAAGGATTGTCCTTTCTCATTGAAAATTTTCTATTATTTTTGCTTGATTGAGGATCTTAGGCTTTGTTGCTTGTTGGTTAGGCTTAATTATTGCTTGTTGGGTAGCCTTTGTTGTTTGTTGTCTTGTATTCCATGGGTACTTGAAACACGCTTGCTTGTTGTCGTGCACAATAGATGAGCTTTGATAGAAAAGTTGTGCGTGTGCTTGTATGGACATATAACTTAGTAATGCTTTTTACAAAGTTTGAATGTGCATGACATATGTAATGGATTCATCTAATACTTGGCATGGGTTGCTAAGATTGAAACTTGCATTAGTATAACTTTTCATCACAATGTTGGCTTCTTGCTCACTTAAAGCATCATAAGAAACAATAGTATGGGTAGAATCTTGTGAACGAAAGGTGATACAATTTTTTTAAATTATAGTGATATTGGGTCTTTTAATACATTGGATTGAAGCTAAGAGAATATTTAGTATTTTTCAAGCAACTTAAGTGAATCATATAATCCACATAAAGAGCTTATTATGGTTCTTGATGCCTCACAAAACACTAAGCTAAGACAATAGTCACTATGTTTGCAAGTTATAAAAATGAATCTTACAATCCATTTGCAAAGCTTTTTAAGGTTGTTCTTTGACACCTTTCTAGAAGTTGGCAAACAAACGATGTAGTTCGAAGGGAAAGAAAATCCACTCTAAGATGGATGGGATGTAACTTAAGGGGTCCAAATACTATCTCCCCTCTCAATAGGATAGTGCATTTCATTGTTAAAGAGACGTTTGATCTAGGATGGAGGGGCCAATTGTAAAATGGGTGTGAAAAAGGAAACACCTTGGGGCCATTTTTGTGACAAAAAGGGGAATGTCAAGAATCTTGCTTGGTGATTTGCTAAAAAGTGTCAAATTACTTGCTCACAAGTGAATTTCTTTCTTGAGAAAGTTCCTAATACTTTCAATTTTTTAATTAGAAAAACCAATACTAGGTTGATTCAATGTTGATGTCACCTATACATTCATGTTCATATCTATAAAAAAAAAGGAAGGGAAAATGTAAAATCCTCCCAACAATACATCCTTTGCATTAGGTATACCATCACTAGCCCCCTTACGTTAGTACATCTTAGTGGCCTCATCAACTTTGCATGCATTGGTTGGGATGACTCCTTATTTTGGCTTGATAATTGACTTTGCTATCAATACTAGACCGGCACTCTTGAATACCATCAATTTGTAGCACCAAACAGAATTATGAAATTATGGTTGTACAAGTGTTCTCATATACTTTTTAAGTATGTTTTTTTTCGCATTCTTTAACGATTTGAAAATGGACTATGTATTGTATCTCCTTATTTCAAATACTAAAGTTTATTTCATCAAGGAGATAACTATTCAACCTCAACTATATCATCATTATCATACCTTGCTTGATGTCCAGTGGCATTGACATAGTAGTGCATAAGCTCCTGGCCAAAGGTAGCTCTTGGCCTACTAACAGTGGATTGGATTTCATGCATATTCTCTCCCTATCAAATATTGTTCTCAATGAGAAAGTATTGCATAGACAAGCTAATTAATCTTAGATGTCATTGGAGTTTGACCAATAGTAGATGGTGCCCCCATGGGATGGAAGAAGTTAGTGAGGATTCTTTGTGTGGATCCCTTATGTCACCCCAAATGTTGTTGCAATAGTTGAGAATCACTATGTCTGTGAATTTCAAGTAGGTAGAACTTGACCTATGCTTGGTTTATCATCCTCATTTTTGTGAGAAAGAAGTCCTTATAATGGAGAGGCTACCATAACTCTGTTTAATCTCTTAATATGCCAAGTAGGAACAAGTGTGAAGGTCCTTTGATTCTATTTCCCCTATTAAGCTTGGATAGGTTGTGAGCTAGAGTGTATTTTCTAGAGGTATCTAGTCCCAATATGGAACTAGTATGATGTGTCAACCTAGCCAATCACATGGTGGTTGCCATTAGACAAATGTGCATCCTCGTATCTTGTCCATATGAAGAAGATGCTAGGTATTAGAGAGTAAGTCTTGATAGGAGGCCATCTTTGTGCCTAGTTGTGCAAGTTTTGCCAAAAGTCTTGACCCTATGGCAATTTGATAGGTGATGCATGATCATCGAGTTTCACTCATGGCAATAAGTGCATAGGATGACACCTCCAAGTTATACTAGAAAGATGACAATGCTTAGGGACGAGGAATGTGTAGCCCAACTAGCCCATCAACCTAGAGATGCTAGCATTCTATATCCCTCCTTAGCTACTATCAACTATTTCGAGGACTCAAAAGTTAGTCTATAGTATTTGTCATTCGGGGTGTCCCAATTTGATGTAGAAGTGATTTGAACAAGCCTTCAGTGTTAGAAGAAGTGTGGCTCTTAACTCTATGTGCAAAAACACAAGGAATTGAGGACTCACTTTAGATCATACAGGAGATCACTATACCAAAGTCTGCTCCCATGGTTGCAATCCTTCAATATACTCCTTAATTCTTGTGTAGGCTCTACCCTTGTATTAGCCTCCACTACATCTTTCCCCCCTAATACATCTAGTATGCCCTCCTATGCCATATCTACTCACCTCCTCCATCAATGGCTCAAGCTAGACCCCCATAGAGGAACATCATAGATAAGGGTGGTGGTCACCAATGTGTACAATAGTCAAAACTTTGTTCTCATCTCCTAGAACACATCTAGAGTCTAAGGTACTTAAGGCTACATACCTTGTATGTGAACACATCTAGACTCCAATGTCCTCAAGGATACATACCCTTAAGTCAACTGGTCATCACTTGTTGATTCCAAATTCTTGCCTAACAATATTGAAAATCATGACCGCTAGGACTTCATTAGTTTTTCTATGAGGTCCCAGTTTGTTTAGAACCCTTGCAATGCATCAAGGTGACATTGTTGGGCCTTGTTGAATCTACTATGCACATAATATCACCTCCATAAAGGAGAGTTGAGATCAAGGCACAATGTAGGGATGCACAACTCCATCTCCTATTGCCAATCTATTGGAGGCCAAGGCCTATCATGCAATGTATGGATATGATGCCTCCAAGCATCTCATATGGTCAAGGGTAGAGAAGCATCATCAAAAATCTATTTGCACCCTTGCTCTCTCCTTGTCTCTTAGCCCGAATGCTAAGCTTGTGCTCTAAACTAGAACCATAGAGTTTTATAGAAATGTGTCTAACAATAATGGCCTCGTAGTTCCTTGGTTGCATGGGGTCTCGACCTGCAGGATAGCCATAATAGTATAGTTGGACCAACAAGTAGGAAAGCCTTGAGAGCTAATAGAGCTAGCTATAGAGGCATAGGGTAGTATTGCATCCTATTCTATTATAGATATGGATTGTTGTTGAAAGGGATTGCATAGGGTAAGCATCTATGTGCTTGGTAGTAGTTTGTTTTGTGTCGAATACGTCCACATTTTGTACAAATTTGAGGAGGTCTAGAACACTCTGATGGGAGGTGGTCACCCCCATAATGCAAACTTAGAATGTTCTGTTGAAATGTCCATGGGTGCTTTAAAGTTCTTGGCCACCAAACCATCATAATCTAGTGATCTCCTAGCCTTAAGACTATCAATCCCATCCTGAACTTTGCTAGTGACAAGAGCATCGTGCAAGGTGGGGTTCTTGTGAGAATTGTAGAGAGGGATGGTGTAAAGTGCGTGGGATGCAAAAGAATATCCTCAATGTGCACTGACTCATAATTTTTGTATTATCCTCAATGTTTGGCTATAGAAAAGAATATAGATATTCAATGGATGAATAAATATCTTAGGTTGTCACATAAAATAGTTGCTATTATTAGATAAAATGGTTGGTGTCTCACATTACATGGTTGCCATTTAGAACTTTATTCTTGCATTTTATTGTATGAGATGCCACTTTGTCATTAGAAATTGTGTGCTGAAGAGTTAGCAATGGATATTCAAAATCCTCCCCTGATACTAGAGGTATGCCCATAAAGTGAGCTCTTGACATTACTCAATGTGAGTTTTGGTATCTCCTTGTGTCTAGTTAGAGTAGATCTAGAAAATGAGGACTTTGATATTTGCAAATCACACATCTCAGTGCAATAGAGTTAAAACTTAACTATCAAGTTCTATACTTGCTTTTAAGTTACAATTTGGTTTATGGCTTCAATGTTCCAATTTTGTTTATCGTGCACGCACACACGCACGCACACACACAGAGGAAAACCATATATTCTCTAGACTTGTATTTCTCTCTACCCTTGTATTTGCATATGTAGTACCCTCATCATAATCTAAAATCTCCATAATAAGCACACATTGGGGGTTGAATCTCTTGGTAGTGGGTATGTTGGTGCCACATATACATCTTTGTTACACTAGGAGGATACATCGATACATTCTCCATTAGTCATTCAATGGACCTCTCTCGAAAGAGTAGCAAATCCAAGTTGCTATACCTTGTTAGCTGCAATCTTTGCACATTCCAACAAAAAAGACTCATGAAATATTAATATAGATGACATAGAAGTAACATGATTAATGAAGCACAATACATTAAAAAATGAAATACCGACATGTATTATTGACTCGGATTTTCAAAATGATATTTTATGTTTAAACACACCCTACAACCATAACTATTGCCATGGCACTATTGCATGAACATGTCTCAAGGTTATTAAATAAATATTCAAGTTTGTAAGAAGTGAATGAAGGTGTCTTATGTGACAACATTGTAAAATTACATGAACTTTCTGTCTCACTAGTCCATGAAACCAAAATGTTGAAAAATAGAGTTGCCATGATCTCACCAAAAACAACACTAAGCTCCAAGTGTTCACTATAATATTGAAAATATAAAAATGAATAGTAGCTTAAGAAAGAAAGATAGAACATGCAATCACAATACAAAAAACTTACACTTCATTATATGGCAAAGTAACATATTTCAATGTGTCAAAGATTATACACTTCAACCACCTCAAGTCTCACTCACGAGGATAATGCATGGTTCTATATCCAATACAAATATTTCCTATAGTGCTTTGGGTGTGGTAGTCCCAACAAAACAAGACTATAAAAGAAAATCTTATATGTTAATAAAACCTAGGATTCATTATTATAATACCAAAAATTAGGGCTCAATATACTTCAACCCTACCAATGTCACTTTGTTGTCTATCTTCATATGCACATTGCATAAGATGTCGACTTTATCAACCAAAAAGGAAAGTACAGTAGAGTATCCCTCTTGTAAGCTCTCATATTCACTCCACTTTCAAAATCGATTTATGCTCATGATATCAGTGCTTCCTCTTACTAATTGTGGATTGGTCATGTTTTCCGTCTTGAGGAGGCATGGCCTTGTAGTTTGCCATGTGGTTTGGAGTGGGAGTTGTAATTAGATGCTTTCTCTTGCATCATTGTACTAGAGGAAGTCACTTGACTTGTAATAGGGTGAATCCAACTCAAAGGATTTTGAAAACTTTTGCAAGTGCAAAGGGATTGAGTGTCAATTGAGATGCCTCACACACCTCAATTAATGGCGTTGTTGAATGTTGAAATCACACCATTGTAGAAGTGATAAGGTGTATGGTTAACGGCAAGGGATTGCCTAATTGGTTTTAGGCTAAAGTTATGAATAATGCATTCTATAGTCTCAATCGGAGTTATATAAAGGCTCTCAAAAGAAAAACTCCTCATGAGGCCTATGCTGTATGAAACCATCTATCTCGTACTTTAGAACTTTTGGATATGAATGTTATGCACATGTTCACAAGGATAAGAGGAATAAATTAAAAATAAAAAGCACAATATGTATCTTCTTGGGTTATAGTGATGAGAAAAAGGCTTACAAACTATATGAGAAAGATGCAAAGAAGATCATTATTAGCAATCAATGATGTGGTTTTCAAGGAGTGGTCATATATAGCGGAGGAGAAAAATGTAAGTTCTTTCACTTTATCATCAAGCAGAGTAGTCCACTATGAACCTATCCTAGAGCTAACCTTATTCTCAACGAGGAGGAGGAAGCATTTTCTTCGGATGATAAGAAAGTTCATCAATCTATAATCATGTCATTGGACAAGTCATTATTGGAATATGGGTGAAGAAGCTCTATGATCACAATAATACTATGCCTACAATTGTTGAGGAAAAGGAAGATGAACTAAGAAGGTATTAGAGTATAGAGGAGCAAAGAAACACTTCTTCTCACATAGTCAATATGGCCTTGAGTATGATAGTAGTATAATAATGAATGACACTTGGATGCTCGTGGTTTGGCCAAAAAAGAGGAAGATTATTGGCACCAAGTGGGTTTGGAAGGTAAAGCACAAGGCTAATGGCAATTTAGAAAGTAAAATATACATTAGTTCTGTAGTAATTTTCATAGGTTGAAGTATTTTATTTTTAAGAATCATTCACTTTGACTACTGGAATGACCACTATTCACATAGTACTTGTAGCATCCACTCACAAGAAGTGGCAAGTTTAGTAAACACATGTTAAATCAACATTCTTGAATGATGACCTTAAGAAGATGTACGTGGCTTAGCCAAAAAGGTTTGAGGCCCCTCATTTTGAGAACAACGTTTATAAGCTAAAAAAGGCATTGTATGGATGAAACAATTGCCTTGAGCATGGTATCACTGGATAGATAAAATTTTTAAAAGCTTAAACTTCAATAGATGTGCCACAGATACTAACCTCCATGTTTAGAGGGATGTTGAAAAGATTATAGTGATTGTTCTATATATAGATGACACAGACCGATTGCAAAATGAAGTCCCCTTGTGCTATTGGGGTACTTCCACCCAAAATTGACAAATTTTATGCCTATGTTTGGCTACTTTGCTACTTAAGACAAGTTTTAAAATTTTGTACATGCTTTAATATGTCATACTAAAGTTTTTTTCCATCATTTTACTTTTCCTTTTCGGTGGAAACAAAAACATCGTATTGAGAAACTAGAAGGGGTAATATCTACATATGTTTTTTGTCATGAAGCCTAATCTAAACCTTAATCAAATGACAAAGCCATGGAGACTACAAATATTTATTATCTACCATTTTGCTTAAGATTGGGCAAGGTGATTGGCATTTTGACTCATCCTAGGACTAAATTAGGCCCCTTAGTGCATGTTGCTTAATCTAATTGCCTAACACTAGTTTGTTTGCAATTAGGAGCTTGTGGGAGGCAGAGAATCCATAGTCCTGCTGAAGATGTTGTCCATAGATTTTCTTTTCTTTCTTGGTGGAAACAAAAAAAATTATTGAGGAAAGAGAATAGTTAATAGTTACGTGTTTTTTCTCAAAACTCCTAATCTTGTCATGGATCAAATAGTAAATCAAGAAGGTTAGAGTTCTTTACTATCTATCATTTTGGTTGAGATTGAGCAAGGGGCTTGAGATTTTGGCTTGTCTTAGAACTATTGGGCCCCTTCTTGCTTGCTACTTAATCTAGTTTCCTGATATCCACCACTAGTTTGTTTGCAATTTGGAGCATGTGGGAGGCTAAGAGTCCATAGTCCCTCTCAACTTGAGCAAATAACTTTACACTACCAAGCTTGGCCAAAGAAGAACTTCTGCTTGTAGGCTAAAGGTCCAAAGCTAGAATATATTTGCATCAACGTATACTTTTTAAAAATTTGCTTTCCCGGCTAATTTTTTAGAATCTTCCTTCATAAGTCATGACATTACAAAACTTGTATAAGTCTCGATGCATTGGCTTTCATGATTTCTTGTGAGACAATAGTCTCCTTTCTAATAAGATTTTATGTCTTGTACACCTTTTGATTGTATCTCTTAAGAATCTCCATGAACACACATACCCATGAAACCTCCATGGCCCAAAACTTGAAGAATTTTACCCTCTTCACACCTATAATCATTTCTGTTGGAGGTAAAATGCTATATGTACCTAGAAGTGTATATTTACTTGTATATAATACCCTCACACCCGTACATTGCAAGTGGCGGGCACCCATCACTGTCACTTTATTCTTCATTATTTAGTGGTAATAGAATAAAGGAAGATAGGTCACACATTGTGGCTATTGGAGTTCCCACACATTGATATCTCTGTTCTTGCTTGAACTTCCATAGCTCTTGCTCTCTTCTTGCTTCTGCTTATGCTTCCATTTTTGTTCCACCTTTCAACTAGTATTAGAGTGGCATTTGAGGAGCTTCATCATCACTTGTTTCAATCTAGAAAGAAGAGCTTCACTTTAAACTTTCATGGCAACCATTGATTCATTCATCCAAGGTACATATTGAGTCTCAACTTGCTCTAGGGCTATCAAGGCTTGATTTCAGACTTCAAGAAGATTGTTGAAGCTCCATTGTGGTCAATAGCTATTGCCATAGCCCCCAGGCTTGCTCTAGGACTTCAAGGAGATTGTTTGAGCATTGGTTGAAATCCCTAGACTGCTCTAGGACTTAAGGGAGATTGTTTGGGCATTGGTTGAAGCCCCATTATGGTTAGTAATGGTTGCCATAGCCCCCAAGTTGATCAGTGTGATTTGTACCTATTGGACATCCCTCTATCCTAACTTATTATTGATGTTTTCCCTCTATCATTGGCTCCTAGGAGTTGCTCTACCTATTGGACATTGTTCAAGATTTCATTTAATTTAGCTTAAGCACCATTTGAGGTAGGAGATCTCAGCTATTGCTTCACTATTTTGAAATAGTTTCCTATATACCATGTGGGATAGTATCCATTGATCTCCATAATACCAATGTAATGCTTCTAGGATACTATTCTGATGCTTGGATGTTATGGGGATGCGTTGAGATGATATTTGAATTAGATAGATACCATTTAGCTCATTTTTAGTAGGGTTTATTGTTGTAATAGTAGTTTGGATAATAAGCACATGATAGTGAAGCTTTATGCTTTGAATGCCTGCAAGTGCTTCAGGGATCCTATATGCTTATACGGATGCTTGAAATAAATGTATGTGCCTAGATATGCTTATGACACACTGTGAGCTTTGTTAGATCTATTTGAAATTTAAACATTTGCTTTAGCGATCCTTCACTTGTAGGTTGACATATGTGCTCCCGAATGTGCATATCATATAGCTTGGTTGCTCGGATGTTATGAACATTATGTATTGAGATTTTCTTGGCTTTGGACATCCTAGATTCACTTTTAGTGGTAGACAATTGTACTTTTTTTCTTGCAGATCTTGGTTCTTTAGAGACAATGGGAGTCTGTTACCTATGTACATGCTTACTTGATCGTTGCATACATTATTTTTATGAATATTGAATTTTGTGAGCTGGTTTTCTTTTGAGCATTTGGATGCCTTGTACCTATCATTGTTAGTGGGTTGTGAGTACTAGCTGCTTGACATGCATTGTTTGCATGCATCTATACATGTGACACTCGATTACATTATGATAATTCTTGGTACTTGGTTGCTACAATGCTAGTTGCATTCTATATATCTTGGATTGCTACCTAGATATTCCTAGCCATGGGAGCTTACTATATTGGTAATTTTCCTACTTATGTATGATCATTTACTACAATTTTGTGGATAGTAATGTTGAATAGTATTTTTATGAGTAGTTTCTTTGAGAGCAAGCACCTTGTTTTAGCACTCTATTGCCTATTATTTTTGGATAGTTATACACTCTTTTATTCCTGACCTCTTGCCCTCCCTTTTGGCTTAGTTTTGGGGTTGTTTTGATGTAATTATAGCAGCCCATAATCTTGTACTTTGTAGTCATTTCTAGACATAATGGTAGGTACTTTCAATGCATAGCTGATAGTGCCATTTTCAACTTTGAAAAGTTAGATGGTAACAACATCCAATATTGGAAGACACAAATATAGTAGGTATTGGTGCATAAGAAGTAGATAAGGCCATTGAAAACAAAGGGTATAAAGCTGGAAAATTGGGATAGAGATGATTGGGATGAACTAAATGAGTTATACAATTCTCTTATCATACTCTTTTTTTTCTAAGCAGGCGTATTTCAATGTCATTTCAACCGTTGGTGGTGAATATGATTTATGGAAGAAGATATGTGATCTTTATGACAAGCAAAGTCCTACATACCATTTGTATTCATTAAGAAGATTATGGACCTTTGCATGAAGGAGGGAACCCCTTTGTCTACTCATTTGCATAAGTTTTACTCTATTTTCAATCAGCTTATCTCACAAGACATCATGTTTGAGAATAAGAAAAAGTCTTTTTTCTTACTTATCACACTACTAGAGTCATGGGATACATTTCATACTGTTATGAGTGCTAATCATCCTAAAGATGATTTTAAATACATTGATGTAGAGAGTATTTTACTTATAGAAGAAGTAAATAATATGAATAATATTGATGTAGTGATGTAGAGAGTGCTTTACTTATGGAAGAAGTAAACATGAAGATTATTGATGTGCCCTGCACTTCTCATGCACTTACAATTAGAGGCATAAATGGTGGAAATGTAACAATAACTGTGGTGAGACTCACAACCCAATAGGGATAAGTCTCAACCTCATGAACAATCTCGTAGAGTAAGTCCTACACTTGTAAGTCCTCTTTGACATGTCATTATTGTGCTGGGCAGTAGGGTCACATTAGGTCGTAGTGCCATACAATGCGCAATTATAGGCACAATGAGAAAGTCAAGGAGAGAGAAAGTCAAGGAGAAAGTACATGAAAATGAAAAATCCATTGAGGTGGAGTACCCCATGCACAAGTTGAGTAGTACCCTGGTCACCCTAAGCTAGTATATAAGACCAAATTGGTTGCTAAGGGCTTCAAGTAGGAAAAGGGAGTTGATTTTGATGAGATATTCTCTCCTCTGGTTAAGATGACTACCTTATTCTCGGTCTTGGCTTTGGTTTCTCAGTTGGATTTAGATATTTATCTTATGGATTCTAAGATAGTTTTTCTACATGGGGATTTGCATGAGGATATTTATATGTAGTAGCCTAAGGGATTTGTGAAAAAAGGCAGGGAACACCTAGTGTGAAAATTGAACAAGAGTCTTTATGGGCTTGAGTAGGCACTTAGGGAATTGTACCATAAGTTTGGTGCTTTCATGCATTCACAATGGTATTCCTAGAGTGATATGGATTCGTGTTGTCTATATAGGAAAAATACTTATGATGATAGCCTTATTATCCTTGTACTTTATGTTAATGATATGCTCATTAGTAGGAGTGATCATGCTAAGTCAAATGCTTTAAAGACTCATCTTAAGAAGAGATTTGGGATGAAGGACATAGGATAGGCCTCACACATACTTGGTATGCGCATTATACACAATTTCTTTAAGGGATTTCTCTACTTATCCTAGGAGTACATTCACAAAGTTCATGAGAGATTCCAAATGCAGGATGATAAGCCTATGGGCTATCCTTTACCTTCTTATGTGAAGGTTAGTTCGGAAGATTATCCACATCCAAATGATGAGAGGGACAAGATGGCCAAGTTTCCATATGCATTTATAGTGGCAAGTTTGATGTATGCCATGATAGCCATTCAACTTGATAGAGTATTTGCAGTGTGAGTTGCGGCACGTTATATGGCTACATCTAGTAGGAAAAATTGGGATGCTGTGAAGGGTATCATGAGATACCTTAAAGGCAATGTAGATATATGCATTTTCTATGGTATCTAGGTGTTGGGAGCTTATGCTCGACTGCCAAGATCCACAAACCGCTTATTCTTTCAAGCGTTTCAAGCTGAGGCTAATGGCTACCTCTCACATAGCTGACATGCTATCCCTCTCTACGAGCATAGTGAGCTTACCTCAATGCTCGATTGAGTACCCTCCTCCCTTTTGCACATCGGTAGGCCCAGGATTCATGATGAAAGCTCAAGAAGCCTCAATCCCTCTCGTTCAAGCTCCATCCTCCATAGCCGTGCGAGAGAAGAGAAAAGAAGAGAAGAGAAAAGAAGAGAAGAGAAGAGAAGAGAAGAAGAAGAGAGGGGATAGTGGGAGCTTCTCCACCCTAGTTCCTCATCCTCACACACTCACTCCCTCACTCACTCACTCACACTCCCTCACTCCCTCACTCAAGCACAAGAGAGAAGGCAAGAAGAAGAAGAGCTTTTGCCACACACCAAAGAGAATGAGCTTTTCATACTACAACCATTGGAGAGTTAGATGCAATTCCCAAAAGCACATTGCTATACAAGTATTAATCATGTGCAATGAAATAGCATACCTCGCAAGACTAAGCTTGGACTTTGCAAGAATATAAAGTTTTTACTTCGTTATTGGCACCACACTCTTCTTCATCCAAGCATATGAGGAGAGCAATTGGAAGAACCCCTCTCCATTCGCTAGGTTTGCAAAAATAAACATCTTGTATGCTATGTCTCGAATTGTGACTATGTTTTTAATGATCTTGTTATGCTTAGTGTGATACTCTACGTCATTGAGCTACATCCTACCCACATATGGAGTTGCTATTTGCACAACATGTGCAAACTAACCCTACAATTTCGAGCCATGTTCATATAGTAAACACAAGTATTCCAAGTGCTTTAGAGTTACTTGAAAATAGTGTCAATCAACCAAAGATTAGCAAGACACAATGAGATACCTTCCATACAAGCTGTCCCAGTAGCATGACTGGAGGATTGTACCATGGAGCACCTATTCACTTTTCTATGGTCATAATAGATTCTACCAATCTACAAACATCAATGCCCAACTTGCTCATCACAAAACTCTTGTTAGCTAGCCCAAAATTTTGAAAATAGAGTATCTCTTATGCGAGTCTTGGGGTAACATTGGTTTGTGCTATCCTACAATAATTGATTAAATTATGAACACATGACCATACAAGAGATAAATGAGAAAAATATAAAACCATGAGGAGAGTACTCTAAAAGGGTGCTATCAGACTTACTCATTTTGTGACTTTAGTGCCATTGACACCTCATCCTCTCTCTCATGTGTAATCTCCAAGAATTGACATTGCACTCTCATATGACAGGTTGCCATATGGGACCACGCTGTGAGAAAAGCAAGATAATGATGATCAACATTATGTGACTACAAATGATAGAGAATCCTAGTGTGAGAAACATACCTTCACGAATGCAATTGTACCATGCCTTAAATTTCTAGTTCCCATCCCAAATAGTGAATTTCTTATTGTTGAGATCCTCCCAAGGGCCGCATGACAAACACGAGAAAAGGAGTACTAGTAGTCCTATAGGTATATCTATCAAAGAAATCCTTGAAATTCTCAACCTATGTGTCTATCTTGGAAGTGCAAGTTTAGCATTGTGTGACATTTCTTTCGATTGTTCTATGATTTCGTCTCTATCTTCTTCCAATTCCCCCACACCTAGTTTTCCAACAACCCCTAACCCTGCAGCTCAAAAAAAATGTAAAAAGGTCATGTTATGTGACATTCTTGGATGCATCTTCAAAAGTCGAATCCTCGAGACAAGAAGTAATTCATCCCCAACCCAAACCCGAAACCTTAATGATACCCTTTCAGCCTCCCAAAGAGCAAGCTAAGCCTCCGTTAAAAGACAACAGTAGTTCCAGTGCATCATTAGAAGATGAGACCAGTCCCTTGAAGGAGTTGCAGATCTTTATCCAGAAGCAATCCATGGGACATTTATCCATGAAGTGGAAGGTAAAAGGCAATTGACGTTCGTGGATGCTGATGATACTAAACATCACCTAAAGGTGGGTCTAAATCTTCTAGAAGAGGAATTACTGGTCCTAGTGAGACCTAATAAAGGAGAACTTAGAAGTGTTTGCATGGTCGTACAAAGATCTAAAGGGGATTGATCCCACAGTATGCAAACACCACATTGACTTAGAGCCTGATGCCAAACCTGTGAGGCAAAGATAGAGGCGAATGAATCCTAATTATTTTGCTCTGGTGAAGGCCAAATTATTGAAGCTCCTTTAAGCTGAGTTCATTTATCCAGTGGCTAACAGTGAATGGGTCTCAACTATTGTGGTCGTATCCAAAAAGAATGGGAAACTTCAAATATGTGTAGAGTTTCGAAAGCTGAATTCCAAGACAAAGAAGGATCATTTCCCTATCCCATTCACAAGCCAATTGTTGGACATAGTGATAGGCCATGAGCTCTATTCCCTCTTGGATGGATTCAATGGATATAACCAAGTCCAAATCACAGAAGACGACCAATCCAAAACAACCTTCACAATAGAATGGGGAACCTATGCTTAGAGAGTGATGTTGTTTGGCTCTGTAATGCTCTTGCTACTTTCCAATGAGTGATGATGGCTGCCTTCTAGAACTATCTACATGATTTCATTGAGGTGTATCTCGATGACCTCTGTGTCTATAGTCTCATCCGTGAACATTGGGGACACTTAGAGCAGTGTTTGATGTTGAGAGTATGGGAGTGTCTATAGTCTCATCCGTGAACATTGGGGACACTTAGAGCAGTGTTTGTTGAGAGTATGGGATTTCTCTCAATCCTGACAAATGTGTCTTTGGCATCTCATCAGGAGTTCCTATGGGCCACATTGTCTCTGCACAAGGGATAGCAATAGATCCTGCTAAGATTGAGAAAATTGCCGCCTTGACAGCCCCAGCTAACCTCAAACAATTGAGGGGATTTCTTGGCCATGTGGGCTATTACAAAAGACTCATTGCACACTTTGTGACGAAGGCAGTCCCTTTGCATAAAATCCTGAGAAAAGATGTTGATTTTACATGGACCACTAATTATGATGAGGCATTCAACACCCTGAAGTAGTGTTTGATTAAATCACCCATCCTGCATCCTCTTGATTGGATGAAGGAGTTCCATGTGCACACTGATGGGTCTGTTGAAGGCCTAGGTAGGGTCCCTCTAAGTTAGATCAACCAATCTATTATGCAAGCCAAAAAGTAATCGATAGAGAGCGAAACTACACATTGACGGAGCTGAAGTGTCTAGAAATGGTGTTTGCTCTGGAGAAGTTCCGACATTATCTGTTGTCGATGCATTTCAAATTCTGTGTGGACCATGAAGCCTTGTCTTTCCTAATGAACAAGGCCGATGTGAAGGGAAGAATGATGAGATGGCTCCTTTTGTTTCAAGAGTGCAACTTTGAAGTGGTCACCAAACCCGGTCTCTCTCATACCCTACCTAATCATATGTCACGAATCCCTCAAAGTGATAATGAAAAAGAGCAAGATGATTTAGACCTTCATGATGCTTCCTTGTTTCTAGTCAAAATAGTTACCCCATGGCACGTAGACATAGCCAACCTCTTGGCAACCCAACATGATCCCCCTAGCATCTCAAGCCGTGAGAAGAAGAAGCTTCTGTTAGAATCAACCCCCTCCACCTTGTTAGAGGTGCTCTATACAAGAAAGGCAAGGATGAGGTCTTGCGAAGATGTGTTGCAAGAGAAGAAATCGGCATAGTATTGAAAGCGTGCCATGACGAGCCCTATGGTGGACACTTTGCAGGAGAAGCGATAGCCAAAAAGGCCTTACTTGTAGGATATTGGTGACTGACCCTCTATAAAGATGCCTATGATTACTGCAAGCAGTGTCATGCTTGTCAGCGAATGGGAAAGCCTACCAAATCCAGTGCTATGCCCCGACAACCCATTCATCCCCTAAAACCATTTGAGAAGTGGGGAATTGATTTTGTGGGTCCCATTGATCCACCAACCAGAAGGAAGCAAAATAGATACAACTTGGTCTGCAGAGGCTATGTAACAAAGTGTTGTGAAGCTAAAGCTCTGAAGAGGGATGATGGTAATAGTGTGGCCTTGTTCCTATATGAGAATATCATCACCCATTTTGGTAGTTCCCTAGAGCTCGTCAGTGAGATCGAGGTACCCACTTCCTAAATAAGATCATGGAAGAGTTGACAGAATTGTACAAAATCCGTCATCGTAAGTCCACACCCTATTACCCTAGAGCCAATGGCCAATTCAAAGTTACCAATTGCATCATCTGCTCAATTCTGATGAGAACAATAGCCACACATCGTTGTGATTGGGATGATCTACTTATAGAGGCCCTCTGGGCTTAAGAACCTCCTATAAGGTAGCTTTAGAACAAACTCCTTTCGAGTTGGTGTATGGAACAGAAGCTGTCTTTCTTGTTGAACTCAAGCTACCTTCTTTGTGCATGGCCATCAATGAATGCTTGGGAGATGCCGAGTCCCTACAACATCGTCTCTTGGACTTAGAGTGTCTTGATAAGATTTGCAGGATGGCCCTACAGTGCATGGAAGCCACACAAGCTCGCAAAAAGGTCTATCATGACAACTTCATCAAGCAGAAAGAGTTCAAAGAAGGTGACTTAGTCCTCACTTATGATTCTCGATTTGGCAAGTTTCCAGGCAAGCTTCAACAATGTTGGATGGGTCCTTATAAGGTACTTGCCGTCAATCTGAATGGCTCACCAGTCCAAGTCCAGACAGTTGATGCTTCAGATGATCCCTTTCTTATTAATGGCTATTGCCTCAAGAAGTATTACCCCTTGGGGATCCTGATAGTCACTATCAATAGATTCCTCATTCTTTGTACAATGGTCGAGAAGGCTTTACCTAATGCTCCTGATAATCCTCTTGTTGATTCTGATGATATGGTTTCACCTTGATAGCCCCTCACATCCAACTTTCCCTCCCCATTGGCTTCCCTTCCGACTGATGTAATAGAGGTGGCGAGGATGGTTCTGATATATGGCATCCCTACCATTCGACGCTTCAAAGACAATAAGAAAAAGAAAAAAATAAAAATAAAAATATATCGATCATGGGAGAAAAGGACTTCGGTCCCTGTCATGCTGACCTATTCTTCAAGAAAAGGTGAAAACACCCTCAAGAGTACGAACCAAAAAAAAAAAACCAAAATAAACTATTATGAGAGAAAAGGTGGAAACACCCTTGGACGGGAAATTAGTTGTGGAAAAGGTGGTAACACCTCACAGTCTAGGATAGCTAAATCATCAACAGAAACTTTTCTAGAAGAAATTCCAAAGCCACCTCCCTTGGTGTGTTGTCTTTGTACTCCCCGCAGAACATGTGATTCCGTAACACAGACGATATGATCTCTAGAAAATCTACAGTATCAGATATATGGGCTACCTCCCTAGGTACGCCTCATCATCAACTCCCTGATGCTAGCAACTGACTAAGCGATCTTCATCGACAAACAATTGAGTGATGTGAGATTTCATCCTAACAAGATGGGCTGTGATGAGTATGGGCTGCCCTCTGTATTTAATAGAGCATGAGAGAGAGGGTGGGATGAGTGACCAATCCTTTCCCTTCAATTCAAATGAGAGGCGAGCTGTGTGAAATGGAGGGTTGCACGCACGGATTGGGCCTCTCAATGCACAATTCACGATCTGTTCCTGTGCACTACACTATAAGGCTCCATGGCCTTCCTTCTCGCACTGTATGCTAGCACATGGTGGGATACATTGCTGCACCATCAAATACGCACAAGGTATACAACCTTTGCACAAGCGATTGTGAGGATAACAATAATGGGTGTAAGGATCGTGTTGCCCTCTTGTATTCTCAAACAAAGTGTTAATCAGAGGGGGTTCGAGTGTGACTGGTATGTCCTCAAAACAATCATCGAGAGGTGAGATTGAGGGACATTACAACACTTGGCACAAGTTATGTTTTCATTTTCTTATGCACCCACGGGATGGGTCTCTGCTGTCACCACACGACACATCACCCTGTTCTGTACATTGCACCACCATAAGGCTCCCTAGCCTTACTGCTTGCACATATGCTAGACGGGGTTAGACACACTTATACACCATCAACGATGCACCCTAGCATACTCATTCTGTCCCATTTTCCTTGTCAATTTCTAAACCGGGTGTATGTTATGGGGTTCTCTACGAGATTCATCGAGTGATGCTCCTTTGTTATTTTGGAACGCCCAATCTGATGTGACATCCCCGTCCTATACCTTCCATATGACATTTTTCCTTTTTACACCGTCATTCCGACGTACGATTTGTCCGTTATTAATATTTGCAGATTTTCGTGTCTTTTTTGTACGTATTTTCATCTTTTTTTTCCATGTGAACCTACCCTATTCTCCTCATAATTCAATTCTGAGTAGATAGCCTTGATTGGCTCCCCTTCATGCCCATTTCTCCTTTTTTCACTGCCCTATTTCGACCTATAAATTGTTTGTTATCAATTTTTATAAGTGTTTTCAAGCTTTATTTTATTACTTTTTCCATGTGAATGCCTCCTAACCCCATTAGAACTAAGCTCTAATGGGTTAGCCTTGAAGATAATCTATGTCCTGACATTTCTCCTTTTGATTGCCCTCCATTTTGGTGGACGGATCATTCACCATTAATTTTCGAATCCCTTATTAGGTATGATTGTTGGGTTTTTCCCATGTTAATGCATCTAATCTTGATTAAAATTGTGTTCTGATATGATAGGATTGTCGGGAACATTCTTTGGTACCTTTTTCATTCTTCATGCAATTCATTTTGATGATTGGATTCTCTGATATTAATTCTTGTATGCATTTTCGGGCTCAATTTTTGCCTTTTTCCCATGTGAATGCCCTTCGTTCTCCCTGGACCCCTTGTTACATTTTTCCACGGTCTTCCCTCTGCCTTCCAACACATTTTCTATTTTTACGACCTTTTCATTCCGATGCACAGTTTGGGTTTTATGAAATTTTTTTCCCATGTTTATATGTGTATACACCTCTTGCATTGTGCGTGAACATCTACCTTTTGCATTTGCACGTCTTTTGATGCGTCTGTCGCACCATTCGCCCTCGTGACCAAGTGTGATGAACCTGCTATGGATATGTCTGGGGGTAGGTGAGACCCACCCCGTGAAGCCCGCGTCATGGGGTATCACCCTCCAATCGGCGTGCTCACAAGCATGCAGAAGCGTATCATGACATGGCACGAAAATACAAGTGATAAGGGGCTAAAAACGAAGGGCCCAACTTGAGGGTCCGAAAGTATATTGCAAGGCGACACGAAGGCACAAGAGCATACAAGAGCGTGAAAACGTGCAAGGCACAAGGTTCACGGGCAAGCGGTTGGCACTATCAATGTGCATTCCAACTCAACAAGACACTGTGGGTGAGGGACCCCATCTATGGGTCCTGCCACTGCAAATTTTTTTACCCCCACCCTGCACCTATGCGCAAGATGAGGGGGGGGACTACCTTTGCTTTTTCTTTTTCTTTTTTACACACAAATCAAATCATAATTGTTTTTTTAACTTTTATTTTTCTTTAAATTAAAAAAATACTACTACCCTCCCCCCTCCTCGACGATTCCCTCCTCCCCCCTCCTTCCCTCCTCTCTCTTCCTTCTTTCTTTCTTTCTTTCTTTCTTTCTCTCTCCTCCCCCTCCTTCTCTCTCCTCAACACCCCCTTCTCTGCTCCTTCCCTCTCCCTCTCACTTCCTCTCTCTCCTCTTCTTCCTCTTCTTCATCTCCTCCTCCTTCTTTCTCTTCTTCTTCTCCCTACTCTCCCTCTCCCTCCCGCCTCCTACTGTCCCCATTCCCCCCATTACCCTCTCCCTCTCCCTCTCGCCTCCTGTCATCCCCATTCCCCCCATTACCTTCTTCCTCTCCCACTCTTGTTGCGCCCCCCATTCCCCCCTTATTTCCCACCCCTCCCTAAGCCCCCCATTCTCCCCTGTCCCCCCCACCCCTCCCTTAGCCCCCTTTTTCCCCCACCTCCCCCTTAGTCCCCCCTTCCCACCCACCACTCAACCCCCCTTTCCCACCCTTCCCCCGTAACGCCGTAGAAAACCCCCCTCTTTGCTGCCCCCTTTCCCACCATTCCCCCAACCTGTGATACCCCATAGTCGGCAGTCCCTTCTTTACACCCACCACTTACGCTTCCACAAAATGAGCTTGATATGGTGATTGCAGGTGTTCATCCGCATTTGCAGGAGTCTTCGTGCCACCTCCAAGGACAATTTAGCGGTTGTTCACGCGCGCAAATGCGCATGTCCCCTTGTTCGTGCGGTGGTGCGAACGTTAGCAACAGTTCACGCAATATAGCCATTCCTATGCAGTTCATATATGCTAGCAGTTGTTCACATGTAATTTTCAAACACAAACCCATTAAAAACACCAAAAACCACAAAATATTTTTTAATGCATAAAAATCTATAAAATTTAAAAAACATCACAAAAAATAGCTGAAATTTTCTTAATCAATTGCTGATTTTTGGAATCATTTTTCTTTGTTGAACACACATGAATAAATGATAAAAAATACTATAAAAATTTCAAAATCCTTTCAAAATTCATAAAAAATCCCAAAAATCATTTAAAAAATCAATAAATATGTGAATTTTTTCCAAAAAATCCCCAAAAAAATTCACACATTCTTTCATATGTTTTTTAATATTTCATGAGCTTACATTGCCTATATAAATGCCAAACTCATTTAAAGAAGAAAAAACAAACCAACAAAACACCACACAAACAAACAAACAAACAAAGAACCCCGAATCCGATACCTAATTCATTCACACTCATTTTGAAATTTCATATATCACTTGAAAAACAAAATGATCCAAACACAAACCCTCTACTGCCTCCACACATTAACTTTTTTTTGAAAAAAAGAACAAGCAAACAAACAAACGAACAATACCCCCAAACACACAACCTAAAAACCAATCTTATCTCCATTTTTTACCCTTTCACCATCCATCTCCACAATTTTTTTAATAAAAAAGACATAAAAACCAAAGTAAAACAAAACCAAACACACAACTTTGATGTTAAATGAAACATCCCACCCAAATTCCTATTAAATGGCCGATAAATCTTAAAATAGACCCATAAAATTTTTCCAATCCCCCTTTCCTAACGATGTGATCATCCACATTGCACAAGTCCCCCATCTTTTCTTTGGTGCATCATGGTATTCATCTTTTGGTTTATATTTGATACGAGAGGTAGATTGTTCCCTAACCGCCTTGTTGTTACCACTTGTGGATTTTTTTTCTCTTTTGTGCGCATTCTTTGAACATGCTGAGTATGTTTTAGACCTTGTAGGTGTCCATCCACCGCCAGGTTCTTTTCCTTTTTCCCTCTCCCATGTGCACCATAACACACCATTAATTGTAATTTAAAATCTACGGACCATTGCACCCACCAAATGAACACATTGCACATCGTAAATTGTAATTAAAATGAACCCAACCATTAATTATAAAAGGAACCCTGTCGTTGCACGTGCACTTTTGCACCATAACCCATGTAATTTGTAAATTAAAATCCATTCACAATGCACATGTACACATGTTACAGACACATTTAAATTTTAATTCAAATAAACCCCCCAAAGTCACACATGCATGCGCTTTGCACCAAACATCATATAATTTTAAAATGAACTACATTTTTAGAGACCCCCAGTCTAGTCAATTAGTTATTTTGTCAGAGTGGGGTTGGGTTATGAAATTGATCCACCATGCATTAAGGGTTTAATAAAAAATGAATTGCAAATTGATTTTTCATTGATTAAAATGATTGCAATAGTGACCACCCTCTCACTTCATCGCACTTTAGGTGTACGCTCAACGATTACTGGGATTGGGATTCCTTAGTCCAAAGGTCGATCGTATTTATCCATGATGGTCTGAGTCAGTCATTCTGTTTTTGTAATATTCCCAGGCAATAAAAGTTAGTTGGTTAGTTCAAAAGTTAGTTAGTTGATTAATAAGTTAGTAAGGTTACTAACTAAAGAAAAAAAATAACTAACATTAATAACTAACTAAAAATAAATAAATAAATAAAATCGAGAGTCGTAACCCGATATTTCTTATGAATTAACAAGAACCATAGCCACCCTTCATGGAAGTTATAACATGAATAAGAGATATGAGCTATATTAATTGCTAATGTTAATGTGTGTAATAAGGATAGTCTAAGAATATTAGACTTTTGGACAAGTCTAGAATATTTTAGATATTTTAGAGATTATCTTAAACAGAAAAAAACAAGTGATGTGTTAGTTAGTTTGAAGATTTTATAAATAGAAAAATAAAGAAAAGTGACTTGCAAAATCTCGCGCGCCAGATCGTAGTCTACAGACACAGTAGATAGCACTTCGAACAGAGAAAAGAAGGAGTGAATTGAGAGCTTTCTAACCAAGTGTCTTAGGGTTTTACCCCCCTTTCGGAGCCAATGGAACTATCATAATTATGATCTGAGCATCAAATCACTGATCTTTCCAAGATCCCTCCTCCACAAAGAGCTCCTCCTCTCAGCCACAACCCTTCTTCTCCAATTCACTATAAATAAGAGGCATGGGGGGCACTTAGGGAGACATAAGGAGACCCCGAGAGGCTGCGAGAGAGAAGAAGAGAGAAAGAAGAATACTCCTTCAAGAGGATGTGAGAAGAAGCTAGAGAGAGAGAGAGAGAGAGAGAGAGAGAGAGAGAGAGAGAGAGGAAGAGAGTTAGCTCAAATCCCTTGTCTCGATCTTTAACTAAGCCATATTCTCTTACGCTCTCTCATCTCAAATCTATTCCACCTTCCCTATCTCTCGAACCACTCATGGACGATGGCTCCAAATTGACAAAATGGAAAAACCATGGGGACCAACGCAACTGGTCAAGCAACGGGTATTGCCAATGATACGGGAGTGCCCGAGGTTGCAGGAGTTGCCACTACCAATGGAACATCAGGTGTGGCTAATGGGAGCGCGAGTAAAGACGAAGTTCCTAATGTCGTCATGCTACCAAACCAGGTTATTCATTATTGGATTATTATTTTGCTATATAAGTTAATTACATAAGATATTAGCCTCCATATTTTTCATTTACACAAATTGATAACTCATCTAGAAAACATATTAGTACAAGCATAAAACGATTCATCACTATGATTTGTAGCTAGAATAATTGAGATTCTAAGGCACAGAATCACGATAGAATTAATTTCCAAAGGTTATTGTACATATGTCTTTATGTGCATTCAATATAGTTATGGTCAAATGCGACGAGGTTAAGAGTTGATTAGTGATGGTTATAGAAACGGATTGTCTATTTAGGAATCCTATAGGTCATCTCCTTGAGTTATTGACACAATATATTTCCTTAAGGGATTTTTCTTATGTTGGATAAGTGAACCCAAATGGAAAATTCATGCCTTGCTTAACATGTTATAAGAGGTGTACTCAACACTTCTTTATGGGGAGGAGAATCCTCATTAGAATGTAAGGTTACCTTAGGATAAGGTCTACCTTGGCTATGTGAATCTGTGAATTACATGTTGGGATGATTGTCATTGCATCATTTGATACACATTTGAAAGGACTGTTTGTGTTTGCTAGAATCTAGATTTTTGATTGAAATTATTGTCAAACAGAATAAAAGGAAGGATCGCGCTAGGCTACCCCAAGCTAGCGGTGAGACCCTACTCCAAGGGGGTCATGATTATCGCTACGAGAGGCTTGTACTGGCTTTGTAGGCAAAAGGTCTGTCAGTAGGGATAGTCTCGGACAATAGGAATTGTAGGTGCCAGAGGGGGCTCTGGCTGTAAATCCTCATTGTTCCAAGAATCTGACGAGCCCCTTCGTGACCCAGGATGGGATCCTGGAACCCTAAATACTAGTTATGAGGGTGGAGTCTTGGTAAACAGAATATCCTTATGGAATTTTGTGTATCTTCCGCTGGGACGGAATGATGGAAATTGTAATAAACTTCCAATATAATGAAGAAGTTTGCTTTACTGTTCGAATTGTATGCGTGTGGGTGAGATAAATTATGTGAAGGAACATGTGACTTAATGGACTAATTAAGGAAGATGGTTGTATATGTTCCAATAAATGTGTTGTAGGTAATTAAAAAACTAAAGATGACCCATCATCAGAGGAAAGCAGGTGGGCGTAACCCCCGACGGGTCCGTCCAATGGTAGGGTGGTCCCGGTTAGCTACGAGCTTTTCTAAATCGGAAATAGAAATAGGAAGACGGTGAATTGACCAACTAGTCATTAGGTAGAACCGACTTGCATTGTTTTAGGGGGCCGGAATGGGATTTTGCCTTATGGGTAGGAGGGTTGACATATTGCACTCCCCTCCGTCTCCCATTCTCTTTGAACCAAGTGCAATGTCAAGTTCGCTTCAGATCGAGTAATCCTCTAAAAAGTGGGACTTGAAATTATTGACGCTAGCTGGGTCTAGGAGACCCATCCGATTTTAGGAACCCAAATCTTCAGGTCGATCCTAGTAGGTTTGGCCAGAACTCTCCCATTGCGAAGTATACTCGGTAGGGTCTTAGTGACAAACCGCGTGATGTTCCAAGGGAGCACCGGGCGACATCATTTACAGGAAAACCTACTGATGGACTACTAAAAGGTGTGCCGTGGATTGAGACTAGCGGACACCTGACAGTTGGTATCATAGCGCACGTTAGTATAGATTACGACGTAAGCTTAAGAAAAATATTTTTTTCTAAGCATAGCCTAGGACATGTTTTCATCTCTTTATTAATGTATGTTTTTGAATTATGGCAGGGTAACAAATCTTGGAAGCGATTCTTGATCTTTCAAGTAATGTTTTTGTCAGCTATGCATTCATCCAGTTTTGCCTGGAGAATTCAGATGATGCGGGTACTAGATCAGTTGTACAACCCCTCGCCTCTATATCGTGAAAGACGGTGGATGATTAGTGGAGGATATTGCTATATCGATGTAAGCCGCCTAGCTGATCTTCAAAATAATCTGAAAATGGTAAAATGGATGGAAGATCTTAAAGTTGTTAAGATTTATCTATTTCATGAGGCCAATGTAAACTCAACCCTGTATACTAGAGGCAAGAAGATCAAACTAAACCAATATATCTATGGGGAAGTTACGAAGATCCTCCCGGCTGACAGAATAAAAGTCATAGGTCGCTCTAGCCACCACAACTACAAAAAAGATGGATTTCCTGAACTCCCTAAAAAATATAGATTCCTAGATATTTACTCTCCGAATCCAAGTTACTTCATAAAGGATGTATCAGAGTGTCATACTTAGATTGTAGTAGGGAATCTTTTCCTGAGAGAAAATAAGATGAGCCTGCGAGCCATCTGAATAATGTATTTCCTTCCATCTGATTACCTTGTACATCCAATGCAATATTAGTGAGTTTGGGACTCTCCCAATTCCCATTTTTTGAATACTAAAAAGGTGGCACCCGGATAACATGCCCATAATTTTCTCAAAACCATATGATGTCACCTATCATTGGAAAGCACTTGAAAAATGGAATCTATTGAGCTATAGAGTGCTTGATTTGGAGTTATAGTGTTCAAGTTATGACAAATCCAAAGATTTGACCACGTGTCCCAAACTTATGGAAAATTCCCATATTCCCCAATATGGTGTTATCCGTTGTAATAAAAGATTTCTTGATACTTTATCAATCAGAGAAATAATGCAACCTTATTTTTTTTCTTGAAACCTCTCAAATTGCAATTTAACTTTAGCATGGGAAGAGTGTTTATTTGAGAGATGTTCCAATAAACTAAGCGAGAGATAATTTGAGTACTGAACTCTATTATTGATGCTATATAGATTTGTAAAATTTAACTTATGAATTGCTAAAAATTTCTCAGAATCTCGCACCCACAACGAAGCTCAAGAGAAAATGAATCTTTTGAAGTAAGTCAAACCTCTAGAGTTTGACGGGAAAGGACAAAATGTGGAAGCTGATGCAGATATTTGGATCGAAGTAGCCAAGATGCAAGAGTCATAGGGTACACTGACTCTAATTATGCAGGACATGCAGATACTAGGAAGTCCACTTCTGGCTATTTTATGCTGGAGGGGCTATCTCTTGGATCTCCAAGGTGCAGAAGTGTACGACCCTTTCTACTACAAAGGCCGAGTATATTGCAGCCACATAGGCTTGCAAGGAGGCTATCTGGTTAGGCCGTTTGATTGCTAGCCTTGATATGACAGATGCTATGCCTACACTGCATTCGGATTCTATGAGTGCCATTCAGTTGGCCAAGAATCCGGTTTTCCATATGAAGACAAAAAAATTGAGGTGAGGTATCAGTTCATTTGCGAGGTCGTTGAGGACAGGTCTGTTGACATTGTCAAGATTCTGACTGAGCAGAATCCTGCAGACTTGCTCATGAAGAGCCTCACTACCGAGCACTTTTCCTTCCTCAGGAGATTGATGGGCATTGGATGAGATGACGTCTTTTTCCTCATCCTGATGTACATGTGTACATGCTATATTGTCTTTTCTTTTCTCTCTTTCACTGGGGCAGATTCACCTTTAAGTGGGATGTTAATGGGGGTAAAGGTGCCTCCGCCTAGCCGCCCGTGTATTACTACACTGACAGTTGCTGCCACTACACACTGCAGGTGGTGGGCGCCCATCACACTCACGTATTCTTTATTCTTTTAGTGACAGTTTGAATAAATGAAGGCCCAACCACACATTGTAGTTGTTGGAGTTCCCACTTTTAAGTCTCTCTCTCTCTTGGCTCTTGCTCTCCATCTGCCATAGCTCTCACCGCCAAGCTTCTTTCTCCTGGGTTCTACTTCCCTTTCACGGTCTTTGTCCTTTTGTGGCCCTAAATTTTTCACCAGCGGGGCAAGCTTGCTTCTGCTTATCTACAGCCCTAAAATCACTCATAATAACTGATGCTTCTGCTTATCTACAGCCAACATCAGTGATGCATTTTGTTTGCCTTTTTTAGCTTCTTTTGTCCCTAGTAGAAACCAATTATTGACAACAAAGATCCTTTCCCTTCTTCAGAAGGAGACATCTACCCCTTTGGTGTCCAACAAGGTTATTACTAGTTCAGGGTATGTTGCTCCTATTCCAGAGCTCAAGAAAGTGGAAGAAGCAACTATTGAAGACTCAAGAGAAGACTAGAGTGAAGTGACAGTGATGAGCTATGAAGAGTCATTGTAGTGGCTCTAGTGATCTTTCATATCAGACACACCTTTTGGAAGAGGCATCCATGACCAAAGAAGGATTTTTATGAGTGATTATTTAAATTTTTAGTAAGGAGATGATGGACTATTGATTCAGAGAGAAAGAGAGAGTCAGAGATAGCCAATTCTATGCCAAGCAATGTATTTTTCTATAAGAGACTGTGAGAGAAAACTATGAAGACAATGAAGATAAATACTATGTGATATTTTTCCATTCAAAGTGGTGTTTCTTTTTTGTTCTCTTTGTTGATTGACTAATTCTATGAAGAATATGAAAAAAATGATGGATTTTGTTGAAGTTAAAGCCATGGGATTTTTTCTATGATATTGCATGAAGATTTCTTGCTAGTGATGTTCTTTTCTTTGTTGTGGTTCTCTAAAGAATTAAAAAAAAACTTGTTGATGTTACAAGATAGATTTTCTTAGAGTAGAAACCCTTTTTCCTTGGTGTCTCTCTTGGGGCTCCAAAGATGGGCCTTGAGAAGAATCCTTTCAACTGTTTAGGGTTTGAAATTATTTCAACTTCCTAGGAACCCTATGTATTCTATCACAAGTTCAATCTATGTTTTGTGAGATGTAATATGATTTCCTATTATTTCAACCAAGCAAACATATGAAGATGCATAAAATCTATCTGGATTAGTTGCAATTTAATGCGTATTCTTGAAACTTCTCATATATATATATATATATTAGCATGCAATTTTGATGTCATTTATGTGTAATTTAACGGCTTCTAAGTGCAATTTCAATTAATCACCTAAGATGAATGCGATGAATACAATTTTCCTAGTACGCTCATTATCTCGAAACATGCTCAATTAAGTTGTGATAATTAATGTAAACGTTCTTTTCTCCCGATTTCTTTTCCCTAATACAATGAGATGCACTTGATTCATAAGAGATGTGTTTCTTGTAGCTGCCATCCCTTGATTTGCGGTCCTATTGGTTGTAATGGGAGTTTTAGCGTTTGGAGAGATCTTTTGCTTGGGGGTCATCATCCGCAAGTGAAATCGAGAGATAAAGAAGGAGGAATGGATTTGAGATGGGAGAGCCTAAGAGAAGATGGCTTAGTCAAAGACCAAGATAGCAGGAATTGAGCTAACTCTCTCCCTCGTAGCCTCTCGGGGTAACCTCTCTCTCTCTCTCTCTCTCTCTCTCTCTCTCTCTCTCTCTCTCTCTCTCTCTCTCTCTCTCTCTCTCTCTCTCTCTCTCTCTCTCTCTCCCCCCTTCTTGCAATGTCTTGGAGGGGTATCCTTCTACCTTCCTCTCTCTACCTCTCTCTCGCAGCCTCTTGGGGTCTGCTTTTGTTTCTCTAATTGCTCCCCATGCCTTATATTTATAGCTAAACAAGAGAAGATGGGTTGTGGCGGCTGAGAAGAAGAGCTCTTTGTGGAGAGGATCTTGGAAAAATCAGTAATCTGATGCTCAAATCACAATTTTGATAGTTCTATTAGCTCCGAAAGGGGGGTAAAACCCCAAGACACTTGCTTAGAAATATTCTAGATCACTCATTCTTCTTCTCCCTGTTCGAAGTGATGTTTACTACTTGTAAATTGAAATCACTATGCATGTGATTTCGCCAATCCTTTTTTTTGTATTAAATCTCTAAAACAAGCTTTAAAAACCACTTACTTTTTTTATATGATATCCTGTTCTAGAAATCCCCATAGCTTTTTAGGATATTTACAATAAGTAATATCTAAAATATGTTAGTTTTGCCTAAAAATCTAATATTTTTGGACCATCCATACTATACACATTAACACTATGATTAATATGGCTCATAACTCTCATTCACATTGTAACTTCCATGAAGGGTGGCTATAGTCCTTGTCAATCTGAGAAAAATGTAGGATTACAACTCTCAATTTTTTCAATATTCTTAATTAAATAAAAAATATTAGTTATTAATATTATTTAGTTTTTACTTTAGTTAGTAACCTTACTAACTTATTAATTGACTAACTAACTTTGGAACTAACCAACTAATTTTTAATTGCATGGAAGTATTGCACATTCCAAGCAAGTATTTCTATATTAGTGAGTTGATGTTGTAAGGGCAAGACCAATTGTGCTAATAGATGAATAAATCGACTTAGGTACCTAACCTTCTGGATGAAAAAAGTTAGCTCCTTAATTGAGGTAGAAGCTCATAGTATCAAGAGAGCATGAACCTTCTTTGGGTCAGCTTCAATTTCATTTTCTAACACCACATGGCCTAGCAAGACTATCTTTCTTTCCCTAATGTGACCTTTATCTATGTTCAATTTTCCACCCATTTGTGCTAATCTACCTAGCCCTTCATCCACTTTAGCCAAGTGGAGATCACGAGAATTGTAGATACAAAAGTCATTAATGGTGTTCCCTGATTGACTAACCAAAGAAAGGCTGGAAGATAAAGTTCATGAAACATTGAAAGGTAGCAGGAGCATTGGTTAGGCCAAAGGGCATGTTCCTATATGCAAAACATCCCCAAGGAGTAATGAATGTTGTATTTCTTTGATTTTCTTCAACAATTAAAATTTGGAAATTGAATGATTATCTATCACAAATGATGTATCTTTCATGAACAACTATCTCATTGAGAATCTCATCTTAAAATGAAAGAGAAAAATGATCCCTCTTTATCACTGCATTAAGTAGTTGGTAGTCCACACAAACCCTCCACTTTTCATTTTTCTTAGGTGTTACCATAACTGGTGAAACCCATTCAGAATCCTCCATTGGATAGATAAAACCCGCCTTTAAAGAGCCTTTTTACTTCAACTATGAGAGCATTTTGTTGTATGACCCCCAACTGCCGTAACTTTTGTATTACTTTGGCTTTAAGTTGATGTGGTGCTCCATAATGGTCACTTTTGCAATGTGATCATAATTAGAGATAAACAAAGTGGCCACTCCACTTATATTTTACTTCCTTGCCAATAGGATACTATTACTTAAAATTTCTTTCTACTAGTTGAGTTTCGACTTGTGCTCTTACCTAACCTGGCTGCTCCAGGTGGACAACTCACTCTTCATGCTAAAGCACCTATGTTCTACTACTGCTACTGCTCCCTGTTCATGGATGTTTCCAATCATCACTTACCATTGAACCCACATTCGAGGTCTAAGAGGCTAAAGCCTATGCTCAAAGTTGCTCAAATACTTGTGCTTTTTCCAAGCACAATGCTTCCTCAACATTACCATGTAATTTTTCTTCTCCTTTGTACTAAGATCCTTGCCCAACATCTTTTCTAGCTCCTCTTCACTTGGTCCCACCCAAGTGCATGACTCACCTCCATTAGCTAATTTCTTTAGGACAACTCCCATAAGTTCTAATAAACTACTATCTTCTTCTTTAGACATCTCTTCATTAGATGATGAGTATTCCTTTGAGCTCCACTCATCTTTGAAGTCTCTAACTCTATACTCTCTTGTCTCCCTTTCCTAAGATTGTATACAATGGCATGTCCTTCTCTTCTAGCCCTTCCTTGTAGCGTAACACAAGTATACCAAACTCACAATCTTGCCTTTCTTTCATAGCAATGAACCAAGGTCTTCCTAGTATAATTGGATAGCCCTCCCCTCTTTGGATGGCAACGCATACATATCCACTTCCATTTGAATACAACATATTGTAATCTTCACACATTTTTTCACAACAACATAGTTAATAGAAACATTATTTTCCATTTTTCTTTAAAACTAGAGGGTCCATTCACCTCTAGGCCCAAACGATGGATTAGTCTCATCACTCATTACGCACATTTATGCACCCATGCCAACATATACCTTGGATACTCTTTATCCTTTGATATAAGCCTCTACTATTGGTAACACATTCTCAATGCATTGGGCTTTAATTAAGCCCACCTTCTTTATTGCTCTCCTTATACTCACCACCCATATGGGCCCATTGTCATTTCACTTGTGGTGAAATATGCAATAGTTCTGGCCATGTGAGTCTTGATCCTTGTGAACTCACATCCTTGATCAAACTATAGGCTCATATTCCTCTCTTAATGGGTAACCTTTGATCCCTATCTTGCATAGAGGGTGATCTAACCTCTTCTTCCTCTTCTTTCTCTCTTTTGAATTGCCTTCCCCATCTCCAATCCCAGTCTTGTAATGGTGTAGATTTTAAGATTCATCTGTGATTGGCATGGTATCCACTTCCACTGTTTTTCATTTTTCTTATTCTATTTTCTCCAAAAAAATCATGTTCACAATATGATCTTCTAGCAAGGGAGGAATTGTAGCTTGTGGTGAGGTCCTAGAACTTGTGATTGTGGTAGAGTTTCTGAAAGGGATTGAGATCCGGAGTGGCACGCCTTGCCCTAGGAGGTATAACTTGTTGTTGGCATGGTCTAGGCTGGGCATCTCTTGTGGTTTTTCTTAGATAGGGGCAAAAATATATATCCTACCCCTCTTCACCACAATTGTAGCAAAAGTATTCTCTTGTTGGTTTCCCTGGGGATTGAGAATTTCCACCACCATCTAATTTTGGAGGTTGTTGTTGTGGAACCCTAACACCCTACACCAAATTGATTGAAGATTATCTAGTTGATTAGTTATCCTTTCTAGTAATTCTTGACTATGATCCCCCATGTGAGGATTCATGGGAATTGTAGGTAGTGGTGGTGGTTGTGGATAATGGGCAAGTATGGGTTGTGATTGCAAATACTCCACCTTTGACACTTGGGCTTGGAATCTCAATTTTTGATCCTTAGCTCTTGCCACTTCCATTGCCTCTTCAAATGCATCCAGAAATTTACTTTTGATCTTCTCTTGGAGAAGAGAGAAAAGAATCACCACAAATATTTCTTTCTTAAGGAAATCAAAGGCTCTCTCTCCATTGGGTAGGGTAGCAGACCATCTTGCCCAGATACTCACAAACTTAGATTCACAACTAGCATAATCTTTGAGAGAACATTGGTAGAGTTCTGAGAGGTATCTCCACAAATCTTCAAGAGCACCACCTCCTCCATCTTAAGGAATATATCCTTGAGAGGTTTCCATGCGGCTTTAGTTTCATCACCCATGCCATGATACCAAATCCTTGCTTCTTTTTTAAGAACCAATGGTAGACTATGAAGCTTTGTGGCCTCATCATCTCTTTTTAAGACAATGAAAGATATTTCCAAGCTATCCATGAAATCAATAGCATTCTCCCTTAGATGACCAAAGAAACTTGGAAATGACATGATTACAAGATTATTGTTGTTCAAAGTAGGAAAGGATATAGAGGTTAGATAAATATTATATTTTCACAAAGTGGTCTATTACAAGATGAAGATCATGACATCAAACGAATTTTGGTAGTTGATGATGGGAATGATAAACGACTTCATTGAAGTATTAATCTTAGCTAGTGTTTGTGGGCCATACATAAGAGCCATACATTGTTGAAAATGGATTTTTCTACTAAAGATAATGTGAATTGATTGAAAATGAGAAGGCACAGATGACATGTTCTCTCTAAATGGTTGATTTCTTATACTATCATTTTTTATTTTTGATAAAAACTTAGAAAGCCAAAATAAACTTTCAGCTCTCAAGAAGGTTTCTTGTAGAATTTCATCAATGGGGATACTAATTTAATGAGGGAGAAAATGAGCACTTGTTGGCTCTACAAAAACAAGATCAATCTCCTAACATTAAGGAATGTGAAAGGGGCACTACCTAGCCAAATCAGAAATGAGAATGTGTGGTGCAATACGAAACAAATAATTGAAGATGCTAATATTTAGAGTTTCAACTAATGCATCCCAAACCAAAATGGTGGGGCATAGGCACACATAATTGGAGGGAGAATGGTGGTGGCAATGTAGGAAGAGAAAGAGAAGGATGGGGTGGAGAGGATGATGGTGTGGAGGGGTTTGGGATAGTGGAATGGGGAGGATAGGGATAATGGAGGGATGGAGGATATGAGAGAAAGAGGGTGAGGGTATGATGAAGTGGGAGGCAAGGAGGGTGATGGAGTTGGGATATGGATGGGAGAGACTAAGAATCTAGTCCATATATGGGTGTAGCATGATGTTATCTTCTAATGGCTTATCACAAGGTAAGGACATGAAATGATGTTGGAGGGCATAAGTGGGACCATACTCATATGTTTTTATCTACATGATGTTGTTCTGCATTGGTCATGATTGGCAATTCGCTCATTACTATTGTGCATGTAAGGCAAACCACAACTATAAAAACAAATACTTGTTGTCACCATCGAGTTTCCAAGCTTAACTATTGTGGGTCTTGGAATATTTTTCTTCTCAATTTTGGTGGTCACTCTAGTTCTTAAGATTGAAGAATTGTTTCCATGTGCTTTGGTTCATTTACTTCCTCTTCCTTGGTTGGTGGGCTTGCCCTAGGGGGATTTGATTTTATGCCTTCCTACTAGTCCTTAATGCCACTGTACTTTGTACTTTTAGTTCTTGTCATGTCTACTCAAGATTGTGTTTATGAGTCCAAGTCAAGTAATCTTAGAACCTAAATCACTTGAGTAATAGTTAGTATGTCTAGTCTATATCAACATGCTTCTTGTCTCTAACTTCCAACCTCCGTAGTTAACCTTTCTCAAGATTCGTGTTTCTTAACATGGTATCAGACTCATGATGAGCATGGTTCAGCTCAACCCACTACTCCTCTAGCTCTCCACAATCTCTGGTAAGCTCAACTCTAGCTGATGACTTCCTCTCTTCACTCCATCTTCACTCTGCTCTTCTTGACCTCCATAGCTAGTAGCATCTTGCTCACTTGGAGTAGCTAGATCTCTTCAATCAAGGAATATCTCACTAAGCTTTCTTCTATGGACATCTTCTCCAAGTCAAGATGCTCCCTCTTGTCCAAAAAATCCCACTAGATTGATACACGCCATAACTAGCATTGGTGTTTTTTCTAGATCTAGCATTAATTTCATCAGCAACGTATTGTACTACATCGGCTACCTAAAGGGTCCACAATTGCTCCAGCTACCTTAGGGATTTTTAAGGTAATGATATATAGGCTCTCTCTTGACAAAATTTAAACTCAAATAGTCCACTATGAGAGCTACTACTTAAAAAAAACCAAGTTAGGCCTAAGAAATCCTAAAGGGCAGCCATATCTACTTTTCTTCAAGCTCATTTATCACTCCATTTTCCTATTCCATTCCGCTTTGGCAAGTCATTACCACTCTAATCTACTATTATACTCAGTATTTAGCAAGGGCAACCCTCCAAATTAGCAAGAGAAGACCCACCTTGAAAGATTCAAAATTAAGCATCAAAAGTTCAACATCAAGCTCAGTAAGCACAATATCTTTTTTATACTCATTTAGTGCTTTTTGACACTAGTATTTGTTGTGTCTCTTGACACATCCAATTTCAACTCACTTGTTAGTTATTTGCCGTTGCACAAACATCCAATATGGGCAAAGATTCACCGTCATGCCACTTTAAAGGAACGGGCTTCCGCACAACACGGCAATTAAGGATAAAGCTAATCCTTATGAAGAAAGGTCAGTGGTCAATAACTAGTGGAAAGGAGAAGAGACATAGAGATGCTTCTCTTGCAACAATACGGCAAAAGAATGATGATAAAGCCCAAACAATCAAGCTTGAGCTTGATGACAATTATCTCCACCATGTAGACACATGTGGTACATCTCATGCCACTTGGGAACAGTTGGACACACTATTTGGTACCCAATCTAAATCCTCAAAATATGAATTGACTGAGTTTTTCAGGTTGGATACGAAGACTAATACATCCCTTGCAACTCACCTTAATTTTATGGAAAGTCTGCTAACTCAACTTGCACAGATTAACTTAAAAAATGAAAGAAGGCATATACATTAGAGTCTTCCTCTGGAATTTGGTAATGTCTCCACCACACTAATTGATATGCCAAATCCAAAGCTAGTAGACATCAAAGAATCACTCCTTGAAGAAGAGAAAAAGATCAAAGGTAAAGAAGAAGCGAGCACTTCAAAAGAAAAAGAAGTGCTCTATGTTAACAATAAGTACAAAGGGAAAAAAGACATTGTTTGTGACTTTTGAAAAAGAACTGGGCACATTGAAAAAAAGTTTCATGCCACCACGAAAAGATCACGGAAGGCCTACCTTGCAACTATCAGAAAAATAAGACCATGAAGAAGAAGAAGACACTCAAGAGCAGAAGGACAAGCCTCATTAGTCCTTCTATTCCCACTATTCAGACTAACTTTTTTAGAGCATTATATGTACTTACCTTAATGTTCTTATCATAATCCTTGTACTCCTCATGTAACCTATGCACGACAACTTCTACACACTTATTAGTAAGTCCTTGTAACTGCCTCTAGATGTTTTGCCATGTTCATGGTATGCCCACACTTAGCAAGGTTCTACTCATAATACCCTTTGTATACTTAGTGCTTTTCACGGTTGTGATTGAAGAGGGGTGTTGAGAAATATGCAATCACACTCATATGTGCCTCTTCAAATGGAAGAGCAGCTAGGCAAGGAACGTGTAGCTCAATCTAGGAAGAGTTGCCTTTATCCCATAGTCATAGTGGAGGAAAGTGGTACCATCCTCCAACTATAAAAGAGTATACTTAACAATCATTTGAATGTAATGCCATTGTACTTTGTACTTTCAGTTCTTGTCATATCTACTCAAGATTGTATTTATGAGTCCAAGTCAATTAATCTTGGAATCTAATTCACTTGAGTAATAGTCAATGTACATTGAAGACAATTTTGATTATTTTGGCATATTATTGGGCAAATTTATGCTTCTTGTCTTTGACTTCCAACCTCCATAGAGAACCTTGCTCAAGATTTGTGTTTCTCAACAATTGGCTTGGGGGTCAATCTAGCATCATTGGGCTAGCTTGGTTGATAGGAGTAACTAGTTGAGTTTTATCAAGGGGTTGAGGTAAGGCAAGGATATTGTTATAGTCAAATGAGTATTATGTAACAACCTTTTGTGGATTGGTTTGAGGATTCATGTGGGATGCAACACTTGTAGCTATTTCTTTTACCTCATAGTTAGTGGCATATGATACAATAACACGGCAATTTGAACTTTCTAGGAGTGTAATCGGTGTCTCTTGCAATCCTCCTAATGGATTTTAGAGTGTGGATTCTTTGTGAAGTTAGTTGACAAATGTGCACCCTTCCTTCAATAGACTAGCTGAGGTGTAGAACCAAGCATTAGGTATTGTAGGGCTTGTCTTTTTGGCTCTTGGAATTGAGTCATACTTAGACTGCTTGACTCTCTCTCTCTCTCTCTCTCTCTCTCTCTCTCTCTCTCTCTCTCTCTCTCTCTCTCTCTCTCTCTCTCTCTCTCTCTCTCTCTCTCTCTCTCTCTCTCTCTCTCTCTCTCTCTCTCTCTCTCTCTCTCTCTCTCTATGAGTGGCATACCAATTTCCCTCCCACACAATGCTTCCCTCACTTTCCTTTTGTACATACACCACTCATGACATGTCCACATGATGTCATGCTTGTTGTAGCTCCTCATGCATGCTAGTAGCACCACATAAGTCCGTGCCATTAGGTAAGTTGTGAATCTAGTAAAGGTGAAGTCATGGGACTCTCTAGACTATGCAAGGCTCAACTATGTCTTTGTCATGTGTGGAGATCGCATGACCTAGTAGAGTCATGGAGCTAGTAAAGGTGAAGGCATAGGACTCTGTAGACTATGCAAGACTTGATTATATCTTCATGGTGTGTGAAGAATGTATGGCCTAATGACACTACCATCCTAATGCCCCTAAGCACTACCATGCTAGTCACCATGATTAGCTTACATCATTGACAGCATGCCAAAACCTCCATGTTGGAAACTAATCATTATCTCAACCTCCACCAAAATTAGATGGCTCCCAATATTGCACCTCAACTTGCCATTTTCGAAGAGCCCATTTCTTTTCAAAAGAAAAGCTAATGAAAGCTAAAGCTTAATTAAGTTGTAGTTCCCAAAAAATAAGAAAAAGGGAAACAATAAGTGCATCATTTTAAAATTTGGTTGTGGCATGTGATACTTTTGGCAACCAGATCACATGTTGTTAGCATACTAGTCTTATGCCTTTAGCAAGACCTTAGGGACCCCTCTACCTTGGTTGTGGTTGTGACGTTGGCATTGCCTTCTTGCTTGGCAAAGAGAAAAATTTTGTGAGCAGTTAGAATATGAGACTAAACCTCTCCTTTTTTGACATGGGTACCTTGGGAATCCATTTTCGGTGGGTTATATTTGGCTTAGATATCTAGCTTAGTAGCATGCTTTGGGCCTTGGGAGGTTCATGCATGTGAACCCTCTATATCAAGTACATTTAGGGCCTATAAAAAGGTACCCTATTCTGTGAACTTTTCCTAAATAAAACACATCCTTTTTCTACTCAATCTATGAATAACCCTTTTATATGGCACCCTTCTGTATGTTAAATAATGTGTAAAAAATGTATCTTAGAAATCCCTTATTATGAACCCATGTGATATACTTGCATATTTATGAGTTACCCCTGATCTTTGGGTTGATTGTGCTTTGAGCATCTCATTGAGGAGGATATCACCCCCTCCTTAGGAAGCTATATTGAATGAGGTTGAAGATATTGGTGTTGTTGTTTTTGTTGAGGAAGCAAGTGTACCCTTGCTAAAAGTTGTACTTATGTTTACATTGGGTTGCTCCAAGTGAATACATGAGACCAAGATTTTGAGCCAAAAAAAAGTCAAAATTGTGCCAAAATTTGTCATTTTAAAGCGAAAATGTGATCCCACTAGAAGTGGCCAAAGCACTTTCAAAGATGGACCTCACGGTAATTGCAAATTTTAAGAAAATTTTTTGAGTAGCAGAATTGAACATGGCAAATGCCAACTAGTGCAGGAGTCCCAAACATACAAGTAGAAATTTGCAGCTCGCAAAATGGAGGCCAAATGCGGAAATGGGGAGTGCCCAAGTGGAAGAGGAGAAAAGGAAGTGTAAAAGTGACTTTAATGGGGGGTGACCCTTGGGGGCTCCCTCCCCCAAAAACTAATGCAATAGGGGGGTGGGGCTTAGAGCTTCAATGTACCCCATAGTACTGATTGCATCATAAGGAGATGCCTTGAATTTTTCACTCTTTCTCCCTGCCTCCGCCTTCGCGAATGATGGCCTGCCAACCACAGAGAGGCCCAAATCTAGTATTTCTCTCTCTTCCCTCTCTCTCGTCTTGTGGGTTGTTCATGCACGGTAAATCAAGAGAAGATCGGGATGGAAGATGGTTGTTTGGCTTGAACTGGATGAAGATGAGATGATGTTGATGCCAAGAGGTGATGACCGACATTGATTAGAACTTGAATTTGGACACATTTGTTGGCTACTCATTCAAACATAGAAAAAATGAAACACGAGAAATCCTGGTAAGCTTCATTTAAATGGATTTTTTAAAAAATGTTTCATGGTGCAATCAATGTTCATGTGGTAAAAAATTTAAGATAACGGTAGAATACGATGTGCTTGAGGGCTGTGATAAAAATTAATATGAGGGTAGAATATGATATGCTTGAGGGCTGTGATAAAGAAAATGCAAAATCCACTTTTGTAATCATAAGGTATTAATTAATAAAAACCCAAAAAACCTGCAAAATAAGGTCATTTTGATAGTAAATGAGAGAAACAATAGTAAGGAAGGTTATACATGGATGAAATATTGTCATCTGATTGCCATGATTGGTCTTTGCTACTATGTGATCAAAAAATGTAAAATATTGAGTATTTTTAATAGAAATAATTAAAAAATTAGAGAAAAATAGTAGGAAATTATGAAAAAATATTTTTAATTCTAGAAAAAAAATAGTAGAATACATTTGGATGTATGGTAAGTTGTAGAGCATGAGGTTAGCCTCATTATACACCCATTTACATGTTAAAGTACCCGATTTAAGGGATGTTTCTATTATGGGGGGATTGCGTATAACATAAATAACACTCCACATGATGAATGAATGTCAAATGAGGACTGAAATGCTAAGTTTTGGCATAAAGAAGAATGAATGATTGTGCATTGAATTGTAGCATTTAGGTTTCACTAAATATATATAGGAATGAAAGCATGTGATAGATCGGTTCCATCTCCTCATCACAACATTGTGTTAGGGAAAATCATGAAAAGATTGTATTCACACAACACATGCTGGTCTAGGGTGCCCTCTATATGTGCAATCGAGGTGAGGTAGTTATTGATGTATGGGAAGCTCCCCATGCTTGGAATCGAGATGGGCAAACCATGGGACTACAATTTGAAACTTATGTCTACAAACACATTAGTTAGCTGATAAACCATTTCATATTATCCAATGTTCTTTGGCTACAAGGCCATCAGGGTTGTTTGGTGCGAGTAGCAACTCAACTAGAGCCTTAGAGCCAGTGTTGGGCCCATTTTTGGTCCTGACAATGTGTTATATTTCAAAATCACCCACACACATTTATTGAAAAACAAAAAATTTGGGACTATAGATTTCTATTGAAGATTTTAAGAATGTAGGAAATTAGGAGATACAACAAAAGATGAATCAGCTGCCAAGACTATAGGAAAGCAAGTTTATAATAAAGGACAAGTTGGATTATAAGGGGTTACAAGAGGAAGTGAGCCATCATGCTACTATTCAAGCTGAGCAACAGTATAACATACTATGATGCATCGATCTACACTATTTGAAGATGAAGTGCAAGAAGCCAATTTGAATACAGAGGATAATCCAAATCCTGTAAAGGTTAGTTTGCATGTGGATGCCACATTCAAGCAAAAGCTAGTAGAATTATGCAAATAATTTTAGGACATTTTTGCTTGGGAATACAAGGATATTAAGGGGTTTGACTCAACTATGTGCCAACATCAAATCAATCTGAAAAAGAATGCTAAGCCAATTATTTAGAGGAGATATCAGATGAACCCTAACTATTTTATGTATGTAAATGAGGAAATTGATAAGTGTTAAGAGTTGGCTTTATCAACCTAGTGAATGAGGTAACATGGCTTTCACAAATTGTTGTGGTCCCCAAAAAGAAAGAAAAGATCTAGGTGTGCATAGATTACAGAAACTGAATGTAGTAACCATTACAAATCATATCCCCATTCCCTTCATAGCTTCATTATTGGATGATCTAGTTGGATATCAAATGTACAAATTTCTAGATGGAAATGTAGGTTAAAATAAGACAATATTATCAAAAGACCTTGATAGGACAACATTTATTGCGGAATGGGGAGCATTTATCAAAGTAGAGTTATGAACTTTGGGTTGAAAATGAACCACTAGAATTCCAAGGAGCCCGTAGATCACATTTATATTTCCAATGTAGCTAGCATAATTATTGTAAAATGAGCATAATATAGTAACAATAGTCCTCCAAAGTGATCAATTATCAACATCGATGTGAAAGTAAAACTTGAGAACCGATTTGGTGGATACCAATGTGAATGTGGGTTATAAGAGTTAATGCCTAAACCTTAGACTAGGTTTTATAGTGGAAAGGGAGAGCTTAAGCTCTAAATTGGTGCCATTTAATAAACAAATGACAAGATTCCCCCTTGTATAAGTAGATCTTATGCTTGCATACATCAAATGCATGTAGCAAAACCTCTTTTTGAGCATCCAAAACCAAGTTGTTCTTCTTGGATTCGAGCTACTAATGGATGCCCAAATGCAACCAAATTGTGCTATGGTAGACCCCAAATCGAGTCTCAATGGCTATCCTTAAGCCAAAACTCTTGTTTGACTTAGATGTAGAGCTCAATATTGAGAGTAGTATCTCTTTCAAGATGTAGATATCAAGTGTGAACATCATAAAAGAATCTCAAATCCTTTACCTCATCATAAAACTTAACTCCCCATATTTCTCACTCTAAAACTTAACTCATAAAACTTAAATCCTTTACCTCATCATAAAACTTAACTCATAAAACTTAACTCAAATCCTTTACCTCATCATAAAACTTAATTCCCTCCCCATATTTCTCACTCTAAGCACAAGTTCCCATGGACACATCTTTAATACTAGTTTAGAGGAAACCAATGGTAGGATGAGAGGTCAAAGCTATGGAGTGCGAGAGGATTTTTAGAGAGATAATCACACAAGAGAATTTATTGCATGCAATTAATGATACCCTTATTTTGTGGTATCTTCACTTATATATGATTGTAAAGTGTGTACTTATACAAGGGGTGCATGCCTAGCTATTGGCCATTGGCCTTTACCCCAACAACCTTGTTCTAACCTATCCTTCATAAGCCATGGTGATCATTCCTTTTAAATAAGGCAACTTATCTAGGTAAAGATCTTAGTTGGGATGTTCTATCATGATCAAGATCCTCTTCCATTGATGGGAGGGGGAATGATCCATATATAAATAAAATAAAGAAGGTAGAAGACACTCATTGCATCTTGTGAGAACTTGATAGGTTCCTAGGTACCAAACAAGATGTGGGGTCAATGCATTGCCCTTCTTGGGATGTCACCTAGTTGTTGTAAGGAAAAGAAATAAGATAAGTATATGCTACTTTGTGAGGTCTCGGTAAATTCTTAGTTTGAGCCAGGTTTGGGGCTGTTGATACATGGTCTCTTTGGGGCAATTGATAGAGTGAGAGTGAGCCATTGTTGGGACCCATTTACTATCTCAAAATGTAATACATAATGAGGATCATTTCTTACTTTGGATTCTAGTTCTTGTTTTAATTTAGGAGACTTGAATCTTAGAATGAATCAAAATCCAAATGTGATGATGGGGAGAAATTTTGAGTAGTTGAAGATTAACATCTGGAAGGTAAAGACATTGTACTTTTTTTGGAGGGGGTAGGGGGAAAATGGTCTTAATGGAAGGTGAAGGAGTTATGTAAATGTTTATACCTTGTGCAAGGGTTCTCAAAGGTATAATTGCAAGATTGTTTATTTGGATATGGACCTATACCTTGGACAATAAAAGGTGAGTTCTTTATGCAAAATTTTGACTTGGTTTCTAACTGTCGATTTGTGGACCAATGCATTGTGAAGTGTGATGTCAAAATTCATTGTTTGTGTAAGGATGAATTTTTTGGACCAAAGGTTGCGATAAGCATTATCTTAAATCAATGATTTCACTAAGTAGTTATGAACCATTGATATCCAAATTACACTATGGATTAGGTCAAAGGATGTTTGGATTTCTTAGCTTTATTGTAACATTAAAACTCTGCTCGAGAGACACAATTATGTGGGTTATAAATATATTTGTTTGAATGATTTGTGTTCAATTCCCACAAGTTTGATGTTTGTGATATGGATCCACTAGGTATATGATACTCATGAGGTTTCTCTATTTTTTAGCACCCTTTCGTGTAAAGAGCTGAATTAGGGGTATATAAAAGGGCAAAGGACCTATGTACAAGATATCTTTTTTTAAAACAAAATAATACAACTTTGTCCTTCACCTCTCTAGCTCCTCTTGTCCTTTCATGGCTACCAACCATCTCTCTCCTTCTTTTCTATCTTTCTCTCTCCATTTCTAGTATTTCTGTCTCCTCATCTAGTCTTTCTCTTTCCTTTGCACACTTCTTCTCTCTTTCTTGTAGTCTTCTCTCTCCTCTTAGGTCCCTTCATGACAAATAGTATCAAAGCTATGTCTTTGACCCATTTTTAATTCCTTTACAAGTCTATTTTCTCCATTTTTCAAATAGAAAATCCATAGATCTTCAAGTATAGCAAGTACAAGCATGGCAGGGAACATCTGACAGCAAACCAATGGTCTCACAACTCAAGAGGACAATAGATTTGGAAGCATTAATGGAGTCTTGGACCAAATTGGGGGCTAGCTACTAAAGATAACATCATGTTTTTCAATTCTAATCCATTTTTGAATATATTTTTGACAAAGGTAATAGGAGCTAGAGGGAACTTAAGCCATGGTTACTTTTGAAGCAAAACTTTTCTTTTCTCATTCCAAGCTCTCTTTCAAGCTTTCATGGCAGTCATTTGCCTCTAACTTCATTTTCTTTCAAGATCCTTTTCTTCTTGGGCAATGGCTTGTGTAGAGGGGTTCTAGACATCATACATAGCAAATAGAGCACCATTGTTGATGGCTTGAAGAGGCTTTGAGGAGTATGTCTTTATTTCTTTCTTTTTCTTCTTCTTCTTCAAGTTTTCTTTCTAGCATCCATGGTGCTTTCAATAGTCCTTTATGAGGTGCAAATGGGAGGTTTAATGGCAAGACGCAACATCCTCTTATGCATTTGTGAGGATAGCAAGGATCCTCACCCTTCTATTATTCAGGGATTAGCAAGTGTAGAGTGAGGCTTGTAGAATGAAGATGAGTGAGGAGTTGAACTCGAAGTTATGTGCTATTATAGTAGATCATGATCGTATCAAACAAGAACTAGAGAACATAAAGTTTTCAGAATAGCCTTGTGAGCCTCACATTGTACTGTAGAATGTGAAGGAGCTTTAGGATGAGTTGGAATATGAAAAAGGTGTGAATAGAAATCTCTACATCTTCAATTGTTGCAGCAGGTATGGTGCCTACTAACTACTCAAATATAGGGTTGATGGTCTTCAAATGTTGTAGTAGATATGGACCTAAATCCTCACTTGGAAGGTTGATGATCTTGAGATGTCGCAGTAGTAGGTATGGACCCATTGAACCCTCAATTTGTAAGGTTGATGATGGAAAATTGGTTACTGAGAATTGGCTCTCTCAAAAACTCCTCCAAAAGCACATCAACTGCTAATTTTCACTTTCTCTTTCCTTTTTTAAAAAAAAACCAGATTTCAAATGTGGAAACACATCAAGGGAGTTATGGCAATGCAAAGCTGAGAATTGATGCCCTTACTACTCTTCATGCCTTGATGTTTTCTCAGATTCTAGTAGAAATACCCTGGGCAAATATGCATTGACTCTGCCCTTTTACTAAAATAACACTCCTCCAATATTTTGTGTGCTCAGGTTGAAATCATATCCATGTATTTCTATATTAATATGCATTGCATCGTGCAAAGAAGAATCCTCAAATGCCTTATTGGTTCAATGTGATGATAAATGCTCCTCAGTTTCCTAAACATTCACACTAACAATTTTTGGTTCTTCTACCACATCTGAACCATGACTTTCAAGTATGTCTAATGACATATTAACAAATAATGAAGCCTTCTCATACTTATTTAGCTTGCAAGCACCTGCCCCAACAATACTTGTTGGGATGGCAAGCTCAACACGTGCGGATATTGATGATGGACTACTTGGCTAGATGGATCCACCCATCTACACTTAGCATGTCAGTGGTCATTATGATCCTCACATGGCCATTGACTTATCACTTATTATATATAGTTTGTTCCACCTACCTACAACTGGCATAGTTATAGTGTCAGTTGATTAGTATAGTTAGTTATGCACTGTTTGACTTAAGTAGGCCACTTTCCTTTATGTTGTATCTTATCTATACTTTTTGTGCATTGTATAGTGTGTGGAAGAAGAAGAAAAAAACCAGAAAGAAAACGTTTTGGCCTCCATCTATCTTCTTGTGTTCTTGAGTGAGCTTCCTCTCATGTGTACTCATGTGTACAATGTGTGTTTGGCACATCAGCTTAAGCAAGTCCCCCCACCATGTGATTCTTGACATGATATCAAAGTAACACCACTGGAGAGGCTAGTTTTGAAGGCTAAAGTGAAGGAGAAGAATCAAGGATTCGACCAAGTAAGCAACATGTAAGAAGCTCTCCCATTCTTCAACTCTCTCTTGGATAGTGCATGTGGAGGTACTGAAAGTAGGGAAAAGTGAAAATCTTAGATTGCTACGTGACTTGGTGTGTAAGCAGAGCAATGTATGTTCTATAGATGTGCCCTTTAGGCTTTTTAACTACTTTTTAAGGCATATGAGGTTGTTTTGGGCCCCATTTTAGAGCCACAAGGTTACAAACATCAATTCTAGGGTATACTCTAATTTCGATTGTATTGACTAAAAGTGGATGCATAGGTTGCAGATTTTGAATCTATAACATTTGAGGTGTTTTCCAAGAAGCAAATAAAAGTTTTATCTGTAAAACAAGTTGCAGATTATATGTATTGTTAAGCAATCAGTGAAAAAGGTCTCTTGGTGTACTGCTGCGTACTTGCTAAAGGTTGCAGAAAACTTACTTGCTATTTTGTACCATTTTTGTAATAATGGCAGAGAACAATGGAAATCCCATCATTGAGAAGCTGGACAAGAAAAACTACCCTTCATGGAAGTTTTGTATGACAAACTTCCTCATTGGAAAGGGCCTTTATGAGTTTGTTTCAAGTGAAGAAAAGGAGCCAGAGTTGAGTATCCTTGCAACTCCAGATGAATTAAAGGCATGGAAAGAATGGAATGCAAAATACAAAAATGTGATATATTAGGTGTCTGCAGTCATTGATAATACTATGCTAGGACATATCAGGAATACAAAAACTTCACATGTGGCTTGGACAATTTTTGAGAACATGTTTTCAGTAAATACAAAGGCACAAAAAATTCAACTCAAGCAAGAGTTGAATACCTTGAAGAAAGGAAAAATGTTTGTCAATGAGTATGTTTTGAAGGTGATGAGCATTCTTGATGCTTTAGCAGCAATTTATGCAATGCTTGATGATGATGATTTGGTTTCATCTACTTTGGGTGGCCTTAATAATGAGAAGGTTTGAAAATCATTTGTCACTTCTATATATCCACAGAAGCCATTTCCAGATTTTGATGAGTTGGTCTCTCTTATGATTACCGAAGAGATCAATATGCAGGGTGACTCATCTAAAGGTGATAATCAACAAAACATGTTAAATCAACAATTTGGTGAAATGCAGGTTTCAGGAGGCTATGAAACTTTAGAGGTAGGGGGAGCTCTAGAGGAAGAGGTAGATGGCAAAACAAAGGTTTTGTGTTGGGGGTAAAGGTGCCTCCACCTAGCCACCCGTGTATTACTATACTGACAGTCATCGCCACTGCACACTACAAGTGGTGGGCGCCCGTCACACCGTCACTTTATTCTTTATTCTTTTAGTGACATTTTGAATAAAGGAAGGCCCGATCACACATTGTGACTGTTGGAGTTCCCATTTCTTGCTTCTTCCCGGCCTATTGAGGCACCATCAGGGCATTGACATTGAGGTAGTGCTTCATTATTTCAGAGATTTATCTCAGTCCACAGGTCTAGGTAAACAGGGTTTTCACAGGTTGTGGGCAGCCATAGCTCACACCTCTTGGAGCTTCCTTCACCTGGATCTTGCTTCAAGCCTATCAAGGCTTGCTGAGGCTTGGTATAGGCCTTCTTTGGCCCCCATTTTGCCCCCTTTGGGCCCCATTGTTGACACGTGGGATAGCAGACCCCCCCAGCCAGCTCACTTTTCTTTTGCGCATGTTTCAAAATCTGGCCCAAAAATCACTTTTTTGTCATATCTCTCGAGCATTTGGAACCCGATTCAAGTAAGATAAGAATCTAAGTTGGGATTTTGGCATTCTCCAGACGCGATGGTGATGTCGAATTTTCCAAATTCTGATGACAGAATATTCTGCAATAGATTTTAGGTCTGAGACAGCATGTATTTGTATGCCTATGGCTTATGTGATGCTTCTACTGATATCTATTGGTACCAGATCACTTGCGGATGTTATGCCTCTTATGTGAGATGCATTTGGAGCTGATTTAGCTCAGCCATTGACTGTTTTGAACAATCCCAGATCTTTCCAAAATAGGGTAGCCACCTGTTACTTCAATTTTATGCTTATAGGTCTTGGCATTTGATGCCCGATTATGCCCGATTGGTGCCTATACATACGGGAATGTATGCCTATGGATTTGAGCTTCGATTGAGCATTGATTTGCTCAGTTTATAGAGTTTATATGCTGCTGGAAACTTCAGGGCTGAAGCTATTTATGCTACAATTGGGTTATGCCTATTGGTTACGGGGTGCTCCCGACTAGTCGGTATGATGTCATGATGTATTTAGACTATGCCACATGTCTTGTTTATGCTCCGGAATGCTTTTGAGCTGAGATTAGAGCTTGATTTGGCTTTGAATGTCACTTATTTGCAACTGGCATTTCATCTATGACATGGTTTATGCCTAGGCTACCCAGTACGGGTTATGATGTCTTGGTGAATGCTTTATGCTTTGTTGGTGGATGGCAATTGTTTGAGCTCGTCTCGATATTCATTTGAGTATTCCCTTGAGCAGTTGGACATTGACTTGGATTTTTTCGTTACGAATTGGCTTTTTCCATTATGACCTTGGATGCTATTGAGGCATTGTCTTGGTTACCTGTCTTTGGTACTCTAACTTGGTTTGATTGAGCTATTGAGATCGTTTATCCGCCTTTTGTGCTGGTGGAAGCATTTTGTATGCTTGACCGACATTGAGTAGGAGGTTTATGCTATTTTGAGCATTTTACAGATACTTGAGATTTTGGGATCTCTTACACTTAAATGTTACATGGTTCATGCATTGATATCTTGGAGTTGCTTTTGACCTGAGCTTGGGCTTTGCACTCTTGTGAGCATACACCTACTGGTGTCAGGTCTTGCCAGTGTTATGTATACTTGGCCCTATTGTCCAAGGGGTATGCCTACTCACTAACGGATGCTTTCGTGACATGTTTGGCTATTTTCTCAGGGCCTTGATGACTGTTTGGTGCTGATTTATGCCCGTTTATGGCTAGTCATGTCTTGGCTATCATTTCTTGACTTGGTATAGTAATTTGGTCCGCAATTGCCTCTCACAGTACCCTACTGTCATTTATTACAGCAAGCATATAACTCCGGACTGACATGGATTTTTCATGCTGAAATATTCTGAAATGATGTACTTTCATTAGTACTTGGTGGTTAGTAGCTTTGATTACACTTTTCTCACCATTTTCTCTCGATTTTGGTGATTCTTTGGTTATTTTTTGCAGTAAACAGCAATAAGTAGTTTTGAATTGTCTACAGTTTTTCAGCCTACATTATGGCGAGTTCATCCACTGATCATGATATTTTCAACATCACTAAGCTTGATGGTACGAATTACTCTTATTGGAAGAGCCAGATTTGGCAGGTGTTGGTGCAGAAATCACAGATCAAACCATTGAGGTTGAGCGGGCATCTGCCTACAACTATGTCAGATGAGGAATGGCTTGAGCTTGATGAGTTATGCAAGTCCACTATTGTATTTGAGAAAGAATAGAGTGCATGGCAGTTGTGGGATAAAATCAAGAATCTCTATGACAAGAAAAGTCCAACGAGTCAGATGTATTGGGGCTGAAGCTGCTTATGGATCTGCGCATGAAAGAGAATGTGACTATATTTGCTCACTTGAGCTAGTTCCATGCTATACTGAAGAACTTGATTTCGCAAGACATCACTTTTGCAGAGGATGTCACTCCTCTTTTCTTGCTTGGTACTCTTAATGAGTATGGGATGTATTCCACACTGCATTATGTGCCTCTACTACTACCTTGAAATTATCTGATGTTGAGAGTGCTCTTCTACAAGAAGAGGTTAACCGTAAGAATTTGGATGCCTCTCATGTGTTGCATGCTATGACAGTTAGAGGCAGGAATGATGGATATGGAAAGCATGGCAGTGGCAATGGCTGTGGACGGGATTCTCAAAAATCTCGGTCCAAGTCTCGTGGGAAGTCACATAGCAAATCCCGTGGCAGGAATGCAGATGTTACTTGTCACCATTGTGGGAAAAAGGGCCATATTAGGCCACAATGCCATGAACTGCGCAATGAAAGGCGCAAAGACAAGGGGAAAGACAAAGTGTAGGATAAGTCTTCTGATCGCAGCATAGTGCATGCAAAGTCTAGAGTTAAAATTGAAGAGATCAATGTTATGCAGCCTGAGGATGTTGATGATGATGATTATATCCTTGCAGCTTCTTCTAGTGCTTCGCAGATGACAGAGATACACTCTATGTATGCACAGTGTTGGCTCTTGGACTCAGGTGCATCCTTTCATGTGACACCTTGCCGAGAGTGGTTTCATTCATATCGTACTGTTTCGAGTTTTGTGCGCCTGGGTGATGAAAGCTCTCTTGATATTGTGGGCATTAGTGATATTAGGCTGTAGTTTCCTTCTGGCAGCAGCTTTGTTATGCAAGATATACGTCATGTACCTGCTTTGACATGCAATCTCATGTCATCTGGACAGCTTGATGACGCAGGTTATCATGTATCTACTCTGCATGGAAGATCACTCGTGGCAGACTTGTGATTGCGAGAGGTGCCAAGGGTTGGCAGCCTCTATCCCTTGATTGTATCAGCTTCTTCCCTTGATCATGTTTTGTCTGTGGGTTCTATCCCACATGTATCTCTTTGACATGCCCGTTTGGGCCATATGTCTTTGAAGATAATGAAAATGATTTGTGGTTTGTAGTACTTACCGGCCCTTGATTATGCATGTTTTGATTCATGTAAGCATTGTCGTTATGGCAAGTAGACTAGGTCTACGCATAAGAAGTCTGGTAGGCCACGCATGAGTGATCCCTTGGCATTGGTACATTCGGATGTATGTGGGCCCATGCCTTGTCAGTCTATGGGTGGTGCAAAGTATTTTGTTACTTTCATAGATGATTTTTCGCGAAAGGTTTGGGCTTATCCCATTAAGCTGAAATCTGATGTCGGCTGTGTTTCAAAGATGGCTTGCATTAGTTTAGAACCAGTATGGGTATAGGCTAAAATGCCTAAGGACAGATAATGGGGGTGAGTATGTCTCACATGCTTTTGAGCAGTTATGTGATGAAAGGGGTATTAAGCGTCAGTTGACCGCCCCCTAGCAAGAAAACATTTTGGCCTCCATCTCTCTTCTTGTGTTCTTAAATGAGCTTCCTCTTGGGTGTACAGCGTGTATTTGGCACAACAACTCAAGCAAGTCTCCCCACCACACACGATTCTTGACAATACTAACTCCATTTTGAGAGTTTGGATCAAGTATAGGAGGTTTTGATCTGCAAGTAATCAATGCCAAGGACTCACTAAAAGATCCTGCTACATCTCCTTCACGTTCCACAAGTTCATGAATATATTCCTCAGTATAATTAGCAAGACTATTGTTGGAGGAAGTAGTTGGCTTATCCTTTTTAGAGTTTGGTTTCTTATGCGGTTGTTGCTAGTGGCACAATCATGGTAGAGTATGCATATGGAAACCCTGAATCATCACGAATGGCCTTAAAATGCTTGCAACATTTGCCTTCTTGGAATAGTAGGTTTAGCTTACGACCTATAACCACGTGTTTATATCCCTAATTGAAGGCCTCTTCATCTATAGTGCAATTGTTGATGAGGCTCTTAGCAAGACCAAAGCATTCATGTTCTTGGAGCATGTCAAGGATGCATTTAAGGTGCTTCTGTAGCAACAAGGCTTCGACATAGAAAACCCTCTGCCCTACTTCTTAGATAAAGATACGACTCCCTTTTTTGAGTATCTTGCAGCATGAACATAGTCATGCTGAGGAAAATTTTGATGCCAATCAAAAGGAAGATAAAGGGTTTAAATTTGTAGCCTATGAAATTTTTGACGAGGAAGACCATGACCATGGGTTTCTATTTGACTCACTTACTTATGCTTTTGTGGATTCACAAGTATATGCATATTATTTCATGAATGATAATACCTATGCTTTGTTGGTCATGACTTTAATGCATGGATGGGATGTCACCTTTCCTTTTGACCCAGGAGGCTTAGGGTTGGGCTTCTCTGTGTGGAGATGAGAATGAGGAAGAGGTTTGAATCATATCCTTCTATATTGAGTTTCACATGTATTGTATTGAGTGATGTGCCCATAGAAACTAAAACCATTTCTTTTTGCTAAGTTGAGGAATCTCAGGGTCACAAGCTTGAGCACATCCTCACCGTGTTATGAGGTGAGATAGAGACAATCAAAGTTTCACAATCCCTCTTCAATGTAAAGTAGAACATTTTACGGGAGCAAAGCAAGAGCTTGCTATATGAGTGTACTAAAGTATGAAATCAATATCTGTGAGGAGGGTTGGAGTAGACATCACACTTTTATAGGTGATATTTATAATCAAATATGTAAATAATAAATGTATCTAATGATTATGAATGAAATTTCATGACAACTAATGGGATACTTTGTACAAGTGGCTAATGTCTACTTTTACTAAGGAGAGAGACACGGTGCTCAATGTATTTGTTGGATGCAGGGACCTTGGTCGATAGTGTAAGGAGCTTGACCAACATTACGATGATGAGCATCTTACTTTTCATGCTTTGCAGGATATTTAGAGTTATGTAGTTTTGTAAACTCTATTCATACTAGGTGTTGAATATGACTTATTGCCCTTGTATATAAATGATTGTACTATAGTTTATATTGTATGATGTTATGATGTCTCTATCATTGTTTTTTTACCAATTAAGTATAAGGAAAAATGATATTTTTTTGTGGAAGCATTATAATAGAGATAATGTGGGATCCATTTTTCTTAGAGATAATATATCTAGCTAACTACTTTTCATCATGATTGTGAATCAATAAATGCTTGTCCTTGCACCATGTAGAATTGTGGACATTATGCACTTTATCAGCACGATAGTAATTAGTTAAGTAAGTATCATTAGTCTTGATTCTTCTTCATTATACCATACGATGTAACATACACTATCAAATATGGCCATCACCAAAAATTATAATCTAGATACCAAGATCAATAGATTTATATATTCCTTATATTTTGGTTACATTATGAAGACCGAGAGGCAAGATTTGAACTTACTATCAAAACTAATAGAGGAGACACTTGGGATCAAGGATAGAATAAGAAAGAGCATAGCAAACACCCCAGGTCCCACAAAGGTGGGATGAGTCAACATGGAAGAATAAAGGAGTTCTATTAAAACCAATCCATGAACATGAGTTAAGAGTCACAAATAGATATCTCATCGTTTTTTTGTTTACTTACAATAAAGCTATGAATATTCTAGCTAGGGTACCAAAATGGTTACTAGAGGACATCATGATAGGGATTTTGATTAGTCAAAACCTGAATGCACAACCTAAAGAGACTTGAGTTGGAATGCATGCGTAAATTCCTAGCCAAGGTCCACAAGGTTCTCCTAAAGGATCTAGTGAGGATGAAGCTCAATGATACATAGGCAAGGAACATCATTGTCAATCATGGCAATGCACTCGTCTAGATTATAGCTATTAGTCTAGGACTTTCTCTACAAGAAATCTTGTCGTCGCAATATGTAACCTTGCTTATATCACCTAAGGAATGAACTATAGAGAAAAGTACTCAAGAAAGGAAAGAAATAGATAGATAGAAGAAATACAGAACCTAAACCCTATTGAGGAGCATGATAAGAAAAAGAAAAGAAGCAAAGAGAATAGGAGGATTTGACCTCATCTTAAGGAGGTTTTGATGGAGGTAAAATCGAAGAGCAACAACTAATAATCCATGATGCCAAAACAAGGTCTAGTAAAGAATCAATGCACAAGAAGGATCAACCTATTTCACATCAAGTAGCAAAAATTCTAGCCAAAGAGGGGGGAATAACTATCAAAAGAAAAAGGAGAAAGTACCAAATGAATCATAGTTAGTTAACTCTACAATCCTCCACAAATTAATGATAAAAACAAGAAATATGCATGCATAGGTCATAGAGCTTACCAAAGTAAAACTAATATAAGAGTTTGTCACTATAAACTAGAAAGAACTATCGAATCCTCCAAGAGTACATAAGAGCCTCCTATAGGAAAAGGCTCAATAGGTAGATTAAAAGCTCTAGAGAAATTATGTGAACAGCTCAAAAGGGAAAAAATAGGGGCACTAAAGACTAAAAAACAACTTCATAAAAATATTGGATGAGATTGAGGATGCCTATAAGAAGTTCCTTATGGAATTTAATGAGCATGTGCAAGAGCTCTAGGCTCAACATAAAGAGTGTGACACTTAGAATTTAAGGCTAAGGAGGAAGTGGAGTTGCAAAAAAAATTGTTGGAAAATAGTCAATGATTGATGGATGTCACTAGCCTAGAGCATTAGCAGGTGCAAGGCTTATGGAAGGCTATGTATGCAAACCTAGCCACTAGCTTGTGACTAGAGCTATGGGCTTAGTAGAAATTGAGGCACGTAAGCTATGTGAAATAATCCTAATAAAGATATCCACTGACTTAGGTATAGCACTATAGAGCAAGAGTCAGTAGAAGGTCCAATTGATATCATATAGATATGGCATGGCTAAGTAGCATGAACATTCCAAGAAAGCTACATTACTAGCCCGCACTCCATAGAATAGGACCTTGAGGAGCTCAAGGCTTGAATCAGATTGATTGCTAAAATCTTAAAGAGCATAGAGTAAATCTGAGAAATCAATCTATAGAGCAAAAAAAGGAGGACTTGATACAACATTTAAGGAAAACAAGATATGAGGATCAACAATTAAAGGCAATTGGTCTATTGCAACCTGAAAACACCCCACCCAGAATCTTCTATAGCTATAGAGCCACCCATAGTTATGATGCCATTAGTAGACGTACCAAAACCACTAGAGTTTGATGTAGATAAACCTAAAGAGTAGCCAATAGAAAAAGAGAATCAAGAGTAGAAATAGACATATGCTACCATGGTGTAGACCTTGAGAGCACACTCTCAAAAGGTGATTAAATATCCTCTCCCCCTAAGCTCCTACTACAATAAGAATAGGAAATCTAGAAGAAGATATCCAAAGTTACCAAAAGAGACATAGATTAGATGCCTTAGTAGCATTTGACTTCAAGGTGAATGAGAAAGTAAGTTTAGAATACCACTACCCCCATGCAGTACAGTTGCTCAATGTAGGAAGTTGGGAATATAGAAACTAAGTTGCTCAATCAGTTGGATCTCACAGCTTATCACAAGTCTCGCCATGCATAGGGTAACAAGTGTAGATATCTCAAACAAAGCAAGTAAAGTATAGCTAGGTCAGCCTAGAGTGGCAATATCCCATCCTCAAAGAAAATAAAAGATCATGGGAATCTTTTTGCTACTCGCATGAAGATGAGGGGGTAGATCATCTCTATTGCCCCTATCCACAAAGGCATGGTAGAGAATACAAAGAAAATAAGCATGGTAGATACTACTTTCCCATGATTCCAAACATAAGAGATACTCACATTGATAAAACCTATTTGTTACAATCCTTAGACCTAGTTCCATTATTCTACCATTTTGTACAAGATTTCAATAATTGTGCAAACACCTACTTCATCATCACAATGAAGATGGACTCTTGCCGCTATTTTTTATATAAATGCATGTACTGATTGTGTTGTGATGGTCCAATTCCACCTTTGAGCTATAGTGTTACCAACTGACTATGTACAATTTCTACATCATGGTGGATAGAAAGTTTGCAAAGTGTACACATCCCTTCTTCCTAAAGTCATCCTTACAACTTTATGAATATTCCTCCACGAAGATTCCTTAACATTGGTAGCCCACATTGATCATAATCTATCATCCCTTCATCGACAAGACAACCATCATCCATTCACTCTTTGATGTAGCTCTATCAAAATGTGCGAAGATCCATCCATCTCTACCCAATTCTTCAATACTAAACACCATTCCTCCTCTACCACGAGTTCTTTATTGATCATCTTGGCATTCCTTATCTCTGGCACTTGCAACAATAAGCTACCTTTGATGTGACTAATATGGAACTAGCACTCATCTAGGAAGGGATATAATGTTAACCACAAAGTGCAAAATGCCTCTAGAACTTAAGAGAAGGAAATTTGAAACTATTATTGTAGTTATCTTTGATAGTTTATTGAGAGATGGGTTGCCTTGATCGTCCAAAGACCAAGACCATCCAAGTTTCCAAGCCAACTCCTAAGAGTTGTTGCACCATTCGATAAATAGAATCTCTTACTAATATTGCTCACTCTAACTAACCGTCCAAGCTTTTGCTATCAATTACCACGATCTCTAGGTAGGCACTAGAATTCTAGTCCTAAGCTAACTATGGCTTCCCCCATATTTTAAGGGGTAGCTCCTCAAATAATTTGCTCCTATTGCATTATGACGATTTATCTAAGAATTGTATTTTGTTTGACTTTGAGGAAGTTTGTCAAGGTCTAGATATTTCCAATCTAGGAATCCATATGTTGAAATTTCTTTTTAAAATTCCCTCTCCACCTTTATAACTTGATTCCTTTTATTTAAAATCAAAGCATTCAAAGAAATCAACCTAGTGTTCATAAAACCCATAAGTCTTAATCCCCTTTTAAAATTTTACCCCTCTCCTAAAGAATAACTCGTCATTGCACATTTAATATTTAAAACAATTTACTTATTTAGAATTTCAATAGAAATGTATTTCTTGTAATTCCTTAAAAAAAATAAATGCAATATTATTTCTTAGACTCACACATTCATATGCAAAGTTCATTTTTTAACCTAGAGTTTCCCCCCTAATCAATAAGTTACTTTATTGGCCCTCCTCTCCTCATTATAGTAATTATTAGTTAAAATGCATTGATTTTCAACACTTCTTTATTAGTGTTGAGGCTTACCCTCATGCCACTGTTTATATATTTTACAAATAAATTCCAAATAACCACATGATTTTTTTTAATACTTATAGATTTTTATTCTTGTTCATTTATAAATAATATCTTCTAATAAATTTTATGGCCCACTTCAGACTTTCCTAACCCTTTAGTTCCACTCTGTGAACACGCAAATAACGTAGTAAAGAAATAACCACATGTTCTTGTTTTAGCAATTTAAGTGCATAATTTGACTTTAAAAATTAATTTTAATTCTTCATTCGCTCATAAAATCAAAATCATATTTTTTTCTATGCTCACAAATTTTCAAATAATTTTAAGTCGTTTTTCTCATTTTTATATAGTAAAAAGTGTAATTTTTACTCAAAAACTTAGCTTTGTATTTTTTTTAAATAGTAAAAAGATTTTAAATTTTTGAAAAAAAAAATATTTTTTATTAATTTTAAAACACTAGAATAATATATTTTTTTAACTATTATGCATTTTATCTTTTATTTAGAATTTCTAAATGTCCATTTTATGTTATTTTTTAGCACTTTTAGCGCTTTTCTAGTTTTTGAGAATTTTCATCAGGCTTTAAAATCATTTGGCATATAATTACTGAAAATCCAAGTTTTTGCACAGTGATTAAAAATATTAGACATGAAAAATTTCAACCTTTCCATACTTATAACTGATAAAGAAGTATCTCACTTACTTGAAAATTTAACGTGTCTATAATTGAATCTCTAGGAATCTGCATCTTTTGCAATCAACCAAAGGAAAATCGATCTACCACCACTTTTTTTAATAGTAATCTTCCTTTTATTTTCCCACTCAAACTTAGTATTGCACTTGTTGGAATGAATTCTTGAAATTTTCCAAGAGAACAAGACTTTAGAGGCTTTTAATCCAAACCTTGATTACAAAGGGTAATAAAGGATGGATGATCAAATTATCCCTTATCAGTCATATCAGAGATGACACCATAATTTCGTGATGATGAGGTTGCTTGATGATGGGTTGTTGGAAGAGGGGAATGATGGCAATTAAGATGAAAATGAATTGAGTGAATTAGGAGATGATGAACATGATAATCTTGAAGGAAATGGCAATGAATTCAAATGACAAAGGGGCTAGCGATGATAGTAGGATGATGATAATGGTCGAGAGGATCCTCACAATGACTTGTGTGGCTCTCCAAAATCCTCCGATATGCTAATCGTATCTTCCTCCTCTCCATTCATTGCATATGACGCCCTCACTCATCATGTCAATTCTCAATGGCCTCCTCTTTTGTAGTTTCTTTCTTTTTATTTCTTGATCATTATAACCTTAGCATATAAAAATTTCCCCCTCCCCGTCAAGCTTATGAAAATACCCTGCAAATGCAACCATCTCTCTACTCTAATTTTGAGGTCTATTATTCCATGTATGATACGATGAAGAAATTGCAAACTCTACTACTCCTTCCTATGATTATCCTCGATAATTATGAATGCCTAACAAATGTATGCCATTTAATTCATGTCCTCTGCTACTACCAAGTTCTACCTAACTATATTGTAAACTATCTATGGCTTTATAAAGACGCATTCGAATTCATCTATGTGTCCGCTCTCTATATACGAGTGAAGGTCAAATTGTCATGAAGGTCTCACATATCCCCCACATTCTAATCCCTTCTAATCACATAAAATTATCAAATTCCACAAGTTATTTTCTAAGTCCACTCTTCTCCCTAACACGAAACTCCTTTAAACTAGAATTTCCACTTTTCGAACTACAAAGATAGGTCCTTCAAAGAGAGCAACTACAATAGCATCTGCATTACATTTTTAAAAAAATTGGGTAAAAATGTCTCAAATATATACAAATGTGTTGAAATTTTTTGCAATAATGGGCCTAATTTTAGGGGTTGTCATGCCTCTTGTGCAAATTTTATGTAAATTTTAAGTGACACCATAAGGCTAGAATATACACCATTTAATATTTAGGTAAATGCAAATGATGGAAGACTAGTCATATGGCTGCAAGAGTGGATTGGATGTCCAAGGGAAAGGTGAAAACCCTAAGCCTAAAAATCATATATAAAAATGATAAAAAGGAATAGAAAAGGATATTCATGTGTGTGTAAACTTTTGCTCATTATCTTCTTGCTACTTTGTTGTCTGTGTGTGAGAGTGAGAGAGATAGAATGTTAGAATGTGTGTGGAGTGAGGGACATAATGTGTGAAGCTCTTTGCATTCTCTTCTCTTCTACTCCATCCCATCTTCTTGGTGAGTTGCGTGTGTAAGAATGAGTGAACTAAAGAGCATGAGGAAGTGAGGGGCATGGCAGTCTGAAGTTTTCTCCTTCTCTTCATCTCCTCAAGCTCATTACCAACTTCTTTATTTGTGTAGGAAATAAGGGAAGCAAGATGATGAGCGAAGGGCTATGCACATGGATTGTAGAGTGACCCTTGCCAATGGGTTGTGAATAAAACATGGCAAGTATTGGTAAGTGCACTTCATACAATTGCTCAAAATTGATCTATCATTGATAAGCTAGTTCATGTGCTTGCCATGTGAGTAGACTAGATCAAAGATAGTATGAGGCTTCATTGCATCAAACCCTTGAAATAATAAAGGTGTGTCATAGAGCATAACACAAGTGTTGTATTGAAGAATTTCATTCATTGATTAGGCTTAGATCTTTAAGAGGAGAAATTCACACATTGTTCTAAAGGTATTGATAGCTTTTGGGTGGATACGAAGGTAGATTCTGCCAAATGAAACCAGCTTCTTGATGTTGTTTGTCTTCTTTCATGCCCTCAAGGTCAATTAAGGATTTTTCACTTCCATGTGACTTTAATATTTGTTTGCATTCCTCTCAAATTTTTTTTACTTTTTAGTGTCTTGTTGTTATGTTTAGACTCAAGCTTACCAAGTCTTGTCAAATCATTCGCTTGATAAAATCTTCAAGTATATATACTTGATCAAATAAACTTTGCTATGAATCAAAGTTTCACCACATTACTTATGCCTTGATTTTTTATTTAATGATTCTTAACTCCTTCCCTCCCCCACTCAAAATGTAATATTCCTAGTTAACAAACATTAATAGAATGTATTTTAGTATCCTATCAAGAAGTAATCAAGGCTACTATCACCCCAGACCTACTAGTATAACCAAACATTCATAATCATGAACTACTTGAGTATGTCTTGTAGGAAAAGCTCCATATCAACCCCATAAGGATCGAATTGAAAATGAAAATCTAAGTTATATGCTATACTCTATCAGCCATCTAACATTGGCTTCTGAGTTGACTACATTGCTATCATCCCTTAGGCCAAAGCAAACCATTGTTGCAATTGGTTCAAAGAGAGTGAGAAACAAGGGGGAGTGATATGCATCAACCCCTCTATCCATAGGGTAAAGTCTCAACTTTGGCCCCCTAAAATGGTATTGGCTAGGTTCTATTGACAAAATTCTAGAATAATCAATGTTGAAGGGACCTTCCTAGACTTGGCTAATCAATCATTTGAATTGTGATAGAAGACTCTTGATGCCTCTTGACGAATGGAGACCACCTTGCCTTTGGTAAGACCCATTGGGAATCTAGCCATCCACTTCCCTCCAATGTTTTCTTTAGTTTGCTAATTATTCCTAGCATAATTTAATTTGACATAAAGCAATCAACTTCCTTAATTAGCCCTTTAAAACAATGTTTCTTTGTATAAATTAGGCATGGATACAAATATAATTTCAAAGAGTCATTTGAAACAATAGTTGCAAGTAGTATATTTATCTGCACCTTCTCTAAGGTGCAATGTCGTCCCTCATACTAGGACATGTATCCAAAGTACTTGGATACTCATGCATAGGCACAATCCACCAATCCGCCCTCATCTTACATCACGGTCTTTCAGGAAGACCATCCCAAGCTTGTAAGGGTTAGGCTGGTCCTCTTCTATACCCAAGGGATTTATGGCCATACCCCCTTAACAATATTGCCACCTCCTAGCCTAACATCTTCTCTAGAAAGAGACCTCTCGCATTTGGGGCCAGCCCTAGCACCTCTTATGGAAAAATGTAGCCCCTTAGTGAAGGATTGTGCCACTAATCTTAGGGGAGGCCTAATGCATATCCGAGAATCCACCCATGAGGGCACAATATCTCTTTCCAAAATCCACACACAAGGAAATTAGCCTATTCTCGATTCGGAATTCTAAACAACAAGCTTGCTTTAAAAAAATTCATCAAAAACAAAAATAGTTTAAGATAATATATAATTCCAAATCACATAAAGCGATGTAAAATAGCCCGCATATTATTAGGATGTGATACTCCTAGGATCCTCTTCATAGTTTCAAATGTTATAAGATTACCATTAAATTGTGCATCGCTTTAACATCCAACGCTTTAACACACATGAGAAAGGCCTCTAGCTATACTCTTAATAGATATGTTCTTTAAGGGATGGTCATGATTAGTTCCTAATAATTCATTCCCATATTCTAAAGGTGTTATAAGTTGTAATTTCCTCAGAAAAGGAAAATAGCCAATTCTCGATTAGGAATTCTAAACAACAAGATTACTTTAAAACATTTCATCAAAAACCAAAATAGTTTAAGAGAACATATAATTCCAAATCAGATAAAGTGATGCATAATAGCCCCCTTATTATTAGGATGTGACATTCTAGGATCCTCTTCATAGTTTCAAATGCTATAAGATTACCATTAAATGATGCATCGCTTTAACATCCAACACTTAACACACATGAGAAAGGCCTATAGCTATACTCCTAGTAGATATGTTCTTTAAGGGATGGTCATGATTAGTTCCTAGTAATTCATTCCCATATTCTAAAGGTGTTATAAATCGTAATTCCCTCCTTAATGCATGATGGTTTAAGAATAATCAAGGATGGATAGAAGCTACTCTTTACTCTTTATTGTTGCAAACAAGTAGTGAAAATAACCAACTAATAAATCAATTAAGATTACTTTAAATCTATCCAATGACACCTGAGTAGAAGTTGGTGCGAATGGGACTCATTCATGCAACCTCTTGCCCCACTCCAGCTCTTCGCTACTTTGGGGCCATTGTAGCAAGCAAGCTTCTTTTAACATGTCCTTTAGACCCTTATAGTATCTCCAAACCTATATGTCCTTGAGGTAGAGCTCAATGAGGCAAAAGTTTATACTAGAGTCTAGGAAGGGAAGGGGGTTATGGGGAGGAAAGGATAGTATGAGTATTATATATCTCTCTCTATTCCTCTCTCTTCCCACTATCTCTCTTCTCTCTCTCTAGCTCTCTCTCTCTCTTCCAACTATCCTTCCCTCTTCTCTCTCTAACTCCCTCTCTCTCACGATCTCTCCCTCTAACTTCTTCTCTCTCTCTCTCTCTCTCTCTCTCTCTCTCTCTCTCTCTCTCTCTCTCTCTCTCTCTCTCTCTCTCTCTCTCTCTCTCTCTCTCTCTCTCTCTCTCTCTCTCTCTCTCTCTCTCTCTCTCTCTCTCTCTCAATGGGAGGGCACAAGATGAGGATGGTCTAGTGGTAGAGCACTTCTCACATGCATATGACACACTAGTACCCATATTGGCAAGTATGTTCAATAAAGAAATATATGAGGGATTCCTGGAAATATGATCAAACCATACTATACTCCCAATCTTTAAGAGAGGGGAAGAGAAAAGAAGAGAGGAGAAGATGGAGAGCTTCTCCACCATGGTCCCTCACCCTCACACACTCACTCCCTCACACTTCCTCTCTCAAGCACAAGCATAAGCAAGAAGAAGAAGAAGAAGAGAGTTTGTTTTGGCCACACACAAGAATGAGCTTCTTCATTCATTTTTTGCCTTTTTATACATGCCCTACTCCTCTTGGGCGCCCTTCTCTTTTTTACATTACCGGCTATTTTACCTAGGTCCTCTTTCCCTATTCTCTTTCCATTTACATTGTTCCTTCACCCATGCCTATCTACATTTACAAATTGCATAGGAGGGAGCCTGGTGCTCTTTTACAAGGATTTAGGGTGTGCTTTTATATTTAAAGTGTGTTTTTCTCCCTTTTGCACTTTCCTTGGACTTTTGAGTTTGCTTCTTGCGCTTTTGGCCCTTTTCCTCCTATTTTCCCATTGGGCTGCCTTTTTTTGCTCTATCCTTTGCGTCTTTTTTATTTTCTTTGCTTTCTTTGTTCTTTATTTGCACTAGGGTTAACATTACCCCCTCCTAGTCGAGTGCCAACCCCATGGCACTTGTTGGTGAGAGCTAGGGTAGTTGAAGGTTTGCCATGTGGGTCGATGATGGGGCTTTAGGGAGATTGGTTGTGGAGAAGAAGCATAACAAAATGGATGAGAGGTTGTGGAGGCCAAGGATAGATTAAGTAGGTAATGGGGGCCTTCGATGTTAGTGGTTGATTGCGGGTTGCTGAATGCACCTAAAAAGGAAAAGAAAGTGCACTACTTGGGGGTGTGACTATCAATGCATACTGGAAGTTGGGTTAAACCTTTGTGGTGTTGTCTGTGCTAGTGGAACTGGAAGTTGGGTTAAACCTTTGTGGTGTTGTCTCACACTTGAGGATACGGTTTGTGTACAAGGGGAGGTGTTGTGGGTGTGACTTAGGGAGACATGTCTCTAACTATAGGCAAGTGGGAGCTCCCTAGTGTGCCCTACCCTTGATGTGCCCTAAGTATGTGAAGTGAAGTGGGGGAAGGGGCTAGGGATATGATTGTCCCTAAGTGTAGTATATGTGGCACTCTGATGGTAGATGAGAATCTCATTTTGTCCTTTTCTTGTGCTTCTTCTCTATCTTTTCTTTTCCTTTCTTCTTTTTTTCTTTTTTCTTTTCTTTTCTTTTTTTTTGACACTTAATACATGGGGAGGGAGTACTGTAGGTGCCATCCCTATGCTCTTCAAGGACCACACTATGAGGGGGCCCAAGGGACTTGGTAAGGAAAGGTCTACTCTACAAGTAGCCCTTTATGTTGACGTGTACATTTAGCGTTGCTGTTGATAGGAAGGGGTGACTGCACCTAGTGAAGTAGCTATCATTCATATCTTCCATGATGGCGATGCAAAAAGAAGGTAGGAGCGTGGCCCTCATCATTAGATAGGCCATCACATAACTATCAATACCTGTGTTTAGATTTAAAAAAGAGTGGTGGGAGTCAGGCCTCTTCCACTGTGGGATTTCGTTGGAGCAAAATCTTAAGTACCCTAAGATAATTACATGTGGTAATACAGGTGGGGTCATGGGGCATGAAAAGAATTGGTCGAGGATTAGGCACCCCTATGGACTTTCTGCATTCACATTATAGACTCTTGGAAAGTTGTACCTGCCATGCATGTCCAACTTGTAATTCACCCCTATTCTTTGTGGATATGACATGTAGGTAGGGTCATTATTCTCATCTGGGTATGGTGCCATAAAAGTCCATCCGAGCATCAAGGTTGGTATCCCAGACGCATCACCGCCATTGTGGTTGGGCTTTGTATTTGTTGATAGTATTCGGAATCTCCCAAACCTTGTTTTGCCAATAATTTGTGGGATCTATCTACTACCTTGTGGGATGTCTTCTTCTTTCCTTTGTCCTTCAAGGTTCTTCTTCTACCTTCCACATGCATTCCTCCTCTTGTTCTTGCTTCTTTATCTTGCTTGTAATTTTCAGCAAGATTTTCTTCTACTCCCCCTAGCTTAATGGGACCAAACCCTCCGCGCCTTGCTCACTCACAATCCTTTCACTGGACTCCTCTTGTTGCTACTGAGCTTGGGATTGATCTCCCTTTTTTCTTACATCTCACTCTGCCTTCTCTTTCTATGGCTTTCTTGCTTCTTCATCTCCCACCTTTCTTGCTTTTGGAGACATTGCTACTGGGCTTTTTGAGACTGGGGAGAGGTGTTGCTCTTGGATGGGGGATCTCTCTAGAGTCTCCCCTACTTCTTCCCTATCCATCTCTCCCATGACTTCTTGGATGATGGCGGTCAACACCCCTCCAAACCCTATCATGGATGCTTTTGATGTAGATGTTTTCCGGTCCCCGACTTAGTTGTGGTGGCCGGTGACTCACCTCCTACAAGTCTTTGGCTCGAGAACAATGACTTGGCTGATGATTCGATCATTTTGCAAATGTAGGCATTCAAATTTACTTCATTTAGGGCCCCTATTGTGATACTTTTGGCACTAGGATCCGAGCCATGAGGGTACTATATCAATGGCTAGAGAATAGGGCATGCACCATCTTGGCCTACAATTGGACAATGGGTTTAGGGATGTCCGATAGACTGATCCCATCATTGGTGTGCACCTTTGTCTTCAACATCTACAACATGCTATAACTGTCCCTCTTCAGTCTCTTCCTGTGTGTGTTGGCCAATCCTAAAGCCTTCTCGACTATCTCAGGGCTAAGCACAACCTCCATCCTTTTGGGTGAGCCTTCCTTCCTAACGGTTACCATGCCACTATTCTTCCTTGCATCAAAAGTTCTCAGGATTTCTATGCACCTGCCATGCAATCTTCTGGCCAACCTTCTCTATGTATCTATGGATATTTCAATGGTCGACTATTTGTATCACTACACCTTCCTTGCTTAGTAGCTCTTCCAAATTGTTGACATTTCGATACTTTAGCTAATTGTAGAATTGCATTTCAGTGGCCAATCGGTACTTGTTGTGCTCTTCCTCCGAGAATGAAAGTTGGCCTACCATCTCGAGTTCCTGTTATGGCACAACAACTTACAATTAACTCATTTGAGAGTACCTCTTGCAAAAAAGGAAAAGTTTAAGAACAAACACTATGGAATCTGCAATGCTTTCAATATGGAATGGAAATATTTTATACTTCAAGCCATCCACACATTCCCAGCACGATTTCCATAAAAAGTTTCCTTCAAGTACAAGTTCCCTTGATTCATCCTCGTTTGCTTTTGAAGTTTGGTTTGAAGTTCTAAAATTCAAGTTATGTCTTCTTTTCCACCTTAGCCTCTCCCCCTGGAGAATGATGAAAATCCTTCATAGGATTGGAGGATGAAGGGTTAAGGGCATTAAGTACCTGCTTGTTGTACTTTGTTTGTTCATGATCCAAGCATAGAATTATGGGTTATACTCTAAGTGGACATGGCGGTCCATATTTTGAGGCTTAATGCCTACATGTGTAATGTAGGTCATGTCAAGATATCAATTAGGAAGTCTCCAGAGTTCATCACACTAGCAACATGTAGTTCTTCCTCAGTCAGGAGTCCATCCAAATAGGAATGGGGCCATAACATGTTCCTCTAAAGGTCGTTTGTGTGTGATGGCCAATTCTCTAAATGAGATAGGAGCCACATAGGTTGGGATTGTACTTGGAGGTTTTGATTATGCATCTCTACTCGGTATTGGTCATAATCTTGCAGCCATCTTGTTCTCATTGGAGACAGAGAGCGTACCATTTCCACAAAAGGAAAGAGTCTGCTCAGCTAACCATTTTAGTTCTTATAGCTTCTTGGGTTGTTGCAGAGACTGTACTTTTGCTATAGGAGGTGAGCAACTGTTGTTTGAAAGCTTGCTCTCAAGAAATCTAATTGGCAATCAAGGCCTCAACCACCTCAAGAATCTTGACAAACATGAACTCATATTCCTCCCAAGTGTATGGCAAGGAGCCCACAGCTTGACCGTTTGTCGACTCTTGTAGCACATCTTTGTCTCCTAGGCTTAGGCCATGAGGTTCTAGGATTATGAGTTCATGTGAATTGGCTTCTAGGTGACTATGATTGTTGTTTGGATACTCATTTGAGCTATTTCTCAATAGCTTTGGTTGTAGTTTCTAATGGTTGCATCTGGCCAGTTGTGGTGGGTTGGGGTAAGTCACAACCCCCTCCTTAGGCTTCTCTTTAAGTTGCTCTATCGGTGGCATTGTGGTCTTAGATGGAGCCACACTTCCCTTACTGAAATCCATTACTAACCGAGCATTCCCAAATGGCAAGGTGAATGTGTTATGAGTGATAGTCCACATTGCAGTGTGCTTGCTTCTTGACTGCACATCCTAGCAATGATTCCTTACTAGTGGCTTTGGTGTTAGGCATCACATAGAAGATCATTGGTAGGCTTCTAGTCTCGATAGAGACCGCTACCTTGCACATTCCCAGCAATGAATGAGATTGCCCCCCAAATGGGCTAAGTTTTTCATTAGTATATTGCAATTGGGGATAATCAATGAGGGTCCAATGATCATGCATAGTCTTGTGACCAATGACGGATATGCGCAGGTATGCAGGTGCCATTGCTTCCTTATCCTCTTCCTCAATCTCACTGATGGTAGCTACTCTTATCTATTTGATCACTCAACTATTTGTATCATACTCTATCATATCAGCCTCTTCCTCACTTTTCTCATTCGTAGAGTGACAGCCTTCTTACTCATCATTCGAATCATCATATTTTGACTACTTCTCATCTCCTAGGCTTCTACTCTTAGCCTTCTTCTTGTCTATGATTAGTGCCCAATTGTACAACAGGTTCAAGTCATGCACTTTGGTCCATTGCCACTTCAACTTGTCCATGAGGTCCTTGAGAGGTTTGAGATTAGCAGCTAGGTTACTACCTATCTCCCTCGTCAAGTATTCAAGAATCCCTTGGACTTCAAGTCTGTTGGATGGAACGTGGAAGGGGACAGGTATTGATTGACTGCCAAAGCTCTAGCCATCATGTAGAGAGTGGTATTGATGGTGGAGTCCTACTCTTTGGCATCTGAGATTGTGTGACTTTGTGGAACTCATTGATAGCCTTGGTGGCCTACTTATCATCCTCCTCTTCATCTAAGAATGGCAGATCGGTGGTGGCTAGCACATGCATCCAATCCCGTTCGTCCCCTCGAGGCAAGGGATATACTTTGTTAGTGGCCCGTAGGAACTACTGACTCGTGAGTCTCCTTTCAAAATAGCAAAGATGGCATCTAGGTCAATTGGCATGGTTTTCCAAGTATCCATCTTGACTCTCACAACTTTTGATATATTGCCTAAGAATATTAGATTGTTGTCCCAATATTCAATCACTCACGTGTTTTGCATCCAGGGTCGGCCTAGTAGGATGTCGTAGTCCACTCCCTTCATGACTATGAAGTTCACTGAGAACTTCAAGGGACTATCTTTCAATACTCCAAATGGTCTGGCCTTCATTCCGTTAGCCAGTGTGACATTAAACCTAGCAGATTTAACATGTGGGTTACCCCTGACCCTCGCTCTCATATCTATAATTCCCTTCCTTGTAGCATCTCCTAATTCATTGACAAGAAAGACTACTGTTAGAAAAGAGAGAGACAGAGACAGAAGGATTGGAGCCACCAAGAGGAGCCGTATGCTCTCCACACATTTTCTTAATATTTAATTACCCATATAACTAAAGTGATTACAATACTCTAAGGTCTATAAGACCATTCACACACAACCTTAATCCACGGACTTATTTAATGTCCTACACTTGCTTCTACATGAATTGACTTATGAGCCCAACTGCATAACTCAAGTCGGCCTAGTGATAGTCAAGTAGATCAAACTACCAACCATCTACCTGTACATAGTCACATCATCAATTTCAGTTCCAGTGCTAATGTTCAACTTGACATTCTGATCAAAAGGTGTATCCATTGGTTTTCATTCATCCATGCCACATTTCTTTAGCATTTCCATGGCATACTGTTTTTGCATCAACCGCAAACCATTTTCAGCTTTGATCACCTCAATACCCAAGAAATACTTCAATTCACCTAAGTCTTTCATTTCAAATTCAGATTTCAGCATCTGTATAACATGCTGTATATCCCCAAGTCATCATCACCTATGATTATCAAGTCATCAACATAGATGACTAGCAATACCAAGCATTGTCTATCTTTTTCATAAACAGACTGTGATCATCCCTGCTAACAGTAAATCCCAAATTCTCCAACAAGTAACCGTTGATCCTTGCATGCTAGGCTCTCGAAGCCTACTTCAGCCCATAAAATACTTTTTTCAGTTTGCAAACATAATGCTGAAAATCAAGGTGTACATACCCTTCAGGCTGATCCACATAAACATCCTCTTCCAAGTCACCATTGAGGAAAGCATTTTTCACATCCATATGCTGTAATTTCTAGCCTTTAGCAATAGCCAATGCAATTACTATTTGTATGGTTTCCATCTTGGCAACATGGCTAAATGTTTCCTCATAATCTAACCCATATTGTTGAGCATATCCTTTAGCAACCAGCCTGTCTTTGTACCTCTCTACACTACCATCCAACTTATATTTTAATCTTGTAGACCCATTTGCAGCCAATGGTCTTCTTTCCTTTTGGAAATGGCACAAGATCCCAAGTACTATTTTCAGCCAAAGCATCTATCTCCTCATGCATAGCTGTGCACCAATTTTTATGCATAGCTGTGCACCTCTATCACCTTTGTCATATAAGAAAAATGATTTGCTGAGTAACCAATGTAAGTTATTCTATCCATAGGGTACTTGACTCTCTGCGATCGTCTAAGCTATGGGTCACTACTCAATTCCCCTCTCTCATGAGGCGGAACGTACCTGTTATGCCTAGTACCAACTATCGCAATACCAAGCTCAATGTCTAGACTATCAGCTGAGTCATAACCTGAAGTCATCCTGCTAGGTGTCATCACACCAGATGTATCATCAATGAATTTTTATTTTCCTTTGTTATCCACCACATATCCCCCTTACTGACATAGTGGTGTCAATGGACGGTGAGCCAAAGCTCCTCAATCTCCTTGTCCATGGAGATACTATTGTACCACTAGGGTCGTCACTACAGTACTCTACTGCAAATCAATTGTAGAAACATGTGTAGAAGGCATATCCGATGGCACTATAGCGGGTGATGCATACCAAGAGACCATCTCATCAAAGATAACATCTCTGCTCACTAATGTATCTCGAGTAGAGGGATCATATCATTTGTATGCCTTCTTCTCTTGCAAATATCCAATAAAGACACACTTATGTGCTTTTGGATCCAGCTTTTTCCTCTTCTCATTAGGGATATCCACATAAGCAAGACATCCAAATACTTTCATGTGACTAACATCAGGCTTGTAGCCATACAATTTCTTAGATGGTATCGTCTCATGAATACCTACAGTGGGAGTCCTATTCAAGATATACATGGTTGTCATAAAAGCCTCACCCAGTAATAGAGCGGCATACTCTTCTCATTGATCATTGCTTGAGCAGCTTCCATCAATACCCTGTTCTTTTGTTTAGTTACCCCATTCTGTTATGGAGTGTAGCTGCATGTAAGCTGTCTATGTATGCCATTTTCTGCCAAAAATCTGTCAAACTCATTTGACACATGCTCCCCAACACTATCAGATCTCAAGCAAGAGATGTAGCAATCAAATTCCTTTTCAATCCACTTTTTAAAATGTTGAAAAACAACAAACCCCTCATCCTTTTTTTTTAGTATATAAACCCAAGTATAACGACTGAAGTCACATAGTACCTGGAGCCTCCCATAGATGCATTATGAGCTAGCCCCCACACATTAGAGTGAACTAATTGCAACGGTCACGTACTATTTCTTACATGCCTGAAAAATGGTAACCTCGAGTGTTTACCAAACTGACAAGTATCATAGACATGACTGATATCTATATACTAAAACTTGGGTAAACCTATCACAAGCTGTTTCTTCTGCATCATTTGCAACCGCTGAAGATTCACATGTTCCACCTTTTATGCCATGTTTCCAAGTCTCTAACTGTGCCAGAGCCATGGGCAAACATTGTTGATTTCAACTATGGCAAAGTGGCATCAAGAGTAAACACCCTGCCATTCCTATGACCACGAGCAATCAATTTGTAGCCATTACCAATCTCCTCAATGAAGCATCTATGCTTGTTAAATCAGACTTGCAAATTCTAATCAGTCAACAGACAATAGATTTTTAGTAATTGATGAGACGTGTAGTACATATGTAAGTTCTTCTTCCTACCATCATAGATTACCAAAGGTACTTTGCATTTATGTTCTATGCTATGTTGCATGTCATCCCCTATGCATACATAGCCATTCTTCTCAAGCACCATGTCAATAAACCAATCACCATGAGGCATTATATGATTCAATGCCCCCAAATCAATGTACCAAACGGCATCCTCACGAGACTTCTCAGTAGCCATATCTTTCACATATGTCATGGCAAACAATCTATCCCTAGATGCATCTTCTACCTGACTAGATTATGCATAATGTCCATGTTGTTTGCCTCTTTGATTGCCCTGCTTCTTCTAGCAGTCCTTGGCAATATGACCATACTTTCCACAATAGTGACAATCTTTATCCTTATTAGGATTGTCAGATGGGTGTTGCTGCTGCCAGCAGCCTCTACCTCTAAGGCTAGATCTCCCCCTGCCTCTGAAATTTCCACCTCCTCTTGCATTTGACCCATGCTGGTTATTATGACCATAGGATACATTTTGCTGACCTCCTCTGCCATAACTATAACCTCTATCATGGATGCCACAGCCTCATTGATTCAAATAAAATACAGCATCCTTGTTATTGGAGATGCTAGAATCTATAGAGCCAATCCAAGTTTAACCTCTTCATGAATAAGCAATGCAACAAGCTCATTGAAATTCGGCATTTCAGCCCACATAGAGATTGAAGTATCAAATGAATTATATTCAGATTCCAAACCATTTAATGTCACTGCAACCATGTCTTCATCCTCAACCTATGTGCCAATGGATGCCAGCCGATCTATAATAGTCTTAATCTCTGTGACATAATCCTATATAGATCTTCCTTTTCTCTCCATGTTGTTGAATTTTTGCTTTAATTATATCTTCTTGGCACTTGTAGTTGTGCCATAGTACCTAATCAATATGTTCCATGCATTTGCCGGTGACTTGTAATTCATGATCTGCATTACCATAGCATCTGAGATACACAAAGATAACCAGTGTAGCACCCTACGAGCTCTTTCCAACCAAGTTCAATGCACTCATCTATGATCACCTGTAGGATTCCTCTCAAAATTTTAGGTTCAGCTTCAACACATGTCACCAATTTCCAATATCCTTTTCCTATCAGTAAATTCTCCATGCGGAACTTCCATATGGAATAATTATTGCTATCAAGCTTTTCCCCCACTATCTGGGTTATGTTGTCAGTTCTATCTGCATTTTTCATATTGTAAACTCTACCTGACTATCTACAAGCCAACAAGTCTAATTGACTAACTGTAGTTTTTCACTGCTTATGATAGTTTTTTGCAACAAATTCACTGCTGAAACCAAAGTATTTCAGCCCCTTAACTTCTCAAAACCACCCACAAACATGTGGCATAACCCATAGGTACATCAGTTAGTACATAGACCATGTAGTTGCTTCAACACTATCTCATGCAACCTTACTATCAAAGTACATACATGCAGTCGTAAATCTGTAAACTGTTTGTGACCAGCAACTGATTCACATCTAAAATTGAGATGTATATATGTCATTCATGCTCCAAAACTTCATAGACATCTGCTAGTACATGCAGCAGTTCAAATATGACCATATGGGCACAGATCAGTGCATAACCATTAAGTACAAGTGTTTCAAATCTGCTCATTAGTTGCAGATAGCCAAGACACTGACAACCAAGGTGTACGTTGGGTCAAGAATATCCTCAGATCACTTCATGCATTTGCTACTGTGTATAGGGGTTAATACATAACCATACCTGCATCCATAAATTCTGTCTCCAAGAAGCAATATCATATAATGCATTTACTATATGTAACTAGCCAAGAAGATGTCAATACACTGGTTTCAAACTTCAACCTTTAGCAATCAATAGCCTTCAATGCTCTTCTTAATCCACTAGACATTTAACAGACATATGCCAAGTTATACAAAATGACAAATGCCTTCTAGTGTCATGTATTGCTTCAAACACAATATTAGTGAGTTTGGGAATCTCCCAATTCCCATTTTTTGAATACTAAAAAGGTGGCACTCGGATAAGATGCCCATAAGTTTCTCAAAACCATATGATGTGACCTATCATTGGAAGGCGCTTGAAAAATGGAATCTATTGAGCTATAGAGCGCTCGATTTGGAGTTATAGTATTCAAGTTATGACAAATCCAAAGATTTGACCATGTGTCCCAAACTTATGGAAAATTTCCATATTCCCCAATATGGTGTTTTCAGTAAAAACAATGCTTGTTGTCCACAGTAAATGACAATTTTTAGCCTATGAATACTTTTCAGATCTAAGTATTTTAGCAAAAATTTCGAGCTCCAAGGCACAAGAACAAGTGCATATGTCCTTCTTGCATGTATCTATGCTCCAATGATGCCAAAGTACATGTTAGAGAGCTTCAGTGTGTCAAACATGACTAAGTACATGCTGTCCAGTCAATATACAACAATTCAGATTGTTGAGATGGCAAGCTCAATACTTGCGGACATTGATGATAGACTGCCTAGCTAGATGGGTCTGCATGTCTACACTTAGCACATTGGTGGTCATTATGATACTCACATGGCCACTGATTTATCACTTATTATATTTAGTTTGTTACACCTACCTACAGCTGGCAGAGATATAGCATTAGTCGATTACTATAGTTTATTATGCACTGTTTGACTTAGTAGGCCACTTTCCTTTATGTTGTATCTTATCTATACTTTGTGTACATTGTATATTGTGTGAAAGAAGAAGAAAAAAATCAGTAAGAAAACGTTTTGGCCTACATCTCTCTTCTTATATTCTTGAGTTTGTGTATACATTGTGTGTTTGGCACAGTAGCTCAAGCAAGTCCCTCCACCACGTGATTCTTGACATGCTATCAGAGCCAGTCATCACTGAGAGAGCCTAAAGTGAAGAAAAAGAAGTAAGGTTCAAGCAACCAAGCAATGGATAAGAAGCTCTTTCACTCTTTCTCTTGGAAAGTGCCTATGGAGGCACCAGAGCAAGCTAGAGTGAAAATCTCAAATTGCTGTGAGATTTAGTGTGCAAGCAAAGCATTGCATTTTTTTTGGGCATCTAAGGCTGTTTTAGGCCCCGTTTTAGAGCCACAAGGTTGCAAACATCAGTTTCAGGGTACACTGTGATTTCAGCTGTATTGACTGAAAGTGGATGCACAGGTTATAGATTTCAAATCTGTAAATTTTCATGTTTTTGCTAGGAAACAAACATAAATTTTATCTATAAGTAGGTTACAAATTACATGTGTTATTGAGCAATCAGTGAAAAAGGTTGCTTAGTGTATTGTTGTGCACTTGTTGTGAAAGACTGCAGAAGACTAGCTTGATGTGTTGTATCCTTTTTTGTGATAATGGTAGAGAATAGTGGAAATCCCATTATTGAAAAGCTCCACAAGAACAACTATCCTTCATGGAAGTTCCATGTGACGACCTTCCTCATTGGAAAGGGCCTTTATGAGTTTGTTTCAGGTAAAGAAAATGAGCCAAAGCTACGACTACAGATGAATTAAAGGCATGGAAAGAGTGGAATGCAAAAGACAAAAAGGTGATGTACTGGCTATCTACAGTCATTGACAATACTATGCTGGGACATATTAGGAACGAAAAAACTTCACATGTAGCTTGGACAATTTTTGAGAACATGTTTTCAGTAAATACAAAGGCACGAAAGATTCAACTCAAGCAAGAGTTGAATACATTGAAGAAAGATAAAATATCTGTCAATGAGTATGTGTTGAAGGTGAGGAGCATTACAGATGCTTTAGCAACGATTGATGCGATGCCTGATGATGATGATTTGGTTTCATCCACTTTGATTGGACTCAAGAATGAGAAGGCATGGAAATCATTTGTTACTTCAGTATACGTACAGAAGCCATTTTCAGAATTTGATGAGTTGGTCTCTCTCATGATTACCGAAGAGATCAATATGCAAGGTGACTCATCTGAAAGAAATGGTGAAAAAGTCCAAGCATTTTACTCAAGCTCAGGAAGGGGACATGGTAGATCCTCTTTGAGAGGCTGTGGTATGGGATGTGCTAGCGATAACTAGCAAAACAGGTTCAATCAGCAATTTGGGTGAAATGCCGGTTTGAGGAGGATGAGGAAACTTCAGAGGTAGGGGGAGCTATAGAGGAAGAGGTGGATGGCAGAACAGAGGTCCTCAAAATTCTGCTATTGTTTGCCATTGTTGTGGCAAGATAGGTCATATTGCAACCCATTGTTATGTTAAGAAAAATTATATTCGTAGTGGTAAATTGCAACAAGGAAACTATGTATCGTCTTCATGACAAAATGAAGACAAAAATGAGTGCTTGTTTGTTATGCAACATATGACAAATGCAGTTACAGGAAAGGGGACACGTGATGATGTATGGTATGTCGATTTAGGTGTATCTAATCATATGACCAATCATGTTGAATGGTTTGGAGAGATGTAGGACTTACAAAATTCAGATTATATGCAGACGGGTGATGATTCATGCCACCCAATTTCACACATTGGAGAGGTTCCTTTGTCCTTGCATGATGGCCAGACAAAAAGTCTAGCAGATATATTACATGTGGCATCAATCACAAAGAATCTAGTGTCTGTTGGTCAAATGGTAGAGTAGGGGTTGCAGGTCTGATTCAATGCAAAAGGTTATTTTGTAGAAGACTTTAACGATACGTGCAGGTTGGTCGCAAAAGGAAGTAGAGTTGGCCGCATGTTCACTTTAGATGCTGGAATTCCTGCAATGGATGCTGCTACGTATGCTAAAGGAAAAGGAGTAATTGCAGATATTGAAATATGGCATAAACTATTGGACATACAAATGTGCAAATGCTAAAATTAATGCAGTCCAGAGGATTGGTTATAGGTTGCCTTCTTTTAGAGTTGTAGAATTGCATAAAGTCTGTGAGACATGTCAGTTTGGTAAAAGTAGGTAGGACAACCCTTCTCACATGACAGAGAAGTGATCAAAAATATACTTGATGTAGTGCATACAGATGTTTGGGGGCCTACACAAAATGTATCTCTTGGTGGCACCAAATACTTTGTCACATTTATTGATGACTGTTCAAGGAAGCTATGGGTATATTACATGAAGGAAAAGAGTGATGTATTTAAGCACTTCAAATCTTTCAAGGTAGCTATTGAAACAGAAATAGGCTTGAAAGTGAAGTGCTTGAGATCAGATGGAGGGGGAGAGTACCTATGTAATGAGTTTAGTGGCTTCTTGAGGACTCATGGAATAAAAAGACAATTTACTTGCAGGTATACCCCACAGCAAAATGGGGTTACAGAAAGAAAAAATAGGCATATTGCAGAAGTTACACGGGCATTAATGACTGAAAAAAATATGCCAAAACATTTTTTGTCTAAAGCTATCCATACTGATGTCTATATTATGAACAGAACTCCCATAGCTACAATTCATGGGATGACTCGTGAAGAATGCTTTACTAGCAAGAACCCTAACATATCACATTTGAAGATATTTGGATGTGTTGCATATATTCATGTGCCAGATTAGCTATGAAAGAAACTGGATCCAAAGGATGAAAAATGTATTTTTATTGGATACTCTTTAGAGAAGAAAGGATATCGTTGTTATAACCCTATCACAGGTGAGTTTAGAGTGATCAGGGATGTTATTTTTGATGAGATGAACAGTTTGTATGCACCTACTAGTGATGTGTTAGATGATGATAATGATCATGATAGCTATGTACAGAAAGAAAAGCAAGAATCATGGAGTCTTAGTGAGCCACCAGAAACATCATTTGGTTCTACACCTACAATAAGCTCTTGGTCTGGGAGACTAAGGAGTAGCCCCATATCTTCAGATGTATCTATAAGTGTTGCAGACAAAGACAAAGAAAAGAAGAAAGTGTTGGATAGTAATGATACATCTACTAGTAATTTGGGATTTGATGGAGAGTCTAGTGGTTCAGAGAGTTTGGATGATGAGCTTGGTATTCCTTTAGTCAAGACACCAGGTGTACAGCGAGCCCATAGTAACGTAAAGGCTCCATTGAGTGATCCAGTGGTACGTAGGTCTAGCAGGGTCAAACACCCTATTAAAAGATTTTTCTTTGAAGGTTATGCAACTCACCATTATGCTTATACGGTGAAACTAGTTGAGGATGTTGAGCCCACTTGTTTTGAGGATGCTACCAGTCATGATCATTGGGATGCAGCGATGGATGAGGAGATGGATGCATTGGAAGCCAATAAGACTTGGGATTTGATACCCTTTCCTAAGGGTAAGAAAGCTATTGGCTGTAAGTGGGTTTAAAAACTCAAGCATAATGCAAATGGTTCAATTAGCAAGTATAAGGCTAGGTTGGTTACAAAAGGCTATGCTCAAACATATGGCATAGATTATGAAGAGACATTTAGTCTAGTTGCTAGGATGGAAACTGTTAGGTGTGTGATTGCCTTGGCAGTAGCCAAAGGTTGGAGTTTGCAGCAAATGGATGTTAAGAATGTCTTCTTGCATGGTAAATTGCAAGAAGAAGTGTATATGGAGCAACCAATAGGTTATGAGGATTAAGAGCATCCCATATATGTGTGCAGATTAAAGAAGCCACTCTATGGGCTGAAGCAAGCCCCTAAAGCATGGTCTAACAAGATTGGAGAGTATCTTGTCAATATTGGATTTTTTATTTCTGATATGCTGATTACTCACTTTATGTGAGAAAGGGAGATGCAAGTTTGGTCATCATAGTCATCTATGTGGATGACTTGATTATTACAAGTGATAGTGACAATGGGATTGGTGAAGTTAAGGACTTCGTGAAGAAGAAGTTTGAGATAAAGGATTTGGGTGAGCTGAGATACTTTCTTGGTATTGAGGTGATCAGATGTGATGATGGTATATGGCTATCACAAAGGCAGTATGGCTTGGATATGTTATCCAAGTATGGTATGATAGCGTGTAAACCTCTTTCAGTACCATTGGAGAAAAATGTGAAGTTGAGTGTCAACGTTGGGGATGAGATAGAAGATCCTACTATATTCAGGAGGATGGTAGGGAGTTTTATTTACATGACTATCGCAAGGCGAGACTTGAGCTATGTTGTTGGCCTTGTCAATCTGTTTATACAGATGCCTAGAAAGCCTCATTTGGATGTAGTTAGACATATATTGAGATATGTGAAGTCCACTTTATATTATGGAATTTTTTATGAGACAGGTAGGATGTACAGGTTTTTGGATACACAGATGCAGATTGGGCTAGTAGCATGTGAGACAGAAGATCTACTAGTGGATTCATGTTTTCCCTTGGTAGTGCAACAATTATATGGAGCAGCAAAAAACAACCTACAATTGTTTTATCGAGTACGAAGGCTGATTATAGAGGTGCTGCTATGGCAACATGTGAGGTGGTATGGCTACAAAAGTTATTAGGTGATTTGGATGTGCAGGGAGATGGTCCAGTTATCATTCATTGTGACAACATGAGCAGCATACAGTTAGCTAGGAATCCAGTGTTCCATGCTAGGACAAAACACATTGAGGTGCACTATCACTTTGTGAGAGAGAAGGTACTTGCAGGAGAGATTAAATTGGTATATGTCAGCACATAGGATCAGATGGCTGGCATTTTCGCAAAGGCACTAGGTGTAGAGAAGCTTCGAAAGTTCCAAAGCTTACTTGGAGTTGTAGAGATAGAGTTGAGCTTGAGGGGGAGTATTGAGATGGTAAGCTCAATACGTTCGGACATTGATGATGGACTGCCTGGCTAGATGGGTCCGCACATCTACACTAAGCACGTTGGTGGTCATTATGATACTCACATCGCCATTGACTTATCACTTATTATATTTAGTTTGTTACACCTACCTACAGCTAGCAAAGATATAGCATCAATCAATTAGTGTAGTTTGTTATGCATTGTTTGACTCAATAGGCCACTTTCCTTTATGTTGTATCTTATCTATACTTTGTGTACATTGTATAGTGTGTGGAAGAAGAAAAAAAAGTTAGCAAGAAAACGTTTTGGCCTCCATCTCTCTTCTTGTATTCTAGAGTGAGCTTCCTCTTGTGTATACAATGTGTGTTTGGCACAGTAGCTCAAGAAAGTCCCTCCACCACGTGATTCTTGACACAGACCTCATTCTAGATTTGCAAAACTATTCACATAGCCTAATGATGAGCTCAACATCAAGCATTTGATGATTAGATGCCTTCAACACCTTCCAAAAGTGTATGTACAAGCAATAGAGAACTGCAATAAGCCCCCAATCTCTAATTTGTAGGCAGGGCATGAGGCTACCTCAGAAGGTGCAATCACATTGTTCAAGCCAGTAGCTTCTTCTTCTTGTTCTTGATGATGATGATGGTCATGAGCAGCACTATAGTGCTCAAATCGGCCTTGGAAAGCCCCCCAACAAGCTTTGATCAACTATTGCATGAATGGAAGCCACACAAGTTGGGTACATACCTTCACATAAGCTCAATAGCAGCCAGCTCATCTTCACAAATACTCTGAACTTCAAGTTCTTCAGGTCTTCTTCATAGCCTCTTACTCTAAAGATCCCATTCATTGCTCTAATACCATGTTAGAAAAGAGAGAGACAGAGATAGAAGGATTGGAACCACCAAGAGGAGCCGTATGTGTCAGAAGTGGTGCAGCAATGGAAGCGTAAAGAATATGCTGAAATAAATGCTGAAACGCAAGACAGAAGAAAGAATGAACACAGTAGACAGATGAGAACTCAGATGTATGCTCGGGAAATGGAATCCATATCGAACACGAGACAGCAGCATACAACGGTGAGTCACTGGCTGCGTGGGCTCCTCAGCACCGGCTCCTCTCTCCCAGAAGGATCTCCACTGATGGCTGAAGTACCACAGACTGTGGAGGAGGAGCCCTATAAATAGCCACAAAAGTGGGGAGCATAAAATGCAGGTCAGCCAGCATTTAATGCTGGTCGGCCAGCAATAAATGCTAAAAGTACATCATAAATGGCCACAAAAATGTGCCATAAAATACTGCATAAAATGCTACATAAAATGCCCACCCTCTGCACACAGACTCACACCATGAGCTGACTAATATCTGCTAACACCCTCTCTCAGATCATGTGTGATCTGAGACAATAAAATAATGATGGAGAATCATAAACTACACAACAAAGAAACACCAGAAGGACCATGGATGTCCAAGCGGTGAGTGGCCAGCCCACCACCAAGATGCCTCGGAGAGTATCTGATGTCGATGTCGATCATACCAACAACACCTGAAAATAGAGAAGACTCATAGCAGCTCTCTGTGTAATGTCACCTATGTCACTCAGGACAGACAAAGCCAATCTGCCAAACATGTCTCTGAACATGTGACCATGGATTCCCGGCCTTTGGCCAAACCACCAAAGTGTCCCCTCATGTGAGCTCCAGACGAAAGCCTCTCGCTCTCTGTCAAGAAGAACAGCTCATCATGAACCCAGAAATCAACACCAGTCTCTAGGATTTCACTGCCAGATACCGTCAATGCATCAGGGACATCCCTCTCTGGATCCTGTGCATCTATATCAAAATATAGATGAGGCACTGCAGCCCCACCAACACCCGCTCACACTCCCTCTCTAGCATAAGAGAGTCGTGAGGGATGACCTCATCACCACCACTAGAAAGCAGCCGAGGAAGGGGCAACCAAGCCCTTCCCGCGATCCAAAGAAGATGATCCCTTCCGCGCCTTGGACTTCCCCTTGGTCGGAGGATCGGAGTCGGAGTCTGATGAAGGAGAGGACTCATCGGTAGAGTCAGCATCCCGCTTCGTCTTCTGCTCCTTCTTCCTGGAAGCCGCTAACTTCTTGCAGTCCTTCCGCAAATGTCCCTTCTTGCCACAGTGGTAACACTGGGCCTTTGACTTTTTCTTCCCGTCACCCCTCTCTGAAGCTACATAAACCTCATCTCCATAATGTGCCGGAAGCCGCCCCTGTAATCTCAAGGATGCCTCATGCTCAAGAAGCATCGAGGTCATATGTGTAAAACTGACAGGAGTCGATGATGTCTGTGCCCGCAAAGCATTGGCCACTCCATCAAACTCCGGGGGGAGCTTGTAGAGGACCGTCCCGACAAGATGCACCTCGGGAAGAGCAGATTGCATGTGCCGAAGCTGGTCCTGTACCTGCGTAACACGAAGAAGAAAAGACTGAATAGTATCTTTCGGCTCAAACTTCATCTGCTGGAGCTGGCCATAAAGTGTGACGGCCCGCATGGTGGAAGGTGCCTCGTACATCTGCTGCAACTTCTGCCATACTTCAGGAGACGTCCTACAGGAGGTAACTGTTGGTAAGACCGCTTTAGAAATACACCAAAGCAACGTCGAGTAAGCACGGGCATCGTCCAAGTCCCATGTGAGCACCGCTTCCTCATGGTTGTCCTCATCAAAGTCTTCAGGAAGAGGAAAAGGACGGAGAGGTCGAGCAAGAGCTCCACAGACGATGTACCATAGCCGCTTCTGCACAAACCAAGCTTTCATGACAGCACTCCATGTGAGATAATCAGGTCCATGTAACTTATCTTCACTTGAGGTGCACGGAGGGGCCATCTGGAGGAGGTAGAAAAGAGAAGTAGAAGAAAACAAGGTCGTTTGGAGAGTGAGCACAGCCAAAACGCAACCAAAAACACCAAAAATAGTGAGTTCACATGCAATATAACCCAAAGGCTGACCAGAATAAGCCAAAAGCTGCTGCACAAAGTGAAAAAATCAGTCAAAAACTGCCAAAAATAGCAAAAACGGCCTGAATAATCAGAAAAACAGGCAAAAATAATGCTATAAACAACAAAACGCAGGCTGCAAACTGAAGAAACAGGGGCTAAAGACTATTGCCAGCAGTTTGATGAAGGAAACACGGGCAGCAAAGAGTGGAACAGCAGTAAACGCAAATCTGTCCAGAAAAACGCAAAACGCAAATGCTGAAACACTGTCGCCAGCAGCAAATCAGCAGTCGCCAGTAGGAAGGACAGCTGGCTGATCAGCAAGAAGGGTGTAAATCCTGAAATCAGCAAGAAAACATAGCACAAATAGGTTGCAGCCTGAAATCTGATACCATGTCAGAAGTGGTGCAGCAATGGAAGCGTAAAGAATATGCTGAAATAAATGCTGAAACACAAGACAAAAGAAAGAATGAACACAGTAGACAGATGAGAACTCAGATGTATGCTCGGGAAATGGAATCCATATCGAACACGAGACAGCAGCATACAACGGTGAGTCACTGGCTGCGTGGGCTCCTCAGCACCGGCTCCTCTCTCCTAGAAGGATCTCCACTGATGGCTGAAGTACCACAGACTGTGGAGGAGGAGCCCTATAAATAGCCACAAAAGTGGGGAGCATAAAATGCAGGTCAGTCAGCATTTAATGCTGGTCGGCCAGCAATAAATGCTAAAAGTACATCATAAATGGCTACAAAAATGTGGCATAAAATACTGCATAAAATGCTACATAAAATGCCCAGCCTCTGCACACAGACTCACACCATGAGCTGACTAATATCTGCTAACAGTATGCTCTCCACTCATTTTCTTCATATTCAATTGACCATATAACTAAAGTTATTACAATACTTTAAGTTATGTAAGACCATTCACACGTAGCCTTAATCCACCAACTTATTTAATGTCCCACAGTTGTTGATATAGCTAGACACAGCTAAGACTCTGTCGGCGGTCACACACACAAGATAACTACGTGCATCTCTATGCCTTCCCAAAAAGAATTTACATGCAAAGACTTGGGCATCTCTAAGTTCAAAGTTAAGCTTGGTATATGTGTTACTGCGTTGTGGTTAGGCAAGTCGGTGACTCCAAGCTCGTCAAGTCATTCTATGAATTGCTTCAACCCTTGCCATAGCATCGGGTTCTGCTCTCTCCCAGAGGTAGGGTCACAGGGTCTGATATCTATTGAGAATAGCAAATGATGCCTAACATGAATGCCCATAGAGGCCGGATGTGTGTCCAAAAGAGGCTTGCCCATAAGTGGCTTTATGAGAAAATATGTATGCTCTAGAAGCTCTATAAGAGATGTCTAAAATCCCATAAGCACAGAGAGGAAAAGTGGTACTATCCAAAAAGATATAAAGGCATGTACTTGGCACTCATTTCAAAGAAATGGTACTATCAATTTGAGCCACTCAAGATTGTGTTATGAGTCCAAGCTAATCTATCATGGAACCTAATTCACTTGAGTTACAATTTGTCATTCTGATAATGTATCGTGTGTTTGACTTGCGTCCACCATAGCTGATCTAGTTCTAGGTCCGTGTTTCTCAACAATATCAATGTTATGAGCATGTTGCCAACCGCTTGCTTTTTGTTAGGCTCTACACCCCTTTTCCAGTGATCTCACATATTATGTGCCTACCTATGGTGTCTAGGCTTTGTCCATGTGTTGCTACATGGGATGCATATGCGTCTCTTGATCTTAACTGCATAGGTGAGACTGATGTGGTCATGCTAGAACTCATCGATCTCATCTTCCATGATGGGTTTGACATCCTTGAGGTGCTCTTGGGCTTCTCTCACACCCACTCCTTGACCTTATCAACTACTTCCAATTGGCGCCTTGGATCGGGATACTCAATCTTGGCACTCCCCTTTTCTACCATATTAGGAGGAGTAGATGTTTCCACTTCTGCATCTGTGACTTCCTTCCCCTCAAGTAATGTGGTGGCACTATCTACCTTGAGCATAACCTTTTTCTCGATCCTCTTTTTCCATCTCCTATAGCTCTTCTTCCCTATTGAAGCTACGTCAAGATTGCTAGGTCTGGGTAATGAGATATCAGCCTTCTTGTTTATGCTCGGGTCATGATGTTCAATGGGATTGGGGTGGCCTTCCCATCAAGTGTCTTGACTTTGAAGAATCCCAACAGTACAGATGACACGTTTGCCAAACTAGTGGAAGGTTTCAATCTAGGTCACTTAACATATAAGTGTGTGATCTTGCACTTTAGACATTTCAGGTCAGCTTTGTCTTGATTGGCTTTCTCCCTTTTGGGGCAATGAGATGAGATATGCCATGGGTGATCACAAGTCATCGTCTAGCATGAGATGGGTCCTTGGTGTTGTCCTGCCTAGAACCCTGTCTAGAACCTGACCTATTCCCTTTCCTAAAGCCATCACTGGCACCGATCTGAAATCCATCAAGATGGGGTTATCTTCTTCATCGTACAAGACGTAAGGGTTCATGTGTGCTTCATCCTCGTTCAACTCCTCTACATAATGTATCAGAGTGTCACTTAGTGGATGGGTCACAATGGGTCCAAGTGGTCTAGGTATCCTTGTAGGATTGATGTCCATCCTAGGGACGACTCACTGAGTTGTTGGGTGTGCTGGGAAAGCTAATGGAGCTCCCCTCTTGAAGTTCGATAGCCTATTCCCTAGGTAGTACGATTGATTGTACAATTGCGAGAGTATGAAAATCTTCTTATTGAAATCTGCAATCCATCGTGTCATGCTTAAACCTACCACTATTAATGCATGGTCTTAACCTAAGATCCAAGCATTCAGCTAGTAGGTGATTTCCTCCGTAGTGCATGCATTGCACATGGGGTCGTGTGTGGGCCTTCTTATCATCTCTTGAAGCTTAGCCAACTCTAACTTCATATCCACCAACCCTTGGCTCTGATCGATGCCCTTTCCCTTGTGTTATGTGTCTCGGCTAGATCTCTCAATAATGGTCATATTTATCTCTGAGGATCTAGTGGCAGTGCCATCTCAGGTTGTGGTTCTAGAGCTTCTCTCCTTGAGAGATCAGCAAGTCATCCACTCGTATGGCTTCTTTAAAGACCCTAGCTAGCACGTCCCTTTGCACGTTGTTGTTCACCAAGGCCTTGTAGAGCTCTTCGCTTTTTGGATTTCATTTATAAATATGGTGGAGACCTCTCATTTGTTAGGTCATTCTACTGGGATTCTCTTAAAGAGACTCCGCACGTTGGTGACGTAGTCTTGGATATCCTCCTTATCCTCTTTTGGCTAACATTCATCAACCTGACAATGAGGTTGTCAAAGTACCCCGCTTCAAAGATTCTCTTGATGAAGAGACTCTTGAGGTTATTAAAATCATTATGTTCAACATTATCTAGGCTAGTAAACCATGTCTGTCCTTTGTCTCCTAGGAAAAGTCCAAAAGCTTGTGCTCATTGAGCAAGGTCCATGAGGCCGTTCACCTCACATACTTGCTTGAACTGCTCCACAAAGCTGCACAGCTCATTACTGAGCTAATACTTGTCAAGTTGCTTAGAAATCGTAGGTATTTTAGTCTAGCTCTTAGATTTTATTGTGATTCCTAGTCTAGCTAGCAATGTAGTTACTAGGGTTACTCCACTCTACTCCGTAAGAAGCTGTATTGTCAAAGAGTCACTTCGTGAGGAGCTCACTCAGTGTAAGGTCAACCTCTAACACTCTCTCCCTCTTAGCATTTTTTATTGCCCTAATTCTATTGACAAGAGCTAAGACACGCTAGACCTTGATACAACAAGTTGTCATGTTCAGATATTACTTTATTTCCTGCAAAAGCCATGGAAAAGAATCAAGGTATGATGATGGTTTCCAAGTAGACTCATCCATGAGAAAACCTCTCCATTTAATAAGGTACTTCAGCAGTGAACGGTTCCTTAAAACATTTTCTCTTTTGCCAAGAATCTTTTCAGGCTCATAAATGATGAGACCATCTTCATCTATGGGAGGTAACTCCTCTAAAACCTTTATGCTTGGACCCACATACTTCTTAAGTTGGGAAACATGGAAGGTAGAATGAATCCTTGTTGAAGAAGGTAAATCAAGCTTGTAACTCATTTGAGGATTTGATAAGGCCCATAGTAACGATGAGCCAACTTATTATGACCATCTTTAAGAGAAGCATACCTAGATTTCGGCACTTTGAGAAATACCCACTCTCCTTCTTCAAACTCCAAAGGTCTCCTCTTTTCATCAGCATAAGCCTTCCTAATGTTTTTCTTGCATTGATGTAAAAGAGCTTCCATTTTCTCAAATTCAACCTTGGCTTGTGGATTCACGTCTTCATGAAAAAGAGCTGAAGGTATTTGCACTTTGTATCCATAAAGCACTTCAAATGGTGACATGCCAATGCTCATATGATGAGTGTTATTATAATGGAATTTAGCAAGAGGTAACCAATGATCCCACAAGGCTTGAGTGTCGTGGCAAAAATGACAAAGATAAACTTCCAACCATTTATTGACACGCTCCGTTTGGCCATCGGTTTGGGGATGATATGCCGTGCTAGGAGTCAAAATTATTCCCATAGAATTGAAGAAACTCCTCCAAAAACCCATGAATTTTGTATCACAATCGGATACTATTTTCAATGGCATACCATGAAGCTTAAAAATACATTCCATGAATTGTTCAACCACTTGCTTTGTTATAAATTGAGCCTTTATAGGGATGAAATGAGCTGATTTAGTCAATCGGTCCACCACCACATAAATGCTATTCCACCCATGCTTTGTTGTAGGTAATCCCACAATAAAATTCATTGTAATATCAATCCACTTACCTTGAGGAATAGGAAGTGGCTAAAGTAAACCACCGAGTAGAAGAGAGGAGTCTTTATTTTGTTAACACGGAAGACATTACATAACATAATCCTTAACATCCCTCCAAATTCCCTTCCAATAGAAACTCTTATGGATATTATCAAATGTTTTGAACAATCCATGGTGTCTTGCTAAAGGCAAAGAGTGCATCTAATGCAAGATTCGGTCTTTAAAAGAAGATTGTAATGTCAAGTAGACTCTACCATGATACCATAAAAGACTGTTGTGCCATTTGAAATTGGGATACTCTTCTCCTTTACCTTGCTGAAATTCCTTCATCATCTTTGATGCTTGCTCATCAAGAAAATACTCCTCTTGGAGATGTCATGGATCCAAACCTTATGTACGGTTGAAATAGTAGAGATAGAACATGCCCACATTCTTGATAAGGCATCCGCCACCACATTGTCTTTTCCAGCCATATAAGATATCTCAAAGTCATATCCTTGAAGAGTAGCTAACCATCTTCGTTGCATGGGAAATAAATTTGGTTATGAAAGGAAGTTTATGCACACAATGATCGCTTTTGACTTTGAAATGGCTACCATAGATGTAATTATGCTAATTTTTGATAGCATACAATATTACTAACACCTCTTGCTCATAAACATGTAATTGACGCTCCTTATCATCAAGATTTCGACTCTCATAAGCTATGACTCCATGGCCTTGACATAAAACAGCCCCAATTCCTCTTCCACTAGCATCCACACATATGATAAACTCCTTAGATAAATCCGGGCACACAAGGATGGGTGATGAAATTAGAAGAGATTTCAGCTCATTGAAACTTTGATCAATGATGGAGTCCCAAAAGAAAGCCCCCTTTTTGAGTCTATCCATCAATGGAGCTGCCACATGATCATAATTCTTGATGAACCTCCTATAGAAAGATGATAACCCAAGGAATCCTCTCAAAGAGGTTGCATTCATAGGAGTAGGCCATTCTTTAACACATTTTACCTTATTGGGGTCCACTCTAATGCCTTGCTTTCCCACAACATGACCTAAGTATTCAACTTCATTTTTCATGAAAGAACACTTTGTCATCTTGGCAAAGAGTGTGTGTCTTCGTAATGTGTCAAATACCTCTCGGATATGATTCAAATGCTCATCCTTGGATTTGCTATAGATTAAGATGTCATCAAAGAAAACAAGAACTATTTTGAACAAGGACTGTAATATTTTATTCATGAGGGCTTCAAAATTAGTGGTGCATTGGAAAGCCCAAATGGCATAATCAAGAAGTGGTATAACCCTCTTTCAATCCTAAAGGCTGTTTTGAACTCATCTCCTTCCTTCATTTGAATTTGATGATAACCCGATCAAAGATCTATTTTGGTGAAGACCTTTGCATCTTTAATCTCATCCAAAAGATCATCAATTTGGGGAGTAGGACACCTATTCTTAACTATTTACTTGTTCAAATCCTAATAATCAATACACATGCAAAATGATCCATCCTTCTTTTTTACTAAGAGCACGGGAGAGGTAGGCGGTGATTGACTTTGCTGAATTAAACCCATTTGCAATAATTCTTTGACTTGTCACTCCACTTCTTCCCTTTCAAAATTGGACAAGTGATAGGGAGGTTTATTGATGGGCTTTGTGTTAGGCAACAATTCAATAGGATGGTCAACCTCTTGCTTTGGAGGTAAAGATGATGGTGGCTGAAATAAATCCTTGTATTCCTCCAATAGCTCTTCCAATCTTGGATCCCTTTTCTTTGAAGAAGAAGATGGTTGATTTGTTGATTGCCCTTTATCTACTTTAGCAAGCAAAAGAGTGAAGATGCATGACTTGGCATTGATTTCTTTTCGCAATTTCTTCATGGAGATGAGTTCTATTTGTTTGTGGTCTATGCCTTTCAACTCTATGTGTTGTTCTTGCCAATTAAATCCCTCTTGCATTTGCTCCAAGTCTAAGGTGAATTCGCCAAGTGTTTTTAGCCAATAACATCTAATGACAATGTCAATAGGCCCCATATCCAAAGTGATCAAGTCTACATTTATTGTGCAAGAGGGCGATAACTCAATTGAAATACATGGACACACTTCTTTACTAGACTCATATGCACCATTGGCAACTTGTATCCGCAAGGAAGAATCCATATCAATGGGTAGCAACTTTAGCCCATTCAAAGATTTGGTGTTGATGAAGCTATGAGTGCTGCCCGTATCCACTAAAATAAACCTTTGAGTCTAAGTGTATTTTCCCCTTTACAACCAGTCCATGCATCATGTGAGATGGTACACAAGGAAGCATGAGAATCATGAGTACCACGTGGATCAAGTGGAAATCCATCCATGGGATCATAAAATTCTTCATTGGTAGCATGCTATTCTTCATGAATCTCTTCAACCATTGGGTATGTATCAACATACAGTAAATTCCCCTCTTAATCTTCTTCTTCTTCAACTTCCACATCTTGAGTGATCACCATGTTGATTTTCGAGTTCTTATCTTTACGCTTCAGCTTATGATCTTGTGACCACTTCTCCCCACATTTGAAGCATAATTCCTTTTGCATGCATTTCTCTAAGCTTGTCATGAGGAAGGAAGTTGTTGTTAGAACTGTTTTGGGGCAATTTAGGAGCATTTTCAGCTCTTGAAAAAGTACCTCTTGGCTTAGTCACATTTCTAAAAGTTTGCCCCTGTTTTGTAAAATTTCCACCCTATTTAGAGGCATAAATAGTGAAAATGTTGGCACTTTGCTGTTATAACTATTTTAACTGTTATAACCTCTGTTTTCTTACCTAAAAGAGTCTCTTAATTGGTTGAAAACTTACCCATACTTTGTAGGTTGATTGGAAATATTATTGCCCATACTTCTTTGCTGGACTGCATCTCTCTTGTACTTCAAGGAATATCTTTCATCCAATTATACGGCCTCATGTAATGTTTTTGGTTGTTGAGCTCCTACCTCCGATGATGGGGTAGGGTCAAGACCAAAAATGTATTTATTCAACTTAGCAAAATCTAAAATGCCTTCAACATACATGGAGAGATTCAAGTAGGTGTTGGAATAGTCTCTAACGGACATTCCTCTTTGAGTGCATGCATACCATCTTTTTTGAAGTCTTTCTTTTTCCAAAGGAGACACAAAGACATCAATCATTGCTTGCTTGAACTCCTCCCAAGAGTCAAAGTTTTGCCCAATCTTGTGCATGTAACACCACCAAGTATGGGTGTAACCTTCAAGTTGAAGAGCCGTGAAATAAATCTTGGCTTCTTCACTTCTAGGATAAAGGGTGAAGTATAACTCAAGCTTATTGATCCACTCCTCCCATTCCGAAGGTGAAGCATTATCTCCTGTGAAATTAGTGATATTGATCTTTTCCTTATATTATTTTTCATTGTAAGATGGCTGCCCATGAGAATGTTGTCTCCACAAATCTTTGTTCCATGAATTTTTCCTAAAAGTAGGTGGCCCAAAACCATGAGATGAAGGTTGTCCATTTGAAACATGCTCTTAGTTTGGGATGTCATGAACTGATCTTCTCTCATCATGCCTTCCATCTTCATAAACTTGATTATTGACTGCATTTCCTTTTTGTGCATTTGAGGGCTGATGATAAAAAGTCTTGTAGAAGGGGTCACATCCATTATAATCATTATCCCATCAAGTGTTGTCTTGTTCCCCTTCATGTCTATGATTATCTTTTGGGCTACTAAACTGAGGCCTTGGGGTATGAATGCCATGAATTTGTGAAGGATGATGGTTGCCCCTCACTCTAGATGGTTCTCCCCTTTCAAAAGTATGCATAACTGGCTAAGACTTCTCTTTGCTTGGATGGGAAAGATTACCAGCGAAGGGAATTGCATGGGAGTCTTCAATATTTTGAGATTCTCTTTGTGGCTTGCTTCCAGTTTCCTTTATGGCTAAGATGAGTTCTTGGAATAAAGATTTGTTGCTTTGCCATAGATTAGAGATTCCTTGGTTTACTTGTGCCATCCCTTGCAACAAACCTTGATTCATATGTGTTAAGACTTCATTCAAAGTCTTCAAATCCTTAGAAAGGCCTTCATTGACATGTCCCAACTCTTTTGATAGTAAGATATAATCATTCCATGCATGCTCTTCATGTATGTCATGATATCCTTAATGTGTGCTGTAAGCAATCCCAATGCTTAATTCTTCATCTATTTGATCAACATTATGGGCTTCAGTCGTGTAATTTCAATACTCTTGGAAGTTCCTAACACCATCATTCAATGCCTCAGTAATAAGATCTTTCTTCTTATTCCTAGCTATTAGGAGATAGTGATGTAGTAGTAGATAGTTTGTCACATAATCCCTTGTTTCTCTCAGAATATGGCACCAATCCCAATGCTTAATAGCTCTATGGGAAGCTTACTATATGAAGATATACCAGATTTCAAAATATATGGACTTGGATTGGATACTTTGAGTGGAACAATGTCAAACAGTGTCCCCTGTATTTTATCTGGGTGTTGTCTCATCATACCTAGTGTCAAAAAATCAGCAATAACTTGAGCTCCTGATATCAAATCGCCAAAAAATTTTATTCAAATCAAAGCTTAGGACCCCCTCTTCAAATGGAGCTATCAAGTCCTCAATTTGGATCATGACAAAATTTTCTGTGATTGAATCTTTAGGTTTGAACAGGAGTTTCTTGCACCCTGTCCACCACCTGTAAGTACCCTGTTTGACATTGTAGGAATACCTTGAGTAGAGAAAACCCTTGTAAACTGCTATAGCAACCAAAAGAGGGTTATGAGGCACCTGTAGGGCTCAAGAATAACCTGTAGATTGGTATATGCATGCAGTTTGATCTATAAAAACTTTGTCCAACACCTGTAGGCACCCTGAAAATAGGAGATGCCCTGCACCTCTTCCAATGGACCTTCAACCACTTATGGAACCCTGAATATGACTTATCAATGTTGTACTAGTACCAAACTCTAATAATGGGGAATGTACTTGTACCTAAATTTGAAAATTGCATGGGCTTCGAGACAAGAGGGGTGTGCAAAGTTCCACCTCAAGCCGGGTTGTGCACCCCTTCAGGGTCTTAATTGGGAAGGGAGGGTCACCTCTCTTTTGTCTTCCGGAGACTTTCATGGCATCCTCTTTTCCTCGCTGGAACCAACATGGCAAGTACATTCTAATGGATAATCAAACAAGGATGTTATGCATTGACTAAAAAAGCCTTAAAAATCTTTAATGAAATGCAAGTGGGTATTGGAAAATGACTGAATTGAAAGGGCTATGGATAGGGCATTACCCTTTAGCAGTGACTTACTACTTTTACAATATTTCCACTTACCATTTTTATCATTATTTCAGTCCTATAGCATCAATGTTCAATCATCCAACAAAATCTAAGTTAAGTAGGCAGTGAGTAGCACTTATGCAATCAATTGAGCTTCAACATTTGAATGGGCAAGAAAGAAACTCATCAAGCAATCATAATCAGTCCTGGGATGAATTCTACATGCCCTTCAATGGGAATTAAGAAGTTCTATTACACTATATCTCTCTTATGAGCAATGGGACTAGTTCAACAATTGGATGAAAAGAGAGATTAAGCTTAAAGCAATATAATTACCTCATTAATGTTAATGGAAAGTAGTAGATGGATCCAACCAATCAACATTCAGCATAAACCACCATCAATAGACCAATATTTCAAATCATAAGAACAACTTCAAGAAATCTTGGTCCAATATGATTGCTCCCTTGTAATCTTCAACTCCCGATCAATAAGATTGCTCCACTGCAATCAAAAGAAGCCCATGATTTGATAGTCTACAATAGATTCTTGGAGAAGATCCTTTGAACTTTGAAGAGTGTAAATTCTTGTTAGAATCAAAGATTCCATGAATTTTCAAACATTGCCATGTTCAAGAGGCTGAAAATTTCTTCAATCTTAAAGAAATTCTTCAATGTAAGCCCAATCTTTAAGAAATACCTTTAATTGAATCTTCGACGGATTGTAGACAACAAAAGCCCCATGAATTGAAGCCTCAATGAAGAAAGATTTGATGAAGATTGATGGCTATCCTATTTTTCCCCAATCCGAGATGAAGAAAATCCTTCAATCTTGCTTGGAACCTCCAATGTTTGCTCAATGTCGGTTGTAAATGCTTGCTCTCCACTTCTTGAAGCTAATAGAGACCAAGATTGACTCAAAACTTCAAGAAAATGCTAAGATCCTCATGTTGTCCACTTTTAGCCATAGCTAGGGTTGTGAAGGAAGCTTCATGTTTGAATAAGAGTGAAATATCAAGCAATAGAGGGTAAGTACTTCATGTCATTGCTGCCATTGATCAGTCAAAAGAGGAAGAAGCTTGAATGATGAAGAAGATTGTTGATTCTTCAAGAGAATATGGGTTGGAAAAATGGCACAAACTGTTCAGCCCCTTCTCCTGCTCCATGTGATCAATACCTTATTGATGCTTGGACAAATAGGTAGTCCACATGTTGCTTAAGACCTAAGGAATCATTCTTTGAAGGTCTCATGAAGAGATATGGCCATGGCAAAGAGAAATGAGTAGAGATTTCCATGGCAGTTTTCAACAAGAAGCTTGGAAAGAGGAAAGAGAAGCTTGTTCCAAAAAGTAACCATGGGTTAACCTCTCTAAACCTTGTTTAGGCTTCAGTTAAGTCCATGATCCTTCAAAATGGCACAAAATTGACCACATACCACCAAAATGACCATAAATCTACCATTGTTTCTTCAGACATTCTTCAAGACCATCAAATTTAGTCACGATTTATTGCAGAGACCTTAACTAGTCACGTTTTAACTGAATCAAATCCTGTCACTAATCCTTGTCCTCCGATTACTTTGTGCCTAAACTGTAACCAGATTCACCATGAAAATGACCTCCCCATTGGATCAAAATTTGTGCTCTAATACCAATGTAAAGAAGCTAATTCCCACAGCTAGCCATTAAACTAAAAAATACAAGAAATAGACATAAAATGTCAAGAAACCATAGCCAAGGTGGCTAGGCATGACATGATATTACCAATGTTGGCTGAGAATCAAATGATAAGTGGCTACAGCATGGTATGCACCCCAAGCTATGGTGGCCAAGAGTATTCACCCTCTTAGATGGTGGGAGGTTGAGACCTCAAACACGTAATGTTTGTAAAATGGCCAAAAAGATCCTTCACATGTTACATCTCTACCTTTTATACTTAACCCTAGCCTACCCTAGACTAAGGCATTTATGCTTTATTATAATGAAGTTGTGCGCCAAGATGCATGTATTAAGGTGGTGCAAGGTAAGTGTTTTTGGTCCATGTGGACACTTGTGTGAATTAGGGTGAACTGGTATAGTCTATATGCAATGACCTAATCATGGATTGTGCAAGGAAGAGTGCACTTAAGATGAAGTGCGCAATGGCATGATGGGCCCTAAGAAATATGTACTCCATCCGACATGCAAGGAGCAAGGTTGGTTTTGTGTGTGTGTGTGCACTAGGTGTACTAAGGGTGTGCTAAGTGTGCAAGGATTATGCTAATGCAATTGTTCACATTGCACTAGTATGTTTGTGTAAGGGTTGCATGAGGTGAGTGCACTAGTATCATACTAGTGCATGTGTGTATGCAGTGCATTATGGGTGAGTATAGGTGCACTACTAGGAAGGTTTAGAAGACAAGGCTCATGTGCACATGTGTGCATGCATGTGCGCTAGTGCACATGGGGGGAAGAACACTAAGCATTTGCATGAGTGTGAGTGCTACGTGCACAAGGGTTGGTATGTACTTGTTATGCTAACATGCTAGTGTGTGTAAGTATACTAGGATGGTGCTAGTCAAGTGCACTTGTGCATGTGCATTATGCACGTGTGGTCTACTAGTGTACTTGTGTAGTGTGCTTAGGATGGAAGGTTAGGTTTTCTTGTGTTGTTGGATCTAGGGATAGTGCACTAATGTGGGACTATGTGTTAGTGTTAGTGTATGTGTATGTGTGCAAAGTGCACACAAGTGCATACAAGTGTGCTCAAGTGTACACAAATACACAAGGATAGGCTGGTGCAGGCTTATGTGTAATAGGTTTAAGGTGACTAAGGGTGCAACTAGAAGTGCATAGCAATGTACTCAAGTGCACATGTATGTGTACATGTGCATGCTAGACTCAGTGTCAGTGCCAATGTAAGTTACTTTAGGCGCACTCCAATATACACAAGCATACACAAGTGTGCTAGGTGAGGCTAGACACAAGGCTTACAAGAATCGAACCTAGAGGGTGTGAGGGTATGGCACAATTGTGCATAAGAGTGCACAAATGCACATGCGAGTGCAAATGTCGAAAGGGATCTAGTGAATTTAGTCTAAAAGTGAAAGCACAATGATGTGTATATGTAGTACAAGTGATTGTGCAAGGTTGTGTGTAGGATGTAGTGTGCTAAGTGAGGTAGTGCACAAGTGCACATAGACTAAGGTAGTGCACTAGAGCACAAGGTTGTACACAATGCACGTAGGTGTAGTGCACTAATGCACTTGAAGCTACAATGTGAGGGCTTAGTGCACAGTAGTGCACTAGGATTGTAAGAAGCTAGGAATAAGGATTTATTGTAAATAATATTGATATTATGCCATGTCACACTGACATTGGTATAAAAGGAGAGGACATGTAATTTTTCATATCTTTTTTACACATTAATACAATTAGTCCTTCTCTCCCATCTTGTTCACAGCTTCTATGGCTTCTCCCTCTTTCATGTCTTTCTCTCTCCAAATCTAGTCTTTCTCTCTCCTCATCACTCTTCTTCTCTCTCTTCCTGCAGTCTTTCTCTCTTATGCTGTCTTCTCTCTCCTCTTTTTCTCTCTCTAGTTCACTCTCTGACAAGTGGTATCAGAGCATTGGTCTTTGATCCATTCTTTTTCTTCTATTTTCAGTCTTATTTTCCTCTATCAAAATCAATTTCAAACAAAACATTGTACAAGACAGTGACTAGTGGAGTGCTACAGATCATCTATAGTTAGTAAGAGACTACATCTAGAGATATTCAAGGTCAGATATGGCGGAGGATGGCTTAAGTGACAGGTCATAAAATTTCATGCGAAATTGGAGGTAACTAGGGTAAAGGAGAGTTAACCGGGCTTAGTTTGGGGTTAAACTGTGGTTACTTTTCAAAAGAGATCTTCCTTTCCTCTTTCTCCAAGCTTTGGCCAAGCTTCCATGGAGTTTTCCAAATGAGATCTTCTCCTTATTCTCACTGATCATTGCTCTCCTTCAACAATGGCTTGTATAATGGCACTCTAGGCATCAAATGCAATAGGTTGCATACCATTTTATGGTCTGGAGGATCATTCACATGGACAGGACAACAACCCAAAATTTGCGTTGATTTTTCCAGCCCTGTTCTTCATCAATCTTCAGCCAATCTTCAGCTATGGTGCTTCTAAATGATCTTTGGCAGTGATTTCTTCAACTCCCTGATGTGTAGACTCCAAAATGGGGCTATATTCTTCATCTTTTCACTCTCTTGAAACCCTACATGAACAGTCCATGGGCAGCCATGAAAGCTTCAGCCCAAGCTTTCATTTCTCAACAATTTCTTGAAGATTCTTCATCTTTTTATCCCGTGGGATCATTTCAGCAAGGATTTTTCAACAAATCGCAAGGATTAAGCACGAATGGTCAAAGATTGAAGCTCAAGAGCTTCCATGGAGCCAAAATTTGGGGGAAACGGGTTTAATGCCTTAGTTTCAAGCATTTGAAGCTTCAAGATTGTTCTTAAGTACTGAATACACAAGCTTTGGGTATTATTTTGGCAACATTGGACCACCGGAGGCTTTATCAAGCATATGAAGATTGATCAAGTCATCATCAACCATGTCAAAGGTACTCTTCTTCAATTCTTAATCTCTCTCATTAATCCAATTGCTGAGCTTAATCCATTTGATTGAGAGATTAAAGAATTGAATAATATCCATCAAATTTTAGCCAACCTTTGCTTGAATCAATCCATTCATGTAATGCAATGCTTGCTCTATGTATAGAGTTCTAATCAGTGAATTAGAGGCTTCAATCTGAAATTTCTAACATAACACTTGAATGCATGTAATGCAATGCTTGCTCTATGCATACGAGTTCTAATCAGTGAATTAGAGGCTTCAATCTGAAATTTCCAACATAACACTTGAATCCCATTGATTCAATCTATTAATTGATGAATTTGTTCACTCTAATCCATTGATTGGCTGAATTCTTTTACCCAAGATGAAATATTGTAAAAGGGTAAGTACTAGCAATCAGTGAGTCACTGAATTGCATTGGTAAGACCCTTCCCCTATCTAAACTTTCAAGATTCTATTCAATTGCATCTCATGAAAGGATGAATGAATATTTCAAAAATGCATCTCATGCTGATTGATTAGATTACTAGCTATTGCCATGTTGATATACCCACCGAGGAAAAAGGTGGATGCCAGGGGAGATAGTGGGACAAAAGAGAGGTGACCCTCCCTCACTATTAAAGATCTCGAAGGGGTGCAACCAACCGACCCGGGGGAAACTTTGCCCACCTCCCAGTGATTCGAAGCCCGTGTAAGGAGCCTATCATGTTGTTTTATCCCTCACATAGGTACAACGAGTGGAGAATTGAAGATTGAAGACTTTCCAAAGGCTCAAGTACCTACAAGTTCAAAACAGGGTAAAACAGAAAATTTACAGGGCACTTACAGGGCATTTACAGGTGGTTACAGGTACACCCTTCATTACTGAAGTATAAGTGCACGTACTACAGGGTATCCACAAGTCCTATCCAGCCTTCTACAGGGTTTAGTAACCATTTGGGGTTACTATCTTTCCTTACAGGGTCAAAACAGGGCACTTACAGGTTTAGACAAGGTGCAGGCCTGGACAATTCAGACCCAGAAATCCAGCTACATAATTTTTTGTCCTAAATTTGTTATAGCGTGCTATAGCTCACCTCGAAGAGGGCATTTTTGGCTTCAATTTCAACTTAAAATTTTTGAAATAGGAGTTCCCTAGAAAAAGTTATAGCCATTTTCTGACAAGGGGTACTACAGGACTGCACTATTATGGTAAGACATAAGGGTAAAAATAAGGTCCAGGAAGATTATGCTCAGCAAATCAAAGATTCCATGTTGGATGATATACCTCAAGAGAGCCCTAAAGAGCCTCAACAACAAGGGAAAGATAGTATACTCAATAATACCTTGTGCATCCATGAACAAAGACATAAGGAACGACATGAGGCCATATTATCAAGAATGGATCAAATGGTTTTGTCTACTGATCAAACGAAGTCTTCCATTGAGAAGTTGGTGGATTCATCGACTCAAACAAAGGCTTCTATTGATAAGTTGGTGGAATCTAATGCTCAACTTATGGCATAATTTTCCCAATGGATGCATATGCAAATGGGATCAAAAGAAGTTAAGGAGCAAGCTTATTCAATCAGTGAGCCTTCAGTCCCACTTCAGCCATCTAACCAAAATGGTCATGGACATGGGATTATTGGAAGAAGAGGCATCCCAAATAGCCAGTATGAAGTAAGAGAGGATTCACAATGACATGATGACTATTTGGGCAGTTTGAATGGAGCTAATTCTCAAGCTTTTGGGCTGAATACTCAAATTTCTAGGGCTTCTCTACCAACAGAAAGATTACATAGTGGTTCTCAACCACCTACTAGGAGATTTTAATCTCAATTTGGGGGTTCCATACATGGTATTCATGATCACCCTATTTTGGGACAATAACCATTTCATGAAAGAGAGCTAAAGAACAAGATTGTTCTAGCTAAATTTAATGGTCAGTCATCTTCACCATCTAATTTAGAGGAGTGGACCTCTAAGATGGAATCCTACTTTGACATATTCCCTAAAACTGATGACATGAAGATTCATTTTGCTTCCTTGCATTTGGAAGGATTTTCCCATACTTGGTGGAGATATATAAAAAAAGAAAACATACTTGTAGAGAATTGGGAAGCTTTCAAGGCACTCATGGCTAAAGTATTTGTCTCCCCTCTTGAAAAAGAGAAATTAGCACGGAGATGGTATGGTTTGGAACAAAGGGGCCTAAGTGTAAGAGAGTACACTAACCAATTCCTCAACCTAACCATGTATGTGGAAAGCATCAGTGATGAGGCTAAGCTCCATAAGTATATGTATGGTTTAGAACCATCTTTATCAATTGATGTCATGGCACAAAATCCTACTTCCCTCTTTAAGGCTATTGAGCTTGCGGAGCACTATGGAAGAAAGTATAGAAGAGAATCTTCATTTCAACCTGGTTTTGGACATCCAAGGACTGTTTTTAAGCAGGGGCAAGTTGGTAACACTTATGGAAACAATCATGTGCCAAATGGGAGCTTACGGGTACCAACTTATCCTCCATTCAATGCTTCTAGACCTCAAAGTAATTTCAGGATAGCAAACAGTCCAAGAGTTGACTTCAAACAAGGGGACAGCAAGACTAAATCCATTTCAGCCAATAAGAATCCTAAATCCATTCCTATGGATCTTTATAAAGAAAGAAATGAGAAAGGCTTATGTTTCAAGTGTGGGAAAAAGTATACACTTGATCATGCATCAAAGTGTGTATACAAAAATGTCAAACCCAAGCTTCAGAGTATGTTAGTTTTTTAGGATTTTGAAGATGACATGGATGAAGCTAATGCAATTGCACTTAATGCTGAAAATGAAGATCTTGAGGAAGAAGTTGGGCAAGAGTATTTCTATGATCCAGCCAACTCTTTTCCTTTTGATCCAGGTGGAAGTGTTTTGTTTGATCCAGGTGGGACTTGTTATGAGCCGCTTGCTGCCACTAATTGTTCTATTTCTATGGATTCTTGGACAGGATCTAAGAGCCCTAATACACTCCGTATGAAGGGAAACATTTGTGGAAAGCCAGTGTTCATTCTGATAGACAATGGCAGTACTCATAATTTTGTGAATAAGTTCATCTTGGACAAGCTGAATTGTATTCCCACAGATTTATAGCAGCCCATTAGAGTTCAAGTGGCCAATGGTGAAGAGGAAACCAGCACAAAGATATGCCCACATGTTTATTTACAGTTGGCTGAAAATTTTGAAGCAAAAGTAAACCTGATCACTTTGGAAATGGGGCCTATAGACATTGTACTCGGTTGTGATTGGTTGATGACATTAGGCATGATTACTATGGATTTCTCACAGTTGTATATGGAGTTTATCTTCAATGGAGAGCTTATCCATTTACAGGGAATTCCTAGTAGACCAGATTTTCAGCTTATTACCATTCAACAACTCAAAAGGGAGTACAAGAGGCGCTCACAAATATTTGTTTTGCATTTGAATAAAGAAATGCAGGGTCAGCCCAATAATTCAGCAAACCATCAAGCCCTGACAGCTCTTCTTAAAGAGTATAGAGATTTTTTTGAGGTACCTACTTCATTGCCTCCTAAGAGAGCAATAGATCACCCCATTGATTTGGAGCCCAACTCAAAGACAATCAATAAGCCACCTTACAGAATATCAAAGTGTGAATGAGAGGAAGTAGCCAATCAAATCAAGGAACTTCTTGAGATGGGATTCATTGAACCAAGTTCTTCATCTTATTCATCTCCAGTGATGTTAGTCAAAAAGAAAGATGGATCTTTCAGAATGTGCATTGACTACAGGGATCTTAATAAGATCACAGTGATTGACTACAGGGATCTTAATGCGAATCACGAAGATTGACTTGAGGTCAGGGTATCATCAGATTCGCATGTAAGAGGGTGATGAAGTCAAGACTACTTTCAGGACTGATCATGGGCTCTATCATTTCTTGTTAGATATGATCAATGCCCCACCCTCATTAGGTACTACCAATGATCCATGGTGCTCAAAGTTGTAAGGCCCCCATTATGAGGAGAAGCCAAGTGTGAGCTCGGACATTGGTGGAGTCCTGACTTGTATATCAGATGAGGTCTATGTGACTGGATGGCAAAAAGGTGACCATTGTGGGTCTAATCTTTGGGTTAGACAGAGTGGTTAAGCTGGTAGCAACTCGAGGCACATTGCATTGAGTTGCGTAGTAAGGGAGTTAAAAGGGGCCCCTATTGTGGGGTCCGGGGGCCGCGGAAGCGGCCCCTGGCTGGGGGGTCCCAGGGGGGCCAGCGGCCCCCTTGGCGGGGGTCCGGGGGCAGCGCCCCCGGCCCGATGGTAAAGGGAATATTCCCTGGAATATTCCCTGGCCGACTAGTGGAGGCTCATATGGTAGGTCGGTCAGCAGGCCGACCTAACGACCTTCGCGGGCTATAAAAGCTAAACCCCTTCGCAGCCATCTCACACTCATCTTTCACCCAGTCAAAGTTGTTGTTCCAGCTAGCCTTAAGCTCTTCACCTATCTTCTGTCTAGATCGCCATCTAAGCTTCATTCATTGGAAGCGCACGGGTGGACAGAGCCATCTTTGTATCAGTTGTTTGGAGTTAAAGAATTTTACTCATTCTCCTCTTATCTGTTGTGTACTCTCTATCTCTTTCTCAGATTCTGTTCGCTGCGCCGTGTAATATTTTACATGGTATCAGAGCCCAGGGGGCTCTAGAGATCGGAGAGCGTGCAAGAGGCAAAGGCTTCAACAGCAAAGAGAAACGATGTCGACTCCGGGAAGCAGTTCTGGCGCATCCGGAAGCGGTGCAGGAGGTGGTGCTGCTGTACCGGCTATTCAAACACTGAGGATTCGTCCACCAACCTTCAGTGAAGGCAAGTTAGATGGTACAAACTACACCTTGTGGAAGTTCAAAATTACAACTATCCTTGATTCTTATGAGCTTCTGGAGACTGTGCTGGGGACTGACACAGAACCACAGCCTATCCCCGACCCATCAAATCCTAGTGTGATGATTCCTCCGAATGCAAATCTTCTACGAGCTTGGAAACGAAGGAATGCAGATGCATTGTGTGCCTTAGTTACAAGCTGTTCTGACAGTGTTTTGACTCTGATTCAGCATACAACCAAAGCGTCAGAGGCTTGGAATGTACTAAGGAGTCAATATGAAACACGAAACCAAACAAGGATTCAAAACTTGGAGAATCAACTAGCAGCGGAGAAGTTTGCTGAAGGAGAGACGGTTGAAGCATTCATCACTCGGATTAAGAATCTGCGCGACCAGATGGCTAGCGCTGGATACAAAAGACTAGCGAAGAGCTAGCTCGGAGGTGTCTTCGGATTTGTCCACAAAAGTTTGATGGACTAGTAACTGCCCTTAATACTCAGGTGAGACCTCAAGCTTTGACTTTTGAGGAGTTTTGTGCATTATTAATGGAGGAGGAGTTGAGGCTGAAAGCCCGAGAAGGAAGCAACAATGGAGATGCTGCATTCTCTGCCAATGCAAAAGGCAAAGGTGTTTCCTCCACCAAAAATGATGGTGACAAAAAGAAAAAGGGCGGCAAGAAGAAGTTTCAAGGAGAGTGCTTCTACTGTAAGAAGAAAGGACATGCGATTGCAGATTGTCGTGTCAAGAAGGCAAATGAAAAGAATGGTACCCTTAAAACTAAAGGGAAAGAGACAGCCAATACGGCTGAAGCAGAGTTGGAATTATTCATGGCGACCATTGAGGAAGTGTGCTCCTCGGCGCAAGAAGAATCTACCACTGACTCTTGGGTGTTGGATAGTGGGGCCTCCCGTCACATGACCAACAAGAAAGGTCTATACAGTTCTATGCAGCCTCTACAAGAATCCATCACTGTGACGGTTGGAAATGATGCTAAATGCCCTGCTGCGGGCACAGGTACTATTTCTTTTGTTGCTGCAAATGGTGAAGTCAAAAAGCTTTCAAATGTGTTGTATGTTCCCGAAATCAGGAGAAATCTCTTATCAGTTGCTGCCATAACTGATCTTGGTCATGAAGTGAGGTTCAAGAAGACAGGTGCAGAAATTATTGATAGTGCTGGCACAATTGTTGGCAAAGGAGAAAGAAGGAACAACCTGTATGAGCTAAGTGCTCTTACAGCCACCGCTGGAGTGGGCACAAGTAAGCTTTGGCATGAAAGGTTTGGACACATCGGATTTGCAGTATTGAAGGAGATGCAAAAGCAAGGTATGGTTGCTCACCTACCTACAATAACTGAATTGAAGGAACCATGTGAAGCTTGTATGATGGGCAAGCAACAGAGAAAGGCATTTCCACAAGAAAGCAAGAATAGAGCACATGCTCCTCTAGAGTTGGTGCATGCTGACTTGTGTGGTAAGATGCCTACACAAGCCTTGGGGGGATCTTCTTATTTTATGTTGATTGTCGACGACTACAGTAGGAAGATGTGGGTGTACTTCCTTCGTGATAAGGCTCAAGCTTTTGGTAAGTTTAAAGAATGGCTAATACTTGTTGAGAATGAAACAGGGAAAAGTGTGAAGAAATTTAGAACAGATGGTGGTGGTGAGTTCAACTCAAAGGAGTTTGAAGGCTTTTGCAAGAGCAAAGGGATCAAGCGTCAATTGACGACGCCTCACACACCTCAGCAGAATGGTGTTGTGGAACGCAGGAATCGTACCATTGTGGAGATGGCAAGATGCATGCTAAAGGGCAAGGGATTGCCTAACCATTTTTGGGCTGAAGCTGTTAATACTGCAGTCTACATTCTAAATCGGAGCTACACAAAGGCTCTCAAGGGAAAAACACCTCATGAGGCTTACACTGGTAAGAAACCATCTGTTTCACATTTCAGAATTTTTGGATGTGAATGTTATGCACATGTTCCAGATGAGAAGAGAAACAAGTTACAACCAAAAAGCAGAAAATGTATCTTCTTGGGTTATAGTGATGAGCAGAAGGCTTACAAGTTATATGACCAAGAGGCAAAGAAGATCATCGCGAGCCGTGATGTGGTGTTCAAGGAGGAGCCGCATACAGTGGAGGAGGAGAAGGCAAGGTCTTCCACTTTATCATCAAGCGAAGAAGTAGTCCACTATGAACCTGTCCCGAGAGCTATCCCTATCCTTAAGGAGGAGGAAGCATCATCTTCAGATGATGAGGAAAAAGTTCACCAACCTGACATCACCCCACCGGAAAATCCATTGCCGCGCTGGGTGAAGCAGCTCTATGACCACAATAATCCTATGCCTGCATCTGTTGAGGAGAAGGCAGACGGACCAAGGAGGTCTCAGAGAATAGAGGAGCAAAGGAGGGCTTCTGCTCACATAGTCAACATGGCCTTGATGGTTGAGATTATGAGAGAAGTAAAGGAGCCAACTGACTTAGAAGAAGCACTTGCAGATCCATCATGGAAGGCTGCTATGCAGGCGGAGTATGACAGCATAATGAAGAATGACACTTGGGAGCTAGTGGATCGGCCAGCAAAGCGGAAGATTATTGGCACCAAGTGGATCTGGAAGGTAAAGTACAAGGCTGATGGTACCTTAGAAAAGTACAAAGCTAGACTGGTTGCCCAAGGATTTTCACAAGTTGAAGGGTTTGATTTTCAAGAGTCATTTGCCCCAACTGCCAGAATGACCACTATTCGCATGGTACTTGCAGTGGCTGCCCACAAGAAGTGGCCAGTGTACCAAATGGATGTTAAGTCAGCGTTCTTAAATGGTGACCTCAAGGAGGAGGTGTACATGGCTCAGCCACCAGGGTTTGAGGCCCCCCATTCTGAGAACAAAGTGTGTAAACTGAAGAAGGCATTGTATGGGCTGAAACAAGCCCCCAGAGCATGGTACCAGCGGATAGATAGGTTCTTTTTAAACCTAAACTTCAAAAGATGTGCCTCAGATGCTAACTTGTATGTTTACAGGGATGGTAAAAAGTCTGTAGTGATTGTCCTATATGTGGACGACCTTCTTATTACAGGTGACTATGAAGATATGATCAACCAAACTCGAAAGGCTTTGAGTTTTGAGTTTGAAATGACAGACTTGGGCTTGCTGCACTATTGTTTGGGGATTGAAGTCTGGCAAGAGCCAGGAAAGATCTTCATCTCTCAGAAGAAGTATGCATGGGAGATCTTGAAGGCATTTGGCATGACCGAGTGCAAGGAGATAGCTACACCTATGGAGGTGAATGTAAAGTTATCCGTTGAGGATACATCAGCACTAGCAGACATTGGGAGGTATAGGAGGTTGGTCGGCAGTCTAATCTACTTGTGTAACACCAGACCAGATATCAGTTTTGCTGTTGGTGTTTTGAGCAGGTTCTCAAACAAACCTCATGAGAGTCATTGGAAGGCTGGGATGCGGGTGCTCAGATACTTGAAGAAAACTCTTGACTATGGTATCACATACAGTTTCGGAACTTCTCTTGTGGGGAACTGTGACTCAGATTGGGCAGGAGACATTGATTCCAGGAAGTCAGTTTCTGGTTATTGTTTCTCTTTGGGTTCAGGAATTTTCTCTTGGATTAGTAAGAAGCAACCAACAGTGGCATTGTCTTCTACCGAAGCAGAGTACAAGGCAGCTTGTTTTGCTGCATGTGAGGCCGTATGGTTGAGAAGGATTCTATGGCATATGGGAGTGCAGGATGAAGAACCAACTGTGCTGAGATGTGACAATCAGAGTTGCATCGCCATTGCCAAAAATCCAGTGTTTCATGCACGCACCAAACATATAGAGATCCAGTATCACTATGTGCGTGATTTGATGGAGGATGGGATAGTGGAATTGGTCTACTGTCCAACAGAGGAGAATGGAGCAGATATCTTCACCAAAGCACTTACGAAGGATCTTCTTCAAGTTCATCTTCAGAGACTCGGCATTGGGCCGAGGAGATAGTTCACCTATGGGTGGACATTGAGGGGGGGTGTTAGATATGATCAATGCCCCACCCTCATTAGGTACTACCAATGATCCATGGTGCTCAAAGTTGTAAGGCCCCCATTATGAGGAGAAGCCAAGTGTGAGCCCGGACATTGGTGGAGTCCTGACTTGTATATCAGATGAGGTCTATGTGACCGGATGGCAAAAAGGTGACCATTGTGGGTCTAATCTTTGGGTTAGACAGAGTGGTTAAGATGGTAGCAACTCGAGGCACATTGCATTGAGTTGCGTAGTAAGGGAGTTAAAAGGGGCCCCTATTGTGGGGTCCGGGGGCCGCGGAAGCGGCGCGGAAGCGGCCCCTGGCTGGGGGGTCCCAGGGGGGCCAGCGGCCCCCCTGGCGGGGGTCCGGGGGCAGCGCCCCCGGCCCGATGGTAAAGGGAATATTCCCTGGAATATTCCCTGGCCGACTAGTGGAGGCTCATATGGTAGGTCGGTCAGCAGGCCGACCTAACGACCTTCGCGGGCTATAAAAGCTAAACCCCTTCGCAGCCATCTCACACTCATCTTTCACCCAGTCAGAGTTGTTGTTCCAGCTAGCCTTAAGCTCTTCACCTATCTTCTGTCTAGATCGCCATCTAAGCTTCATTCATTGGAAGCGCACGGGTGGACAGAGCCATCTTTGTATCAGTTGTTTGGAGTTAAAGAATTTTACTCATTCTCCTCTTATCTGTTGTGTACTCTCTATCTCTTTCTCAGATTCTGTTCGCTGCGCCGTGTAATATTTTACATTTCTTAGTGATGCCATTTGGGCTTATAAATGCTCCAATTACCTTCCAAAGCCTGATGAATAAGATTTTACAACCTTTCCTCTTTCAGTTTGTCTTGGTGTTCTTTGATGACATTCTGATCTCAGCAAGACTTTACAGGATCACTTGGCACATATGCGGAGGATTTTTTATGTATTGAGACATCATAGGCTTTTTGCTAAGGAGAAGTGTTCTTTCATGCAGACTGAAGTGGAATATTTGGGACATATTGTCAGTGAAAAAGGAATACAAGCTGATCCCAAGAAGGTGCAATGTATAAAAGATTGGCCAACACCTACTACTACTACCTCTCTTAGAGGATTCCTTGGTTTATCTTCATTCTATCGTCGATTCATTAAGCATTATGTGGCTATTGTAGCTCCTTTGACTAATAGGTTGAAGAAGGAGGCTTTTTTTTTAATGCTCTTACAGATAGCAACTTCAACCAGTTAAAGGAACTCCTTACCTCTGCTCCTATCTAGTATGCCCGGACTTTTCCAAAGAATTTACTATACAGTCTGATGCTAGTGGCCATGGCATTGGGGCTATTTTGCTATAGGAGCATGGAGTGATTGCCTTTGAGAGCCGTAAGCTCACAGATAAAGAAATGGCCATGAATGTTTATTACCAGGAGATGTTGGCTATCTTGCATGCAATTAAGAAGTGGCACCATTACTTGTATGGCAGCCGATTCAGAGTACGCAGTGATCACAGGGTACTTAAGTATTTCCTTACCCAGTCCAATCTTACTCCAAAGCAACGCTGTTGAGTAGCTACATTACAGAATTATGATTTTGGCATCACTCATACAAGAGGCAAAGATAATATAGTGGCTAATTCTCTTTCTCGTATGTGGGCTTGCAAAGTTTCAGCTATGATAGAATTGCATAATGATTGGATTGAAGAATTACAGGAGGCTTATCTTCTGGATGAAGAATTCAGCCATATTTTTCAGAAATTACAGCAAGGTCTTATGGAAGAAAACTTGCATTACCAATTCAAAAATGGCCTAATTTGGTTGAAAGGCAAGATTGTTATTCCTTCTACCTCTTCTTTTACACGGAAAATTATGGAGGAACTACAAACTTCGCCTCTAGCTGGACATTTGGGAGTTTTCAAGACCTATGACAGGATCAGCAAAAGTTTCTATTGGAAAGGATTGTGGAAAGATGTCAAGGACTTTGTTATGAAGTGTATGCCTTGTCAGTAGAATAAGGATAGCACTCATAAGCCAGGAGGTTTGTTACAGGCATTACCTATTCCTATAGGTAAATGGACTCATATTACTATGGATTTCATTACTGGCTTACCTACTACCAAGAAGAGATGGAATAGTATATATGTGGTGGTAGATAGACTCACCAAGGTAGCCCATTTTATTCCAACCAAGATTCAATTTACTGCTTCTCAAGTGGCTAGTCGGTTTATGGAGTAGATTTTTAGACTACATGGATAACCGCAGGTGATTGTTCATGATAGAGACTCAAAGTTTATGAGTAAATTTTGGCAGGCGGTATTTACATCTATGGGCACTAAATTGGCTCCATCTACGGCTTATCATCCCCAAACTGATGGACAGACAAAAAGAGTCAATAAATGGTTGGAGACTTATCTTCGCCATTTTTGTTATGATGTCCAAACTTCATGGGATTCTTGGTTACACTTGACTGAGTTTACTTATAACAATTCTACTCACACTAGTATCGGAGTTTCACCCTTTGAGGCTTTGTATGGTTACAAGGTGCCCTTACCCACAGTCATCTTTAATGAAAGGATCAATCCTCATGGGAAAGAAGAGTTAGAAAGAATACATATCCTTGTTCAGCAATGTAAGATGAATCTTAGGAAGGCTCAAGACCAAATGAAGATGTATGCTGATGAGAAGAGGAGGCCTTTAGAGTTCCAAGAAGGAGAGTTGGTTTTACTAAAGGTGCCCAAGTCCAAGTACTCTACATTAAAATATGGATCTAGTAATAAGCTTGCCCACAGGTTTTATGGCCCTTACCGGATCCTTAAGCAAATTGAAGATTTGGCATACAGATTAGAGCTTCCCTCTTCCACAAAGATTCATAATGTTTTCCATGTTAGTCAGCTCAAGCCCTTTTATGGTGATCCAATGGATATAGTTGATGAGCTGCCACCTATTGATGAAGAAGGTCTTATTCAATATATCCCAGAGGCTGTTATAGGTCAGCATGAGAAGAAGCTTCGATCTCGTTCTATCATGGAATATTTGATCAAATGGAGAGGTTTACCACCTGAGGAAGCTTCTTGGAGGCCTGATTCTATATTGGATGAATTTCCTTTCTTAAGGGATACATTGGTGGTTGAAGCCTATTGATTATGGAGCTAGTGATGATGCAGACAGGAACAGGACAGCACACTATTTTAGAACAGTTTTTATTGTGCCTAATTTTTAAAATTAAGCTATCTACATGGGCTTAAAGTACTCTTCAAGAGCTTCGTTTCGATATATGATACGTCTCATTTGGACACTTCTACTAGAAGTTATGGCAGATTTGGTTCAGTGGGGTCTGTTTACACAGCAAGCTGTCTACTTTGTTTTGAGATTATTTGTTGAAGACTTTATGGCTCCATATACTTTTGAAGTACTCCAGATCATGTATATAGCTGAGGCTTACTTCCGTTCTTCAATCTCAGTCCATATAGTTGGTCATACTTCATTCATTTCCCATTTATAAAGCTATAAAAAACAGAGTAGTACTCTGTTCTATCCATCTTTTTCTAGTCTTCCAGGTTTGTTGTTTAGAACAAAACCTTTTAGGAAGGGATGGATTATAAGAAGCCGGGAATAAGGATTTAGTGTAAATAATATTGATATTATGCCATGTCACATTGACATTGGTATAAAAGAAGAGGACATGTAATTTTTCATATCTTTTTGACACATTAATACAATTACAGTCCTTCTCTCCCATCTTGCTCACAACTTCTATGGCTTCTCCCTCTTTTCTGTCTTTCTCTCTCCTCATCACTCTTCTTCTCTCTCTTCTTGTAGTCTTTCTCTCTCTTCTGCAATCTTCTCTCTCCTCTTTTTCTCTCTCTAGTTCATTCTCTAACAAGGATCAAGAGCGGATTGCTATTGCACTCATGTGATGGCTTGTGTGCAAGTATGAATGCACTAGTGTAGTGGACTAGGCTTAGTGCACTATGGTGTGCACAGGTATTAGTGAGTGAGTATTTAGAGCCAATGTGTTTGTTGAGTGCATGTGTAGTTTTCTAGTGCACATGCTAGTACGAGTGTGTGTGGACGTGCATGTGCCAATACATGTGTCTTCAAAACACACTAGGGTGTCTACAAGTGCACAAGGGTGTACAATGGGATGCAACAAGTGCACAAGTAAGGCCTCACCATCTTCCCTTACTCCCCCTTAGCCCTCCCTTGCAAACAAGTGGGTGTTGGGTTTGTGAAGGAAGAAAGAGAGCCTCTTGTATGTGTGCTCAGGTGAAGTAATTGTGCAATGACCTAGGGTAAGTGCACTATCGTGCAAGTGTGCCTAAGTGTAGTCCACTAGTGTATCATGTGGTGCAATTTGGTGTGACCTAAGGTGTAAGATGGATGCAAGGGTATGCAAATGTTACAATGTAAGTACAAGACGTGCTTTTGGTGTGTGCTACAAAATATAGAAATGTCTCAATTGACTAAATTAGATACTGGAGAGAGAACTAACTTAAGAATGAGTAGAGATGTCAATAACTTAGTTGGACAATCCATATGGAATCCAACCTTCATTGGCTATGCCTAGAGAATAGCTCATGAGTCCATTGTTTGTAAGTGTTTCAAGAGTTTATCAAAATAAACATGTCAACTTATGCTTTCTCTCAAACAAGCAATAAACTACCTTGTACTTACTCCTATGGTGCCGAAAAAAAGGCCATGCAAGGGTCAACCTTTTGCAAATCAAAACTTGAATGGCTTATTTAAACAGCTCAAATAGTGTTTTTGCATGTTTATGCTTGTATATATGGTGGGTATTAGGCATACCAACTTGGAATGGGGAATGGGTAAATTAGGTGTGTAAGTTCTAGATCTACATGGTCTTACTTGGACCCTTTCTTGTTATATGAACTAAAAGTTTTTCAAATACACAAAAGACACATCAATAACATCACCATAAATACTTATAGCTTCATAGCTCACATGTCCATCTATGAGCTCCTCCATGATGGGTAGGGTTCTCAATATTCTCTTCATATGACTACAAGCAATTCCTGGGTGTGCTCCTCCTATCCAGCTTCACTCCTTGCAAAGAAGGTGCCTAATGACTCCTTCATTAGCTTGCCATTTTTTGTTACCTTAGACTTGTCAATGCAAACTTCGTATAGGCCACATGTTGGGAAGGTGGCACCTCTCAAAACAAAAAGATAAACCATTATGAATCGACCTATAGCATGTGCACATAGATTTCCAATGGATTTCAATCAAAAGAAGGTGAAGTTGGAACTTAGCAATGAAAAGATAATTGTAGCTTGATATCTAGAAAAATGGGATCCAATAGGAGTCATTGTCTATTTTGTTGATATTGGGAATAGGCCATAGTACGAGACTCACGTTGTCAATCAAGGTAGGCAAGCTTGTAGGTGTGCTTGACAAAAAATATGTCATTAAAGCTATAGAGGCTCCAAACCTGGTAGGGATGAGGATTAGGCATGCTAGCATATAAGGCAAGCCCATTGACCCCCATCACAAGCAAGTAAGTTGTTAGAAATTGGTTGCATGGCATTTTTCATCTCAAGGCTCTGCACCATAAGATCTTCCTTTAAATGCTCTATATGCATCACATGTGACTAGAAGCATGAGCTAGATAAAGAAGCAAGTGAAGATAGCCAAGTGAACTAGGTCACAACCTTTATGGACAAGCCTTCATTATCTCTTAAATGCCCATACTACCTTTCTACCTTCAAAGTTGTCATGATTGATGATGGAACATACGAGGATGGGGCATGGTTGGTGAAGGGAGTTGTTTGGGGTGAATAAGTAGATTTCCTATGTGGAATGGACTCGTAATTGTGGAGAGAATGTTAAATTTATTTATTTTTAAAAAATAAAAATAAGTGATAAATTACATATCTTGTCTTGATTGTGGGCCTCTAATTGGATAATTTTTTGATAAGGAACTTAATGTGAGAATGTTTCATCTTGTTAACTCATCACACTCTTTCCATGAAGAAACACTTATGAGCACACCTTGGAGCATTCATCTTATATACCCCACCATCAACTCTAGTGTACAAGTGCACTAGAGTGCACTAAGATGGTGCAACATTCATCACAGTGCACCCCCCACATGCATTGACCATTCCACATGCACTTCCCACACATGCACACACACATGCATTGCGTTGTTAAGACTTCAAGCTCTTGGTTAGTGTGTACCCAAAACTTAGTTGTTGTCCAGATATCTCCATATGTGGACATTGAATAATTCAGTGACTCTAGGTTTAATCATAGTTAGTGTAGATGGTCAGTTAGACCTAAGTGTAGTATTCACTTCAGTTATGTGTGATTATGGAATAATGAAAAAGAAAGGAGATAGCACACTGCTGCTCTTAGTAGCCTCAACCCTTCTCTAACTTTCAACATGGTATCAGAGCAGGACGAGGAGTTCCCTAGCTTTTTGGGTGCTTTACAGGGCTTCTTTAAGCTTGTGATGAGCTCAGGACATTGAGTTTTCAGCTCAATTTACAGGGAAGTTTCACCTTAGTATGCACATGAAGATTGGCAGTCCTTTTTCCCTTGGATTACAATGGAGGCTTGCTCTAGACTTGGTCTAAGATTATCTTAGCCTTGATTGAGGCTTATGAGCCATCACTTGCTATTGCCCATCCCCAAGAATAGCAAGCACAAATTCACAACAACTGCCCAGACCTCTTTTTCTCAGATTAGTCCTCTCCCGCTTCTACTCCAGCTCAATGGTAGCTTATCCTCCTTGATTACACCCTTGGTTAGTGGCAATGAACCCCAGCATCAACTATTGACACTAGCATTGAGATTGACCACCATATCTTCAGTTTTTGATTGTGAAGAACAATCTATAGGCTGTGTAAAACAGGGAACTCCCTTGTCTTGAAGTTTCATGCTCCTCGATTATGCTCATTTGATGCCCAAATGGCTATGATTGATGCTAGATACTTAGCGGATGTTATGCCTATGTTGTGAGATGACTTTGGGCTGATTCAAGAACTTCATTTTCTCAGTTTGGATAGAGATTTATGTGTTGTAATACACAGATCTGAGAGTTCATGACGGGATGAAAATCTGTCATAAATTGTTGGTAGCAAGCATTGGTTTATGTTGAAGCACTCCATTACTTTGGTTGGCATGCTAATGTTTGGAGCTGAAAACAAATGTATTGGCATGGATTTGGCCATTTATGAATAGTAAATGCATTGTATGACACTAGCTCTTGAAGACAAGACCTCTTTGGATGATGAAATAATTATGTATTGATTTCCAGTTGTGGTGGCATATGTATATGACACTTTGAGGAGTCTTTTGGGTTGAGATACACCTTGTTTTGATTGTGTTTGAGCTGGCTGCAACCTGTAGGAAGGTTATTTGACTCTTGTACTTGCTGTACATGAATTACTTTGTGCCTAGATTGACATGTATGGGCTCCCATGTGCAAAGGTAATTGTCTGAAGTCTTGTAGTGGTGTTTTGAGGCATACATACTCGGTTTTTGGCTGGAAAAGGGCTGTTGGTCACTAAAAATTTCTGCTCACAAAAAGACTACTTGTCTATTTACTCTCAGTCAGCTTGAATGCATGTTGAATATGCAGTGAATGCAGTTCAAGTAAACGGGTTGTAATACCTAGGTGGTTTGTCACTTGACAGGGATGTGTGTGATAGGTATTTGGATTGAAATGTCACTTATCTAAGCAGAGGTTGCTGTTGAAAACTGTCATTGCATTGGAAGGATGAAACTGATCGGTTAAGAAGCCTTGGTTTGCAGGTAGTCAGGCAGTGTTTGCAATATGGAAAATGCAAACAAAACGACAACATAACCCAGATAGTGGGGGAAAATCTTGATAGCAATAACTATGCCATATGGAAGTTCCGCACGGAGAACTTCTTGATAGAAAAAGGATATTGGGATTTAGTAGTGGGTGTTGAATCTGAACCCAAACTCCCACAAAGGAATCCTACAGGGCACACCGAGCTTGGACACGAAAAGAGCACACAGGGTTTTACATTGGCTATCACTATGTATCTTGAATGCTATGATGATGCAGATAATGAATTGCAAGTCACCAGCAGATGCATGGAACATTTTGATCAGGTACTATGGCACAACCACAAGTGCCAAAAAGATACAATTGAAGCATAAATTCAATAATATGGACAAAAAGGGTAGGTCTATTCAGGACTATATCACTGAAATCAAGACCATTGTAGACCAGTTAGCATCCACCATTGGCACACAGGTGGAGAATGCAGATATGGTTGTAGTAGCATTAAATGGCTTGGGACCTGAATATAAATCATTTGATACTTCTATATCTGTGCAAGATGAAATGCCAAATGTTAATGAGCTTGTTGCATTGCTCATTCATGAGGAAGTTAAATTGGTATTGGCTACAAGTTCTAACAGCTCTAAGAGCAAGGATGCTATTTTTTATTCGAATCAACACGGCCATGGCAGAGGTTATGGCTCTGTCAGAAGATCTCAGCAAAATGTGTCTTATGGAAATAATAACCAATAGGGTTCAAATGCAAGAGGAGATGGAAATTTTAGAGGCAGGGGGAGATCTAGCCCTAGAGGCAAAGGCTCCTAGCAGCCATAGAGGACCTCTGACAATCCTAACAAGGATAAGGATTGTCACTATTATGGTTAGTATGGTCACATTGCCAAGGACTACTAGAAGAAGCAAGGCAATCAAAAGGGCAAACATCATGGACATTATGGATCGTCCAATCAGACAAAAGATGTGTCTGGGGATAGACTATTTGCCATGACATATGTGAAAGTCAAGGTTGCTGAGAAGTCTACTGAGGATGTAGTTTGGTATATGATTCGGGAGCATCAAATCATATGATGCCTCATGGTGATTGGTTTACTGACATGGTGCCTAATAGGAATGGCTATGTATGCACAGGAGATGACACACAGCATAGCATTGAGCATAAAGGCAGAATACCTTTAGTGATTCATGATGGAAGAAAGAAGAATCTGCATGATGTATTGCATGTCCCATCTATTACTAAAAATTTGTTGTCTGTGGGTCAAATGCTGAGCAAAATCTACAGGTTTGGTTTAATAAGCATGGATGATTCATTGAAGAGTTTGGTAATGGTTGCAAATTGATTGCTCGTGGTCCGAGACAAGGCAGGATGTTCACTTTCGATGCCACTTTAAGACAACTGAAATCAACCATGTTTTCTCATGGCTCAAGCACAGTTAGATACTTAGAAATATGGCATAAGAGAGTGGGGCATGTTAATCTTTAGCAGCAGCTGCAAATGATGCAGAAAAAACAACTTATGATAGGTCTACCCAAGTTTGCATACACTGATATCGGTCATGTTTGTGATGCTTGTCGATTTGGTAAACAGCCAAGGTTGCCTTTTTTCAAGCATGTATGGAATAGTACATGACCGTTGCAATTGATTCACTCTGATGTGTGGGGGCTAGCCCATAATGCATCTATGGGAGGTTCCAAATACTATGTGACATTCATTGATGACTTTAGCCGCTATACTTGGGTGTACATATTGAAAACAAAAGATGAAGTTTTGGCTATTTTTAAGCAATTTAAGAAGGAGGTTGAGAAATAATTTGATTGCTACATCTCTTGTTTGAGATCGGACGGCGGTGGGGAATATGTATCACATGAGTTTGACAATTTTTTGGCTAAAAATGGCATACATAAGCAGCTTACATGCAGCTACACTCCACAACAGAATGGAATAGCTGAAGAGAAGAACATGGTATTGATGGAATCTGCTCGTGCAATGATGAATGAGAAGAATATGCCACTCTATTATTGGGCTGAGGCTATTATGATAGCCATGTATATCTTGAATTGGACTTCCACTGCAGGCATTTCATGATGTGACACCCTTTCAGAGGTTGTATAGTTACAAACCTGATGTCAATCACATGAAAGTATTTGGGTGTATTGCTTATGTGCATATTCTGACAACACCTAGAAACAATGCTATCATTGCAAAATTTTTATCAAAATTGTACACAATTGGCGGGCGCATTGTTACCAACCTTGCACATCAATTTAATGTAGATGCGGTCAAGATTTCGTCTTTGGAGGATGTGTCTTTGCAGTCTGACAAGTAGAAAATCCTAGTTTGAAGGAGTTTTGTACTAGAGGGCGGACTTAGGAAAATACCAAGTAGAATTCGATAGTTTTATCTAATCAGAAGGGATTATTTTCAAGTAAGTGGAGTTAATGACATGGATATAACAATTAGTGGACCATGAGTATTTGACTTAATGTGACAAGATATTAACATGGTTACTTCTTGAGTCAACATCCGAAGCACTTGTTAGTGAAGGTAGTAAAAGCGGCTATATACCCAACTTTCCAATGCCAATGACAATGGAGACAGTGTTTTTTGAGATGGTAATCTCATCAACGTTGCCAACACGAGCAAAGGAGAGGAAACATTTTGATAATGGCGGATAAAGGTAGCTCAAAGGCAAAAATGCAAGAGACGGTAGTCGTATAAGAAAGGTGGAAAAGTAGCTAACATTTTAGCTTAACAAAAAAATATTATGTAAGAGAGGATGCTAGTTGATAGAGGAGGGGGGTGTTCTTTTATGTGTTATGGTTCTAATGGTTAGGAAATGAGTTTTTTTTTAAAACCATAATTAAAAGAAAAAATGTTGCATGATGTCATGTGGACTTGAAGAGGTTATGATCAAGGAGGAGAGGGCGCTATCATCCTAGGGGGCACTATCATAGAGGAAGATGAAGAGAGGGAGTAGGGGAAAAGGCTAAGTAGAAGAGGAAGAGGAAAGGAAGAGGAAGTCCAAAGGCCAATTGGAGAAGAGGAAGGGGAGGAGTAGTGGAAGTTGGAGAGTCGTGAAAAGAGGGGGGGTATCATCCTATAAAGAGGGGGAGAGAGAAAACTAAAGAGAGAGGAGGGTGCCATCATCAAGAAGGGGACGCTATCTTCTTGAAGGACGCACCATCAATTGGAGGAGAAAAGAGAGTGAAGAGGTTTTCAAGCCATCCAGGTAAGAGGATTTCAAGCCATCCAGGTAAGAGGATTTGAAGAAACAATTATAGTTGGAAAGGGCAAGAAGAGAGAATTGAAGCCCATGCCTCTCCCTTATCCATCGCCATGTCTTCTCCTTCTACCTCCATTTTGGAGCTTTTCTCTTCTCTTCTCTCTTAGTCATCGACATAAAACCATGGAGGCTAAGCTCTTAAGCTTGGACTTAATCAAGATTAAATCTTAAAAGAGTTACAAGTGGCTATTTCCATTGCAACAATGTAATTGACCAATGGATCTCTCGGGAGAGGGAAAATGATGAGCTCACTGTTGGGAATGACTGGATAGACTCTCCTGGACTGCAAAGGACACGGCTTCCGAAGATGCAATTATGATTCTCGTACTTCACGTAAGTGCCTTAACTTGTTTAACATAAAAAAACACTTTTGCATAAATATTTTTGGTTTGGATTTTTTATAAAATGTCTTTAAACCTTAATTTCAACTCTAGATATTTTTTAGAATTTATGTAGGTCTAATTTTTATTTTAAAAAGCAAAATTTTATTAAAAAGACTTTAAAATGGTATAGATAAATTTTTCTAAAATATTTGATCAAACAATTACGAGATGTTATATTTTTTTGATGAAGTATGTACTATTTGAAGTATTTTTAAAAATTTTTTATAATTTTTAAAAGATATTTACTATATCTTAAAAATAAAAAGTAGTTATGTTTTATGAATATTTCATTATTTTTTAATAAAAATCATGTTTTTAATTCAATAAAAATTAGGATCTTCTATATAAATTCTAAGAATATATTTTTTTATTTTTTATGAAATATTCTTGGGTTTAAGAAAAAAAAGTATTCGATGTTATTACTTTGAACATTATTAATATAAAATATTATGTGTCTAACTTTATGCAAATTAAAAGTGTTGACGAGGTATTAAGTTATACCAATATTGGACAATGAAATTTTTTTTTAAAGAAAATTAGAGTTTATGGGTTTAGAAATGTTAAGTTGATTTGATAATGAAAGAAATTAGATAGAACTATTGGATTTATGCTCTAAAGTTAATTTCAGAAGGGATTAAAATCCTAGGGTTAGTATTTAAGTGTTCAGTATAGAAATAGAGACGAAGTGCGAGAATATGCATGCTTATTGAGTTTTCCATATTAGATTAGTTGGACTACTATGAACGAGTGTCGTAAATATTGAGGAAGGCTAGGATAAATCATAGAAATTCGTTATTAATATCATATATTCAGTGCAACAACTCCTAGGAGTTGACTTGACAACCTGGTTAAAAGTGGCTTGGTCTTTGGCCAATCATATTCCTGATAAAAAGCAAAAGAAGCTGGATCCGAAAGCACATAAGTGTGTATTTATTGGTTATACGCAAGAAACGAATGCATATAAATGTTATGATCCCTTTACATGGGAGACACTTGTGAGCAGGGATGTTATATTTGATGAATGGCTACTTGGTGTGCATCACCTACAGTAGTACCGTCTGATATGCCTTCTGCACATGCTTCTACAGTTGATTTGTAGTAGAGTACTGCATTGACAGGTCCTAGTGTCACGGATGTATCTTTCTCTATATCTTCATGGACAGGGAAATTGCGTAGTTTTGGCTCACCATCCACTAACACCACTATATCAGTGAGGGGGAGATATGATGTGATGCACATCAAAGGGAAAGAAGAAGTCTTTGAGGATGCATCTGGTATGATGACACCTGACATGATGACTTCAGGCTATGACTTAGCCTGGCAGTCTAGACAGTGAACTTGGTATCCTGATTGTGTATACGCTTGGTACTAGCATAACACATACATTCCACCTCATGAGAGAGGGGAATCGAGTAGTGCACCACAACTCAAACGCTCATAGAGGGTTAGGTATCCTATGGATAGATTGACTTACAATGGTTACTCTGCGAGGCATTATGCTTATATAACAAAGGTTATGGAAGTTAAGGAACTTACCACTTATGTTGAAGCAGTGATGGATAAGAATTGGTGCATAGTTATGGATGAGGAAATAAGTGTCGTGACTGAAAATAGTACTTGGGATCTCGTTCCACTACTAGATGGAAAAAAGACCATTGGCTACAAATGGGTGTATAAGATTTAGTGCAAGTTAGATGGTAGTGTAGAGAGATACAAAAGCCAGGCTGGTCACTAAGGGTTATGCTCAGCAGTATGGACTAGACTATGAAGAAACTTTCAGCCCTGTTGCCAAGATAGCAAGCATACGAACAGTGATTGCATTGGCTACTGCTAAAGGCTAGAAATTTTAGCATATGGATGTCAAGAATTCTTTCCTCAATGGTGGCTTGAAAGAGGATGTTTATATGTATCAACCCAAAGGATATGTACACCCTGAATTTCAGCATTATGTATGCAAGCTGAAAAAAGCATTATATGGGCTAAAGCAAGCTCCGAGAGCCTTGCATGCAAGGATCAATAGTTACTTGCAAAGTTTGGGATTCACAGTTGGCAGGGCTAATCATAGTTTATTCACGAAAAAGACAGATAGAGGCTTGTGGTAATGACTATGAAAGCTTTCTAAAATTGAATCACATGAAGAAAAATAGCAAAGCATTTTATAAAGAAAGCTTGTTTTGATAAAAGCATATCTTAAATGTATTATTTTAATATTATTTATATTAAAGAGATTAATTCGAATCATTTAATAGTAAAGATTAATGATTCATTTGAAATTATCACTAAAAAATCTTAGACTTATAAATAATAGATAAACTAATGATTTTACTAATACATAATATCATGTGAATATATGTTATTATATATTACACTTACTATATAGATAATTTTCTTAAAATATTATCTTACCCAATTTCTCCTAATAATCTACTCACCATGACACCTAAGCATATCAATTCCCTGCCATCTATTTATGAAGCATGATCTGACTAGTGTCACAAACAACACTTACGTGTAACAAGTCACAATTATGCAGCAAATAAACAATGAGAACTTACAAAAAAATAAATTTAAAATCATCTCATTATTATAGTATTTTCTATTGTATCTATTGTAGGATCCCATGGTATAAGTTTATATATATCATATTCTCAGCTTTATAACCGATAAAAAACTCACAAAATTATGAGTAAAGTCAAATTTTCATAACAAAGAAAAAATCAATAAATATTTTCAACCACCTCTCCCCCCCCCCATCTTGCCATGGAGCTCAACCCCTTCTTTTTTCTGAATAAATATAAACAAATATAAAAGAAAAGATATTAGCTACTCCTATCTATGACTTAATTTTTTTATCATGAATCAACACCATAAAACTCATTATTATTATTTTTTTAATCCATGCATTTGACTCAATCAACAACAACAAAATATACTTATATCCTGACAATGAAATCAAGATGTTGCAGTACACAAGCTCTATGATGGGACTTTACACGCCCTCTTATTTATTCAAGAGGTTCAACCATAAAGTACAACAACTATCTTTCACTTAGCCTCTCACATGTGTCATGAATACTAAGATACGCTTATAGTGAGCTTGCAAAGCCTTCCTTTAAGCATGAAGAATGCTCTTGTGAAGCTCCACAATCCATGAATGCACTTCTTTCATTCTCAAGCCTCACTACCTTAGCATGCAAGAAAGAAGCACAAGCATAGGCAATCAAGCTTAGCTTGTGGATTTACGTGGCAACTTAATACAACTAAAGTAATTGCCTTGTGATTTAATTATGCAACTACTTTGTGCACATTACATAGACAATAATCTTTGAATTGTTGTGGAGCAGTTTGAAAAATATGTTCCATTTGTGCCAAGATATTACACCTTAGCATTGCTTCTTGTAGTTAACACTCATACACAGACAATAGAGTAGCAAGAAGATAAGGAACAAAAGTTTTCACACACATAAATAACCTCTTCTATTCTTTTTCATTCTTTTTATACATGATTTTTAGGGTTAGGGTTTCTACCTTTCCCTTGGGCATCCAACCCATTTTTTTGGCCATATGACTAGAGTTCCCTCATTTTCATGCATCTAAACCTTACTCTTTATGTGAAAATTCAATTATGCATATTCTAGCCTTATGATGTCAACTCAGAATTTATATACAATTTACACGAGGGAGCAAGTTGCCTAGTAAAATATTTAAGATGAATAACACATAGTTTCAAAATCTCTCCTCATGGTTAGACCTACCTCCATGAGTCAATCTGACTCTCTCTCTACTTCTCATTCACCTTAGTACCATTACAATCAACGATGGAAGTAGGGTGGAAAGGCACTTAGCAAAGAAGCCAATTTCTCCAACTTTCACAAGAAGTTACAACCATTGGAAAGACCCCATCCTTCAAATTGTTCTACTTGGATATAACACTTTGTCTAACTATTAATGGGGCCTCTCCAATCATTGACCGCTATGATCCCTTGCTTCATCAACTACATGACTATGAGGAACCAATAGAGTTGTTTTCTAAGAGTAATACCTAAGTGTACACATGTACTCACATACTATCAACACTAACATATGCACTATTTGGGTCAATTGTGAGGATAAAAAATTAGGCTTGCCTGAAGACCCGCCTTCCAAACCCCCAACAATATATGTCCTATGCACGAAAGAGAAGACTAGCACTTTTACTCTAGGGGGAGAATGAGAAATTTTCCATTGCAATTACAAAAGATTACGAATTGGGACTTGGACAATAAGGTGTTTTGGGATAGAGATGGACTGAGCAAGAATTCAATATAACCAACAAAGGCAAAGACCAAATCATTAGGATCATGTGGAGGATTAAGGCTAGCCCATGGCAATAATAATGAAGGATGCACACCCAACCAAATCAATGGTATGTTAAGTGGAACATTTTAGTAGAGTCAAGAAAGAGGACATATATGAACTCACAAGCAAGATATTCATGCAATCATGGAACAAATGGAAGAAATTTTTCTCTCACAAGATTATCCACTTGGAAGAGGAAGACTATAAGGGTGTGGAAGGCCACACGTTCCACCCACTTTAATCTTTTTTTATGGAAGTTGTTGCATAAACTACTGCTTATGGCAAACTGTCAAAAAGAATCCCTACCTCTCCATTTTGCAACAGGGAGGAGTCATCAACAATAGGTCTTTTTTGGAAATGTGCCAAAGCCAAGCCAATATGGACAAGACTTGAGAAGTGGCTTAGGGTGAGAGAGGCATTTGTTTTGAGAGTTGCCCTTTCAAGGATAGTGGCATGCTATATGACGAAAGCTAGAAGCTTATCAACACTCTCAGGGCCTTGAGCCTTAAGTTCAATTGGAGACCTAAGAATGCAATAACCTTCAAGAAGAATGTACGGAAAGCACCTCAAATGAAATTTTTGGCCTTTACCAACACAACTTGACAATTATATGAAAATTCTCTCTAAATTTTAAATATGTGAGGTTTTTTATCTAGGATGGGTTGCTAGGTTGGTGCCTTGATGCATTGTAATATGATATTTTAAACTCCTTACTTTATACTGGTTAACACAATACATATCACCTTATGAAAAGAACCTTCAATTCTCCATTAAATTACTTTAGTAAATGTTGGAAGTATTTTTAAAGCAATCATTAACACTTATGTGCCTTTTTTGAACTTGTGTTTTCACATTTTTCTTTTCTCTTTTTTTATGGTGGTTTGGAAGCCACTAAGACTACCTTTAGAGGGGGAAAAAAAGAATGCCACAATGATGCAATGCTCCAACACACCCACACGCACCCTTGTTTAAATTAAAAGATATAAGGAACGACATATCCTATCTAGCTAGATGATGTAGATCTAATATTACACAAACAACCAAACATCCTTTATTGACATGGCAACTATTTAAATATTAATCACATATACTAACATATCTTTCCTTTAGTAGATGAGGGTTTTAACATGTCTAGAAAGTATGATACACATCTTTCTCAACCACATCAAATGACTAAACATTGCTACATGAAAAGCAAGTGCTTCGGACTTAAATCACTAATAGTGTCTAAACATTGCTACATGAAAAGCAAGTGCTTCGAACTTAAATCACTAATAGTGTCGTAGTCCATGCTTTATGAGTTTGCATATTGGGAGTTGTTCCTTGTCATTCAATTACTATACTGAAAACTTTATCTTAGAATGAAGTCTTACAAAAAATGTTTTGCCTACAAATATCCATGTCAAAGAAAACATATAGTATGGTGGGAAGCATGCAACAAAAATTTATGAAATGAATTGTAAGGATTGTCACATGCTTGCTAGCAAATGCAACCTAGTTTCTCTCTTTAAAGTTTTCTCTTATATTCAAATGCATATTCTTTGTACGCTAGTTAAGTGCCTTTTTAATCTCTTTAACCTTGTCCACATACCCGCAAACGAGTGCAACATCATACATGCTTCATTTGCTTCACTTTCCTCAACTCTCTCAAAACACTAGGGGATTGTAACACGGAGTGATACCATTGTACTTTCCTACAATCTAGTAATCAAGCAAATTTGCCAATATTTAAAGTTATGTTTTTTTGTAAAATCACAAGTCAACATATTTCATACACAAAAATCAAAGACTTCCAAAAAAAGGATCTCCCAAGAAGGAGCCACATAAACTCTACTTAAAAATGACATTCACGTTGAAATGTAATGCTTTGCTTAGAAGTTAAAAAGCATTCCCAAAAATGTTTTCTAGCATTCCTCGTTTACCTCAACTAATGGTCTTTGACCATAACATGTACTAAATAGCAAATGTCAAGAGCATAATATAATGACCCTCCACTTTCAATCTATTTGAGCTTCATATAAGATTGTGCAAGCCTAAGGTAATACTTTGCTCAAGGGTTGACATAGTGACTAGCTTCTAATAAACATTATGTAGTATATAGTTAATCTCAATATGCTTTTGTTTGCAAATGTGACTACTTTACAAAAGCAAATGTGACTACTTTGTTCACAATCTCACGTGCATATACAAGGATGAAAACATGTAAGTATCCCAATAAGTGCACCTTATACACCATGCCTTAATAATCACTCCATCATATGCACACTTGTGAACCAAAAGTGCACCTTATACACCATGCCTTAATAACCACTCCATCATATGCACACTTATGAACCATATGCACAAGAAGGATAAAATGCATAAGGGACACCTTGTAAACCACGTCTTAATAAACACTCCACATATGAAATGCTAGTACCATCTTATATGCTTAAAGATGCCACGCAAATTTTGGTGTCTTAAATGTTTCTTGCCTTCTCATTATGTGGGAAAGATGATGACCTTTCTTTAAGATCATATGTTTCAAATTTGAATATCAATGTCTTGAAGTTGAACTCAATCATATTTTTAGGCAATAGCTTAACGACAACTATTAAGTGCTAGCACATGCAATGTGGGAAAGATCTGACCTTTATTCAAGGCCCTCTCATATTCTCAGTATCCGCATAGAATATTAAACTCATTTGTATACAAAACTATTATGGCAATAGCTTTAAGGACTATTGCCACATGCTTCCACATGTAACAAGTGTATTGCCACACATAACCTATCAACCCCTAGTTTTGCCATCATGCATGTCCTTTCTGCTCATGTCATTGCATGACCTTATAATCTCCTTCCACTTCTTCCACATCCTCATCTTTGGGGGTCCTTGTGTAGTAGTACAAGAATTGGCAAAGAATCTTTTTTAGTGTTAAAGAAACTGGAGATGAAACTAAACATGCTTTGCTGTGCTCTTCAACCCTAGATGATAATCTGAATATTAGAATTGGGAATAAGACAAGTGCTATTTGCTTTGCTATACTTTCATGGAGTCTAGCAACAAAAGTTTGCCTTGCACATATTAAGTGCCAAACTCTTAAGTCTAGCAAGTAAAAGTACATTGCAATAAAATCCCAAAATTTAGCGTGTGCATGTGCGCGCATGTGTGCATGCGTGCGAAAGACTGGTGGGAAAGTTTGCCACACATTTTTATGTGCTACACTGTAAGTCTAGCAGATAAAAGTGTGGCAGCAAAGTCCCATTAGTGTGTGTTTGCGCATGTGCATGTGTGGGGGAAAAGGATACAAAGAAGTCCAAGACCACACAAGCCCCTGCATCCACAAGCCAAGGCATGTTGGACTTGATCTTTTCCCACTCTGTAGTACGCACCAAGATACTGTTGAATAGCCAAAAATAAAGAAGAAAACAAATGGCCATGGACAAATTTCAGGTTAAAACCTAGTTGAGAGAAGAAATTTACCAACAAAAGAGAGAAAAAAATTAGAAACCAGCACATAGATTACCTTCCTACATATGTGAGATTTCCCAACAGAGCAAAGGTGAACATCAGTGGGTTTAATCCCTGCATGGATCATGTTTGGTTTAATCAGTCTCTGCATATTAAGTAAAACATTGAGAGAATTTGTGCCTGCACACTCAACCAGTAGTGTTTCATACATTTATCAGCTCAAGAATCAAATTTGTCTGGTGCCCTAGATCCATAGCAAGTGGGAAATTTATGCTTGGACTTCATTAAATGGAGGTTCTTTTTAACTTTGAATGCAAATACAGGATGACCATGCAAGTGAAAGTTCGCACCTCGACTGTCCCTCGCTTAATCTGCATATAGGAGGAGAAAAGTAACCATCAATATGAAGTCTGCAACGTAACTGATACTCGGGCTTCCGAATGTCATTGAACATACCAGCACTTCAAATATGATCCATAAATGAACTAGGGACTCACATTTAGCCAAATTTGAGGAAATCGGCCGCCCATATAAATAGCAGCCATGAACCATCCCAACCACACCCCAATACTTCCTTTAATCCCCTCCCCACTCGCTTCAGAAGCGGCGTGAGAATTGTGCATGAAGCTATGAATGCCAGCCTGCATCTGGAAAAGGCTTAACAGTTTAATTTTGTTACAAGCTTGGTCAATCATATTCATGACCACCTGCAAATATAATTCATGCAAATACTGCCAAGTGTTCCAAAATGCAGAAGACCCTTATTACCAAACCTTCCTGCCAAAGGCAAAATCCTATTGTTGCCAAACCTTTCAGCTGGCAATCCTATCCCTGGGTACATGGCATACTCAGATGCAAATCATTTCCTAGCTAGTCCTATGTAAGGTTTGAAGGAATACTTGGACTTCGAGAAGTTTCCTCCCAAAGACGAGGTTATGTTCTGTTACTCCGCTATTAACTTTTCGAACTGGATAAGTGGCAAGTCTGAGCTGCTCATGGATGTTGAAACCACCAGCAAACATTGCTATGAAGACAACCTGTCATAAAGCAACATCTTGTTGGACTATCTGCACATTGAACCATTACATAAGGACCAAAACCAGAAAGCATTAGAACACAGTACAGCTCGAAGGGCCCTCGTAACATTTGAGGGGGAAAGGTTGCTGCTTTCATATCTTTCCAGTGAATTTTGTTGGAGAAGAGAGTAACTACTGGCCCCCCTCATGGATCCTCCTGCTCCTCTAGAACCAGTAAGGTATGAGCCAGCTGTAGGTGTGCGACTGCTAGCTAGAGATCGTGCTGACCTGCATTCACAAGCATCTTTTAATGTCACAGGTAGAATGCCAATACAGGTCGAATACCAACAGCTTCCAATATTGCTAGAGATGCAAACAACACGCCCAAAAGTGTAATGGAGTTACTATTTCATTTACCACATTGACTTAAACCACTTAAGATAGGGACCATTCTTTCTCCTTGACAAGGGCTAGTTTAATTACTACACTGACACCACCTGAGGAGTCTCACATCTTTTGCAACAAGCAGTCTATTTGTATCAATACAAACACTTTGTAACATTCTGATGCGTGCACCCCGCATTCATTTCATTATTATTGCATCAGATGGAATGTACAAATCCAGAAGGAAAGCATGAGTGCAACCCATCCATTTTGGGATCTTCATTTCTGAACAATCCAGTAATCCTTTGGGTTTAAAAATCCAGTTAAAAGTATTAAGGCTCACGTGTAGTATCGATCCTGTCCGGAGAGTATGGCCTGTGGGGAACCTTGGCTGCTGTAAGCTGCCACATGATCTGCTGACCACCGGGGTTGCACTGGCAGTGCTTTAGTGCGTGCATGCGGCAAAGCTGCTTCATTCTCGCCCTGTAGACTACAAGCAACATTTTTCTGCACTTGTAATGGTTTCTCCTCATCTGACAGTCGATCTGACTTGACCTACAAGAATGACAGACAAATAATGCCACATTCCACAGATTGTTCAAAACCAGGATTCGAGTCATCAACCTGCACAAATTACCTGTTGCTTCCTGCTCTTTCGCCACTTGAGGTAATGACCATAGTACACCACTTGGAAGACCAAGATTAGAGTGGTGATGGTGTAAAGCTACAGATTTTACATCACATTTACTTCAGTTTGAATGTACGATTTGCAGTGTGTAAGAAATTTAGTCAAATGTGCTGCACAACCGACGCACATACCAAGGCCATGTAAAATTGAGTGGGTAGCTGCAAATATCAGTAAAACCGATACAAATAGTAAGTGGAGTTTTGAATACTCAAATAAAATGACGAGCTTTTACTGATGGCCTTGAAAAAGATAAATGAATGCAAAACCAACAGTCCTTGGCAGTTGTATCATTCCTTTTGCAGAAACATAAATGCCTGCATCATTACAGTGAATGAATGCCATCCTTGGGTGGTTTTTTTTTTTTGCTGCCATTGATGAATGTGCATGACTGTGTATCCATGGAACTTGAAACAAATCCACAGAAGTTTATTCAATCAAAGGCACACACTACTTCTGTTTGCAAGCTCAGAGCTGACAACTTGTACAATCCTAAAAAATATATGTTAGCTTGAGGAGATTGCCAAGAAACTGTTCTCAATTTCCCAGGTGATGTATTAGATATTCATGCATATTTTCATGTTTATGATGTCACTAATGGAACAAGTTAATTGACCATAGGTAATCACTATTGCAACATAGGTAATCAGGAATTCAATTTTAGCACATACATAATGATTATTAAATTTCCAAATTCATCATTGCAACAGAGGTAATCGGGAAGAAAGCCGATGTTACCGTGGATGGCTCGAGGTAGCATCCCAATAGGTTGAAGCAATCTCTGCAACATCCAGGCCTTCTTTCAGAGTATGATTTGCCATTGAAAACTGCATCTTGGAACAACATCTCTCCCTGTTTCTAAAGCAATTTCTTCCTAGTTTTCAACATTTTTTTAAAAAAAACTGCATGTCAGCAAAGAATGTAGAACTGTTACCCCAGAACCCAGGTCATCAGGAAGGAGAGCGAGATGCCTTCGGTGAACTGCTCGCGGCAGTTTGTAACGATTTGCGGTACTTCCGCCACCGCCCAACACAGAATGCTCACGACGCCGAGCACAAAGGACACCTTGTCCCGGGGCGTGCACACGCAGTCCTTGAAGTATCGCTTCGCCCAAGCCAAGCACTTCTGGCCGCCGCTGCTGCCTGCGTCGTCGGGGCAAACCACATGTATCCTGCTGCTGCTCATGCTGTTGAGAGGGCCCGCATAGGATCTGCTATGCACCAGGATTGCCATTTTTTTTATAGAAAGCAAAAAGAATGGAGGGATGGCAATGATAGTGTTGCAAATGCAGCAGCTCAAGCACTGGGTTAAGAGGCTTGAATGATCAACTGCAGTAATTAAGGTAGAACAGTCTTTGTGTATATGTGTGTGTGTGTGTGTGTGTGTGTGTGTGTGTGTGTGTGTGTGTGTGTGAGCGAGAGAGAGAGAGAGAGAGAGAGAAAGAGAGAGAGAGAGGAACGATGGCAGCTCAAATTTTTATCAGAACAAACGATATTTAGACAGACAGAGACAGACAGACAGACAGAGAGAGAGAGAGAGGGAGAGAGAGAGAGGTTTTCCTGCCCTGCAATCCTGCTCGTACTTCCCAAATTGGGTGCGATATTGTTCTTCATGTAACAAGAAGCTGGTTGTCATCACCACCCTCACATTTTTTGAGGGGGAGGAGAGAGAAAAAAGAGTATTTAGATATATATGGAATATTACAAGGTAAAAGTATTGAGATATATATGGAATATTACAAGGTAAAAGGATTTAAATAATCCAAGAGAAGGGATTTCAAGCGCCACGTATCTTTTCTGCAAGCTTTTGTTCCATCCCTTTGGTTGCTTCTTGAGAGAGCTTAGAAGAAGGTAGTGCCTCATAGACCCCGTCCACATGCAACGCATGCTCGGTTTCGGATCATCCCCCCTTTGTGGCCACCTGAGAGTCACTTCTACAAAGCTATTGATAAATTTCTTCAATGCCATGAAGAAACAAGTAAGAATCGCTTCTGCAAAGCTATGGATAAATTTCTTCCATACCATTCATGGAGATGAAGAAATAGGTCACCGCTAATCATAGGTCACATATAGTTCCTATTGAAAGCAAATAACTTCGCAAATTTTGAAAGTAGCAATATAGCATGCCATAATGGAAAGAAGTTGCAAGAAGAACAAGAGTGAGGAATTAAGTGAAGTTTTGGGTTGGATGCCCAATTAGTAGATGTAGATGAGTGGAAGGATGAGTCACTAGAGTAAATGCAAATTGTTGAAACCTCCATCTTTTGTGGAAATTTTGATTACAACGGTTCAAAGGGCCGTGGCCATATCTGGCCCACAAAAAGGAACAAGCTATCAGGAGATTATTTCCACTCTTTGGGAAAATCCAATAAGTCATCATTTCAAAATCCAAACATTTTATAGGGATTGTAGCCTTAAGGGAATTGACTCAAAAAGCACTGAAGCAATGAGAGCCTTAATGTTCGATTGTACTTAGCTCTAAAATTGCCAAGGCCATAAGCTCGCCATAAGGCTCACCTAGTCCTAAACCCAAAATGTGTGCTTACTCCATTTCACTTTTCTCTAAATAGTGAAAGAATAAAGTATTAAGATAATTTAAAATGATTTGCACAAAATTATGCAAAGGATCCTACTCTCATCAGGATTGATTTGGGTTTCTTCTTCTTCTTCTTCTTCTTCTTCTTCTTCTTCTACTGCTACTGCTACAAGATGCATCTAATTAAAAAATGTGTGTGTAAATGCAAACTGTAAAAGGGATGACCTAGTTAAGTTAAGCTCTCTGCTGCTTAATTAGCTGACCTCTTTTTTATGTAATCAACAAGTTAACATTTTTGAATATATTGGATGCGAATAGATATGCCACGAGGGAAACGGGTGTGCAAGGATTGGAACTCATGCACCAAAATTACTCGACCCACACCCAAACCACTACATTGCAATTTCCCCTGCAAATTTTTTGAAAATATTGCATATAATTTCACATATAATACTTCGAAGTTCATATGTGAAATGAAGGGACGTGTGGCTGTCCTTCGAGTTCTAAGCGAGTGAGCACTATGCAAGGGTTGCTCGAGAAAAAAAGATGGGTTAGCCTTAGTCAGTAACGTATGGACCTTAGGAAAAAAAGTCCCTCTCAAATGTTTGGAAGGAGCAAACAAGGCCCGTTCAAGAATTTTCAAAACTATTTTAAAATTTTATGCATTCGACGAATAAACAGGAATTATGCCCTCTTAAAAAATCCTTTGGAGGGTTTTGCAAAATTGACACTACGAAGCGCACTTGGGCAATTGTAGGTTGTGTGTGGAAGGTTCGGATGACGTGGAATGCAACGGGGCTGCTTTCCGCTTTCAGGATGCGTGATTCCTGGGGGCCCTGCCACGTCAGACGGGCAGGGCCCACGACCCGGGTGCTTTTTGGGAGGCGCATTCTCGCCGCCGTTATCGCTCCGCTCTCTTTTTTTAATAATAAATAAATAAATATTTCTTGTTCGAATGCGATCATATTTCTTTTTTAATAATAATAAATATTGCTCGAAAACAAGACTAGAACCAATGATTTCTCCACCATTAGGTCGCCACCTTATGGTGGAAATGCCTGCATGCATTTTTAAGGTTTTTATACTAAAATCCTTTAGCATTTCAAGGCTTCCTCACCTCTTAATTTTAGTTCCTAGGGCGAAATTTCGAAATATAAAGGCGGGATCACACTAAACCTCAATGAGATCTTGTAGGGCGAAATTCCAAAATATAAAGGTGGGCAAAATTTCGAAATATCAAGGTGGGATCACACTAAACCTCAATGAGATTTTGTAGGGTACATGGACCGGTTCATTTCCAGAATCTCATCGTGTGTTGTCATTTAGCCTCCTACTCTACCTTCGAAAGCTTTAGATGAAGCATAGAAAGAAAAATTGGACACTCTCAATCACATTTTGTCGTTGAGAAGGCTACTATAGTCATTTTATTTGCTGTAAGCATGCCCCCAAAACTGTGACAACATGAAGTTTTTTTAAAAAAGATATCCATGGACTAGTCATGTAACAAATGCCAGTCCTCTATGTCCAACTGGACTAGGCCATGCCTTCTCTCACATAATACTATAATGTGCACATCATACACTAGTTCATTGCAAACCTGGGTGTGAATCAAATTGCTAGATGAGTGTTAGCATGGATTAGATGACCATGCTATCACCTACTGAAATTGGGTGTCCCTCTACTAGTGTTGTGAATCAAATTGCTAGATGAGTGTTAGCATGGATTAGATGTCCATGCTATCACCTACTGAAATTGGGTGTCCCTCTACTAGTGTTGGGTGTAGTCTCAAGCATCACACTGCTATAGTGATGCTAAATTTAGGTGTCGACTTTGGTTTTGGGACAAAAATATTGCCATTTTTTCAAATCTATCCATTATTAGAGCATCACTCATGGATCAATCCTCTAGCAATGAGGAACAACTTGCAATTGGTCATGCATGTGTGTGTGCGCATGTGTGTATGCATGCATAGGCCTAATAGGGTTATCTTCTCTTGTCTACATTGAAAGTCTCTAGTCATTGCATTTATGAAGAGGTGTTGAGGAGCTATCTCTATCTCATAAAGTCCATTGGAGTCATAGAAGAATGAGGAGGAAGTGTGAGGACTTGGAAGCATATTGATGATGTTTGAGCTTACTTACACCCCTATGACTACTTCCACTTCTAGATTATCAAAAGTGCACCATTAGCACCATCAATGTCCCCATGCCCCCCCCCAGTGGTAGCTTCGCCAATACGAGGACTTGGTAGAGGTCTTGTACATTATTCACATGAAAACATGATTTTGCATCGAGCTGGTGATCTTTGGCTTGATGAACATCTTAGTTTGATAGTGGTGAATATGATGCAAGTCATTGGCCAAGCGAGCCATGGGAGTGGTAGAAAACTAACAAGAATGTGATATGTTGCACCCCATGCCCAATGTGTGGCATGAAAGCCACACTAGCATAGATCTTTAAAGAGCATGTGATGGCCCTATTGAGGTCCCACTCTCTCCCCCCTTGCCACATAAATGAGTTGATCACCAACCACAACTTACTAGCAACTCTTATGATACCATCATATTTCACCATTGATATCATTAGCTTTGAGTTTTATTCTTTTAGTGCTACTAGTTTTGAGTTTTATTCTCATCAAAGCGTAAAGCATCTCTTCTATGCTTATGTATATGTGATATCTCTACAGAGTTTAGATGAGGTTTATGTGCCACATTCTCAATGATAACATTGTATTCCAAGCACTTATTTTCACTTGGGATCTCATGGGAATACATAATAATAATGCATACTGAGAGTAATTGAACAAACGTTAGGTGAAGAAGCCAATGCGTAAAAAGTGAAAATAAATTGTTAGGGATCAAATTATTTTTTTATATTTCATTATATCAATTTAGGCAGTACTCATCGATAGGTGCAGTTATAATTGAATTCCGTTTCTTACTTGTAGACAAGAAATCATTACATTTTTGTAACATTTTAGTGAGAGTTGGGGTTGCTCCCATGCAAATTGTAATATAACTTGGAGTTACGTCTAGAAGCCCTACAATAGATGAGAAGCTTGCAAGCAATCCCTATTCATTTTTACGTAAATCGTATCCACAAACGGTCAAGTGCATGCAAAATAGGAAAGCATTGATCATGAAAGTGCAAATGAGTAGGGGGTGTCCAACTTAAGTGGGAATCCCTCAAGTTAAACCTATGTATAAAATGTAAAAGTTTAAATAGAGAGCTTATTCTGATGTGTGCAACTTTGAAAGTAGCCGATTTTCTTACTTCCATCTTATCCTCTTGTGCACCATTGCTTGACTCTGAGGGGGAGAGAGGGTGAGAATGAGAGCTTAAGTGAGGGACTTGGAGAGTGAAGCTCTTCTTCTTTTGTTACTTTTCTTCTCTTCTTCCCCTTTTGCTTCCATAGCTTGGAGGGTGAGAATGGAGTGAGAGGTTAAGAGAGTGAGAGTATGTACAAGAGATAATGCAGGAAAAGAAGATAAGGTAGTTACTTGCCTTGATATTTCTTCAAGTCAAGATGCAACTACTAAGTTTGATAATTAAAAGTTGTACGTACTCATATTTTCTAATTTACGTTTTATAAAATTAGGTGATTTGATTTGATATAAAACTTTCCATTAGTTTCTTTTTTTAAATGTTGAATTTTTTTATAGTCATTTTGAACTTGCTTATTTAAGCACATATACAAATAAATACAAAAGATAGTAAACGAGATAATTTAAGAAATGAAAATAAGGGGGTCACTTCACTTAATATTTCAAGTTAAGATGTGGGAACAAGATTTGATAATTAGCATTTCTACATGCCTTAACTTTGATAATTAAAATTTATATATACTTATTATTATTATTATGCATTTTCTAATCTAATGTTTTTGAAATTAGGTGATGCAATTTAATATTAAACTTTCAATTATTTTCTCTATCTTATTGAAATTTTCCATAACATCATGTTATTCTACATTTTGGTTACTTGTATGTATATATGTGTAAATAAGTCATCACTATAAAGATGGTACAAGAGATAATGCAAGAAAGAAACACAAGGAGGTCACTTGCCTTAATATTTCTTCAAGTTAAGATCAAGGTACCAACTTTTTAATATTGACTCAACACATTGTCATTCAAGTATGGAGCTCATTTGATTCCTTGAAAGCCAAATGATCTACATTGTAAAAATTCTAAAAAAGAATAATATCATATTATTTACCTCTAAGGATCATCATGAAATTCTACAATTCAAGATTAATGGATGTGAGTACATATGGAGAGACATGACTCTTACACATGGCGGAAGAATACAAAGCAAGATGAAAGGAGGTATTTGAAGAAAAAAAGCCTTTCAAAGAAGGTAAGTTTATCGATTGCTCTTATTAGCATCTCTTGAAGTGGATGATTTGGATAAGCTTCAATATGTATCGGAAGATATTGTGAATTAATTTCATATCATAACAACATCACAAGTAGGATGATATTATTTATGAGTTTGGTATTCATCTATAGTATTGGTTACTTTTCTCCCACACTCATTTATAGGTGTTTATTGATGGCGATGTGAAGCATATGTTCCTACTATTGATTCTGATCAACTTGATGTATGGATTCCCACCATATGGATGATGTTTTCAATGATTAAATTTTGGAAAAGGTATCTTCTAATATGATATGTTTATTCTATTCCTACTCGGTTTCTTATATTTCAGATATATTTGCATGGATTCTATGCGTACACATGACCTTTTCTTATTAATGTAGCCTCTTGAAGAAACAAGCTTCTTTGAATTGCAACACTACAAGCAAACATATTTATCATTGCGCCGTAGTAGTTTTCAATTAACATGTACTTTGAGGTTTTATTTATGTTGAGTTGACAACATGATTTATATTCTTAAATTTTTTTCTTATAGATATTTCAAAAAAATTAATGTAGATTTATATTCTTAATAATGTTTTTACTTTAATATAACTCTACATCCTTTTCTCACAAAAAAAGTATTATTTTTTCATTTCTTAAAATGTCTTATTAATAAAGGGGTTGAAAAATGAAAACGAGACACTTGATATGGGAAGTTGTGCAATTTTTTCAAAGTTATTAGGCATAGTATTTAAAAAATAATATACTCAACCACATGTAAAGAAACCATGAAAAAAAATGTTCACAATTCAGCGAAGATAAGGTATGTTACCTCTTTTCTTATAGATATATGTTTTCTCACTTGATTACGTACTAAGTTCATTTGTGAATGTAGGCTCATTCAGATGATGAAATTTATGAAGCATCTTGAAAAAGTTAAAGAAAGTGGAAGGTATATGGCATATGTTTGTGAGATAACAATATATTCATAACCAAGTGAATAATTGAAGATATGGTTTATTACATGATTGGTTTGTTCTATATTTTTACACTAGCTAAGCAAGAAGATGAAGGATCAATTGCAACAAAGGAGCATGACATGAGGTATCAACATCAAAGAAAAAGCATCAAAGATACTTTATGTAAATTTCATTTTATTGTTTAGGTTACATCAAAGAAATTACTTATTTTTTTGAATTAGGATTTTAAGGATCTCCCAAATGAAGGCATTGAGATCAGCATTTCAAATGATGCTCAAAGGTTAACTTTCTAGTTGGTTTATGTTTTTATTATATATGATTGCTCTTTAATATTGTAATCATGTATTTTGTTGTGTTTTTTCATATTGTATTTTACTTGATTCGTATTTAGACATCACATTAAGTACATATTTTAGAGCTCACATCAAGTGCATATTTCTTGATTTGTTATGTAGTGCAACTTGATATGACAAAAGATAATATGAAAATTATACTTTTGAAGTTTTTTGGTGTACATACAATTCATGACAATGTAATGTGCATGAGTGAAGATTGAAAGAATGACTAAATTGAGTGTACCTTACTTCATCAAAGCATCTCTATTTATAGTATTTCTTGATTAGAACAAACTTGCCATTTTTAAACAATATGTATATTCTTACTACATTGTTGACTTTTTTTTGAATTAATTAAATACCAATGGGCCACAATTGTTTTCTTTGGTGGTATGTCGATGCAATCTAGCAAAAGAAAAAATGTCGATTCAAAGGAGTTTTCGTATGGGCAAAGAGTGGACTTAGAGTCAAAGTCTGATAGATTTTTTGAGGTAGTAAAACACCGTAGCCATTACCAAAAGAAAATAGCATACATAGCAATAGTGTAGTGTTTTGGAAGCCCATTCATAATTTTCACCTAGCAAAAAGAAGGTGAGATATTTTTGGATTGATTCTTGTAGTTAGAATTTGCTAATTCTAGGTACTTAGAATTAATTAGACTTTATTGGTTATTAATGTGGTTATCTAGTGCAAGTATAGAATACATATACTTGCTACAAACAAAGCATGTCCTATCTTAGGTTGACGGTGATATGGTACCCTAGTACTATCATATCATAAGGAGGAGGATGAAGACCATGTTTGATATTGGCTCCATCAGTGATCTATGAGGTTTTGTGTGAGGATCAAGAGTGTATGCTATATGATGAGGATTGAAGAAGTTTTTTTTAAAAAATAGGGGGGGCATTATAAGGTCTAAGGTCTAAATGGTTTTTGAGAAATAAAATATGATGAAATTAAATAAAAGGCAAAAAATGACATGTGAATGCTATTTTTGAAGAAAACACCAAGATAAGGGGGTGAGAGAATGGAGTGCCTATTGGGAAAGAAGAGAGAGAAGACCGAAGTCTTCATGGTCATTGTCTACATTGCTTGGATCATTGGCTTCTCTCTTCAAGCTTCATGGTCATCATTGTCTTTTCCTCTTCAGCCATCGTCATCTCCTCCCTCACAATGATCATCTCTAATAGATGTGCCATTATCTTCTTGTTGATTTAATAAGACGATCTTCCAAAATGATTATCACTCCCTCTCCATCCATTCATAGGTAATGGCAATTTCTTTCATCCATTATGGTGGCTCTTATTGTAATGTGACAAAGAAACAAGATTCATTTTCATCTTCTTTAAACCTTCAGGTTTAGACATCGATTTTAGAAAGATACATTGAGGCTTAGTTCATGTGCACAATGGGTGCAATGGCTCATGCATGGAATGTGTATTGTTGTAGATGGGGAGAGTGGAGTAGTTATTGAGTTAAGTGCTAGTAGATGAATACTCCTTACTGGACTAGAAGATGGACCCATCAAAAGATACAACTACAAACACGAGAGTTTACAAGTAAGAGCTCACATTTACTTATTAATTATGAATTTGCAATGCTTAAATTTTCCATGTTTGCAAACTTTCACCATTGAACTAAAGCCTGATTTCTCATTCTTTGTATTTAATCATGTATTTTTACTACTATTCTAATTTTTTATAAAAAAATACAAAATCATTAAAAACACTTCTAAAATGTCTAAAAATCTACTTGGAAACTTTATGAAAAATCATGGAATGTATACTCATTTTAAAAAATGGTATCCGTAATCTCTAATATTTTTGTGCTTTTTTTGAAGAATGTATTTACTAATTTCTAAAATTCTCAAACTAGTCTACATTTGTTAAAAGTTACAATTTATATTAAATAAAATTACGAAACATATTCAATAAATAAAAATTATTAAAATATCTAAATATTATCTAAAAAATTATTATGATTTTTAAAATTTAAAATAAGTTAAATGAAGTTCTAAAGGCTATTTGAAATGAAAAATAATTGGATTAAATACTTTTTTCTAAATGAATATATGTTTGATTTTTCCATAATAGGGGTTTTTGGGTTGGAGGTAAATCCAAAATGAGATTTTGAATTAATATGAACTTATTTTTTGAAATAAAAGAATATAATAAATGATATTTAAACTTGGAAATTTACGTGATATATGTTTAAACTTACTTTTTGGAAATAAATGATATTTAAACTTAGAAATTTATGTGATATATATGAAAATATAGTTTTTACTTAAAGAATGACTTGGTGATATGATGCTTAGCCTCAGTACCAAATGCAAGCTTGAAGAATTAATTCACTTGTAATAATTGGAATTTCATTTTTGAAAATGAGAAAATGAGTGGAGGGCTTGTAGGTAAAGTTCTAGTTTAGGGAGCACAATTAGGATCTTAAAATAAACTTTGTTTATATGTGTGTGAGAGGTGGTAATGCACTTTATTCACTTTATTTACCATAAATGAAAGAAGTAAAAATATATTTTTATTAGAAACTTAAAATACATTAACTTCTTAAGTATATATGAGCAACGGTGCATGATGTGATATGATACTTGAAAAAGTGGGGTAGGACTAAAAAGGATTTAATTTGAGGATTTTATTTAGATGCTAAGTTGTCTATTTTGAATGATTTATTTTTAATCTCATAAAAATAATTTAATTCAATCTAAAGGCAGAGGAGAAACCATAAAAAGGAACTTAAAATATGGTGAACCTAAGATTAATTTATCTTATTTTTTGAAACAAAAATATAAAATTTAAACAAATATATCTAGGAATAAACTGTCACCAAGTGACATGAGAACAACTATGAGGATTGTCCCTTGAAAGATGGAGAGAATCCATAGAATACCTAGATTAGTTTTCCTAGTTCTTAGCTAGAGATCTAAGCGTGAGTGATTAGTTAGAGTAAATGTTTGATATTTTGTGGCCGGTTAAACCAATGAAGTTTACCTAGCTAAAGTCTGTGAAATTAGTGTGTAAGTTGTTGTTGGGCTAGGAAAGAAGTTTTGAGAAGAGCTTGGAAGGTTGATAAAGTAGTGGACTTATTCATGATTTCCACATTATCTAGTGCAAACAACTCTTAATAGTTGGCTTGTTATCTAGTTTAAAGTGGCTTAGCTTTGGCTGGCCTTTTTTGGTGTGTTAAATGCACTCGACATGTGGTGAATATCCATAGGATATCTAAATCCTAGGTGTGTGCTTCTACGATTAATGAGCGAATACAAATTCTTTTTCTTAATAGACTATTTTCCAAACTTTTCCTAGGATTGCCAAATGTAGATATTAAATTGGCTAAGAGATGCTAATTTACTTCAGGGTAGCAAATACTTTGGTCCACAATAACAATAGACATTGAGCAACTATCCACTTGGAATTGGGCGTATAAAGATTGTGTTCAACCTTTTGTCTTCTTGATAGCTTATTTTGGGTTAGTCAATGAAATTTAGGTCAATACGATTGGTGTATCATACTGATTTGATTGTTACTATGGGACGTCTTATCAAACTTTTAGAAGGGTTAACTAGGACAATGTGTTACCTTAGATTCGTGTATTCAAAGGCTTAAGAGTAAGTTTCGACATAGAGGATGTAAGAGAAGTGGTAGAGATCTTAGGTTTAATTCCTGAACAAGAGGAGAAACTACCCTATGGAGACATAGATCTTGAATTGCTTACTATCCTTAAATTGTTGAGTGCATAAGCAATCAAGGAAACCCTGATCACAGTAGTTGGCCATTGTCATCTCCTCCCTCACGATAATCATCTCCACCAGAGGCCCTATTATGTTCTTGTTGATTTCATAAGAGGATCTTCCAAAAAGATTATCACTCCCTATCCATCCATTTGTAGACAATGGCACCTTCTTTCATCCATTGTGGTGGCTCATGTTGTAATGTAACACAAAAAGAAGATTTATTTTTATATTCTTTAAGCCTTAGGGTTAAAATATTTATTTAAAAAGGGGGCCTTAAGGCTTGGTTGATGAGTGCAATGGGTACAATGGCTCGTGCATAGAATGTGGATTGTTGTAGACAGTGAGAGTAGAGTAGTTGCTAAGTGCTAGTATATCGATACTCCTTTGTTGGACTGCAAGAGAGACCCCTCGGAAGACACAACTATGAATGGAGGAGTTTACAACAAGTAACAACTCGTATTTACTTATCAACTATGAACTTTGCATTGCTTAAGTTTTCCATGTTTGCAATTTTTCACCATTGCATTAAAGCTTACTTTCTCATCTTCTATATTCAATCATGTTTGTTGGTTGCTTTTCTAATTTTTAAAAATACAAAGCACTTAAAAATGTTTGAAAATCTACTTGAAGTATTTATGAAAAATCATTGAATACATATTCATCCAAAATTGCATTTTTGGTGTTTTTCATAACACTAGCAATCTATATTCTATTTTTTGAAAATTTTAATATATATTTACCAATTTTTAAAATTTAAAAACTATCTAATTTTATTAAAATTATATTTTACATTAAATAAATTAGAAAATATACTCCAAAAGAAAATTAATCATAATATTTAGAAGCTATTTTAGATTTTTGAAAAAAATTATCAATTTTTTTTGAACGAATAAATAATTTTATTAAAAATTTAAAGGCTATTTTGACATGGAAACCTTTGGATTAAATATTTTTTTAAAATAAAAATATATTCACTTTTTTTATTTGCGCTTAAATAGGGGCTTTTAGATTTGAAGTAATCACAAATGAGAATTTCGATTAATATGAACTTATCTTATTTGTAATATAAGAAATAAAAGATATTTAAAGTTAGGAATTTACATGCAACATATGGAAATGATTTCTTTACTTAAAGAATGACTTGGTGGTATAAGGTTTAGCCTTAACACCAAATTCAAGTTTAACGAATTAATTCACTTGTAATGATTGCAATGTTATTTTTTAAATGAGGAAACGAGTAGAGGGTGCATAGATAAATTTCTAATTTAGGGGGCATAGTTGCAATTTTAAAATGAACTTTGTTTATGTGTGTGTGTGAGAGAGGTGGTAAGGTACTTGATTTACTCAGTTTCCCTTAAATTAAAGAAGTGAAAAATATGTTATTCTCAAAAAATTAAAACATATCTTCTTAACTATTTAATGAGCAATGATGTATGAGGTGATATGATACTTGATGGAGTGGGGTATGGACTAAAAAGGGTTAATTTATGGGGTTTTATTTGGATACTAATTTTTTTGTTTTGAATGATTTCTTTTTAATGTCATAAAGGGAATGCAATTTTATTTAAAGGTGGATGAGAAACCATAACAAGGGATTTAAATGGTAGCAAACCTTGGATCAATTGATTTAATTGTTCGAAATAAATCTCCAAAAGTTAAACACAAATATATTATGGAATAAACTGTTGCTAAGGGACATGAGAACAATTGTGAGAAGTGGCCCCTGAAAGATGGGGAGAATTCATAGCATACCTAGGTTAGTTCTCCTAGTTCCTAGCTACTGGCCCCAAGTGATTAGCTAGAGTAAATGTATGATATTTTGAGGCTGGTTAAACCAATTAAATGTAGTTAGTTTAAGTGAGTGAAATTAGTGTACAAGTTGTTGTTGGGCTATGAAAGAAGTTTTGAGAACAGCTTGGAAGGTTTAAAAAAATGTGGGCTTATTGGTAATGCACCAACTATAAGTTCCCCTCTCTTCTAGAGTCTTCTCTCTCTTCTTTCCCTCTCCTCTCAGGTCCCTTCAATCATGACAAGTGGTATCAAAGCTATGTCTTTGATCTATTTTTAATTCCTTTCCAAGTGGTTTTCTCCATTTTTCAGTCAAAATATTCATGGATCTTTAGGTACATCAAGTATAGGCATGACAAGGAGCATTTGAGTGGTCTTACAAGCAAAGAAGATAGCAGACCAAGAAGCATTAATGGAAACTTGGACAAAAGTTGGAGGCAAATAATCAAAGATAGCAATATGTTTTTCAATTTCAAGCTATTCTGGAAGTAGATTTGTTAAAGAAGGTTAGAAGTTTGGTTACTTTTTAGGAAACATGCTTTCTCTCTTCTCCCTTCAAGCTTTTTTGGAGCTTTCATGGTGAATAACAAATAATCCCTCTTCTTGCTTAGAGAGATTACTCTTTCTCTTCATCAAACCTTGGGGAAATTACTCCTTACATAAAGCTTGATCTATGAACTACACTTGAGCAAGGATCAAGCAACCCTAGCCATTATTTCACCCTTTCAAGCTCTCTTGAAAGCTTTCATGGTGGATTTCTTTGATCTATCTCTACATTTTCAGCTCCATGATTGTGTTTTATCCCCTTGAGCATAATTGTTTAAGCTACCATTATTTTGATGGCTTCTTTAATACATAAAGAGGGCATTCCATCACTCTTCTTTCCATTTCCTCTCTTTCAAAAGCCCTAATGGCAGACAAGTCCTGAATGAAGCATTTCTTATTGTGGATACCTCTAATTTTATATCGAAGTAGCAATGTCTTTTGGTGTGCTTATGCTCATGGACGGTGTTTAGTTTAGTGGATTTCTTTGTGAAAAATAAAGGTTCAAACAATGCTTCTACATTCCCTGGTAAACATTGTAGTCTTGGTATGCCAAGATGCATCACATGATCTTTTCCATCATGCATCCTTTTTAGATTTTTCCTTTCTTGAGCTTCACCATCAATAAAAGGATTGTCATAGCCATCACCGGTACACTTAGCATTAGGTGGTGTAATGGAAATAGGGCAGTAGACCATGCTTGTGTTCGGATGCTCCTTTGACATAAGTGCTATCCCTTATATGGCCTACCAAGTTTATGCTATGAGAAATGTCACCACAACAATGGTATCAATGGAGCCCAAGTCCTTGCCAAAAGTGCATTTCTAGATAAAGAAAGAAATGTGAAATATTCGTAATATGACCCATGGTATGATTATAGAAGCATACTAAAAAGCTTCATTCCCAACAGTCTTGTGGTGTAGCAAATCATTTATGTGATGAATAACAAAATTCTCTACTCAAAGAATAACTTGAGAGTATGAGGTTTAGTCTTAGTATCAAATGTGAGTTTGAAGAGTTAATTCACTCATAATAATTGCAATGTTATTTTTTAAAATGAGAAAATGAGCGGAGGACTTGTAGAAGTAAATTTCTAAATTAGGGGACACAATTGGGATTTTAAAATGAACTTTGTTTGTATGTGTGAAAGAAGTGGTAAAGTACTTGATTTACTCTATTTTTCATAAATTAAAGGAGTAAATAAGATATTTTTATTGGAAATTTAAAATATATTAACTTTTTAACAATTTAATGAGCAATGATGCATGTTGTGATATGATACTTGATGGAGTGGGGTATGAACTAAAAAAGGGTTATATTATGGGGTTTTATTTAGATGCTAAATGGTCTATTTTGAACTATTTTTTCAATCGCATAAAAAGATTTTATTTCTATCTAAAGATGGAGGAGAAACCATAATAAGGAACTTAAATAATGGCAAACCTTAGATCAATTGAGTAGATTATCTAAAACAAATCTCCAAATGTTAAACACAAAGATATCCTCCAATAAACCGTCGCCAAACAACAAGAGAATAACTATGAGGAGTGGCCCTTGAAAGATGGGGAGAATTCATAGCATACCTAGATTAGTTTCCTAGTTCCTAGCAAGAGACCTAGCCATGAGTGACTAGTTAGAGTAAATGCTTGATATTTTGAAATTGGTTAAAGCAATGAAGTTTAGTTAGTTGAAATGAGTGAAAGTGTGTAAGTTGTTATTGGGCCCAAAGAAATTTTGAGAAGAGCTTGAAAGGTTGATAAAAGAGTGGACTTATTCATGATTTCCACCTTATCTAGTGCAAATAGCTCTCAATTGTTGGCTTGTTACTTGCTTTAAAGTGGCTTAACTTTGACTAGTCAATGTGGCGCATAACAACCTAAACCTTAGAGCACTATTCATACAAGACATATTGACACTCCACAGCTCCCGCCTTAAGGGAAAAAGAATGGAATTTTTGGATTGGTGGACCTAGCTTTGAACTTAGGTGCTTCCAACACCCCATGTGGGGGAAGGCCTTTACATAATAGGGGTTTGAACATGAGATTATTGAAAGTAGTAATAGCATGCTGAATATGATGGGTAAGAGGAAGGGAACTATTTCCACTCATGCAAACCATGTTAAGCTATGGTAGCTTCTCAATGCAAAGCTAAGCAGTAGGTTAGTCTTCCAATGTACTTAACCTTCATGAGGTACTCTAATTGATTATGTTACGGTGGCTAAGGGACAAGTCTATGTTTGGGAAGTGAATTTATTTTAAAAGGGGGTTTAATGTGGGTGTTGGCCTTTATTCATGGGCCACTATTGCTCTATTCATGGCTATTTGGATTTGCCACATATTCATTGAAAATAGATCATTGTTGTTACATATCAAGATGGGTAAATATGAAAATGCTTTACAAATTTGAGTATAAAAATGTAAACTATTATATTGCACGTTGAAAAGGACCAAAATATGATTGCATAAAGCATTATAAAAGTGTTCTTTGTTATATGTTGGAAGTAGTTATGCCATACACATGGATGGTAGGAGTATGGGAAAAAAAAGTGCCTTGATATTAGTTAGCTTCATTTACATTAATGTGAAACCAAAAGAAGCATTATTTGAGAGGTGATTCTATGTATATGTCTCTCATATTGAGTATCCCTAATTTTAACTTCAGAATCAACATCATATATTGTTCCCATGAGATGCATGTCAATGCAGAAGTGATTGTGTGAATAGTATCTTTAAAAATTAGAATCTCATGGTGATATAGGAGAGCACCCTCATGAGAAATGCAAAAAGAATTTAAGTCCTTATTGTTAATCCTCATCATATTGAGACATGTAATTAGATGGTCTAGTTGTTAGCATATAATTGGCTAGGAACCCTATATTCCATGCTAGGACAAAACACATAGAAATGCATTACCATGTTGTGAGAGAGAAGGTACTTGTAGGTGAGATTGATTTGGTATATATCAGCATATAGGATCACATAGCTAACATCTTCATGAAGGCATTGGGTGCAAATAAGCTTTGAAAGCTTTGAAGATTACTTAGAGTCACAAAGATACAGTTGAGCTTGAGGAGTGTTTAGACGGCAAGGCCAACATGTGTAGATATTGATGATGGAGCACTTGGTTAGATGGATCCACAAGTTTATACCTAGCACGTCAATGGTTATTATGACTCTTACATAGCTACTAGCTTATTACCTCTACTACATTCGATTTATTATACCTATCTACAACTGGCATAGTTATTGCACTAATCGATTAGTATAGTTCATTATGCATTATTTGACTTAGTAGGTCACTTTCCATTATGTTGTATCTTATCTATACTTTGTATATGTTGTATTGTGCGAGAAAAAAGAAGAAGAAACTAGCAAGAAAATGTTTTGGACCATCTTTCTTCTTGTGTTCTTGAGTGAGCTTTCTCTTGTGTATATGGTATGTGTTTGGCATAGCAGCTTAAGCAAGTCCCCCTACCATGTGATTTGTGACACTCAATGTGTTTTTTATTAGCATGTAATACTAGGTTCCTAGCTAATTATATACTACTCATATTGTCACAGTAAATGAAAATTAGACCATGTCCCTTCACATCCAAATGACCTAATAGCTTTTGCAGCCATACCATCTCACATATTGCCATAGCAGTACCTCTATACTCAACCTATGTACTCAATAAAGGAACCATTTGTTACTTTTTGATACGCAAAGTAATTGTTGAACTACCAATGGAAAACATGAATCTACAAGTAGATCTTCTATCAGACTTGCTATCAACCCAATCTATATCTATGTATCCAAACACCTGTAGATCCTTACCTACATCATTAAAAAGTCCATAATGCAAAAAAAGGTGAACTTCTCATACCTGAGGCTTCCTAAGTACCTACATAAACTAACTCATAATTCCAACAACATAACTCAAGTCTGGCCTTGTGATAGTAATATAGATCAAACTCCCTAATATCTTCCTGAACATAATAGGGTATTTTATCTTATCTATAACATGAGCACTCAAATTTACATTTTTCTTCAATGGTAATGAAAGAGACTTATATATTGTCATACCATACTTCGATAACATATCCAAGTCATACCACTTTTGGGACAACCATATACTCTCAACACATCTGATCACCTTGATGTCAAGGAAGTATGCCAACTCACCTAAATCCTTCATCTCAAACTTTTTCTTCAAAAGGCCCTTGACGCCATTGTATCAATTGGTAGCATGATTCATGGCAACCTAGCTGCTTTGGCTATGGTTTTCATAATATTATTGTGTATTTCTTGTATTTTCAGTATTTTAGTTTGTTGTGGGAATTAGCTTCTTTACAATGAAATAGCTTTGAATTTGATTTTTGGAAAGGTTGTTCTTAAGCCTATATTTGGTTAACAACACCATCCAAGATGACTGGGGTTCAAGATTTAGTTATAGGACTTGGTATAGCTCAAACTATGACTAGATGCGGGGTTTCCTACAGTTACTCTTGACCAATATTGGAGCGCCCGGTATAGTTCACTGCTGTCATGAATACTAATCAAGAAGAGGACATTTTCAAGGTTCTTGTTCTAACAATGGTTAATAGATAAAGATGAACAAGCTTTTCAATTATCCTACAAAGCGCATGAAGTGTACAGATATAGGCATTCACTAAAGGAATATCTAGGACTGGCTTAAACTGTGGATTGTTTTTGTGCATAGAGGGAGCTCTATTCTAGTTGCTTGAGTTCAACTCTATGGCTGGGGACATGCAATATATGCAAGGAGATCTAGAGTTGGCTCCCTTTGATACATTGTACATACATTTAAGTGTCTTTAAGTCACCAGCTATGTGCTACTCAATCTTATAGTTCCCAAATCCTTCAATAAATAGCTATTCTCCTGCTTGTTATCTCTTAATAGCATCATGTACTAGTGTTCGATGAAAAACCCAATACAATATATCATAATCCTCTGTATCTACTTCAAATGCTCATAGGCACCAAATGTTGTGTTCCGATTGAACAATATTGAGTGATTGCAATGATTTGATGAAATTGCTCTATTCATCAAGGTAATAGAGACCCTCTCTAGTTTTGTACATTTTAGAATCTCACTTTCATCAAGTTTAACCACAAATATAGCCACTCCTTGTGCCTCTTCTAGTGACAAGTCATAGAATCTAATCATTAAACATTGTAGGGTGGGCAAGTCAAGGAAAATATTGTTAAATTCATTGAATACAACTTCCTTTTTCTTGCCCTTGAAGCTAGCCTTGATATGGAAAGGCTCACCCAGAATCTCCATGACTTTGTTATTCACTCTCTATATAATAGTTCTAACCACAGATGGCCTTGGAAGTATGCAATTACGTACTTGTCCTTGCTTCATATTTGACTGTAAAAGCTAGAAAAATTGTATATAGGCATCTTAACTGGCACTAATATTATCTAGTGTCTTCTGTACTAACTCAGTATCCAAAGAATGATCCTTTATAAATGACTCCAAGCATTTTTTCTTTACCTTTTTAAATTTCTTCTTCTCCAAAATATCTTTTGAAACTAATAAAGGAAGAAGATGACAATAAAACTGAGATACTTTCAAAAAATCTCTTTCACTTACATTCGATTGAAGAAGATATCTAAACAAAATCAACATCACAAATCAATACAATTAATTATAAACAAAGTCATATTTGATATTTTTTAAATGGAAAAAATGTACCTTGTTGCTTGGATTCTTTTACTACAACCACCTCCTCCTCGTCTCTAAGACTCTCAATATTTCGAAGAGCCTTTTGTCAATTTCAAAAGCCTAAAATAGTTTGCTTTCATTGACAAGATTTGATGTGTTTCTCTAATGAATGAATCCTCTATCGATAGCCCTCTAGCCTCTGCAGTAACTCGTTGTTATGTTTTGATAAAAGATGGTTCTCCAATTTGAGGACATCCTTTTCTGCAACCAAGTTAAGTGTATAACCTAGAAACCCATTATAACCATCACCAATGAACCTGAACAATGAAGAGCTATTATAGAAAAGTGGAGTGCTATTTTTGCTAGGATCTTTGGGATATAGCTTGCCATCTAACCACAGATCGAAATTCTTATTTTCTTCAAACCTGAGTATATGTTTCATAGACTCTGTAATAGTAATGATTTTTGTTCTTTTCCTTATTGGTTCATACTCACTATCCAACTCAATATGAAGATGATAGAGAGGTATTTTACTAGAGCTATAGAGATCATTGGATGACTGATCCATAGCTAAGGATGTGATTAGAAGATTGGATTGAAAAAAGGAAAGAAAGAAGAAAAAGCTAGTAAGGATAGGAAAGAAAGAAGAGAGTGAGAATGGAGGGAAGTAATCAAACGTCGAACAAAATTCAAATTGAATATACTATAATGAGGATGAGTAAGATCTTCATTATGACAATCTTTGTCACCTTTATGGCGGCCTAGATTTCTAGGTTTGATGTGACCACAAGAATATTATCACAATGACTTATTAACAATTTTTGATATATTTACTTATCAAAAAAGGGAGAGAGAAGAGAAGGGAAGAGATCTCCAATATTAGAGAAGGGAAGGGGTGTATCTTGGCAAGAGAGAGAGAAGTCATTTGTCTTCTTCCTTGCTATCCAAAATAGGGAATTATAGGGAATAGAATAGGGTAGTTTGCTATCCACAAGGTTCAATCCATCTTCTATTGATACAAGATGTATATATGCAAAGGATCCTTCTCTCTACTATCAAGGGATGCTTTGTATCTATCATCAAAGACTCCACCTTAGGAGGATTTGAAGTAACTACTAAGTATTTTATTATGTTGTAATAAACAAGGAAAAAAAGGTTGAACCATAAAAAATAGGCCCATATAGGATTTCCTCCATCATCAATCACTTTTACTGATTAGTATTGCTTTTGAGTGACTAAGGGAATACTTGGCACTTGTCAAAGTCATAGTTTGAAGAGATTTTGGAGTAGATTAAAGGAATTTACTTGCTATTGTAATAAAAAATAAAATAGGATTGAAGTACCAAATTTAGGCATGTACCTATTGAGAAATATGCAATCACACCCATATGTGCCTCTTTGCATGGAACAACTAGGCAAGGAACATGTAGCTTAATCTAGAAAGAGTTGCATTTATCCCATAGACACAGTGGAGGAAAGTGGTACCATTCTGCAAGTATAAAAGAGTGTACTTGAAAATCATTTAAATACAATGACATTGTACTTTGTATTTTCAATTCTTGTCATGTCTACTCAAGATTGTGTCTATGAGTCCAAGTTAATTAATCTTAGGACCTAATTCACTTGAGTAATAGTTAGTGTGTCTAGTCCATATCAACATGCTTCTTGTCTTTGACTTCCAACCTCCATAACTAACCTTGCTCAAGATTTGTGTTTCTCAACATGGTATTAGAGCCATGGTGAGCATGGTTCATCTCATCTCATTACTCCTCTAGCTCCCCACAACCTCTGGTGAGCTCCGCTCTAGCTAATGACTTCATCTCTTCACTCCATCTTCACTCTACTGTACTTGACCTCCATAGCTAGCTAGCACCCTGCTTACTTGGAGTAGCAAGATCTCTTCAACTAGGCCATATCTCACCGAGTTTTCTTCTTTAGACATCTTCTCCAGGTCAGGATGCTCCTCCTATCCTAAAAATTGAGAAGGTTGATGCACATTGTAACTAGAATTGGTGTTTTTCCCAGATTTGGTGCAAATTTCATCAATAGCATGTCGTACTACAACCATTTCTTGAAGGCTCCATGATTTCTCTAGCTACCTTAGGGCTTTTGAAGGTAGTGCTATGGGCTCTCTCCTAACAAAATTTGAGCTCAAATAGTCCAATGTGGGAGTTGCTATATCAGAAAAACTAGTTAGGCCCAAGAAACCCTAAAGGGAAACCATAACCACTTTTCTTCAAGCTCATTTCTCACTCCATTTTTCTATTCCATTCAGCTTGAGCAAGTCATTACCACTTTGATATGTTATTACACTCAATATTCAATAAGGACAATCCTCCAACTTAGCAAGAGAATACCCACCTTGAAAGATTCAACATCAAGCATCAAAAGCTCAACATCAAGCTCAAAAAGCATAATATCTACTCATTTAGTGCTTTTTGGCACTAATACTTCTTGTATCTCTTGGCACATCCAATTTCAACTCACTTGTTGGTTATTTACTATTTCTCAAACATCTAGTATGGGCAAAGATTCACCATCATGCTACTTCAAAGGAACGAGATCCTACACATGGCAAATAAGGATAAAGCTAATCCTCATGAAGAAAGGTATGTGGTCAATAACTAGTGGACAAGAGAATATGTCTAGAGATGCTTCTCTTTCAACAAAATGGCAAAAGAATGATGACAAAGCCCAAGCAATCATCAATCTTGAGCTTGATGACAATTATATCCACCATGTAGACACATGTGATAAATCTCATGCCACTTGGAAATAGTTAGACACATTGTTTGGTGCCCAATCTAAATCCTCAAAATGTGGATTGTTGATTGAGTTTTTTGGGTTGGATATGAAGGCTAATACATCCCTTGCAACTCACCTTAATTGTATGGAAAGTCTACTAACTCAACTTGTAGGGATTAACTTAAAAATGGAAGAAGACATATGCATTGGAGTCTTGCTTAAGAGTCTTCCTCTAGAATTTGGTAATGTCTCCACCACACTAATTAATATGCCAAATCTTAAGAGTCTTGCTTAAGAGTCTTCCTCCAGAATTTGGTAATGTCTCCACCACACTAATTAATATGCCAAATCTAGAGCTAGTAGACATTGAAAGCATCACTTATTGAAGAAGAGAAAAATCTCAAAGGTAAAGAACAAGCAAGCACTTCAAAAGAATATTAGGTGCTCTATGTTAACAACAAGTACAAAGGGAAGAAAGACAATGTTTGTGACTTCTACAAAAGAATTGGGCACATTGAAAAATTTTGTCATGCCAAGAAAAGATCACAAATCTTGCAATTGTCAAAGACGAAGAAGACCATGAAGAAAAAGAAGAAGAAGAAGAAGAAGAAGAAGAATAATAATAATAATAATAAGACACTCAAGAGCAGAAGGACAAGCCTCATCATTCCTTCTATTTTCACTATTCAGACCGACTTTTTTAGAGCATTGTATGTACTTGCCTTAATGTTCTTATAATAAGCCCTGTACTCCTCATGTAACCTATGTACCACAGCCTTTACACACTTAATGAGGACTTGTAACAACCCCTGGATGTTTTGCCATGTTTGTGGTATGCCCACGCTTAGCCTCTATATACTCAGTGCTTTTCATGGTTGTGATTGAGAAGGGATGTTGAGAAATATGCAATCACACCCATATGTGCCTCTTTGTATGGATAGCTAGGCAAGGAACATGCAACTCAATCTAGGAAGAGTTGCTTTTATACCATAGGCACAGTGGAGGAAAGTGATACCATTCTGTAATTATAAAAGAGTGTACTTGACAATAATTTGAATGCAATGCCATTGTACTTTGTACTTTGAGTTCTTGTCATGTGTACTAAAGATTGTGTTTATGAGTCCAAGATAATTAATCTTGGAACCTAATTCACTTGAGTAATAGTCAGTGTGTCAAGTCCATATCAACATGCTTCTTGTCTTTGACTTCCAACCTCCACAACTAACCGTGCTCAAGATCCATGTTTCTCAACAATACCGAGTTTGATGCCTCTTTATCCATATCTATCAATTGATAGCACTTCTAGCTGATGGGATTGATCTTCCGCCATCAAAGTTTATGTATTTGCGTTGAGATTTGATGCTTTTTCCTTCATTAAAGGTTCACATATAGTAAGATACCAATATGTTTGCATTCAAGGTTAGGGTATATGTTGGGCAACTAGTTGTGAGTTTATCAAATTGTCCCAACAAGGGTTGAATTGATCAGTACTATCAATAGAGTCATATTAACCATTGACATGGTAAGTGTAGATGTGTGGACCCATCTAACTAGGTAGTCCATCTTCAATGTCCACACATGTTGAGCTTCCCATCTAAACATTGAGATGCATTACCATTTTGTGAGAGAAAAGGTACTTGTGGGAGAGATTGATTTGGTATATGTTAATACATAGGGTCAAATAGTTGACAATTTTACAAAGGAATTGGATGTAGAGAAGCTTCAAAAATTTCAAAGCTTACTTGGAGTTGCAGAGATGTAGTTGAGCTTGAAGGGGGGGGGGGGGAGGGCGATGTTAAGATAGCAAGATTAACATGTGTAGACATTGATGATGGACCACTTGGTTAGATAGATCTGCACATCTACACTTAGCACGTCAGTGGTCATTATGATACTCAAATGGCTACTAGCTTACCACTTATTATATTTGGTTAATTACACCTACTTACAGCTAGCATTGTTATAGTGTTAGTCGATTAGTATAATTTGTTATGCATTGTTTGATATAGTAGCTCACTTTCCTTTGTGTACATTACATTGTGCAAGGAAGAAGGAACCAAAAGCAATAAGAAAACATTTTAGCATCCATCTCTCTTCTTGTGTCCTTAAGTAAGCTTCCTCTTGTGTATATCATGTGTGTTCGACACAATAGCTCAAGCAAGTCTCCCCACCACACGATTCATGATAATATTTTCATGAACTCAAGGAATGATTTAAAAGAATTGATATTGTATCAAGAATTGTATTAGGTCAAGGAAAACATGTTAGTCTATATTTGTCATTATTAGTTACACGTATCTACCTAGTTGAAATTACTTTTTCGAGAATGGTTAGCATTGGAAGTGTCATAATCATTGATCCTTGAGGGTTTTTCTTTTGGAAAATCCAATAAAAGAGTAAGCATTAAAAAATCTAAAAATCAGCGAGTGATTGATATTCCTAGGTATACTCTCTATACCCTACATCTTAAGCTTCATTTAAGATGTAGGGTGGTATACTCTCTATACCCTCCATCTTAAGCTTCATTTAACAATTTCTATCCATTGTGAACAATCCTTTCATTTTTCCAATTGCATATTCATTTGAGTAGAATGCTTAAATTTTGACAATGAATATGATTTTGATCGAGGAAAAAGGTAGATGGTGGGGGAGAGAGTGGGACAAAAGAGAGGTGATCCTCCCTCACAATCGGGTGATTCAAATTAACCTAGGGACATACTTTGCTCACAGTTGGGTGATTCAAATCCCACTATAAGTATTAGACCTATCACTTTATCCCTTATCACACATATCACAAGTGGAGTATTCATATTGAAGGTATTCTCAAAGAGAAAAGGGTAAGATAGGATAAAACAAGTCAAAACAAGGCAATTAGCGTTGCAAGATTGTTTGAAAGCACCTCTTTGGGGATGCATCATTTTTTGTTTTGATTTGGATACTAGGGTTGAGTGCTCTTTGAAGAGGGTATCCTTAGCTCTATTTTGAGCTAAAGACTTCATGAATTAGATTTTGGGAGCTCAAGTTATTGCAAATTTAGTGATAAGGGCTCTAGTGAACAACATCCATAATGGCAAGGAACAAAGGTAAGAATAAGGCTCAAGAAGACTTGCAACAGTAGATTAGAGACTCTATGCCAAAAAATAACCCTCATAATCTATGCCAAAAAATAATGCTCATGAGTAGGAAGAATATATTCAACTATAAAGAGAATTTAATACTTTGAATGCTACTCTATGGAGTAATGAAATAAGGCATGCAATTAGAAATAATGAGTTGGTAACAAAAATTGATATGATGGCTTTAGTGAATGTACAAACTAAGGATGCTATTGATAAGTTACAGTGTAATTCTCTATTGATGGCCCAAATTTCCCAAATGATGGAACTACAAATGACAGAGAAGGAAAATAAGGAAATGTCTCAAGCTGCCCATAAATATAAGACATCCATTTCAACTATTGAATATTAACTCTTTGTAGGGAATTATTGGAAGGATGGTACACCTAATAGCTAGTTTTAAGTTGGATAACCTTCTAAACATAATGAAGAGAAATTTGGGAGGATCCATGGTTGGAGAGCCCTCTAAATGTAATGAAGAGAAATTTGGGAGAATCTACAGTATTAATTCTAAAGGAGCAAAGGAGCCAAACACTCCTAGGTAGATTTTAGCACTCATCTTGTAGAAGTTTTTCAAATAATATAGACCAAAACAATGGATATTTTCATTACAAAAAAATGGACAAACCATCTTTAACAAATGTTAGAGAAAATATAATTCATTTTAAATGTTAGTAAAACGATGGGAAAACCATCTTTAACAAACAATTGTTGGAGAAAAGACAATTCATTTTAAATATAGTAGGGAATCTTTATCACCATCTGATTTGGAAGAATAGATAAAAAAGCTTGAGTCATATTTGGACATTTATCTTAGAACTATGAACAAAAGATTCATTTTTCCGTGCTTCATTTAGAAGAAGGCTTTGCATGTACATGGTGGAGATATGTCAAGTAGGAGAATCAAACCATAGAGAGTTGGGTAGCCTTCACGGCCTAAATGGTTCAATTCTTTGTCTCTCCTATCAAGAAGGAAAAGTAAGCAAGAAGATGGTATGGACTCTATCATGAATTCTAAGTGTACTTAGGCTCCTTCAACCTATCTAAGAATCCATAGAAATAGAATAAGTTGAAGTATGGCTACTCAACAACATATCATGCTCTTTTCCACCTAGAACAAAAGGTACTTGACCACCCGAGTAAAAAGGAACTTCATCCAAGGGATCATAAATCTGATCATATTTCCATCCTCATACTCATCATTTTTAGCATGGTCATACACAAATGGAGCCTCTTCTTCATCATTTGACTCTTCAATGACAAGCATGCTATTCAAATTGGCCTTTTTATGGACACATTTTTTTGCATGAGTGGGCATGTACTTCTCCCTACACTTGAAACATAGCCCCTTTTCTTAATTTCTTTGAATAGGTCCATTAGTATAACATTTTTATTTCCTTGAGATGAAGAGGTTTGCAGCTTGCCTTTATATTTCTTGCTCTCTATTCTAGGTTTAATTGCAGACACATTAAATGAAGGGTGCATGGCCACTTTTGAACTACTAGTGGGCATGTTGGTTCCACCAAAATTTTCCCCATATTGACCATGCTTTAAAAAAATCCTTGGTTGTCCATAAGGTGTCTAAAATTCAATATCTCTTCTATACTTAGTTGCATATATTTCAACAAGTTCTATCACTTTTTTGAAGAGGTTTGTGGAGTTTTGAGCCATCACCCTAATGAAGTAGGATCTAGACCATAGATATATTTGTGAAGCTTCATCTGATCTCTCACACTTTCCATATACATTGTAAGATGCAAGAAGTAGTTGATGTATGAAAGGTAGAGCCCAAGTGGATCATACAACATGGCCTTTTGATTATAAAACACACTATCCTGACTTGCATTATTTCCACTACTTGATCCATTGAGACCTAACTTAATTTCTTCTATAAATAGCAAAGCAATAAAATCCTCAAAATTGGGCATAAATTCTTCTCTCACAAAAATGGAGGTGTCGAAGGACTTATATGTAGGTCCAAGTCCATTCAAAGTAACAGATACCAAATCATCATCATTAACTAGTGCATTTATTGAAATAAGTTCCTTTGCAACCTATTTTATTTCCACCGCATAGTCATTGATGCTTCTATTTCCATGCCATGCACCATAAAATCTTTGTTTTAGCTGTATCTTACTAGCCTTTTTAATGTATGGAATCAATGTCTCTAAGATACATATAGATATCCAATGCAAGACCTTCCTGTTTTTCCTTGTCCAATCCTTGTACACCTTCTTTTCTTCTTATGTGGGCTAATTAGGAAGTTCTAGGCATGCATGTTCACATGTAATGAAGTCCCATAGACCTCTCCCCATAAAACAATTCTCCATGCAATAGGACCATACATTGTAGTTGTCCTTACTCAAATTTTCACCCACAATTTGTGTAGTTTTTGACATTATGATAGCTACAATTTTCAAAAAACTAGCAATATGTAATGTATCAAATCACTATCCAAGCATGTGAACTAGTCTGATCATCAATCACTCAAAACTGAGACAAAAAAAACATTCAAAATACCTAAGAAAATACACATAAATTTAGTTCCACTACTATGTTTCCATATATGTGTCAAACTAATGCCACATGCATCGATAAATCATATCCATATGTCAAACATTAGCTCTCCAACAAGAACTAGTGAAAATGGAACTACATGGTGCCCGTATGATCCAAAAAGCATCAAAATATGGGTCTAACAGCATTGACAAACTTTCCTATTATTTTTTGACATTTTTTCATGTCAAGAATGAAGTCCTAGACAAGCTCAATCCATTACGATTTTCCTAGAAATTTTCTAACAAATTTTCCCTTTCAAATTGGCACCAAAAAATGGCATAAAACCAAACTCTTAGCCACAAAACAACTAGCTCAATCGTCTGCAGTGTGAACACAAGCAATTGTGAGCCAGTTTGCAAAATCACTAGTTTAGATTTTCTCTAGTGTGAACATAGAGTTGAAAAATAACTCATTCGTCTTTCCTTCAGTGTGAACTCAAAGGTGTAACTAGATTAAGGTGAAAAAAGAAGATGATTGAGATTAAGGCTAAAGTTTAGCTAAGGCTTAATAAAGCCTTAAAAACTAATAAACTTGCAGTAGCCCATCAATCAACGATGCGATCTAATGTGGGCCTCTTACATGCACTAAATGGATTAAACACAGTAATGGCATCCTCTTGTCTTACTCACCCAATTGTAGAGCTTCAAGCTTTATGATTCCCACCAACAAGGATGAGGCATATCTCCTCTTTCTCTTCTCTATGTGTGCAATGATAAGGCCCATGCTTCCTTTGCCAAGTAGGCACTGTGTTTTTTTGAAAGCAGTCCCTATGCTTGTGAATCATAAATAGGCCCTATGGTTAAGTAGGTCTTGAGCTTACTGAGCTTAAGCTATCTGCTAGATTCTAGAAATTAATACATAGTCAATTCAAAACCAAAACCAATCAATACTTTGCTGTCATACATCCATTTATAGCATTCAATGGCTTCCAAAATTCATTCAAAGTGAGCACCAATGCCTAAAATACGAGCTCCAATGGCTCTATAATTCCATGTACCTATTTGGAGTGGATTAGATGAGGATTTGTACCTGATTTAATGGTGGATAGCAAGCTTTCAATTCGATGATGTAGACCTCGATTTATCAAGATATGGAGGCTCAAGAATCTTTTTCTTCTTCATCTTCATTCTCAATGTCTCCCTTCCATTGTCAACTAAGTACACATGAAGTATCTCCCAAAAGTGATAGATATCTTTTGACCTTTAAATCACTTCACACATAGCTTCTACATTATTTATGCATACATCGGATATAGAATTAGCTTATGTCTATATCTTAACATAGTCCAAATCATAATTTCAACTGATAATAGCCAAACAACTCAAAAAAGAGCTTAAGAAGAGAAAAATTTCAATTGATAATAGCCAAAACACTCAAAAAGGAGTTCAATAAGATATCCCAAATATTTGTCTATATCTTGACTATCATGATTTAAAAAAGGTTACAATCAAGAATAGTTACTTAATTTTGAGATTATATAACTTGTTGGATGATTTGAAGAGAGAAAAGTATTTCACAAAGATAGACTTGAGGTTGGGCTATCAACAAATTAGAATGAGAGAGGGCAATGAAGTCAATAAGGTTTTTAGGACTAATCAAGGTGGCTTAACTATTTCCTTGCTATGCCATTCAAGTTAACCAATGCCCCAATTTGCATTTTAAAGTTTGATGAACAAGATTTTACACTCTTTTATCTTCAAGTTTGTACCAGTGATCCTCATTCACAACAAGTCATTGAAGAAACATCTTATGCACATAAGGAGGGTGTTTGACAAAGTGTTCATATTTTGCTAAGAGAGAAAGTGTTCATTCATGCAAACAAAGGTGGAGTATTTGGAGAGCACATTGACGTTGATCCGAAGAAAGTCCAATGTGTGAAAGAATGGCCTACATTGACAAATACGGCTTCTCTTTTGGTTTCCTTGGACTCTCATCACTCAATCAAAGATCTATTAGACACTATATGAAATTGTAGCACCTCTCATTAATAGGATGAAAAAAGAGGGTTTCTTTTGTAAGCTATAGTTGATTGGAGCTTCAATAGAGTGGCTTGAGTCACGGTTTGAGTCATACTTGTGACATTATTGCCATGATGTGCAATATGCTTGGGACTCATGGCTCATGATTTGGCTATATTTGTCTACAATAATACCACCCACTCAAGCATTAGAGTTTCTCCCTTTGAAGTTATGTATGTATACAAGGTGCCCCTTCCAATTATCATGTTCAATGAGAAGATTAACCTACTTCAATGAACCAAATATTCTCTCATTAATCACATCTGAGAAACCAAATTTGGTGGTCTCATTCTTTCAAAATAGCAACTTAATCATTTTCTTATAAGTGACTTTTTAATGGCTTGGACCTACTAGTTATATTTGACAGGGTATTTTCAATGGTATTTATATGCTTTCGAGTTATGTATTGAGCTTTGCTCAGTGGGTTATACATTTGGTAGTTCTCTTCATTTACCCTTGATACCTACCCTACATAACGTATATGCCTATTAAATGTATTGTTACTAACACAGTAGAGTTGTGACAGTCTTCAGTGCCAATTGTTCACAGATCCAAGAGAGTAGAATTATTTTTTCTTGAGATTCCAAATTCAAGATATGCAGCCCAATAATGGTTCCAAAAATAAACTTGTGCATAGGTATTATGGCCCTCATAAAGTCATCAAGCATGTGGGAGACTTAACCCATCACTTGGAGCTCCCTTCCATTACAAGAATCCCTAATGTTTTCCATGTTAGCTAGCTTGAACTTTTTATTAGTTCCTAGTTCAATACTTAGAAGAGTTTCCACCTATGGATGAAGAGGGTTATATCTAGTGTATACCTAAGGGTAGTGTGAAAAGAGGCTCAAATCTTGATCTATTTGAGTATACTTGATCAAATGGTAAGGTTTATGACTTGAGAAAGATTAATGGAGGCCATACACAAATTTGGGGGAGTTTCCCTATTTTAAACATGTTATTTTTTCTGAAGAATGAGTGAAATATGAGCTTTGCTTCACTGTAGACTTTGCATGCAAACAACTCTCTGTTTGGATGATCGGTTTGAATAAAGAACTAATGATGAAGATATGAAAATTATATGACTTGAAAATGATCAAAGAGAGATTTCTTTGGAGCTATAGCATGCCTTATTTGGATTAGCCTATGAAACATTATGGTAGATTTTGTACAACATGGTCTGCAATAGATAGTGTAATGTCTACCTTTTGGAAGAGCTTAGTAAAATGAAGATTTTTGGCTAGATCTTTAGCTTTATAACTCCACATGGATGTATATATCATACTTGTTTGTTAGCTCTATATTCAATCATTTTATTTCAAGGTTCTTCAAGATCATTGGATTCTTTATAATAGCAAAATAGAGTACCCTATTCATCTCCACTACTTGGAGCAATTTGTAATCATTCCTCTATTTTGTTTTTGAGGGGGGAAATATTTGGGTGGGCATGGATGGAAAATAAAATTATTTTTATGATAATTGAAATATACATTCAGACACATTAGTCTTAATATATAAAATGTAAGAGCTTTATATTTTTAATCATTAAGTCATAATACAAGAGTCTCTTTCATATTCTCAAGCTTCCTTGGAGCCTTCATGGCCTCTTACCCCATGAAAGATTATTTTTTACATCATCAAGTCATAATGCAAGACTCAGTTTCATCTTCTGAAGCTTCATTGTAGCTTTCATGGCTTCTTGCCATTTCTCTCTCTCCTTTGTCTCTTTCGCTCTCTCTTCTTATTCTTCTCTCCCTCGAGTCTACTTTCTCATGTCCTCTTCATACAATAATGTCTAGGTTCAAATTTGTGGTCTTCATATAATCATACTTCTAATTATATTTCTACTCTTACATGGTCTTCGACTACCATTGTTGCTTTCATCTTGCAGTATGGCTATGCTACCATTGCCAACAAATTCTCAAATTGGCTCTATTATTGTATTGTTTATGATAGATAAACATTTGAATTGGATTTCTCTCTTCTCCATTTTCCCATTGCACGTGGGTGCATATCTAGACCTATATCACTATTTGCATATAAACCTTAGGTTGGAGAGAGGATGATGTATTTGTTATTATTAATTTTCTACCCTTACCCTAGTGTGTAAACTCATACCTATGTCTATATGTGAAGCTTTCATTTTTTGGGGGGTGAATTTACACAAGATTGTTACTTAATCATAATCATTGATAACTAATGGTTTAGTAAGCATTATACACGACATGGCTCTCCATAGCTCCTAATGTATAATGATGAGGATGGGGTTTTTTGCATATACTAGTCCATTCATTTACCATAATTTTCTCCTATGGCACAAGTATGGTATATAAATCATAGCCTTGGGAATATAACCCTTCTTAAGATTTGGGTCTGGATGATTTAAAGTGATGATGAATCAATCATAACAATAATCTATCCATAAAGAAGTTGTTTGACTATGGTATTGCTATTGGACAATGGTAATTTTTAAAGAAAACTATGCCTTCATTTTGAAATGTTTGGTCATTTTTAATTAAAAAATTTGGTTGATATAAAATGATTTACTATTTCTTGGTGTATTCTAGGTGATGTCATAATTTAGTTGGGATCTTGTTTTATGATAGGAATCTATCTATTTTTTTGTTTGGTTTTGTGGTACTCCAAATAAGTAAGGGGCTTTAGAGTTACTTGATGTTGTGTAAATTATTGATGCTCCCTTTCTTAACATGCCTTTTTCTAATCTAATGATGGGCATTAAGATAATATGGGAATATGTAGGAGGATGGAAATAAAATTTCTTTTTAAATCCCTTCTATGTTCTAGTGTAGTTATTGGTTGGAGTTAATTCTAGCATGGGCCTTCATAAGCATATTGCATCATATTATATGCATGAATAGGTAGGACCTATCAAGATTGTATAGCTAGGGTTATCTCCACTATGTTAGTAATTCTTGTAATTGAATCTTAAGGCTTATCTATATTGAGTATGCATGTGACTATTATAAGTATTTGAATATATGCCTTGTGCTTGTGTCAATTGATGATATTCAAATTTTAGGCTCTTGTGATACATCTTATGTTAGTACCTATGATCACTTTCTTTGATACATGACTCTATCTATAAACTCTTGTAAAAGTATTTCTCATATCCTTTAAAATTTTAATATAAATTCTTAATATCATTTACTAATTTTAATCTAAATTGCATTGGATTGGCATTTATAGTAGGAGCATTTTAAACCTCTGTTGGCATGAGGATTAAGGTAAAAGTTCTTTGGATTGTTGGGCTTCCATAACAAGAATGGTCAGCCATAGTTGTTTGGTAAAATTCTTATAGTCACTGTTGAGCTACTGTAAAGAGAATGCTTAGACTTAATTTATTGGAGAGTTAATAGAAACATTTCTTTAAATAATGCATGAGTATATATGCTTCTCTAGCCTTAAAGACAAAAGCCTTTTAGACAATTGGGTTGCCATAAAGAGAATGGCCAGACATAGTTTATTGGAAAAATCTTAGAATCACTTTCCTTAATGAGTGTCTATACTATGCTAACTTATCTCCCTACTTGCATAAGTTTTGGTAAAGTAGGAAGTTACCAACAATATATGGCCATGACCTTCTCACTACTCGCATGTAATACTACTTTCACATTCAGAGGAATGATTGTAGTAGCTTCTGTAAGACTTACTAGAGCCATTGTAGCCTATCTACCCCTCTCTTTTGGGTTGTGTTTAAGAGCTTTACTTGGATTACTAGAGCATTTTATATAGCACCAATGGTGATATCTCATGGAAAGAAATATGATGACCATTTGTCCACTATGATGAAATTTCCATCATGGTTTCTAGGAAGTTCTAGGTAATCACTCCTCTTGAATATGACATAATTAGTTGTAATTGTATTCCTCAGTATTATGATATGATTATTCAGATTTTTTAGTAAAATATTGTAGGCCAAGGAGAACCAAGCTCTTATTTAGGATGAATTTGATTTCAAGGATAAAATCTAGGGTATTCTAATATATAGGTTTCCCTTTTCTTTGTCATTAATTTGTATTCTTCTTCTTTTGTGGAGAATGGCTCATGGTAAGATAAACAACATCAAGCTTAGAATGCCCATAATTACAAAGTTGAAAAAATTAGAGAAAATTTGGGATGAACTAATGTACTCAAAAAGTTATTATTACGCTTTCTGATAAAGAAGGCCTTACCCAAAAATGCCAAAAACCATTAATTATAACTTGCCTATTTAACAAAAGTCAGTTTCTTTTTTAAATTTATTTGGGTCTAGGGTTAGCTAGGGTTACACATGTAGGCCCACAAATGCAATTAGGCCTCCACCTAATGTCTTTTTGTGGATGGATTATAAGTACATCCTTTAACCTTGCGATACCAATGGTCACTCATTGTAGCGACCTTGAACTCCTACAACAAAAATGAAGTTGAAGACATTTTGATGTTTTACTTATTTCAAAGAATTTTTTTTACTATAGAGAGATTTGTGACCGCTATTTAATACAAGGAATATTTATCATACATTATTCAATCATACTTCTTCCTTAGATATATATTAATATAATTAGTTCAATTTATCAAAGAGATTTGTTTATTTATAACAAAACACAACACACACACACACACACACACACACACACACACACACACACACACACACTCTCTCTCTCTCTCTCTCTCTCTCTCTCTCTCTCTCTCTCTTTGAGTCTCCACTTTTAGTTAAATGGCCATATTTAGACATAGTTGTAGACTCATTTTTCTTAGCACTAAATGTTGGAAATGTGTATCATATATCCATTGGAGAAGCCTCAACCAAAGTAAACACTCAATTACATGCTTATTACATGGGACTTTATTCATTTCATACCCATTTGGTGCAATGTTGCTTCTCACTTTTCTTTTGGATCTTTTGCAAATTTCATTTACTTAATCCTTCAAAAAGTTATTTTAGTGGTGCATCAAACCTTGTGAAGGTAACCTATGACTAATCAATAACTAAATGTTAGCCACAAGGTTATGTAGTTCAATACATATAGAAACTAACTTACATGACAGTTTGGCTATTAATAGTAGCAGATAATTAACTTGTAGCAAGCATTAGTTGCATATTATTCTTTTGCTCACTTAGTTGAAATTGAATCGTCTTTTGTACTAGAGAAAATATTTCAATTTAGTAAATTGGATAATTTAGTTCTTTATAGAATGTTAATGTGGATCAGATATTAACTTCCTTGTTTTTGTCACATTTAAAGGATCTTAGGGCAATAAATATACATATCAATTGTTATTGCACATGTGGTCCAATCTAGCCAAAAGTAGTTCACTACTTTGTTAATGTGTGATATCTACACACTTATGATTCACATTAAGAAAATGGTTGCTTATTACTTAGTTTAGTAAAAATGAATTACACTTGCGCAGCAATTAATCATAAGTTATTAGAAGAGTTAATATGCAAGATCTAATAAGCTATTTTTGCTAAACTAATGAAATGTATGTTTTGAAGTGATAGTGCATCATCAAGCCCACATCACTTACTGCTAATAAAGACCTTTAATCTCTTCTCATTGGATCATCCAAACCTATGTAAGAACAATAGCAAGATAGCCCTAATGTACACACACACACACACACACGCACGCACGCACGCACGCACGCACACACGGACACACATTAATGTTTGTGTGGATTTTTGTATAGTGTCAATATTTGTGCTTATTTTTTGATGTCTCCTTCAATTGCATTATGTATTTTAGAAAGAAAACATAACCTAACATCAAACAATAAAATTTCTCCATTCTTATGTGGTACCCATAGAGCATTTCAAAACCTTTGTGCAAAATTATTATTCCAAATAGACCCTTTCTTTCACGCACATAGAATTCTACTATATATTAATGCTCACTCTTTATAATATCATAATACATACATTAATGTTAGACTATAACTTCCTCTTTTTCTTAAACAAACCCCCCCCCCCCCCCCCCCCCCCCCCCTTTATGCTCACTAAAAGTTGATGTGATCACCACACACACACACACACACACACAAATTTGTTGTCCATGTTCAAGGCTCTTTACTAATAGGAGGGTTATTGGGCCATCATCTTCTTCAACAAAATCCTAATTGAGCCACAATATTATGACAAGGCTTGTGCTATGTTTTGACACATTCTCATTTGATGTATCATTATTATTTAGAAGTAACTTTAGAAAAGAGAAATAAGCTTGAGAAGATAGGTCAAGATGAATCAACATCACAAATAGAGATGGATGGGGCCCAATCATCATCAAAGAGATATAAAAGAGATGTGTATCACCTCCACCTTAAGCTTGATATACATAAAGGTTTGAGGAGATGGGAGATATACATAATCTTAACATTGAGCTTGATCATGAGTAGGAATCCTTAAGTAAGGAAAATCAACCTTGTCTTTTGTCTTTTTCTTCCAAAGAAATATTAAGGTTTTATAATGTAACAAGAATATTTGGGATATGTAGGACATGACATTAGAATATAGCACTATACCAAAGAGGATACATGCAACCAAGATATTTTATAGATATCTCTTTGTGAACATTGTTTCTGTGTCTCAAACCATCTTCATTTACTTTTTTGAAACTAACCATGAACCTTTTATAAAAAAAATCTATAAATTCAAGTATACAACATTTGGATGAAAATATCAAACTACTTTTGAATTTATCAAAGTGCCATAGTTTAATCCCATGTTTACAAGTGATTTACTAGTTAAAATTTGCTAACTAGAATAGTGGATACAATCACATCTCTTGGTTTGCAAAGGAATATAATAGTATGTCAATCCGAACATCTCAAGAAAGGAGGAAACCATGGTATCCAACTCATTCATACTATTTAGCCATAAAGACATAATGGAGTGGAGAAAGCTAACATTGTAGAGGAATTACATTAGCGAACATATGAAAAGTTTTTTCAAAATCCAACCCAAAAGAAAGTAATGAAGCAATTAAAGGAACAAACTAGGAGAGAACTAAGGAAAAAATATAATGTACTAATTAAACATGCGTAAGATATTGTGGCAATGTCTATACTTAAACCTCCCTTGTATCAATTCCATACCTAGTAAAGGTATCACCATATACCATAATCTAGTTGACTTCATTGAACAATGCTACTCCTAGGTCATTGGATATCTTTATTAGTGTTGCCTCATGTAGCCTTTGGGTCTCATTTTCCAATAGCCTTGTAGCCCCTATTAGACTAGCAGCTATTGTCTCATGTAGGCCTATATATGAAGCCTTCCATTGGCCTGGTACCTATTGATGTTCTAGGCTTTCTCTCCCATATGCAAGGTTTTTTTTTCCTTCTCTTGAGCCAAGTGGATGTATCATCACTCAATTGGTGATTTGTTTTTAACATTTTAAAAAAGCTCCTCCACTTATTTCTCCCTAACCTTAAGTATTGAGTTTTTTTCTTTAAGTTCAAAATATTTTTCTTGAAGTTGTGTTTGGAGCTCCTATACTTGCTCATCAAATTCCATAAGAAAGTTCCTGATTGGTCTTTCTTGCCTCTTCTTTATCTCTTTTGAGTTCTATATGAAACCACTCCAAAGCTCCTAATCAACCTATTGTGCCCTATTGTTTGGAAGACTCTTGTGTACTCTTCAAGGAGTCTGGTCTCTCTTCATAGCTTTTAGTGATGGCTCATTTTGCATTGGTGAGCTCATCAATTTGTGCCTTCATGCTCCCTATTTGTATCATCAATTCATGAAGGATTGCTTAGTCAGAGGATTGTGCTTCCTCTATTGATTTCTCTTTCCCTTACTTAGAGGTCCCCTCCTTTGCTTGAATTTTAGCTACCGATCGTGACATAGTTTGATTCTTTTTGTGCATTACCTATTTAATAGATGTGCTTAGGATAATGTTAGTTGTAAAGCTTATGTGTGTATCCATATTGTTCTCAAACTCAAAGGCTCAAAGCCTTTCAAAAGAAAGCAAAATTTCCAAAAAAAAAAGTGGAGAAGTGTGCTTTTTGGGAAAAGGGTGCATTGAAGACAAAGTGGTTGTGTGTCCCTTTGTCTCCCTCTCTTCCCTTAGATCACAGACTCTTACTTTGGCTACACAAAATAGTGGTCTCTGGCTTTATCTTTTGCTCTCTTTCTTCGTATTTTCATTCTCTATTTGCAAAATCTATGGATGATGATGAATGTGAATGTGATGAATATGACAATACTGTTTTAAATTGTTATGGATATGGTTTCTTTTGAGTGAGATGGTTGCAGTTTTGGGATCATGGGCTTGTGTTGGATATCATAGTCATGGTAGGGTCCTTCAATTAAGAAAATATACTTGTCATCATCAACACAATTCACATTAGCATTCACTTAATATTATAATGTCCCCATTACTCAATTCCCCTTAATTAACAATGTGCGTGCACATTCTATTTAAATAAAGCAAGGTGCACAAATATTTGCTTCAAAAATAAGTTATTTTATGTTGGAAAAATAGATGATTACGTAAATTTATCACATTCAGGTGCTTGCACTTCATTAAACGCATGTATGCTTAGAAAAATTAAATTGTAATAGTAAATACAATAAAGGCCACACGTTTTACACTAACTCTACAATAAAGCCTTTGTATCCCTTTTCCAAGTATGCCAAGGCCAATATGCCAATGTCTATGCCTTGGTCATGAGCCTTGGAGGGATGTCGCGATGTAGTGCCCGTGCCCTTGCTCAACTATTATGTGTTCAAGATTTTTTAAAATTAAATTTTCAATTTTTTTTCACTTTTTCAGAGATAATTTTTTTTCCAAAAACAAGCCCTTACCCTGACATTATTAATGATGTTAGCTAAAATGCTAAATGTAAACCCCCTCCCCTCCCCCCTCTCCCTCCCTTAAGTACTATATAAACAGGGGTAGGGCACCTCCAAAACATATGACTTCTCTTTAGAATCCATTTTTTTGAGTGTGACAAAGTTACTCCCTCCACCTCTCTCTTTTGCAATCACATAGAAGGCCAGTTGAAATCCATTGAGCTCTTTCTCTCTTCTTCTCCATCACATGGAAGCTCTACTAAAATCCACCAAACCTTTTCCTCCCTTTCCCACACAGTATGGAAGCTCTACCAGATTTTGTCAAGTTTGTTCCATGGCTCTCAAGAGATGTAGAGATGATTTGCAAACTCCCATGCATATAACCCAAAGTTACAGCACACCCTCAAGTTGTTTCGTCTAACGCATAGGACCAATTGTCACATGGCAATCCAAAGTTGTAGCCATACCATGTAACCATGATGGTTGGCCCATGGAGGATAATGAAGTTTGGTGAAGAAAATAAGAGTTATTATTAAATATTAAAATTATATGTCAAAGAATTTCATAGATTCTTTAATCAATTTATGTGGTTACTTCATTGTAGTTTAAGGAAGAAGCTCCAGATATTAGAAAAGCACATAGGACAAGTCTTTTGCTTCATAAATGGTGTATGACTAGAATTACTCAAATTACTACTAAAAAATAGAGAAACATACTAGAATCATGGTTTGTTTTAGGAAAGGATACAAGATTTGATGAAGGAATAGGCTCTATGCATTGCATATATTAAGAACAATGTTTCTATGGTTATATCTAACTTTGGATTTGAGAATGATGAGGTATGTATCTTATGGGTCAGTGCTTATAACAACTTGACATATTATGGCATATGGTGGTTCAAGATGTTGGGATCCCCAACCCAATGCTTCTTAGCACTCTACATAGTATGGAAAAAATTACCTATGGGTGGGGGTCCTATGCTCTAACGGGAGCTACTTATTTACTTTGTTTGATTATTCGAGCACCTATGAGGCCAAAGGGTTGAGTGATAAGTGTCTCTACTATGTAAGATGGCTACTCAGGCTTAGGGAAGCTTAGAGGGACTCCAAGCCATTGAATTTCCTATTGATAGGCAATAGATAGGGTATTATCACATATAGTCCAATCCTATGGGATTAGAAGGTTTTATCCTAGGCTAGACAGAGTCTTTCTATGAAAATATAGTTGTATACCACTCTATAGAGTGAAGGTTTTGATTGCTATTGTAATGAAGCAAATTATCAACATGAGAGTTGAAGCCTATTCCAAGTATAAACCTTGTAAATACTTGGGCCAACAAGAGAAGAGAGGGCTTTAGGGATTAGTATAAAAAGGCAAGAAGTGCCAATGTAGCATCATTCTTTGGCACTATCACAATTTTTTCCTTCTTGTCTTTCATCTTCTTGTACATGCTCATGGCTACATTGTGCTATGGTAATAGAAGATGTTCCATGGCCTGGCCATGCTTGTATCTCAATTTGGTATATTTCTTGTTATGTGTAGCTTAGAATATATTGATTTCCTATTCATTTCCATTGTTAGATTAGTCTTTCTTTACATTGGTATCAGAGCATTAGTTTAGATCTTGTCAGAAGTCATTTTCATGCATTAGATTTAGTTGCAGTGACTAGGGAGTGAAAATCACAGTTAAAAATTAGTCTTATAGAAGTTAGTTCTTCCATAACCATGGTTTGACATGGAGTTTTCTCACAAACTATGACTAAGATGGAGGTTCTTGGCATGAACCAGTGGATGATGGTTGGCAGGCTCCAGCTATTTTGGTAGGTCATTACTAAAATTTAACAAAAAATTGGGGTAAGTTAGACATAATGAGGGTTACATGACTTAGTATGGATTAAATTTGAGTTACTTTTCAAGAACATGGGTTTCTTCTTTTCCTTTTCAAGCTACCCTTAAGAATCCATGGCCAAAGGCTGATCAAATCTCCTTCCCATGATCTCTATCATGCCAATGGACTCCATAACCTTGCTCTTTACCTCTTGATCTTTCCATAGAGTAGTGATTTGGCTTATTATGCCTCCTCCTTCTTTTGATAACTCAGAGTATGTAGCAGTGTGAACTGCACCTGATCAGAGATTCCAACATATTTTCAAAAATATGAGCTCTATTGCTCAATTAATCTATGCTTGAGGCTTAAAACATCATTGGCAAGTGGCCCTCTTCAAGCTTGGACAAGATAACTTCCATTCTTGGACTCTTCTCTCTCCCATGAAACCCTATACATGATAGTTTTGGACAGCATCAAAGAATTTCAGATTTCTTGAAGCAAATGAAGGGAGTTTTGGTGGCAAATCACTCCTGGAGCTTGCTCACACCCATGGCTTCAATCTATTGTCAACATTGAAGCAACATTGAAGAGTTTTTGGCATATATTGGTCTAAGGAAGTTGTAGACATCATGGATCTTTAATATCACTAAAATCTTTGGTTCTCTTCTCAAATATTGGAGTCTACAATTTACATTGAAGTTGTTCATTATCATCCTTCAAGCTCTACATCAAATGGAAAAAGAATATACATTCACCAACCATATTTGAAGAATTGGAGCAACAATGGAGTTCATAGGAGAAAAGTATAAAGCTGCTGAGAGCTTATTCCATATTGAAGCATGTTGCTTAAATTGGGAATTTCTTGGATCATTTGAAGTTGAAGACAAGTCATCTTTGTGAGAGGTATCTACGTCAACTACACTCTTCACATACAAGCATAACAGGTACTTTCAATCACCTTTAATCTCTCCCTTTTGAATCCAATTTGCTGAGTTAATCCAATTGATTGATGGAAGAGGGATTAAAATGATTAAAATTGATTGATGGAAGAGGTACTTTCAATCACCTTTAATCTCTCCCTTTTGAATCCAATTGCTGAGCTAATCCAATTGATTGATGGAAGAGGGATTAAAATGATTAAGAATTCCAATCATTTTTTCAAATGCATTTCGTGAATAATCCATAGAGCTACCTTAGTGATTAATCACTGCTTGATCACTTTCATTCACTAAAATAATCACTCTCAATGCCTCTGATTCTTATCCATTTTGCCCTAACCCTGACATTGAATTGTTTGCCTCTTGTTTCATTGCCATGAATGAAAATTTTGCCCAATGGTAAGTGAAATAAAAATTGTAAATTAGTGAGTCACTGCTGCAGGTATTCCTTACCTATCCCCATTTCATTTTGAGCCCAATTCCATTCAAGATTTTGCATATCATGAAATGGTAATCAATTCCTTTCAATACATGCATTTCATGTTGTTTCTTTAGCCTAGCATTGATCTACCATGTCTATACCCACAAGGAAAAGTGGTTGTCGGGTGAGTTGGTAGAACAAAAGAGAGGTGACCCTCCCCTACTGATGAGGACCATGAAGGGGAGCACAACCCGGCTAGAGAGGGAAATTTGCACACCACTCAAGTCTCTGATCCCACGCATGTAAAGTTTGGGTGCATATACCAATTCAAAGGCACAAGAATTCATCTTACTGCATGATGCAATTGGCACTAGTTACATGATGTAATGGCAAATGTATGGCAGCCATTAAATAAGGCAAATGTATGATAACATAATACAATGCAATTGGAAAATTGGGATAGAGCTATGTTGAGCAAGATGTATGTTACTTGTGGAATTTGTAATTTGGGTCAACATTAAAGAGTTGGAACAGGGTATGCAAACAAGGTCTCATTGATTGGATCCTTATCTTGTAGTCTACAATGGGATTATTCAATCATTTTTTTTCTTGCAGAGGTCATTCTCAATTTTGCAGTTGTATGGAGTTCCTTTGCAGGCCTACATAGTTGGTACATGCATGAAATTAATGGTACAAGTCATTAAATGACAAGAACATAACACGTTGCAGGAAATTCCAGATAGCTACAATAAATTGCTCACATAATTTTTTGTACTCAACCATTTTCAATACTTGATAGCTCATCTGAAAGGGGACATTCTAACCTTTAAAGACATCAAAAAATTTAGTCATTGGGATCACTAGAGCTCAAGATATTTGAGCTTTTCTTCTGCTGTACATCCAAGATAGGACATCACCTATGGCTAAAAATAAAAGAAAGGACCCCATTATGGATACCATTAGTAAAGGTTTAAGGGACTATCAGCTGGATAAAGAGGTTGAAGCTTCACAAGAGGCTATTTACCATGAGAACCATGATAATGAGGAGCTAGCAATTAGTTCAACACATGCTGTAGTAAACAATCAAGTGAATGGGTTTGGCACTACTCATGCCTCTATTGATTCTAACAGTTTTCAACAACTTTCCAATGACATAAAGGACATGAAGTCAGGCATTGAAAAGCTTGTGGCTCTCTTGAGTGAGAGGTTATTACCTACAACAATTCCAAATGATCCAAGTCCTCCCATTGTTGAAGAACAACCAAAGACCACAACTCCCAAGGTTGTAGGACATTATGAAGTTGGAGAGCCATTAAGAGCTCAACCCTCTCATTTTTAGCCTCAATTTCAGCCCCTTAATCAACCCAAGACCTACACTAGCCCTCATGGACAGGATTTGGAAGATAAAACTCATGCTAACTCAAGGCTTGATGATGACACACATGGATGCCATCCTTTTTACAAGTCTTTTTATGGACAACCATCTACTATTCATAAATCTACACATAAAGAGAAAGCTAAAGAACAAAGGTCTTATCATGGTCAAGCAAGTGGAGGTAATAATTCTCATGGGTATCACCCTTACAATGGACATGGTCATGTAAATTCAGATCCAAATTTTTTTGGACAGCAACATCAAGTCAACAATAATCATGTAAATAGTCAGCCCTCTAAACAAGGCCCTCATTCAAATCAATTTTGGCCTCATCAAATAAGTGGATAACAACCACCAATGAATGCCACAACAAATATACACTCTCCAATGTATGGACATCAAGTCTATGGATAGCCTCATGTTGTTGGCAAATCTTTCTTTCCACCACAAGGACAATTTAATAAGCCAAATGGGTTTGTAAATATTCATGGACAGCAACAACCATATGTTCATGGAACATGGAGTAACAATGTTCAAAAGAAAGATTCTTTTGGTCCAGACCAACACAATAATGCTCATCAATATGAGTAGGAATACAAGGAGAAAATTAAAAATTCTAATTTCAAGGGTGAAAATCCATCCCCAACCAAATTAGAAGAATGGTTTGACAATCTTGAGATGTATTTCTCTCTGTATCCTAGATCAGAGAATGCCAAGATTAAATTTGCAGCACTACATTTGGAGGGATATGCACAGACTTGGTGGCAGTACATGTCAAGGATTGGTAATGAATTCTTGACATGGGATGCATTAAAGAGGGCAATTATTGAAGTTTTCGTGTCTCCTATTGAAAAAGAGAAGTTAGAGAAGAAGTGGCATGCTCTTGAGCAAAGGGGATTATCAGTTAGAGATTATTCTAACCAATTCCTTAAGCTCTCCATGTATGTGGATGGAGTATCTGACAATGCCAAGCTAAATAAGTATATATTTGGGATTGAATCTTCTCTATCGTTGGAAGTGGGAGCTATGAAACCATCCTCTTTACAAGCTGCCATACAGTTGGCTGAAAGGTATGGTTACAAATATAAGTGTTTTCAACAAAGAATGGGGCAACATTTTTAGCCAAACCAGTCCACTAGAATAGCTGAAAATTATGGGCAAACAAAGACTGAATTTCAACAGGGAGGGAAGCCAACAAATACCTACAGCAATATTCCAATATTTCCTTCTGTTTATGGATCAAAACAGTGCAGTAATTTTAGATTTAATGCTGAAAATAGATCATATGAAAAGAAGACTAAATAGGTGGCAAAAACTCAGCTCCTATGGTACAAGGAAAGCATGTGTTTAATGAGAAGTTGAAGGACTTGTATGCAAAAGGTCTATGCTTCAAATGTGGGGAGAAATGGTCTCCCGACCACAAGAAAAAATGCAAAGCCAAGAATGTCAAAGTGAGAATGATCTTTGAAGAGGAATTGGATGTTGAGGCAAATGAAAGCAATGTATCTTAGCTTGAGTGCTTACCTACTCTTGAGAAAATGCATGATCATGACGATGATTGCCATTAATAATTTTATGACCCTATGGATAGTTTTCCATTCGCCCTAGATGGTTATAACATGGATGATCCTTGGACAAATTTGGATTCATTGAAGCTTTGTTCTATCTCCTATGATGCATGGAATGGTTCCAAAGGGGACAATACATTATGCCTTAAAGGCTACATTAATGGAAGAATTTTTCATATTCTTATCGACACCGGGAGTACATGTAGCTTTGTCAATACATGTTCTCTTGTTGGGTTGAAGTTGTACACTCAAGAAATGCCTTCATCACTAAGAATTCAAGTGGAAAATGGAGCTTATGAGAACAGTAATCAGATTTATTCTAATGTTCCCATCACTTTATCGTCATCTTATACTGCTTCGATGAGTGTAATTGCCTTGGAGATGGGCCGCATTGATGTTATACTTGGTTGCAATTGGCTAAAAAGTATTGGCAAGTTTACCATGGATTTGAATATGCTACAAATGGAATTTCAATGGCATGGATAGCAAGTTACTCTTTAAGGGATTGAGAAGAAGAAGCTAGAGCTGATCAGCCCCAAGAAGATTAAGAGATAGATCAATGAAAATGCATGTATGTTTTCCCTTCTCTTGTCAAAGATTGATGAGGATCAGCCCTCTTCAAATCAACCCTCTACTCCTTCAAAAGATATGGATCCATGTCTTTGTAAATTTTTGGCAGAGTATGACGATTTATTTCAGCCACCTCCCTCTCTTTCTCTAAAGCGTGAAGTGGATCACCCCATCGACTTGCTTCCAAATACCAAGCCTATCAATAAGCCTCCTTATTGCCTTTCAAAGGTGGAAAGAGAAGAAGTTGAGTGCTAAGTAAAGGACCCTACTTGAAATGGGTCTTACACAACCAAGTCAATCTCCCTTTGCTTCTCCTATTCTCTTAGTAAAAAAGAAGGATGGTTCATCCCACATGTGCATAGATTATCGGGACTTGAATAAGGCCTCTATAAAAAATAGGTATCCAATACCAAGGATTGATGATCTCTTGGACGAATTAAAGGATGCCAAGGTCTTTTCAAAGATCTATTTGCGATCAAGATACCACCAAATATGCATGAAGGAGCGGGATGAATACAAGACTACATTTAGAACCGTGAGGGGATTGTATCATTTCATGGTTATGCCCTTTGGTCTTTTAAACGCTCCAGCCACATTCCAAGATTTAATGAACAAAATACTTCAGCCACTTTTGTTCAAGACAGTTTTGGTATTCTTTGACGACATATTGATATATAGCAAGGACAAAGAAGATCATTTACAGCATGTTAGAGAAGTTTTTGATATATTGAGGAGCCACAAGTTTTTTGCTAAAGCAACCAAATGTACATTCATGACCAAATAAGTAGAGTACTTGGGACATATTGTTGGAGAAAATGGCATCAAGGCTGACCCGAAAAAGGTCCAATGTGTGAAAGATTGGCTTACTTCAACAAATACTACTTCACTGAGGGGTTTTCTTGGTTTGTCTTCTTTCTATCGAAGATTTATCAAGAATTATGCTCATGTGGTTGAACCATTGACCGGTAGGTTAAAGAAAGAAGCTTTCTTTTGGGATGAAATAGGCAACAAAAGCTTCAATGAGCTGAAGCAACTCCTCATTTCAGCACCTATATTGGTTTGTCTCAACTTTTCTAAGGTCTTTGTGATCTATGCAGATACTAATAGGAGAGGATTGGGGGCTGTCTTAGCCCAAGAACATAGTGTCATTGCATATGAGAATATAAAATATGATGAAAAAGAGAGGAAAATTCATGTATATGAGCAAGAGATGCTAGCTATACTACATGCAGTCAAAAAATGGCATCATTACCTCTATGGAAGTCACTTTAAAGTGAAAAGTGACCATAGGGTGTTGAAGTACTTCCTCTCTCAGCCCAACTTGTCTCCTAAGCAAAGAAGGTGGTTGGCAACTCTTCAATCATATGATTTTGAGATAGCATACACGATTGGAAAAGACAATGTAGTGGTGGACGCGCTCTCTCTAGGATGTGGGCATGTAATGTATCTACCATCTCCAATATATATAAAGATTGGATAAATGACATAAAAAAGAGGAATATATGATGGAGGAGCGTATTGCCACAATAATGCAGAAATTACAATAAGGGGTAAATGAAGAATATCCAAACTTTAAATGGCATAATGGACTTTTATGGTACAAGGGAAATGTCTGCTTGATCCCTCAAAGCAGCTTTAGACTGAAAGTCCTTCAAGAAATGCATTCTTTGCCCTTGGCTGGTCATCTTGGTCTCTCTAAGACTTTTGACAATGTACACAAGAGTTTTAATTGGAAAGGCCTATGGCAGGATGCGAAGGAGTATGTCTCTCATTGCTTTGAAAGTCAACAAAATAAAGATTCTTCTTTATTACCAGCCGGTATCCTTCAACCCTTGCCTATCCCACAAGGAAAATGGACCGACATTTCAATGGACTTCATTACATGCCTCCCTACCATAAGGCATAGTTGGAATAGCATTTTTGTTGTGGTGGACAAGCTTAGTAAATCAGCCCATTTTATTCCAACCAAGACACAATTTTCAACAAAGCACGTAGCCGACCAATTCATGGAAGGAGTGTTCAAGCTACATGGTATGCCATTGAGGATCATGTCGGATAGAGACACTAAATTCATGGAAAATTTTTGGAAGGGTTTGTTTACTTCCATGGGCACTACTCTTGCCCCAAGTACCGCTTACCACCCTCAAACCAATGGTCAAATTGAAAGGGTTAAACAATAGATGGAAGTATACTTAAGACATTATTGTCATGACACACAATCATCTTGGGATAATTGACTGCACCTTACTAAAGTTTGCTACAACAACACATATCATATGAGCATTGGGATGGCTCCTTTTGAAGAACTCTATGGATAAAAGGTTCAAATTCTTTCAGCCATGTTTCATGAAGACATGAATCCATAGGCAAAGGATGAGTTAGAAAGAATGGATATGCTTATGAAGCAATGTAAAGAAAACATACGAAAGGCACAAGATGTCATGAAGTCCTATGATGATGATAGAAGGAGGCACATGGAGTTTGATATTGGAGATTGGGTCTTCTTGAAGGTGCCCAAGAATCATTATGCATCCTTAAGGGTGGAAATAATAAGTTGGCTCACTAATTTTATGGCCCATATTTGGTGTTGGAAAAGATTGGAGAGCTTGCATATAAGCTCCAATTTCCTTCAACTACTCGCATACATGATGATTTTCATGTATCACAATTGAAGAAGTATATTGGGTAGGATGTATAAGTTATTGAAGAGCTTCCACCACTTGATGAAGACGGGGGCTGATTGTCTATGAACTTGAGAAGATTATTGGGAAGCATGAAAAGGTTCTTAAGAACCAAACTCTCACTAAATTTATGGAAGGGGCTACCTATGGAAGAGTCTACTTGTCAACCCTCTTCTTATTTGGACACTTTTCCATGGCTTTTGCAAGATGAATGATGATAGTCTGTGCATGGACAACTTGCTATTTTAAAATATTGTTATTAATTAAATTGCCTTAATGACATAAAAAAGTAGATTTGTTGGTATGGGATGATGCCTCAGGTTGTGTACTTCATCTCTACACCTCAAACATTGAATTTGGACACTCTAGTCAAAAGTTATGGCAATTCTACTGATGCAACTGTGTCTGGACAACAAGCAGTCAATTCACTATTTCTAGTTCATTGTGATGTTTCTTCACACAAAGTGCTTCCACATGCTTATGGATCTTCATTGATATAATTTGCTTCATTAAAAACTTGCCTTTTACCTCATTATCTTCAGTTTTGAGGACAAAACATCTTTAGGAGGATATGATTTGTAATGAAGCAAATTATCAACATGAGAGTTGAAGCCTATTCCAAGTATAAACCTCGTAAATACTTGAGCCAAGAGAAAAGAGGGCTTTAGGGATTAGTATAAAAAGGAAAAAAGTGTTAATGTAGCATTATTATTTGGCACTATCACAATTTTTTCCTTCTTGTACTTGGGTTTGCAGCTCATGGCTACATTGTGCTACCGTCATAAAAGATGTTCCATGGCATGGCCATGCTTATATCTCAATTTGCTATATTTCTTGTTATGTGTAGCTTAGAATATCTTGATTTCCTATTCATTTCCATTGTTAAATTAGTCTTTCTTTATAGCTATTATGAAATACAATATTTGATTTAAATTTTTTTAATGTGCTACGTTATGGAAAGGGGGATCAAGTTACACTCTCCCCTGTCTCTCACTCCCTTTGAGCCAAGTGCTGTGCTAACCTTGCTCTTACCTTTGATTGATCACAAAGTGATCTTTCTTAAGTGGGCACTAGATTGTTGTTAGGGGTGACTTGTCCATGCTTCCCCTATGCAACATAATTAGGATTCCCATGTTCAACTAAGCCCTATATTTTCTACAGTGAGATTGGGCAATGTTGTGTATGGACACAAGTTTCAATCAACTAGTAGAGGACTCTTTCAAGCCTAATGGAGGAGGCACCTCACAATATCAAAAGGAAAATCTAAAGTGGATCTCTTTCCATGTATCTTCTCTATTTGAAAGAACATAAAAGAGTAGGGAAATGCTCTTAATTTTCATGATCATCATCAATGTTCATTTTTCTACAAGGTATGTTGTGTGTTCCCATAAGGGTTGAGCTTCACATTTGTGGAGACTAACTAGATTGGCTATACCACTTTGTCCCAAAAGCAATACGGTAGTTGACTTTGGACCTTTGATCAATGTGGACATTAGTATTGACCTTTCTCATTGTAGTTAATCTAACTTACATGTAGGATAATTAGCTCATATTTGGAGTCTAGATTGGTGATTATTTTTTATAAACTAATGAAAAGCATGCTTTGAAGTTTTAGTGAATCATTAATCCTACATCTTTTAGGGTTAATCAAGGCTTGTAATCTCTTTATTGTGAATAAAGCTTAACTTTGATCAGTGCTTGTGACAACTAGACAAAAAATATAATGTTATGGTAAGGGTCATTAAGACTTATAGACCGATTGAGTGCCTCCTCCATTAGGCTTGAGTGATAGTAGATGTTTACTTTTTTGTGACCGATTGAGTGCCTATTAGGGAAAAGGACCTAGTCATCTTATGGGCATATATTTATCCTAGAGATGATTCATTAGGGAAACCAATAGCCATTAAAGATGTGTGATCATTTTAATGGACTAATTTGATTGCTAATTGGACTATGTTGTTCCTCATTGCGCAAAATTAGTTTAATTAGCATTTATTGGTAACTGGTTTGAACAATATCTATATAATATCATGCTTCTTCCTTGCAAGTTACATTTAATTTCATCATTTTGTTTGCAAATTGTTAGGCCTTGAATCACATTATTTTCAAATCTTGTATGTATATAAGTATAGTTACTCGTGCAATATAAGTATGTGCACACACACATGAAAATAAAACCTTCGTCTCCAAGCAATAGTAAGGGGGTGCCCTTGTTTTAAGTCAAAGAAAATAATATAGGGATAAATGATGTTGCAGCATGGTTAGATGAACTCACTCAAAGCAGAAGTTGATAATAATAGAACTACCATTTGTGAGCATCCCCTCAAGGCAAGACCCTAGGAACTCTAAGTATTGATTCAAAGTATTAGTGCAATCTTGAAAAGGGTATTAAGTCGTGAATTATCCCTTATAGAAGCATGATTGGATTACTTGATAAAAGGGTTATTAAATTATGTCTCAAAGTATTATTAGAAACGCACAAAAAAGGTCTAGCAAAAATAACTTAGATTCTAATTTCATTAAGGTTATAACCTAAAAACATAGGAGAAATCTGAGGGACCTAGTGACCCTTAGGTCAAATTAGATACAAAGATAGATGCTCTGTGATATTAAAAGGAATGGAGTGTGCATGATAAAGTGTTGAATCATTCAGGGAAAAATATTGCGATGTAAAGAAAATACTAAAGATATATTATTTTAACTTATGACTTAAGTACTAGGAAAATGGCATGTATCACTAAGAGCAGGATTTTACGACTATAAAAGAGATAAAAATGTATCAAATTTGGTTGATTTGAGGTGGAAATTGATGCTTGTTAGAAGTGGAGGATGTGAATTTGGTGATTTTAAGTGACCGTATAGAAGGCGGGATTTAAAAGCACTTTTGTTGAAGACGGGCATCGTAGTAGTCTCGAATTTTTAATAAATTTTTTAGGTTCTCGAATGAAGTAGGACAAGCTCGAAGTAGCATGGGACTGTGAGATAGCTAGGGAAAAATTTTTAGACTTTGTTTCAGTCTCGTCGCGGATGTACAAGATAGCTTTAACCGGGCAAAAAGGGGTCCAAAAGCAATGTGAAAGTAACTTAATGGGAAGGGGTGTGACCTTAGAGGCCTCCCCAAACCCCAAAAATTCATGCGATGAGGAGGGGGGGTTTAAGCGAAAAAAAATGGCACCATCTTGGGGCACGATGTGATGATTTGAAGGGGGGGGGGGGGGAAGGGGCTATAGAGCTGAAGAAGAAGTATACTATCTAAATCTCACCAAGCTACTCCTTGAAAATTTCCCTCTGTATCACCAATCTCACCTCTAGAAATGATAGCTTGATCATGGAGATGCAAAATCAATATTTCTCTCTCCTCCCTCTCTCTCCTCTAATGGGTAGTTCATGTGGAAAGTATTTAGAGAAGATCAAGACAGAGATTGGTTTTGTCCCGGATTGATGTGGGATCATGCTGACACTAAGAAGTGATGACCAATGCTATTTGGAGATCAATGGCGGGTCCAGTCACTATCCGTAAGATCAATTCTTGAGATCCGAAACACGAAAAATGGCGATAAGCCTCTTTTTTGATAGAAATTTGGATTCTTTTTGACATTTTATGGTGCAAATCTTATTCATATGTGATGAAAATTTGTTTGAAACTTGGCTATGATGTGTTTGATGGTCGTAAAGTATAAAATCAAAACCCGTGTCTGTGTGTATGAGTTATTAATTTTTGAAACCCCGAAATATGTGTTTTAAGTGGAAAAATGATGTTTTTCTTGGTTTCTGGTAATCAAATTGATGGGACCAAAAATGGGCCGGCACTGGCTATGGCAATAGCGACCTCATGCACATAACAGACACCTCCACCACCACACGACCTCATGGTCGAGGAGTGCCTGTAATAACTAAATGCACACTAGATACTTCTAATATTGCGTTTGTAGTTGGATAAGAGTCCAATGGCACCTTCCCCAAAACCCCTCAAAGGGGGTATCCCATAGATATTGGCAATAAGTGCCACGTATCACAAACATAGGAGGCACTCCATCGGTTGATTGTTGTGGCTCCATGCAGCTCTCCTACATCTTGGGGATTGGCCCCTTGATGCGTTGCTTTTACATATAGATACATTCGCACAAAACTCCTCTCTTTTCAGCGAGATCCAGGAGATACCATGTTTCTCACCAATAATTTTCTCCAAGAAATGAACGGCTATCCTACGGCAAGGGGAATCTCACCCTCTCAAGCGTGGGTCAACTATAATTCAAACAATCGCTATGCATTTCTAGGAATTGATACCACATGTATGATCAATGCAATAGTGGATGCATCATTGTGCACAAATAGTTATGTTTCGAAATCAGCCTATGTGCTAGTACGCAAACAGTCTTTCCATGAATTACAACTAATACGTATATGCTTCGTTGCAAGAATCTAGCATCAAGGCGAACCTTGTGCTACTAGATCCCTTATTTCCAAATAGGCCATTTCCTAAATGCCATGTATAGAAAAACTAATCTTATATTACTTCAGCCCTCAAACTATTGCACAAAATCTTACTCCCCCTCACCGTTTAAGTTTTGCTTCGTTGCATAGGTGTATAGAGATTATTTTGTCATGATCTAGTGTATAAAGAGTAATAAATAAAAAATTGTAACAAAAAGATAGGGCAAAATTGAGGCCAAACCTCATGCTTTGCCCCACCATACATCCACAACCACTTATTATATTTTTTCGTATTTTTCTAAGGCATATTCCTATTTTTCCTCTTATTTTTCCTCATTTTCTTTATTTTTCTCTATTTTTCCAATAGAAAATTGATATATTTTCAGATTTGTGGCTCTTGATTCTTAGAACAATAGAAATTTAGATTTTATTAGCATTTTATCCCATGTGTACTGGTTTATCCCACCTGAAAACACTAAAAACCCCATTTTCCTCATAAAAACCGTGTTTTACGGGTTTCTAAAAATTATTTTCAGCATTTTAACTTTATGTTTTCTGATTTTTTCATCATGCAAGCATAGAAAAAATAGTAAACAACATGTCTACCAATTTTCACTCCATAAGAACAACATTGGCCCAATCAAATGTAAAAAACAAGCAATTTTCCTTTGTAAAATAGAATTACCAATTTTTTCATTCTTTGCGGGTTTTAAAATCTGGTGCGGGACTGTAGATTAGCCCTTATTCAAGGCCTAGCCCACCTTCGAATATCCAACTCTAGCCCTCCACCTCTTCGGGAGTGATTCGGTACCATGCCGGACAAGCATTCTTCAATCGGTCTTCAATATTCTTCATGGGCATGAACTGCCTTTTAAGGGGAGAGAGAGGGAGGAGAGAGGGAGGCAGCCATTTCAGAGGCTGAAGGCGGCGATAGGAAGCATAGAAAGAATGTAGATCATGCATTTGATCAATTGGGGGGGGGGTGTTTGTAGCCACCATAGCCCCCCCCATTTCTCAAGAAAAAAAATGTCAAGATGGCACCATGTCTGATTAGTGCGGCAAAAAAGAAACATCCCCCCCTCCCCCATGAAAATCAAAATTTTAGGGGGCCCCAAAAGGCACACCCTTTGGCTTCCTAAAGTTCGTTTTCACTTGGCTGCTTTGGCCCTTGGCCTCCTGTCTGGCCTATCTCTAGCGTCCGGCGTCCAAATCGATCTTCGAAAATTCCTGGGTGTTTGTCTTGAAGTCCCCCATTTCCTGGCATCTCCAGAAGTCCCGGTTGACATGCCAAAAAATTATGAAAATTCACCAACCGCCGTCTCGTGGGTCTTTAAAGCACTTTTGGGCATTGCTGCTTAAAATTGTGTTGATTGCAACTGCTGCCTCGATGAAGTCTATTTTTCCCTTGAAATTCAGAATTTTTGGCTATTTTTAAGCACTTCGCAGTGCAAAAAATCATCTGTCATTGACGACCACGGGATAGGGTGACTCAGCCCGTCGAATCCCACGAACAGATCTGCACATACACAACTAAAGGAAGCATCAAGTTGCTACAAAAGAGATACACATCAAAACACATCACAGCTTTCACCTTACCCCTGACAAAACCAAGGCATGAAATCCACAAGGAGTAGGCCTAATAGAATCTGAAAAAAAGCTTAAAGCTAGTCACTAACCAACTCTTCTAACACAACCAAGCTAAAAAGAACAATCAAAGAGGTCATCCTAAGTGGTGGCCTGAACTACCAACCTAACTAAGGACAACTCAACTAGGAGCTCCTACTAGGCGAGAACTCCTATAGCGTGATCAACAAATATTATCTTTTAGCACATTGGTCATTTAGCCTCTTATTTTCCATATTCAGGTGTGTAAAAAGGAGGGAACTGAGCGTAATGACCCAAGGAGAACAAGGCATTGGTCTCAGGTCCTATCTCGGTACCCAAGAGCCTACCAAGCCCTCGCAAGGCAACACTTAATCCTTTTCTAGCGCTTACTTTATTTTCGCTCCAACCTTCTGTTATTTGTATTTTTCTAGCTAGATGCCACCCCTAAGAAGACAAGGCATTGGCCCTGGTTCTGACTCATCCCCATGAACCTACCAAGACCTCGCAAGGCGATAAAAAACAACTCAATGACTTTTCTTTCTTTTCTATTTAATGGTTTTAGGGGTTAGAACTCCTTTTTACACACCTCCGTATATTCATATATTTTCTTTCAGATAATTAGGATTTTGCTTCTTTATATCATCATTTTAGTAGGCTTCTCTAACTGCCTCATACTAACAGGACCTCTTAGAATGGCTGCCTAGCAGATCAGCAGAACAGGGTCACTCGAACTTCCTTCGAAAATAGGTCTTTTAGTGCCTAACAATGCCTTTACAAGAGGCAACGACCACTTAGACCTACCATAGACATCCATAACCTAAACCTGGGACTGCATGCCTCGATTGCTGGTCCCCAACAAGAAAGTACCCCCTTACACATGTAGTGTTATTTGCTTAAAGGAAAAAAGACTTGGAAAGGGATGAAACCACCTAGAATGGCCACAAGAAGCTCCTCCACAGCAAAGGCTTCGTCCAGCGACTTCATCAACCTGTATGATGCAATCACTACAACAACAAACCATTAAACATACATGTACCAAATAGACATAGGGCCCTCTTGGCCTAAAGAAATAGCACATTTGTACTGCAAACTAACTGGCCTCTTGGCCTAAAGAAATCAAACATTAAAACCTTAAAAACAATCGACCCGCTTGGCCTAAAGAAATCAAACAAACCAGCTCATATAGATCCCTCCTTGGAAGAAGGAAGATATACACAAATACGCTCTATTTCAAGGGGAAAAATAGGGCTCTTAGCCCTAAACTAAATGCATCAAGTTATGACCCATACCTCCTGCATATATAGCAAGAGGCGTACACATAACATGTCGTCTGACCAATCTATGGGTCCAAGATAATAGTGGTAGATGGGTCTTGGCTACTCTTTGCATTAACCATATCAACCATTGCTTGGCATATAACGCGTGGTTTGATAACATTTCCCACAAGCGATCAGGTCCTGTCCCATTATCAAGAGCAACATCCGGATTAGGACCACAGTTGGTCCTCTTCATAAGCAAAATTACCTAGTGAATCCGCAAATTGATTCCAAGAACGTGGAATCAGTTGAAGAGATACGCTCTCAAATTCATCAAGTAGGGTTATAGTAGTTTGATGATACATACGAATGATAGGATTCCGGAATGTATATGTCTCATTGAGTTGATTTAAGATCAGTTGGGAACCCCCTTTTACTAACAACTGCCGAATACCACCTTTCTTGGCAATATTTAGTCCCATAATCAAAGCTTTATACTCTGCCATGTTGTTAGTGAATCCTACACTGAGATAAGCAGCTAGTTTCATTGTAACTCTTCGTCAGGGATCTTGGATAACTACTCCAACACTCCCTTTTTTATTATGGTCCCTAAACACCCCATCAAAATATAATGTGTACGTCCACAATGGGTTTACACAGCCAGCCATCCAGAACTCCCCTATCCGTAATTATGATAGTCAAAATTCAACATATTGAGAGGGTGAACTGACAGCTCCATCCCACCTTCGTCATTAAAGACTATAGGGGTGCTCATCAAAATCTGAAAACAGTGATGACAGAAAACCTTAATCTCCCAAACAAATGTCCCATCGTCTTGCTCAACCACTTTATAGCATTTACTCCATCAGATGAGCTTGCCTTGATGATATCGCTACTCTAAATATGGGTGCTCCAAATAAGGGATCAATCAACCCATCAACCTCTATCACTGTTTCCTTGCAAATATCTGATCAATCATGCATAGACCTGCAAGACACTGATATCATTAGCACAGTCAGAAATAATAAGGTTTAATCTTATTAAGATTAACCTTATTCTTAAACTCCACACCCTCAAGATCTGCCAATAATATTGTGGATTTATTCTTCCCAATCCTGACAATCCTATAGGACCGTCCCATTTGGGCTGCAGCTTTCTTGGAAAAAATTCTCTATGTGCATCATAATACAACACTAGTTGTCCTTTCTTAAAAGTGTATTTCTTTGCTTTTAGGTCATGGAGCTGCTTCATCCGATGCTTGGTCACCTCCTGATGTAGCAAGCTCTGCAATTTAATCTCATGGAGGTGTGCCAGAGTCGTAAAGCGCTCTAAGAGGGCATCCCCATCACCCAAAGAATGATTAATCGTGAATCTTATCGTCGGCAACTCGATCTCTAAAGGTAAGACACACTCCTCTCCATACACTAACTTGAATGGGGTGTGACCAGTAGCTCGTTTGAACGTCATATCGTATGCCCACACTGCCATGTATAAATGTTTGTCCCAATCTCGTTTCTTTTCTGAAACTACCTTAGATAGCATGCCCACAAGCTGTTTGTTGGTACTCTTTACCTGCCCATCGGCTTGTAGGTTATAGGGGTTGTTTTATTATGCTTGATGTGCCAAGCCTCAATTAGGCTTTTTATCACTTTGTTCAAAAAATGCGTTCCCTGGTCTGATACTATTTCTTTTTGGCAGACCAAATCGACATACTATTTGCTCCAATAGGAAACTGGTGGTTTCCTTTGCATCGTCTTTCCGTGTTGCACGTGCTTCCAACCACTTAGTAAAATAATCAATCGCTACGATAATATATCTTTTCTATGTAGTGGACAACGGAGTAATAGGGCCCACAAAGTCCATCCCCCACTTCTCGAACGGAAGGATCACCATAATAGGAGTGAGTGGTCGCTTCCTATTCTCTCGGCTATCATGTCGTTGACAGATGTTGCATCTTTTAACGTACTCGAATGCATCTTGGAAGATGGCCGACCACCAATATCCCGCCCTCAAGACTTTTTGCACAGTTAGCCACTCAGAAAAATGACCTTTGCAAGCAGAGTCATGGCACTCTTCTAAGATGAAAGGGACCTCGTTAGGCATTACGCATCGGCGGTAGATATCATCTACCCCTTGCTGATACAACGTGCCTACGATTATTGTGAATTTTAAAGCCTGTTGCTTAATCTTTCACTTTTCTGACTTCGTTAGACCAGCTCTAGTCTCTCCCGTCAACAAATAATGTATTATCGCCGCATATCAAGAGGGAATAGATGCTGTGTCAATCTTGAACAATGAGTGCCAATCAATAGCTTCAGCCAGAGCTTCATTTGGCTCCCCAAAGTCCACAAGGCACTCTACGATACCCTGCAACCTTGATGGCTTGCTCTTAACCTCATAGTCAAACTCTTGCAAAGTGATTGACCACTTTTCCAAATGGTCGGGCGGTTGTAGCTTATTCATTAACAATCGTAGCCCTTCCATCTTCGTATATAGAACAACCTTCTCATAAAGGATGAGTGCCTGAACTTTTCAGCCGCAAAGAACGTTGCAAGGCACGACTTTTCCATACAAGTATAATTAATTTTGGATACATCCAACTTTCGATTGGCAAAAGCAATTGGGTGATACCACTTCTCTTCCCACATCTGCGCTAAACAACAACTAATGCTATGCATGGTAGCTTGTTGAAAAGATATAAAAAATTTCACCCCTATTCGGTGCTTTCAGCACAGGTGCTCTTACAAGTTCCTGCTTTACATCCTCGAAAGCCACCTTACAAGGGTCACTCCACATAAACAAACAGTTGAAGGATAACAAATTTGTCAATGGCAACGTTCTTTCTACCAAAGCATTTATGAATCGTTGATAATATCCAACTAATGACAGAAAGCCGTGGACTTCTTTGGGGGTGCGTGGCAGACTCATGGCGACTATAGCTTTAATCTTTTCAGGATCCATCGCAATCCCTACCGAGCTAACTACATGGCCCAGCAGGAGTCCATAAGGTATGCCAAAAATGCACTTCCTTGGATTGAGAGCTATGCAAAATTTTCTGCATTGCTCAAAAAAATTTCGTAAAATAATCAACAGCCTTTCTCTCATGGTGGCTGCCCCTAAATCATCAATAAATACCTTTAGCTCCTCAGGGAAAATGTCACCAAAGGTCTTATCGATAGTCCAAGAACCACGCGCATTGCATAGACTAAATGCCATCACATGATACGCAAAGGTCCCGAAGACTGTCATGAACATTGTTTTGAGCTTATCCTCTTTTGCGATTGCCATATAATTATAGCTTGCAAAATAGCCCATGAATGAATATATCTCCCTACCCGCCAATTGATCCAGAATTTGGTCGATAAAGGGCAGTGGGTAGTAATCCTTAACTATTTGCTTGTTCAACTCTCGAAAGTCCACACACAGTCAAATTTGATTATTTTTCTTCTTCCTGATTACAATTGGTGAACACCATTCAGTGTGCTGCACAGGGAAGATCAAACCCGCTTTCCATAATTTCTGTAACCCCTCGAATAGCCCATCCTGCAACTCAAACGGCATATGACTGACTTTTTGTTGCACGGGCCGACTTCTTTCCTTCAATGGAATTGTATGGACAACAAGGTTGGGAGGAATGTCCCTAAGTTCATTGTAACTCCAAGCGAAAATATAGTGGAACTCTTGGATTAGAGTGACATAATCCTCCCGTTCCTCCGCACTAAGCATAAACCCTAGCTTTATTGGCCTCTCATCGTCTGGCATACCAAGGTCTAGTTCGATAACATCTACATCACTTATTCTATCTTGAGTTTCTAATGGCTCGTTCAATGTTACTTGATAGACGTCTTCTGTGGTGGTCGATCACTCTTTGGATTCGTTAGTCGATGACATCTCACTTTCAAACACATCTTCCATTGTCTCTAACTCTGTAGAAGATAGGGGAGCTCGCTCACTTTGAGGTGATTCACGATATGCATTGACTACCACCTGTCTAGCACCTCTGCCAAATATCAATCTACCAGCGGGTATATCTACTTGACAATCTGCTTGTAAAATCCAAGGTTGACCAAGCAATACTTGGTAACTTGGATGCCCTGCAAATCGGATTACCCTAAAGTCCAACATGCATTCTACGTTGGCAACTGTCATGTTGACTTTAGTAATGCAGCCCTCCGGTAGTCTCAGACTATCATCATCCATTTGAAGGATTATGGAGGCATCTTTCTGTATCACAAGACCCAACATCTCCAAGAATTCAAAACTCATAATATTAATCAAGGATCTTGCGTCGACGATAGCATTATCCACTAGAATCCCGTCAACATAGGATGCAACCCTTGGCCAGTGCTTTTCGGCATGTTCAAACCAGTCATCCCCTACTCGCGCTATTCCCAAGGGTTCTACGATATAACCCATATGCAAGATTTTTTTAAATTCTTTGCATGCTCTTGGCGACAGCTTGATTAGTTGCAAGAGATTCATGTGTGGTTTAACATTGCAAAGGGAGCTAGCTAAATCAAATTCGTGATAATTCGCTAAAGCTCTCTTCTCATGCCAAACCATCCGCTCTTTAGGATGTTGCACCAATTTTATTGCCTCTTTTTTAACTCTCGCTTTCTTTCTCAACACCTCTTTATCTCTCTTGGCATTAGCCTTACTCTCTACGGGCTTCACAGGTTCCCCTTCCTCGTCAGGATTTAGAACTTGTGTTCCTTTATCACCATGCCTAGGGTTTCCATCGATAGGTTTTACATTATCTTTGTTGCCTTCTCTATGTTTTTGGCCTCTTGTTACGGCACGTAGGATAGAAGCTTGAGTGCCATCAACCTGCATAGCCTCAATGAGGTTCACCCCACTGCCACCTGGTAGTTTCTTGATAGTAGCCTTACCCCTTTGGAGTATTTGTTTCGGCCCATCATCCTGTTGAAAATTATTTCCTTGCATACGATGATTAACAGGCCTTGGTTGCCGACTACCTTGTTGGAGGGAATTGATCTTGCTCCAATAGGTGGCTGCTAAATGGCCGGACTTCCCACAAATGTTGCACTTGACATTTGGGCAATTACGTGGATAATGTTGCCCACCACACCATTTGCAGCTGAATCTAGAGGGTGCACCCTCTTTGGGGCATCGACTCCCTATCAGATTATTCTGTTGCCCACCACACCATTTTCGGTTGAATCTAGAGGGTGCACCCTCTTTGGGGCGTCGATTCCCTATCAGATTCTGTTGTTTCTTTAAGAAATTAACATCAATGACTGTTTGCCGATATTGTTCAGAGATCATATCTGTGTAGTGCTTAAAATCAAGGTGATATATTCGCCAAGGTGATACTACTCAGCTACACTTGGATCTTAAAATCAAGACCATGCAAGAAGTATTGCAATTGGGCAGCATGTGGGATAGGGATAGAGGCATCCAACTTACGGAAAACCTCTTTGATCTTCTTGGCATACGCTTGTATATCTTCATGCGGTTCTTGTTTGGTGTGTCACATTCAACACGCGCAGCCAATATTGGCCACCTCTCTCAGGGGCGAACTTGCTTCGGAAGGCTTCATAAAATAAATCCACAGTGGTTATGGTTTTGAGGTCAAGGCCGTGATACTATATAGCTGCCCTTCCCTTCAGGGTCATATTGAAGAACATCATTAGATGCCCTTCTTCTTAGATGTGGCAATTAAACATCAGCTTTTGGAACTCCCTTATATGAAGCTCCTCATCCTCTTCCACTAACCCATTAAAAATGGGTAGGGGGAAACCTAAGGCTGGCAAATCCATCGTTCCCGTAGGGATTGCAATAGGTTGTGCCTTCGCAATGATCGGATTTGCTAATGGAATCGGGACAGGAAAAGCTATCACACCACTCGAAGTGGGAAGATTAATTGGGAGGGGGGAAGTACTAGAACTTCCACCTCCTGACGACTTTGATTTAGGCTAAGGTTACTAAGACCCCGCCCTTGAATAAGTTCAGGACTACTCCTTTTAGGAGAATAATGCCTATTGATTTCGGCTCTCCATCTAGCCCTCTCGGCTCTCTCTTGTTTTTGGAGTTCGTCTTGATGGATCTCTTCAAAGGACATCAATTAACAAGTAGGTCCCAAAAGACCCTAGATTCGGAATCCACCACTTTGAGGCGGCTCCTAGTAGACACATCAATGATGGGATAAAAAATGAGCTGGCACTGGCTATGGCACTAGCCCGATCTCATGCACATAACAGACACCTCCACCACCACACGGCCTCATAGTCCAAGAGCACCAGTAATAACTAAATGCACACTAGATACTTCTAATATTGCTTTTGTAGCTAGATAAGAGTCCAATGGCACCTTTGCCAAAATCCCTCAAAGGGGTTATCCCACACATATTGGCAATAAGTGCCACGTATCACAAACATAGGAGGCACCCCACCAGCTGATTGCCGTGGCCCCATTGCAACTCTCCTACATCTTGGGGATTGGCCCCTTGATGCGTTGATTTTACATATAGATACATTCACACAAAACTCCTCTCTTTTCAACGAGATCGAGGAGATACCATGTTTCTCACCAATAATTTTCTCCAAGAAACGAACAGCTATCCTACGGCAAGTGGATCTCACCCTCTCAAGCATGGGTCAACTATAATTCAAATAATTGCTATGCATTTCTAGGAATTGATACCACATATATGATCAATGCAATAGTGGATGTCTCATTGTGCACAAATAGTTATGTTTCGAAATCAGCCTATGTGCTAGTATACAAACAGTCTTTCCATGAATTCCAACTAATATGTATATGCTTCGTTGCAAGAATCTAGCACCAAGGCGAACCTTGTGCTACTAGATCTCTTATTTCCAAATAGGCCATTTTATAAATGCTATGCATAGAAAAACCAATTAGAATTTATATTACTTCAGCCCTCAAAATGTTGCACAAAATCCTACTCCCCCTCACCATTTAAGTTTTGCTTTATTGCATAGCTGCGTAGCGATTATTTTGTCATGATTTAGTGTATAAAGAGCAATAAATAACAAACTGTAACAAAAAGATAGGGCAAACTGAGGCCAAACCTCATGCTTTGCCCCACCATACATCCACAACCACTTATTATATTTTTTCGTATTTTTCTAAGGCATATTCCTAATTTTTCTCTTATTTTTTCTCAATTTTCTCAATTTTCTCTATTTTTCCAATAAAAAATTGATATATTTTCAGAGCTATGGCTCTTGATTCCTAGAACAATAGAAATTTAGATTTTATTAGCATTTTATCCCATGTGTATTGGTATATCCCACCCGAAAACACCAAAAATCCCATTTTCCTCATAAAAACCGTGTTTTATGGGTTTCTAAAAATTATTTTCAGCATTTTAACTTTATGTTTTCTAATTTTTTCATCATGCAAGCATAGAAAAAATAGTAAACAACACGTCTACTAATTTTCACTCCATAAAAACAACATTGGCCCAATCAAATGTCAAAAACAAGCAATTTTCACTCCATAAGAACAACATTGCCCAATGAAATGTCAAAAACAAGCAATTTTCCTTTGTAAAATAGAATTATCGATTTTTTCCTTCTTTGTGGGTTTTAAAATCTGATGCGGGACTGTAGATTAGCCCTCATTCAAGGCTCAACCCATCTCCGAACAGCCAACTCTAGCCCTCCACTGCTTCGGGAGTGATCCGGTACCATGCCGAACAAGCATTCTTTAATCGGTCTTCAATATTCTTCATGGGCATGAACTGCCTTTTAAGGGGAGAGAGAGGGAGGAGAGAGAAAGACTGAATTTGTATCTCAGCAACTAGGCAGCCATTTCAGAGGCCGAAGGCGGCGATAGGAAGTGTAGGAAGAATGTAGATCATGCATTTGATCAGTTAGGGGGGTGTTTGCAACCACCATAGCCCCCCCATTTCTCAAGAAAAAAAAAAGTGAAGATGGCGCCATGTCTGATCAACATGACTGAAAAAAATAGCCTCCCCCCCCCCCCACGAACATCAAAATTTTAGGGGCCCCCAAAGGGAGCCCCCAAAAGGCACACCCTTTGGCTTCCTAAAGTCAGTTTTCACTTGGCCAATTTGGCCCTTGGCCTCTCGTCCGGCCTATCTCCCTCGTTCGGCTTCCAAATCGACCTCCAAAACTTCATGGGCGTCCATCTCAAAGTCTCCCACTGCCTCGCATCTCCAGAAGTCCCATTTGACATGCCTAAAATTTATGAAAATTCACCAACCGCCATCCCGTGGGTCTTTAAAGCACTTTTAGGCATTGCCGCTTAAAATCGTACTGATTCCGGCTGCCGCCTTCGACAAAGTCTATTTTTCCCCTGAAATTCAAAAAATTTGGCTATTTTTAAGCACTTCTCAGCTTCAAAAATCATCTATCACAAATTATGTTCATATGGGATGATATTAAGTGTGATGATGGACCTGAGTGTGATTTAATTTCTTGAATTAAAAAAATATTTTACATACATAAAATAAAAAATATGATTATGAGACAAAGAAATTAGAGAAAAAATTAATATGAAAAATTAGGATTCTATTTGTGTAAGTATAATGGAGGTAAAGTAGGAGGATTGGCCTCGGTTTACCCCTGTTTGTATATTTTAGTGCGTGTTTATCGCTTGAATGTATAGAAACATACATGGAAATACCTCTAAACCTATCCATCACAAGCAAAACCCTAAACGGTAGGGAGAAAATGGGCTTTATGTGTTAAATATGGTTTAAAGTTTGATTTACTTGCTGCACTTTTATATTTAAATATTAAAAGATATAGTGGCATGGAATAGTCTGACACTGCCTTATCATTGTAGCAAAGTCATTAGCGGAAGAAAATCATGGAAAGAATGTTTGAGCACATTCACGATGTTGATTTTGTTTAAGTAAAATGTTTGCACACTCAAAGTCATCCACTTTGCATTGCATTGTATCGACATGGCATAAAGAGAACTATCTCCTTCTAGATGCATAGCACTTGATTTCAAACTATTGACGTGTGATGAGTGTGAGGCTTCCTAAGTTATAGGATTAGCATAATTGTTTCCTTGGGGATTGATTTGACGAGGATTATACTATCTCCAGGAACAATTATCGTGAAGAGTGGACTTTGTGTGTATGTGTTATATGTTGAGATAACACATCCTGGGACTAATCCCTAGGGTGTAGTGGAGCCATAGTGGGGCCACAATGATAAGATGGGGGGTGCTCCCTTTGTTTGTGTTACAAGGTACTAGCCATCAATATGTTTGGGTACTCCTTCTGCTTGGAGTTGGGAAGGGCATCATGTTGGACTACAATCTAGAGATGGTATCTACAAATGCAGTTTTTTGATAAATCAATTCATAGTGTCTATATGCTACTAGCTGCAAGGGTGTGGGGTTATTTAAGTGAGTATAGGAGGCCCGGTTAAAGCCCTAGAGCTAATGTCAGGCCCATTTTTGGTCCCGATAGGTATTGCATTTGCCAGGAGCCACTAATAAGTAGCTATTTTTAAATCTTGGTTAATTAGGGACTAGTCAATCAGTTTATGCCAAAGAGCATCAAGATAGACCCATTATTTTTACGATAAACACCATCAAGTCAACAACCAAAAACAAGAAAGAGTTGAAAGGGCTAGACAACAAGTTGAAATCCTAAGGAGGTATTTCCCTCAATGTAACAACCCTATACTCTAGAGAGGTCTTGGTGACCCTAGTGCCACAAACAATCCATTAGGAGGAGGAGGAAGCTCTAGTGCTCCCCTTCTCCTAGTAAGTCAGCCCACTTTAAGTGGAGTTGCAATCACATTGTTACAAACTCCTATAACAAATCCGGTTGTCATTATGGTGCAACCTATTGCAATTCCTATAGGAACACTAGATTTTCCAGCTTTAGGTTTCCCTCTACCCATCTTTAATGGGTTAGCAGAGGAGGATGAGGAGCTTCACATCAGTGAGGTCTAGAAACTCATGTTTAATTTCTGACTTTAGGATGAGGGACATCAAATGATGTTCTTTAACATGACCCTGAATGGGAGGGCTTCAATGTGGTATCATGTCATAGAAGTCAATACCATAACCACAATCAATTTATTCTTTGTAGCCTTTCAAAGGGAATTTGCCCATGAGAGAGGTGGTCAATATTGGCTACATGTTCTAAATGTGACATGTCAAGAGCCCCATGAAAATGCCGGAGCATATGCCAAGAATATGAAACAGGTCTTTCGCAAGTTGCAAGCCTTTATCCCTATCCCGCCTACTACCCAACTACAATATTTCTTGCATGGATTGGACTTCAATATCCAAGTGAAATTGAGTAGTGTCTCTTTAGCAGATATAGATACTATTATAACCTAAGAAGATGGAGTAGAGTTTTGCTTATAAGCGGCCTACTCATGGAGGGAAATTCTAAATTCAAGCCTTGGTCCTGGAAATAATTTGCAATTGGTTATTGGAGATCAAGGTGTGATTAGTACCCCTGTGACACCAACCTGAATGGTAGAAGAAGCATGATGCAGAATGTGTCTTTGTTGCCCGGGGGGTCCACTAGGGTTTACCATATGATACCACGTGACTGTAAGGGAGGGGGGTTATTTAAGGGAAGGAAGGTACATTTTATAAGGTAAGGTCCCATAAATAGGGGGCAAAAAAGGGGTATTTTCATATATTTCTTGCACGCAGGTAACGTCTCCTTATTACTACTAGTGAATCCCCCGTGCTTTGTTGCCAACTTCTCTAGATGTCATTAAGCCATCAACTAGCCAAAGAGCTCCTTTGGTAAACCAGGGGTCAGTAATACAGGTAACACCCCCTTTGCAAGTTGTGGGCAACAACTTGGTGAGAGGTTATCTCCTGAAGCCACTGGTTATGAGTCCTATGCATCAAACATTGTAGAGAAAGTGAAAGATATGATGAAACATAATACATATATGATCACTGAGAAATACTTCCAAATTACCATAGATGTTAATTTTTAAAAGTGCCAACAAAATTTGATGGGTACTAGAAAGCCTGATGATGGGGGTCCATCATAATTTAGCTGTAAGTGGTGTGGTGGGCAACATTTACCTCATAATTGTCCTAATGTCACCAAGTGTGATATGTGTGGAAGTCTGGTCACTTAGCCACTACTTTTTGGAGTAGGGTTAGTTCTCTCTAGCAAGGTAGTTAGTAACCTAGACCAATGAACCATCGTGAGAATAACATGAATACTAAAGGAGAGGGCCCTAAGCAAATATTGCAAAGGGGTAAAGCCACACTCGAGGAAATGCCTAGTGGGGTAAGTCTAGTTGAAACTTTGTCAATTGGTGAGAGTTTATCTCCTAACAATATTAAGGTAATAACTAGGGGTCAGAAGGTGAAAGATGCTAAAAAATATGACCCTAGTACAAGCAAAGTTAACCCTAAGCCTAGATAAGAAGGTATTGGATCCTTAGGAAGGGCCTCTTAAAAATGATGGTGTTTCAGAGGATCCTGTGATTAAAAGAAAATAGAAATTGAAAGAAAAGGAGGGTATTAAGATCATCAAGAAGCCAAAAGAGCGGTTAGTGTGGAAAGAGAAGAGAGTAGTGGAAAACTTCCATGAGTTTGACCTAGCAAACATGCTATGTGAAGTCAAACCGGATGTGAAACTACTACAACTAATCCAATTTTCCCCCAACGTTCATAAGAAGTTCAAGAAAATATGAACACGTTATGTTGTAGAACCTTTTGGTGTCTAGCCACCATCAAGTGGGTAGTGAATGGTGGGATCATGTGGAGAGGCACTACCTAGGGTGTAGACATATATCGATGGAATCTTGATAGACAATGCAGCGGTGGATCCAGGCTCATCCGTAAACATTATGAGTATGGATTTATTGGAGAGGTTGGGTCTACCAATTCAAAAGGATGTCATGACGATTTTAAAAATGGCTGATGATAGCCTAAGACAACTAGAAGGAATGATAGTGCAGGTACATGTGATGGTTGGTAATATTGAGTGTGTCCTTGACTTTTGCGTTATTTGATTTGTTGGGAGGCCAAGCTATTAGTTGCTACTTGGATGTGTGTGGATATTACATTCTGATTATTTGGTGGATATCCTAGTTGGTTGATTGATTTTTAGGCATGGGTTAAAGAGAATAATTCTGGATGCATACCCGGAGTGCCCATTGAATGAAAGGAAATTACCTCCCACTATAAAATGGGAGGCACTCAGGGGAACCTTAGCTATTGGAACCTCAAGCTCTAGTGATTCTGAAGAGGGTTCTACACTGTGGAGATTTACCACATGTGTTTAAATGAGCCAATAGAGGCAAAAGACCGGATTTGTGATGCTAATGTTATAGAGTTGGATCTTGGGACTCTTAATAATCCTCCACCCATTAAACTTGGCACTATATTATCTGTTGATGAACGTGCAAATTATGTAGCACCCTTGCTACAAGAGTTCATGGATATATTTGCATGGAGTTATGACAAACTGAAGGGGATTCTCCCCTTTGTTATTGTGAATATGATCCCATTGAAAGAAGGTAGTAAGTGAGTGAGGGAGAATGTTAGACATATGCCTTTGAGCTGAGAGAGCCTATTCTTGAGGAATTGATGCATTTAAGGAAGGCTGGTCTAATCTTTCCCACTGAACATATAGAATGGTTCTCATTAGTGGTAATACGAAGAAAAAAGAACAATTAAATCCACCTATGTGTTGATTTTAAGGAATTGAACAAGCAAATAGTTAAGGACAATTATCCTTTGCTCTTATCAATCAGATTTTAGATCAACAGGTAAGGCGAGAGATATACTCTTTCATGGACTATTTTGTAGGTTATAATCAAATGGCCATAGTTGAAAAGGATAAGTTGAATCTGACGTTCATTATAATTTTTGATACTTTTACATACCATGTGATGGATTTTGACCTATGTAATGCTCTTGGGTCTTGGCAAAGAATGGCTGATAAAATGTTTGCCGATATATCCCTTGAAGAGCTAAAGGTTTTCATAGATGATTTGGGGGTAGCTACTACCATGACCCGTCATAGACAGTTGATTGTTCTACGTGCATGCTTTGAAAAATATTATAAGTATTACATAGTGTTGAATCCTCGAAAGTGTGTTTTCAAGGCGCCTTATGGTTTGCTATTGGGTCATATTATGAGTGCAGTTGGTATTTCCATCAAGCCTAAAACGGTGGTTGTTATTGTGACCCTAAGCCCACCCGCTTTCCTTATTTGAAAGGTCACAGTTTTGTTTCATCCATAAGGTACTATCATCGATTCATTAATGTATTGGCTAAATGGTCATTACCCTTGATGAATCTTTTATCGCATAGCCATGTTTTTGAATGGATAGAAGCATACAAAGTGGTGTTTGAAGATGTTAAAAGGGAATTATCCAAAGCATCAGTTTTCAAAGCTCCAAAAAGCGGTGAGGTTTTTTGTATATTCACAACTGCGACAAGGAACAGTATTAGTTGTTGGCTATCCCAAATCTAGGAGGCACAGATTTATCATCCTATTGCATTCGCAAGCAGAAAGTTGGGAATTTCAAAGCTTTGTTATAACTATTTGGAGAAGGTTTTCTTAGCTATGGTGTTTGCCACACCAAGAAGTTCAGACACTGCATTCTTTATGAGAAGATGGTGTTGTTGAGTGTGGAAATGATTGGTTTTTTGGGCTGATTTTTTGTTGTTTTTGTTGCTAAATGGTTGTTTTTGTGGTTGATTGTTTGAGTTTGAAGATGTTTTGAAGTGTTTGGAAGCGGTTTGAGTATTTTTGAAAGGGTTTATGTTGGTTTTTGATGAAATATGTTGTTCTGAAGAGTTTTGTAATTCTCTCTGTATGGTTCTGTAAGGTCTGATTTTCTTCTGTTTTGGTTCTGTTTTGGTAGTTGAGATGGTTGAATGGATGTTTTGAGAGATGATTGAGAATTTGTGAAAAGGTTTATGAAATATTGAATTGGTTTTGGTTTTTATGGTTTTTATGGGTTTTGTTGATCTTCTGTAACGTTCTGTAGCTTTTGTAGCTTCTGTAGCTCTGTAGTCCTGTTGCTCTGTTGTTCTGTGGTCTGTTCTGTTGTTTCTGTTGAGTGTTATGATGGATGTATGGATGTTTTGGGAAGTGTCTTTGTCTTAGGAAAAGGATGAATGGAAGCTCTATTCAAGCTAATTGAAGTGAAGAAGTAGCTGCTGAAGATTTACAGAAGGTCACAGAAGACAGTGACAGAAGACAGATCTCACAGGACACTATGAAGTCTCTGGTGACCTTTCATATCTGACATATCTTTTGGGAGGTATATCCACGACCTAATGAGGATTATTGAGAGCGATTATTGAGTGATTGTAGTGAGGATATGATGTAGTATTGAGAGCATACTATTGTGAGAGAGATCATATGCAAGAGATAGTTGATTCTATGTGAAACATTGTATCTTTCTATGAGGGAGAAGACTATGAAGATATTGAAGATGAATACTATGTGATTTTTCTTTCCATAAAAATTTGTGTTCTCTTTGTTTATTAATGAAGAATATGAAGAATATGAAGAACATGATCAAGTTTGTTAAAGATAAATCCGTGGCAGATATCTACTATGATGCTGCATAAAGAATTGTTGTTTTCTTTGTTTTGATGATCAAAAGAATGAAATAAAATCTTGTTGATATTACAAGATAGATTTTCTTGCAAGAGAATTCCCTTTTCCTTGGTGTTCCTCTTGGAGCTCCATGTTTTTGGTGCGCAGCCGGGGAATCTTGCCATCAACAAGCACCAGAAGAGGCTGAAAATGAAGGAAATGGCATTGCCAAGAAGAGAAGAATTCAGTGGATGTTTGTAAAGTTCCTTCTTCCATTGAAGAGTTGGAATTTCTCATAATCAAAGCCACTTTCCACAAGAAGTTCATCCCACAATGGCGGAAACATATCACCATCATGATGCATGCTCTATGTGGTGGACTGTTTCCTCTTCCTGTTGAAGCAGCAGAAACTTGCATCTTGGTGGCAAATTGTTTGGGAACAAACTGAAGAGCAGAAACAGAGAGAATGACCATCCATGGAAGATTTGGCATTCATTGAGAAGTTTCCAGACATCATCAAATGGGAGATTGTGAAGAAGCTTCGGGAGTCTTGGTATGTAGAGGTTCACGAAGACAAGAAGGAAAAGAGTTGGAATTTGTTCGTAGACGCTCAACAACAAGATACATGGGATGCTTGGTGCATTGATAATCTTTTGTTTGTTCAATTAGCAACCCACTGGAAGTTGGTAGATAGAGTGTTCTTTACAACATACACTGTTGAAACCATCAGAAGCTGGCATTACTATGATGATGGCACCACCACAATGCTTAGACGTATGCATTTTGACACCTTCAGAACCGAATACCTTCCTCTGTGTAGTGGCATGAAAACAAAATTCAGAGACATTGAAAAGGAAGAAGTAGAAGAAATGTTGGAAAAAGAGTCCTCCAGAGACTGAAGCCTTCTGTTATCCCTCTGTGGAGCACTAACAACATAGTGGAGCCAACCTCCTGATGAATGACGCAATAAAGAGGCAAGCGTTAGAACGAGTCCAGAGGTACGTGAGAAGAGAGAAAGCAAAAATCAAAGCTGAGAATGAGCTCGCAGCAGAAGCTTCCTTGGACGTCCTAAAAGCACTCTTTACAGAAGTCCCAATGGCACATCAAGCCCTTCCTCCTCCTGCTGGACGTCCACTTCCAAGCCAGATCCGTCCTGGAAATATTGATGACAGGCCAGCGAATGTAGTCCCGTTGCCAATTTTTAAGGGAGAGTACAATGAAGACCCCGATCTTCATGTAGCAGAGTTTATGGTAGCATATGTGGCTAACAATGCCAGAACCCCTGAGCATTGGTTAGTAATATTCCTCGCCACTTTCAAGGGCGCGGTGTTTCAGTGGTATGAGAGACAAGCATCAGGAACTTTTGGCACATGGGACAACCTGAAGTTGGCCTTCCTCACTAAATTCAAGCGTGAAGGTTTTGAAGAGCGGATGCGAGAGGAATTCATGAATTTAAGTCAATCCTCTGGAGAAAGAGTAGAAGCTTATGTCTCACGAATGGAATCCATCCTGAAGAGATGGACCAACCATAATCTAGATGATGGCATTCAGAAGGGAGTGTTTCTCAGAGGATTACAACCAGAAGACCGTAAGTTTGTGGAGCTACAAAGACCAGCCACACTGCAAGCTAACAGAAGGTGCAAGATTGTACGATGAAGTGGAAGCTAGATTGGCGATGAATCAAGGAAGAGGAGTCCTACCTCCTCTGATGTCAGGAATGATGTACCCACCAAATGCAATCCCAGGGACTATCCCCTATCCCTACCAAAGATGCCCCCAGTATCACAGTACAGTGCACCAAATCCATAGTGGCCATAATCAATGCCTCAAATGATGGTTCAACCACAACAACAATGGTCCCAACCAATTTCCCCCATGCCAAATCAGCAGCAACAGTGGAACCCTACCAACTGGAGCCAACAGCCAATAGTTCAAACAGGAGCTCTAAATCAGAATCAGAATAGAGACCCCTCTGCACCAGCCCAACCTGTTTATGCAGTGATTACAGAGACTTCTCAAAACCCTATTGCCAGTGCCTCAGGAGGAGAAAGCTTGAAGGATTATTTATCCAACTCAGTTGCAAATATAAAAAAGGAGTTGATGGATGTGATTACAGAGCAACTACAGACGCTGAAAGTGAATACCGCTAGCATATCCAACGTTGTAGGAGTAGGAAGAGATGTGATGCGATCAAATACTTGGTGTGGTAAGTGACATCAAGCAGGCCATTTAGCCACTGAATGTACACGAAAACCAACCATTCTTGGAGCTTTCTATTCCTACTATTTACGGAAGAACCATACAGAGGATATTTGCTCTCTAAAGGAGATGCATGATAGGAGAAGGAAGGACGAAGACGCAAGATTCAACTTGCTGGAATCCAAAATGACAACACAGGATATTGGACCCAAGCCTAGAGAGTTTGGTCCTAATTTTGGTCCAAGGAGGTATCCCTCTCAAAGTTATAGAGGAAGACAGTCTGGCGGTGATCAGAGATCAGAAGTGGAGTGTTACAAATGCAGAGAAAAGGGGCACATTTCACCAAATTGTCCAAATCCCAGAAGGTCAGTGGATTACAAGCCCTTATGCAGTCGATGCAAAGGAGAAGGCCACACTACAAAAGACTGTCCAAGCCCAGCCCCAGTGAAAAACAGTGCTACTGATAATCCGTCCAAGGCCCAAGAGCCTACCTCCAATTTAGTGGAATTGGAAGTTGCTGCCATCACGCGTGCAAAGAAGAAGGAACCACCTGTCCAGAAAGAAAATAATCCTCCTATCAGAACAATGAAGTTCAATCTTCCAATAGAAGAACAGAACAGAACAGAGTCTTATAGTGCCGTATAGAGCACTACAGTGCCACAGAGAGTCACAGAGACAGTTCCAGAGATAGGACCAGAGGTCCAGGAGATAGAAGAGGAGGAAGTGCCTCAAGTGGTAGAAGAAGTCCCCATGATGCCCCTGTTGAAAGAAAAAAGGAAAATGAAAATGGGTGTCGCCCCATTCCCTAGCCGGTTAGAGAAGCCAGTGGATCCTATTAAGGAATACGATCTAGTCAGAGATCTAGATACCTTTAAACCAAACCTCACATTCCGACAATTGTTGGTGTTGTCTCCCAGTTGCCGAAAAAGGTTCAAAAGTATACTAACAAGAAGACGTGGATTAAGGATTGCTCCCTCAATAGCAACAAAGTCCAACAAAGCTCCAAAGCCTATAAAAGAAGTGGATGTGGCTAACGCCTGAAGCTATATGGTGCTCAAAAAGGACATGGATCCACCTCCTTGGAATTATCCTCTGACTCCCCCAATGAGGCTACAGATGGAACATCAGCAAGAAGATGCTGTCAAACAGATCCTTCCCAAGAAAACAGTGGCACAGCCCCTGACAGCGGATACGGTAAGCCAACTCCCAAAAGATGCAAAGCCATTATCAATGGGTGAATACTTCCTGCCTGAACCGGGAACGATTTCCGAAATCACTTCTAACAGTGAGATAGAGGCTTGGATGTACTGCTCTGCCTGCTACATGGCCACAATAGAGCCAGAGACAGAGGCAGAATATGAAACAGAGAACCTGTTCTTCTCTTACAGAGCTCCTACAGAGACAGAGACAGAGACAAATACAGAGACAGAGTCTAAAGAGGACGGAGATGATATGGAAGAAGAAGGTTATGAAAGCGAGATGGAAGAGTCTATCCCACCCGAAGAGGATATATATGAAGAAGAAGTTCTAGAAGCATCAGAAGCAGACGAGCTCATGTTGTGGGACAGAATGGCGATGGTACCATTTGGTCTGGTAAATGGATTTTCTCATATGCAAAAACTTAATGAGAAATGGGTTAAGAAGAACAAGCTGTCTTTCAGCCGTGGCTCATGCCGCCCTTACCCACCTTTGCCGAGAAAAGATGATGATGATGCACCATGCCAAAAAGCACCAGTCTCACGATTCCAACAGGCATCAGAGGGTCCCTGTTATGTGATGTTCCTGGACGCGTCATTAGAAGACGAGTCTTCAAGCCAAGAGGTAATTAACATTCAAACCAAAACCGAGACAGCCCTGATCCCATTTCACCATTTCAAGGGGCAACCTAAGTCCTTACTGAAAGAAGACGTTGGGCCTAGTGGGACATCAGAAGAGGACACCACCCCCTTGAAGGAGTCGGATCTGTACCCAGAAGCAGTCCGTGGGGCCTTCATCCGTGAAGTAGAAGGTGAAAGGTAGTTAACCTTTGTGGATGCAGATGGCACTGAACGCCATTTGAAGGTGGGTAGCAGCCTACCAGAAGAGTTGTCAACCTTGTACAACTTGTTGAAAGAGAATTTGGACGTGTTTGCATGGTCCTTACAAAGACCTAAAGGGGATTGATCCAACAATACGTCAGCATCATATTGATTTGGAGCCTGATGCCAAGCCAATACGGCAACGACAGAGGCGAATGAACTCGAATTATTCCACATTGGTGAAAGCAGAGCTGCTGAAGCTTCTGGAAGCTGAGTTCATCTATCCAGTGGCAAATAGTGAATGGGTCTCACCCATTGTGGTTGTACCCAAGAAGAATGGCAAGCTTCGTATATGTGTGGATTTCCGCAAGTTGAATTCTAAGACTAAGAAGGATCACTTTCCTATCCCTTTCACAGACCAACTGTTGGACACAGTGGCAGGATATGAGCTTTATTCCCTTCTGGATGGATTCAGTGGATACAACCAAGTGCAGATAGGAGAAGAAGATCAGTCCAAAACAACCTTCACCACAAAATGGGGGACCTATGCTTACAGAGTGATGCCGTTTGGACTCTGCAATGCCCCTGCTACTTTCCAGCGAGTCATGATGGCCGCATTCCAAAATCATCTGCATGACTTTATTGAGGTATATTTGGATGACTTCTGTGTTTATAGTTTGATCCGTGAACACTGGGGACATTTGGAACAATGCTTTGACCGATGCCGGGAGTATGGGATCTCCCTCAACCCCGACAAATGCATCTTTGGGGTCTCTTTTGGAGTTCTGTTGGGCGACATTGTCTCTGCACAAGGGATATCAACAGACCCTGCAAAGATCGAAAAGATCGCAGCTCTGATAGCACCCACCAACCTCAAACAGTTGAGGGGATTCCTAGGCCATGTGGGTTACTACAGAAGGTTCATAGCTCATTTTGCAACAAAAGCAACCTCCTTGCACAAGCTTCTGAGGAAAGATGCAGAGTTTATTTGGACGGAAGAATGTGACAAAGCTGTCAGAAAAATTTCTGAAAATTCTACAAATTCTTTGGTACATTTTGCCAATATTTCCTCATTGAAAATGCTTTCCTTAATTGGCAAACGTATTAATTGGAGCCAAATCCCTAATTTAAAAAAAAATCAATGAAAAAATCATTTTTAATCCCACAAATGAGTTGAAAACAATGAATTAAATCCAATCACCTTCTTTACACTTGATGCTCATGATTGGTTTGCTGAAATTTCATGTCCACATCATTAAAAAAAAAAACAAACAAACACATCAAAACACACTTAAAAAAAAAAACAAAAAACAAACAATACAATCAAACCAAACTAAAAAAAAAAACAAAAACAACCCACAAAACCAAACAATCATAATCTTAAATCTCAATCAATCCACACCCCCAACATCTCTATTTTTTTTTCTTTGGTCACACGTTGCATATGTTTTATTATTTCTTTTTGGTCAATGTGTTAGTTGTTTTTCCGTTTTCCTGTACGACACGACGACTAGTCTTAGTCGGCCTTTTGTCAGTTTTGTGGATTATCGGTGGATTGCGTCTCTCCCTTTTCGAGGCCGTCGTCTCAGACTTCACAGACAGACCCACACATTGCCAGGTCTTTTCTTTTTTTCCCTCTCTCATGTAGCACCATAACACACATTTAAATTGTAATTAAAATCAATTGATCGTTGCACATACACAAAATTAACAGACTGCACTTCATAAAATTGTAATAAAACAAACCCGAATGTTAATTGTAAAAGGAACCCCGCTGTTGTAGAGCACCTTTGCACCATAATCCACTTAATTTTTGTAAATTAAAACCTATTTACTAATGCACACGCATGCGTTACAGACACCTTTAACTTATAATAAAATGAATCCCCCGAAGTCACGTATGCATGCACGTAAGTGCCACAGATCATGTAATTATAACAATGAACTGCATTAGTAGAGACCCAGTCAAGTAAAGTCATGTCAAGTCTGAGAGGGGCTAGGCTACGTTTCCGACTCACCATGCATTAACGGATTAACCATTAATAATGAACTATGCTTAATTGATTATTTAAACAAACTGAGTCGTTAGTTTCACCCATCCACTTCACCGCACTGTAGGACGCTGAACGTTTACGGAGCTTGGGTTCTCTTGGTCCAAGATGTCGGTTATATTTGTTCATGTCTATTTTACTAGTCCGAGTCTATGATTCTGTTTAGAGTCTGGTCAGTGTCTAGGCTACGGTATGTGTGACACTTTTGTTTTATTTTGTGTGCTTGATTATTACGGGGATTTGGGTGCTTGCATGTTGCATCGCATGAAGCTTTCGGTCGCATATGTGCGTAGGCTATGTCGAATTTTCAATAGGATGTGGTTTGCTTGGGGTGGTTTAGTCTTGTCCTAAATCTTTCTCCTGTCGATGGTCTCAGTGGTGGTTTTGTTTGTGGGTTTTGCAGGTTTTCTCTTTGATTCCTAGTTTGTGTGTGTAGTTTTTGCTATAGTCTGAATGGCATCATCTTCTTCTTCTTCCCCTCTGATTGTGGTACAGCATATTCCCCTCGCAGTCCATGATTATTCTCTCCTTCTAGAGGCGGATTGCATCCGACGTGCAGGCCTCCGACCATTTGTTGCCCTCACATTGCCGTCGGTAGATGAGAAGCTTTGTTACTCCTTCTTGGCTTCTTATAAAAACTAGTTTGACCTGGTTTATAACTGTACCTTCTGCTTATCTACAGCTAATATCCATGAAGTGCTGTGCTTGCCCCTTTCTGCTTCCTTTGTGCCCAGCGGTAACCAGTTACTTACTACTGAAGAGATAGTTATGCTCTTGAAGAAGGAAACTTCTACCCCCTTGCTTCTCAATCAACTTATTAACTGTTCAGGGGTCTCTATTGCTCCTATCTCTTCTCCAGTATGGAAGCAATTATGTCAGTTCCTCCAGGACTTATTTATGACGAGTAAGTCCTCTTCTAAGTATCTTTCCAAGGAACTATTCACAGCTTCTGTGAAGATCCTAGAGGGTGCTAGGTTCAATTGGGCAAGTTTCTTACTCTCCAAGATGGATCAACATTTCCAGCGTGTACGGAAGGGTCAGATCATTAATGTTTCCTATGGTGCTTTCTTACAGCGCATTATCACTTTTGCACCTCCTCCTGGTGGTGTGCCAGTGCCTGATTCTGTTCCTTTACCGCCATAGCCTCCACCATCAGTTCCTTCCCCTCCACCTATGCAACCAAATTCAGAAGATGAAGAGTCCCCTGTTATATTTTCTCGCAAGAAACGCCTTCGTACAAAGTGTCCTTCCAGCCCTCTTGTACTTGCTTCCCCTGTACCCGCACCTGTTCCTGCTGTGTCGCGTAGTGCCCTTCCTTCTTTCCTCTCCTGTCCTAATTTATTTTCAGCCCAAAAGGAAGGACAAATTGATCAACAGATGCCTTCATCCTTACATACTATATTATCTAGACCTATGCTTTCACAACTAGTTTCAAATGTCCAGTCCACTCTGGAGACCTCCCTTACCTCTTGTCTTTAGACAATGTATACCAGTATTTATACTTCCTTGCAAGACAAAGTGGATTCCTTGACTAGTCAGCTAACTAAGGCATTGGAGGACTTGTCTGCAAAAGGGCTACACTCGGTGATATTAATACTCAAATGACTGCTGCCACATCCTTAATGGATTTCCAGAAGGTAACTATCCAAGAGTTAGAATCTAAGGTTGCTAAGTTGGAAGATGAGAATGCATCCTTGCAGCTTGAGAAAAATTTTTCCCTTGAGGAAATGGTCACTTTGGCTAGTAAACTTGGTACTAGTGAAGGTGAGTTGCAGCACTTTCAGGCAACTGTAGAGTCTCAACAGAAAGTTATTGAAGAACTTAACCAAAAAGTGGTTGTTCTTTCTGTTCCTCCTCCAACTCCTATTGTCTCTTCAGTCATATCTTCCAAAGGAGAGCTTGATTAGTTGCACCATAAAGCTAAATTATGTGATGGGTTCTCCGCTAAAGTGGAACGCCTTCAGCAGAGGATGAACTGTGTGCAGGAATATTTTATCCGCTATACTGAATTGGTGTCACCTCCTCCATCCTTTTCAATCAAATATAATCAGCAGAGGTTTGCCTTGTACATCTCTTTAAGCAATATGGATTTGGAACCTCCAGAGGATGGGTGGTCAAATCTTTGGTCTGCGGGTCTCTTGAGAGCAGTTTTTGATAGATTTGTGGATGAGTTGGTTTCCCATGAGGTTCAATTATTATCTTTCATGTATCTTGTCGGACATCTGCAAATTCCTGATGAAGAGGACTTTAATGTTTATGTGGGGGATGTCATCTTATAGGCAGTCATGTATGTGCACTCAGTTGAGCTCCTACTATAGCAGATAGTTTGAAGTATTATCATGAGCAGATGTCTTGGTGTAAGGGACATGCTTGGCATCCACCTTTGGAGGCTGATGCTTTGGAACCTCGTCGTCTTCGGAGTGTTTTCCATAAATCTGATATCCAGCCATTACAATCTTAGTTGTTGAGTTTTATTGCTGATCATCTGTTATTTACTGATTCCTTTTTCCAAGACCTTAATTTCCGTTGTTCTATCTATCCTTTGGATCCTGGTGATCTCCTTTCTTATTCTCTTATGGCGTATCGTTTCCCTTTTTATATTTCTCTTCTTTCCTCAAGTCCTGATACCATTCTGCTTTTATCTTTTACCCCTTCTGGATTTTCTCATATCCCTGTTTTTACTACATGTCCTTTTATTCCTGATCCTACATCATCACCTACCCCTTCTGACCCTCCACCTTCTGTTCCTCCTATTTCTTCTATTTTCTCAGTGGATTCCCTTCGTACCTTTTTGTTGAATTCTCCATCTTTGCCATCTTCCTTATCCCTTCATTTGCCTTCCTTTTATGATTTATCTTATCCTCCTTTACAATGTTCTCCTCTTATTCCATTGCCCCCTTCATCTGATTATATCAATCTTCCTCCCCAGTCAGTGCTGGATACTCCAGGATATGATAGTGACATACTCCGTCAAAGACAATGGACGCTACATGATTGTGTGACAGGACCGGCCTTTCATTCCAGGGTCTTGGGATACATCTGCAGCATGTTCGAACTCTTACCTTCATTTTGCCAAAGTGCATGCTACTTCTGAGGACACCACTGTTCGCCTTGCAACTCATTTTTGTTGGTATCTTGCTTTCATGCATCAGCAGTCAAAGCTGAATACTCGAAAGAGTATCCCTCAGTTGCTCATCAATCCAAATGTAGACGTGACTGTTGCTCAGATGGATGTTCTGTACTACTTTGCATAGGCCTTCCATACCAGGTTCCTCATCTTACTGGAAAGGATCTGTTGCTTATAGTTCCTCCAGAATGTGCCTTAGCATTTTGTTGATGAGAGTAAAGCTTTGGAGCGTTTAAAGCTTAGTATGCAGTTTAAGAAGAAATACCTTCATCCTACTTAGCAATGGAGCTTTTTCCTCATTGTATCATTCCTCCTTTATTAATGGAAAATTTCTTTTTGCTCTCCAATTTTTGGGGATCGATGCCATTCAGACTATATTTGTATATGGGTATTTTTTGTATTGGGTAATGTTTTTTTCAATTGTGTGGAGCTGATGAAGATGAAGCTATGAAGATTGATGCAGTTGGTTATCACATGGTTGCAGTTGCAGATTTGGATGCAGAACTCTTATATCCTTTAATAGTTTGAGTTATTTTGGTTTTTATAATACTGGAATGGTTTTTTTTGGTGTTATTGGTTTTCCTTTCAAATGTGTTTCAGATCCAGGTTATGAAGCTGATATGTTGGGGTTGTAATCAAAGTGGGTGATTTATGCTGAATTGAAGATTCTTTTTAGCAGATCACAGAGCTTTTATTCTTCCATTTTCTTGGGTCGTGAGGATGCTTCCTTATTAAGTGTGGGGATATGTTGAGTGTGGAAATGATTGGTTTTTTGGGCTGATTTTTTGTTGTTTTTGTTGCTAAATGGTTGTTTTTGGTGTGGTTGATTGTTTGGTTTTGAAGATGTTTTGAAGTGTTTGGAAGTGGTTTGAGTATGTTTGAAAGGGTTTATGTTGGTTTTTGATGAAATATGTTGTTCTGAAGAGTTTTGTAATTCTCTCTATATGGTTCTGTAAGGTCTGATTTTCTTCTGTTTTGGTAGTTGAGATGGTTGAATGGATGTTTTGAGAGATGATTGAGAATGTTAAAAAAGGTTTATGAAAGATTGAATTGGTTTTGGTTTTTATGGTTTTTATGGGTTTTGTTGATCTTTTGTAAAGTTCTATAGCTTTTGTAGCTTCTGTAGCTCTGTAGTCCTGTTGCTCTGTTGTTCTGTGGTCTGTTTTGTTGTTTCTGTTGAGTGTTATGATGGATGTATGGATGTTTTGGGAAGTGTTTTTGTCTTAGGAAAAGGATGAATGGAAGCTCTATTCAAGCTAATTGAAGTGAAGAAGTAACTATTGAAGATTTACAGAAGATTCACAGAAGGTTACAGAAGACAGTGACAGAAGACAGATCTCACAGGACAGTATGAAGTCTCTGGTGACCTTTCATATCTAACATACCTTTTGGGAGGTGTATCCACGACCTAATGAGGATTATTAAGAGTGATTATTGAGTGATTGTAGTGAGGATATGATGTAGTATTGAGAGCATACGATTGTGAGAGAGATCATATGCAAGAGATAGTTGATTCTATGTGAAACATTGTATCTTTCTATGAGGGAGAAGACTATGAAGATATTGAAGATGAATACTATGTGATTTTTCTTTCCATAAAAATTCTCTTTGTTTATTAATGAAGAATATGAAGAACATGATCAAGTTTGTTAAAGATAAATCCGTGGCAGATATCTACTATGATGCTGTGTGAAGAATTGTTGTTTTCTTTGTTTTGATGAGATCAAAAGAATGAAATAAAAGCTTGTTGATGTTACAAGATAGATTTTCTTGCAAGAGAATTCTCTTTTCCTTGGTGTTCCTCTTGGGGCTCCAGGTGTTCTTCACCAAGGCAGAGAGATTGCACTTACTACTAAACAAGCTTCAACCCCCTGATCACCTAGCCAAGTGGTCAATCTCTTTGCAGGAGTTTGATTATGGGATTAGGAGCAAGCTGCCAAAGCTATGGGGTATCCTAGAGTGTCTTGTAGGTTATGGTGATCCTGTGGAAGAGTAGGCTGATATTAGTGACTACGAGAATCTATGAAAAATTGATTTAGCCTCTATTCCATCACGGTATGCATCTATTACACATTATCTATCAAGAGGAAACCAAGTGGAAACTCTTTCTAAATTTGAAAAGACGAAGATTAAGCATCAATCACTTCACTTTTCAATAATAGCAGGTGTCTTATATAGGAAAGGTTTAGATGATATTTATTGTCATTGTGTGGTGCCTGATGAGGTACCCTTTATTCTAGAGGAATGTTGTGATTCAACATCATGTGGAGGCCATTTTGCTGGACGTCACATTGCCCAAAAATCTTTACGTACTAGCTATTGGTGGTTGAATTTTTTCCAAGATGCTTTTGCATATGTTAAGTGTTGTGACGTTTGCCGGAGACTTGATGCTAGAAAAATTGTAAGCAGCCGCTTAATCCTATTCTTGTGACTTTGTCCTTTGAGAAGTGGGGCATTGATTTTGTTGGACATGTGCATCCTTTGTCTATTACACGAAAGCGGTACATTATTGTGGCGATGGACTACTTTCTAAAATGGTCTAAAGCTCAAGCTATGATGAAGGTAAATGCCAAGGAAACAACTAGTTTTATTATGAAACAAATTATCTACCATTTTGGTCCACCTAAAGAACTAGTGTCCGGATTGTGGGACACACTTTTTAAATAAGGTCAAAGAAGCCTTGACTGAAGCTCTGAAAATTAAACATAATACGCCAGTAACTAATCCCAAATTATTTCTAGGACTAAGGCTTTAATTAAGATTTACCCTCGATGCATAGGCTTCTTGTAAGAAGGACTCTACTTCCTTTGCTCAAGTTATAGTAGTATCTATATTTGCTAAAGGAACACTACTCAATTGCACTTGGATATTGAAGTCCAATCCATGCAAGAAATCTTATAGTTGGGCAGTAGGTGGAATAGGGGTAGAGGCTTGCAATTTGCAAAAGACCTCTTTCATCTTCTTGGCATATGCTCATGCATTTTCATGGGGCTCTTGACATGTCACATTTAGAACACATAGCCAATATTTTCCACCTCTCTCAAGGAAAAATTTCATTCTGACATATGATTTTTGATGCCGAGAAGTGCTTAAAAATAGCCAAACATTCTGAATTTCACGGGAAAAATAGACTTCGTCGAAGGCGGCGGTGGCAATCAGTACGATTTTAAGCGGCAATGCCCGGAAAAGGCTTAAAAGACCCACTTGACGACAATTTGTGAATTTTGAAAATTTTTTGGCATGTTAGATGAGACGCTGGGAGATGCCCGGCAGTGAGGACTTCAAGATGGATGCCTAGGATTTTTCAGACTTTGAAACAAACATCGAACGAGGAAATGGGAGTGCCCGGGAGGCCAAGTTCATAATCAAGTGTGAATGGGACTTGCCAAGAGCCAAAAGGCATGACCTTTGGGGGTTCCCTAAAGGGGGCCCCTAAAAAAAAATGAATTTGAGGGGGGGGAGGGGTTTCGCGAGCGTGAGCAGGAAGGCGCCATCTTCTTGCCAATGATTGAGATGAGATGTGGGGGCTGTAAGCAACCCCCCAACCGATTACATGCTTGTTCTACTCTTGATCTTCGCTCTCCATCACTCCACTCCACTCCTCGAATGGCTGCCCGGTTGTGAAGATCATATTTCAGTATTTCTCTCTCCTCCCTCTCTCTCTTGCAAGGGGCAATTCCTGCGTGTGAAGAAGAATGAAGCCCCGTTGATGAATGCTCGTCCGGTACCAGATTGCTTCCAAATTGAAGGTGGGCTACAGATGGCAGTGTGGAGGTGGGCTGAGCATCAAATGGGTCTTGGTTTGCAGACCCGCAACAAGTTTCAAAACCCAAAAGAATAAAAAATACACGATAATGACATTTTTACAAAGAAAATGGCTCTTTTTTCGCATTTGATGAGGTTAATAATGTTCGTATGGACTGAAAATTGATGGACATGTTGGTTAAAACTGGTTTTAGTCTTTCATAATAAAAAACTCAGAAAATATACACTTAAAGTGTGGAAAATAAATGGGAGAAACCTGAAAAGCATGGTTTTTAGAGTAAAAATGGAGTTTCTGGGCTTAAAATGGGAAAAGCATGAAACAAAACACCAATAAAATCTACATGGTTGTTTTTTAAGGACTCAAGAGCCACAGCTCTAAAATAATGCTAATTTTCTTCCATTTTTATTGATAATAAATAAGGAAAAATAGAGAAAATGCTCTTTAAAAGGGGAAAAAATAGGAAACGTAGGAGGAAAATTATGGATGTGTTTGTGAGTGTATAATAAGGATAAAGCATGAGGGTTTGCATCAGGTTATCTCCATTTATATGTTTTTGTGAGTATTTACTACTTATTTTATGCAAAACACACATGAAATCACCCTTTTATCTATCACTGCAAGTAAAACTCTAAATGGTTGGGAGAGAGGGGAGTTTGAGTGTTGAAATATGATATAAAATCTGATGTATTTGCTACATTATTCATATAGGATGATGATAAGTTAAATAAAGGAAAGTACAGTATGAGTGCAAGGTGCTCGATGTCTTCTCTCATCACAGCAATTATGTGTTAGTGTATGGAAACATGGAAATAATGGATTTGCACAATGCATGAGGCTATTTTTCAATTGTTTGAGTACTTAATCATATACACATTTGCATCAAGCATCATTAAATGGTATCAATTACAAGATCCTGGATGTATAGCACTTGGTTTCTTTAGGACTTGACCCACGTAGAGAAAGTGAGCAACCGGGCTGTAGGTCTAGACGGTAGGTCAAAAGGGGATGGATAAGTGAGGATAAGTGCATTCCTGGAATGTTAAATATATTCGCACTAAGAGGGGAGCTTGTTTTGAATGTGTCTATGTGTGGAAGCATCGCATCGAGGGGCCAATCCCCAAGATGTAGGAGAGTTGCAGTAGGGCCACGACAATTAGCTGGTGAGGTGCCCTTGTGTGTATAATACGTGGCACTTATTGTCGATGTATGTATAATCTCCCTCTAAAGAGACGGGAAAGGGAATATCCATTGGATTACAGACTATAAACGCGCAGTGATTAGTGTTTAGGATAGTGTATCCCTTGATAGACGCTCCTGGGCCGCGAGGCCGTGAGGTGGGGTTGTCTGTTGAGGGCATGAGGTCTGGCTAGTGCCTTAGATAGTGCCCGCCCATTTTAGGTCCCATCAGTGGTGCATTTTCTGGGAGTCGCCAACAAGTGGTGGTTCTCAAATCTAGGGTTTCTAGGGACCAAATAGTTGGTTTATATCCCCTGACAAGGACCGTCAAGCCGAAATACAAAAAGTAGAATGTGCTTAGAGGCCTAGACGGTGGTTGGAGATTGTAAGTCATTTTTCTCGTCAAAGGAGCAGCCCGTTGTGCATAAGAGGTTGTGGTTCTAATAACATAAGTGTTACGAGTAGCTCTTCGAGTGCAAGTGGAAGTCCTAGTACTTCTCTACTTCTAATTAATCAGCCCACAATAAGTGGGGGTGTAGTTTTACCTACACAAACTCTTGTTGTCAATCTAGTTGTAGCCATGGCACAACCTATCTTGATTCCAGCAGAGGGACACCGGATTTTCCAGCATTAGGAGCATCGTTGCCCATTTTCCATGAGTTAGCAGAAGAAGATGGAGAACTCCACATTAAGGAGTTTCAAACACTCATGTTTAATTATCGAATCCAAGACGAAGGACACCTAATGATGTTCTTTAACATGATGTTAAAAGGAAGAGCAACAGTGTGGTACCACAGTCTCGAAGCCGGAACCATAACTAGCAGTGCCCAATTCTTTACGGCTTTTCGTAGAGAGTTTGCCCCTAAGAAGGTGGATAATATTGGCTGCGTGTCTTGAATGTAACACGCCAAGAGCCAAATGAGAATGTCCAAGCTTATGCCAAGAAATTAAAGCAAGTTCTTCGTAAACTAAATACTTATATCCCCATTCCATCGGTTTCCCAGTTACAATATTTCCTACATGGATTGGATTTTAACATGTAGATGTAGCTGAGTAGTGTTGCTTTGGCCGACATTGACATTACTATTACCCAAGCAGAAGAAGTAGAGTCGCACTTGCAAGCGGCTTATGCAGCAAGGATAAATTGAAATGGTAATAACTTGGCCTTGACCAATGGGAGTTAAGGGGATCCCATGTCAAACGCGAATGGGAGAGGAGGGATCATGCCGAATTTACCTATGTTACTAGCTCCTCTTAGCATGACTATGCCCATGGCTAGTCAGGCAGCCTCACTAAATAGTGGGGGCCAAACAATGAATCCTAATGTTGTCCTAGTAGGTCAATGGCCAATCCCTAATCAAGTGGTTAGGCCCATGGGACGACAAACTGACGATCGCGGCTACGAGTCGCGTGCCTCTAATGTCCTTGGTGAAGTAAAGGACATGATGAAGCACTACACCAATATGATCTCTGAATAGTATTGACAAAAAGCTATGGATGCCAATTTCCTTAAGAACAACAGAATTTGATAGGGAGTCGATGCCCTGAAGAGGGTGGCCCCTCAAGATTCAGCTATAAGTGGTGTGGTGGCCAACATTTCCCTAGGAATTGCCCGAATGTCAAATGTGATATTTGTGAAAAGTCTGGCTATTTAGCTGCTACTTGTTGGAGTAAAATCAGTTCTCTCCAACCAGGAAGTAAACAACTTGGTCTAGTTAATCATCGTGCACAAGGGAATAATCTCCAACAAGATAAGGGACCAAGACAAATACTGCAACAAGGAAAGGCTGTTGTAGAGGAGTTGCCTCATGGCAGTGGAGTTAGCCTTATTGAGGCTGTACGTGTCAATGATGCTGAAACTTCTAATCTACGAGCTGTAACAAGAGGGAAAAAGTTTAAAGAAGGCGATAAAGGAATTGTAAAACCTGTTGAGGGAAACCCTAAGTAGAATGCTAGGGAAAAGCGAGTCCTGAATCTGAATATGGAAGGTGGACCTCTAAGGCCTGTTGACGGTAAAGTGGATCTTGAGAAGGATAGAGAGGTGCCAAGGAAGAAGACAAAAGTAAAAAAAGAGGCACTAAAGCTGATAGTACAACGACCAAAGGAAAGAATGGTTTGGCAGGAGAAGAGAACTTTGGCTAACTACCATGACTTTGACCTAACAAGCTCTCTTTGCAAAGTCAAACCAGATGTAAATTCCTGCAATTGATTAAACTTTCTCTAGGAGTACGCAAGGAATTCAAAAAAATCTTGCGTATCGAGTATATAGTAGAATCTTTGGGCATAGCTAGAGTAGGAGAAGATTGGTTTGATCATGTTGAAAAGCATTGCCCTAGGGTTCCAGCATATGTGGATGGAATATTAGTGGAGCATGCTATTGTGGACACTGGATCCTCTGTCAATATCATAAGTTTAGACTTGATGGAGCGGCGAGGTCTCAAAATTCAAAAAGATCTCTCCATGCTTCTTAGGATGGCGGCTAAGACAAACGGAAGGTTGCATCACTAAAGTCCACACTACCGTTGCAAGTGTGGAATGCTATCTGGACTTTAGGGTGATAAGGTTTGTAGGACATCCTAGTTATCGAGTTTTGCTAGGAAGGCCCTGGATTTTACGAACAGATTGTCAAGTCGATATACCCGCTGGTCGAATGATTCTAGGTCGAGGTGCCCATCATATAATAGTGGATGCTTACCCTGAGTCTCCTCAAAGTGAGAGATCTCCTTTATCCTCCACTGAACTAGAAACAGTAGATGATCCATCTAATAGTGAGATATCATCGAGTGATGGATCTAAGGAAGGGTCCACTACAGAGGATATTTATCAAGATAACCTTGAATGAGCCGATAGAGCCTCATGATCGAATAAGAGACGCGGATGTTATTGAGCTGGACCTTGGTACGCCTAATGACTCGCGGCCAATTGAATTGGGTTCTATGCTCAGTTTGGAAGAGAGAAAAGACTATGTGTCCCTGATTCAGGAGTTCCGCGACATCTTTGCTTGGAGCTATGATGAACTTAGGGGCATTCCTCCCAGTCTAGCTATGCATACTATTCTTGTAAAGGAAGGTACCCACCCTGTACGTCAGAAAGTAAGGCGTATGCCTTTTGAATTAAGGGACGGGTTGTTTGAGAAACTACAAAAGTTGCGAAAAGCAGGTTTGATCTTCCCTATTCAGCATACTGAATGGTGCTTACCAGTTGTGATCAGGAAGAAGAAGAATAATCAGATCCGGCTTTACGTAGATTTTAGAGATTTGAACAAGCAAACTGTTAAAGATTACTACTCGTTGTCGTTTATTGACCAAATTTTGGATCAACTAGTGGGTAGGGAAATCTATTCGTTTATGGACTACTTTGCAGGGTATAACCAAATGGCGATTGTTGAGCAAGACAAGCTAAAAACAACATTTATTACTGTCTTCGGTACCTTTGCGTACCATGTGATGACATTTGGGTTATGTAACAAGACCTTTGGTGACATTTCCCCTAAGGAGTTGAAAGTATTCATTGATGGGGGCAGCCATCGTAAGGGATAGACAATTAATTATCTTACGGAAGTGTTTTGAGCATTGCAGACAATTTTGCATAGCTCTCAACCCACGAAAGTATGTCTTCGGAGTCCCTTATGGGCTCTTGTTAGGCCATGCGGTCAGTTCCATAGGGATTGCGACTGATCTTGAAAAGATCAACGTCATAGTCACCATGAGTCCACCGCGTACTCCAAAGGAAGTGCATAGCTTTCTGTCATCGGTAGGGTATTATCGGAGGTTTATCAATGCCTTAATAGAAAGAAGGTTGCCATTGATGAACCTATTATCCTTTAATTGTCAGTTTTCATGGAGTGATGCTTGTCAAGATTGTGGGAGAGAAGGAAGGAGTCTCACTTGTAGCTTTCTTGCTTGCACAATGGGGGAATACACACAGAGGTGGAGGCTGAAAACAGTTTTCCTCTTCTTAGTTGTGTAAGCCAAAAGAACTCTCATACAAAGAAATAGAAGAACCCTATATATGGGTCTCAAACCAAACTCAACTAACTAAGGTGGCATACTAACTGAGCCACGAACTAGAGTAGATAAGGATAGCTGTCATGTAGCTATTATTCATGGGCGGTGTACCAACCGCATCTACAACTGACAAGTCGGTGACATAAATGCACAACGGTCACCCTGGCATATCACGAGTGGAGCTCAATATCTCAACACTCCCCCTCGAGCTCAATCCCAATTCCTGCACACCAAGCAGGTCTCTGAACTTGCGCAGCTTCTCTGCGCCTAATGCCTTCGTAAATATGTCAGCTACCTGATCCTCTGTGCTGACATAAACTAGATCAATAAGGCCTAGTAAAACCCTCTCCCGCACATAGTGATAATGCACCTCAATGTGCTTTGTTCTAGCATGATAGACTGGGTTATTTGCCAAGTGTATACTGCTCATGTTGTCACAATAAATGACAACTGGCCCATCTGTAGACTGATGCATATTATAAAGTAGCTTATGCAACCAAGCTACCTCACATGTAGCCATTGCTGCACCCTTGTACTCGGCCTCTGTGCTCGACAAGGCAACTGTAGGCTGTTTCTTGCTGCTCCAAGTGACTGCAGCACTCCCAAAAGAGAACACATATCCACTGGTAGATCGTCTATCAGAAATACTACCAGCCCAATCAGCATCAGTGTATCCATGCAGCTGTATCTGAACCCTAGTCTCATAAAGTAGTCCATACTGCAATGTGGACTTCACATACCTGAGTATGCGTCTAGCCGCATCCAAATGCGATTTCCTTGGAGCCTGCATAAACTGACTTACCAATCCAACAGCATAGCTCAAATTTGGCCTGGTAATAGTCATATAAATCAAACTTCCTACTATGCGTCTGTACATGGTAGGGTCTTCCAGAAGCTCACCTGCATCTGCGCTCAGCTTCACATTTTGCTCCAAAGGAACTGAAATAGGCTTACAGCCTATCATCCCATATTTGGACAGCATGTCCAATCCATACTGCCTCTGCAAGAGCTGTATCCCACTTGGTGATCTAATCACCTCAATGCCCAAGAAATAACGCAGCTCTCCCAAATCCTTCATCTCAAACTTCTGCTTCAATAGCATTTTCACATGAAGGATATCTTCATCACTATCACCTGTCATAATCAAATCATCAACATAAATGACAAGTAGCATAATACCTTTCTCTGTTTTTCTCACATAAAGTGAGAAATCTGCCTTGGAAATCTGAAAGCCAATAGTGACAAGATACTATCCTATCTTGTCAGACCATGCTCTAGGTGCTTGCTTCAAGCCATACAAGGCTTTCTTCAACCTGCAAACAAACTCAGGATGAACAGCATGCACATAACCTGGTGGGTGCTCCATATAGACCTCTTCTTGCAAATCACAATGCAAGAAGGCATTCTTTACATCCATCTGATGTAAAGACCATCCATTTGATGCAGCCATAGCAATGACTGCTCTTACGGTTGCCATCCTTGCAACCAGACTGAATGTTTCTTCATAGTCAATGCCATATGTTTGTGCATACCCCTTGACTACTAATCTTGCCTTGTATCTGTTCACAGAACCATCTGCATTGTGCTTCACCTTATAAACCCACTTACAGCCAATTGCATTTTTACCTTTAGGCAAAGGTACCAATTCCCATGTAGCATTTACTTCCAAGGCATCCATTTCTTCATCCATGGCTTTCTCCCATTTTTCTTTTCCCATGGCTTCCTCAAAAGAAGTGGGTTCTGGTTCCTGTATCACTTTAACCATATATGCATAGTGAATGGCTGTAAATCCATCATATTTCAGCCTATCCACAGGATACCTAGCTCTGGTAGACCTGCGCAAAGTAGGTTCACTCCCAAGTGCTCTCAAAACATCCCTGGTCTTCCTTACTCCAAGTGTAACAATAGAAGGAATACCCAACTCATCATCAATGCTCTGTTCTGAGCCACTGGATTCACCATCCACATAAGAGTGACCTGCATTCACATCAAACATGGGTTGATCAACCTTCTCTTTTCCTTTTCGTGATACCTGCATACCACTATCTGCATTGCTTTGAGAAGATTCTCCTGATCTCAATCTGCCTGTCCATGGCGAAGAATGTGACCCACTGCTAGAGGACGCTCCAGGTCCACTAATATTTTGTGACTGCTGCTGTGAATTCTATGCAGCATTACCATTTTGTGCATCTACATCATCAATCACATTTACTGGTTTATACCAGCTACTCATCTCATAAAAAACAACATCTCTGCTCACTGTAAACTTACGAGTAGAAGGGTTATAGCATCTATACCCTTTTTGCTGTAGAGAGTAACCAATAAAGATGCACTTCTCAGCTTTTGGATCCAACTTGGATCTCAACTCATCTGGCACATGTACATAGGCAATGCAACCAAAAATTTTCAAATGAGAAATATCCGGTTTCCTACCAGTATACCTCTCCTCTGGAGTCATTCCATGTATTGCTGTAGTGGGAGTCCTGTTCATTATGTAGACTGCTGTAGCAACTGCTTCAGCCCAATAAAAATCTAGCAAGTCTTTTTCATTGAGCATGGCACGAGATACCTCTCCAATATGTCTGTTTTTCCTTTCTGCAATTCCATTTTGTTGTGGGCTATGACTGCATGAATATTGCTGCTTTATGCCATGCTCCTACATGAACCTTGCAAACTCATTTGAGAGGTATTCTCCCCCTCCATCTGACCTTAGGCATTTTATCTGCATGCCTGTTTCTTTTTCAACCATAGCTTTAAGAGTTTTGAAGTGCCCAAAAACTTCACTTTTCTTTTTCATAAAATACACCCAAACTTTTTTGCTATAGTCATCAATAAAAGTGACAAAATAATGATAGCCTCCAAGAGATGCAGCTTTAGTAGTCCACACATCAGAGTGGATTAATTCCAATGGCTTCTCACTCTCTTGAACATGTCTAGGAAATGGTTTCCTTGCCTGTTTTCCAAACTGACAAGCTTCACATACCTTATGCATTTCTGCAACCTTGAATTTGGGCAATCCTGCAACAATATTTTGGGCCTGCATTGATTTAAGTCGCTGTACATTAACATGACCAATGGTTTATGCCAGATATCAATATCTGCAACTACACCGGTCCCATGTGCAAACATTGCTGCACTCAATTCAGGCATGTCTGCATCCAACGTAAACATTCTGCCCTTCTTATTTCCTTTTGCTATCAAACGACCTTTATTTTTCATATCCTCAACAAAGCATCCATGAGGATTAAATCTGACCTGCAAGCCCTGCTCAACCATTTGACCAACAGAAACTAGATTCTTGGTGATATTCGGGACATGAAATACATCGGATAGGTATTTCTTTTTCCCATCCTGCATAGACAAATGAATTTTTCCAATCTGCACAATAGGATGTGCAGTATCATCATCAGTCTCCACAAATCCTGGTTTTTCCATTTTTCTTGCATCCTCCATCCATTCTGCATGACCTGTCATGTGGTTTGATGCACCTGAGTCAACATACCATACATCATTGCTTTCTTCTGCCCTTGTCACAGAATTGTTCATGTGCTACACCATAAACAAATACTCATTTCTGTCATCACCCTGTCTACTAGAAGATGCATAATTCCCTTGTTGCAGTTTTCCATTCATGATGTCATTCTGCTTTTTATAGCAGTCTTTAGTCATATGACCCATTTTACCATAGTAATAGCATTCAACATTACTGTTTGCATTTTGGCCTCTTTGCCATCCACCACGACCTCTTTGGCTCCCCCTGCCTCTAGAGTTACTACGTCCTCCTCCATAGGATTGGTTTTCTTGAGTTTGCTGCATATTTTGATTTCTACCACGGCCTCCAAATCGGCCTCCTCTACCTCTGCCTCTACCTCTTCCAGTATTTGAGTAGAAGACAGCTTCTTTCGAAGTTCCTCCTGAAGAAGATGCACCACCATTTCTCTGCTCCTCAGAAATTAGAAGAGCAATCAACTCCTCAAAATCAGGAAATCTTTCACGGACGGAAATGGATGTTCGGAACTGTGCATAATCCTTTCCTAGACCATTCAAGGTCACTGAGACTAAATCATCATCTTCCACTGGCGACCCAATGGAAGCAAGTGCATCTGCAATCTTCTTCACCTTCATGTGGTAGTCATTGATGCTCATAACTTTCTCTTTGCACATTGTGCAACTCTTGCTTGAGCTGCATTTTCCTGGCTTGAGTATTTGTGCTATACATTTTTGACAAAGTATCCCATGCCTCCTTTGGCGTACTTGCATCCTGAATATGCACAATCATAGAGTCTGAAATACTGATAGACAGCCAATACATAACTTTCCTGGCTCTCTCATGCCATGCTTTAAATGCCTACATTTGCAGTTGATTGGGAACATCAGGAAGAACTGGTTCTTCTTCATTTCCTGCAACAAATTCCCAATATCCTTTTCCCATAAGGAAATTCGTCATTCTAGACTTCCATGCTTAGAAGTTGTTCTTGTCAAGCTTTTCAGTGACAATCTGTGAGAGAGAATCAGACACCATTATAGAACACTGCAAAAAGTTCTATCACTGCAAAGAACACAGCTTCAGCCTCACAAGGGCTAATCTGCAAAACTGGCGAGAGTGGTATTTGACCACACAGTCACTTCCTAGTGACGATTTTGCATAAACAGGAACCAAGGATGATTCTGTAACTCCCAATGTCTCTACACACAAGCATACGATGCAATTTCTACAGTAACTTTTCACAGACCTGTAGAACAGTGGTCGCACAGCATAAAACTGGGCCTTTTCCTGAGTGTGTGCAGAAAACTTCCGCCTCCAAAACAGGCCCCGAAATGGCCTCAAATAAAAAAAACAGGGTCGCCAAGGGCTAACACCCTTCGCCCACAGCATATACTGCCCTCTTGCTTCACCACGAAGGGTGTCTCAACCTGAGACAATGCACTCTTGCAATTTCCGGTTGTGCTACCTGTAGAGATCTGCTCCCAAAACAGAAAATGAAAGCAACACTGCTCCTCTTACCAGAACACCGCGAGCTTGGCTTGCTTTCTTGAGCTCCTTACCACGAACAAGTCTCTAATACCATGTCAAGATTGTGGGAGAGAAGGAAGGAGTCTCACTTGTAGCTTTCTTGCTTGCACAATGGGGGAATACACACAGAGGTGGAGGCTGAAAACAGTTTTCCTCTTCTTAGTTGTGTAAGCCAAAAGAACTCTCGTACAAAGAAATAGAAAAACCCTATATATGGGTCAAACCAAACTCAACTAACTAAGGTGGCATACTAACTGAGCCACGAACTAGAGTAGATAAGGATAGCTGTCATACAGCTATTATTCATGGGCGGTGTACCAACCGCATCTACAACTGACAAGTCGGTGACATAAATGCACAACGGTCACCCTGGCATATCACGAGTGGAGCTCGATATCTCAACAATGCTTGCAAACTATCTTTTGACGATGTAAAGTAGGAGCTTGCCAAAGCACATGTTTTAAAAGCACCTAAAAGGGGTGAAAGGTTCTATTATATTTTCAATAGCAACTATGTATAGTATCAGTTGTGTTTGGGCCAAATTTGGGAGGAAAAGTGGTACCATCCAATAGCTTTTGCTAGTCGGAAGTTGGGCATATCTGAAATTAACTACACCTATATGGAGAAGTTATGCCTTGCGATGGTATTTGCGACCAAGAAGTTCAAGCACTACATTCTTTGTGAGAGGGTGGTTTTTTATACGAAGGTGGAAGGACTTCTATTGTTGTTGAATAAGTTACAGCCGCCTGATCGTTTAGCAAAGTGGTTAATCACTTTGCAAGAGTTTGATTACGAGATTAAGAGCAAGCCGCCGAAGCTTCATGGCATTGTCGAGTGTCTTGTGGATTTCGGAGAGCCAAAAGAGATCGTGGCTGAAGAAAGTTCCATGGAAACATTGTTTAAGATTGATATAACGTTATTCCCTCTTGGTATGCTGCTATAACGCACTATCTTTCTACGGGAGGACTGGAGCTACTCTATCAAAACCTGAGAAGAGGAAGATTAAACAACATGCATTGAAATTTTCCTTGATCGCAGGGACATTATATCAGCAAGGTATTGATGATATCTACCGCCAATGTGTGATGCCTGAGAAGGTTCCCTTGATTTTGGAAGAGTGCCATGATTTCGCTTATGGAGGGCATTTTGATGGGCAGTTGATGGCACAAAAGGCTTTATGAGCTAGTTATTGGTGGCCGTCCATCTTTCAGGATTCATTTGACTATGTTAAGAGATGTGATACATGTCAAAGACATGACAGTCAAGAGAATAGGAAGTGTCCACTTACGTCTATTATGGCAATCCTTCCATTTGAGAAGTGGGGAATTGATTTTGTGGGACCTATTACCCCATTGTCTACTACTCAGAAAATATACATTATAGTAGCAACTGATTACTTTACAAAGTGGCCAAAAGCATGGGCGACGAGGTAGGGTAATGCAAAAGAGACTGTTAGTTTTTTACTTGAGCAGATCATCTGCCGTTTTGGTCCCCCAAAGGAAATATTATCGGACCGTGGAACTCACTTTTTGAATAAGGTAATTAGAAGCCTGACTGAAGCATGGAGCATTAAGCATAACAAGATGACGCCCTATAATCCGCAAGCCAATGGACAGGTTGAAAGTACCAATAAGCAGCTTGTGGGTATCCTATTCAAGATAGTTTCTAAAAAGAAACGGGATTGGGATACAAAATTATATGTGGCGGTTTGGGTGTATAATACGACATTTAAACAAGCCATTGGCCACACCCTATTCAAATTAGTTTACGGGGAGGAATGTGTCTTGCCCTTAGAAATTGAGTTATCAACCATAAGATTCACAATCAATCATTCTTTGGGTGATGAAGATGCCTTATTTGAGCGTTTTACGACTATAGCCCACTTGGATGAGCTCAAATTGTAGAGTTTGTTGCACCAGGAGGTAGCTAAACGTCGGATGAAGTGATTACATGATCTAAAGGCGAAGAATTATACCTTTAAAAAAGGGCAATTAGTTCTATATTACGATGCATGCAGGGAGCTATTTCCAAGAAAGCTGGAATCTAGATGGGATGGCCCTTACAAGATAGTTTGGATAGGTAAAAATAAGTCCATGGTTTTATTAGCTGATCTACAAGGGGTGGAATTTAAGAATAAGGTTAATCTTAATAATATTAAACCTTATTATTTCTAAATATGCTAATGGACTAAATGCATTACAGGTCCATGCTAGGGCTGATTTGAGACCTATAGGAGTGTTTAAATTGGTTGATGGGGAGGTTAATTCCTTATTTGGAGCACCCATATCTAGAGCAAAGATATCATCAGGGGAGGCTTATCTAGTGGAGCAAGGGATACAAAGTGGTTGAGCAAGAAGACAATACCTTTGTGTGGGAGATTAAAGTTTTCTGCCATCACTGTTTACAAATCTTGACGAGCATCCCTGTTGAGTTTAATGCAAAAGGTGGGATGGAGCCATCAGTTCATCCTCTAAATATGTTGAATTTTGATTATCATTAGAAAAGGGAGTGTTGGAGTAGTCACCCGAGATCCCTGACATAGGGTTATAATGAAATTAGCTGCTTATCTCGGGGTGGGATTCACTAACAACATGGCGGAGTATAAAGCCCTGATTATGGGATAGAATATTGCCAAGAAAGGTGGCATTCGGCGGTTGTTAGTAAAAGGGGATTCCCAGTTGATCTTAAATCAACTTAATGGGACATATATAGTTTGGAATCCTCTCCTTTGTATGTATCATCAAACTGCTATAACCCTACTTGATGAATTTGAGAGCATATCTCTTCAACTCATTCCACATTATTGGATTCATTTTGCGGATTCATTAGCCAATTTTTCTTATGAGGAGGACCTCTTTTTCAATTGTGGTCCTAGTCCGGATGTTGTTATTGATAATGAGACGGGACTTGGTCGCTTGTGGGGAATGTTATCACACCACACGTTATATGGCAGGCGATAGTTGATATGGGTAATGAGGAGAGTAGCCGAGACCCATCTACCACTATTATCTTGGATCCATAGGTTGATTCGATGACATGTTATGCGTACGCCTCTTGCTGTATATGTGCAAGAGTATATGCAGGAGGTATGGTTCATAACTTGATGCATTTAGTTTAGGGCTGAGCACCCTGTCTTTCCCCTTGGAGTGGAACATGTGTTTGTATATCTGCCTTCTTCCAAGGAGGGATCTATATGAGTAGGTTTGCTTGATTTTTTTAGGCCAAGAGGGCAAGTTGTTTTCAGGTTTTAATGATCTATTTCCTTAGGCCAAGAGGGCCAGCTAGTTTGTAGTGCAATGTGCTATTTCTTTAGGCCAAGAGGGCCATTCGTCTATTTGGTGCAGGTATAGTTAATGGTTTTTTGTTGTAGTGATTGCATCATACAGGTTAACGAAGTCGCTGGAGGGAGCCTTTGCTGTGAAGAAGCTTCTTGTGGCCATTCCAGGTGGTTTCATCCCCTTTCCAAGTCTTTTCCCTTAAAGCAATTAATGATATATGTACATGTAAGGGTTACTTTCTTTTGTTTGTTAAGGACCGGCAATCGAGGCATGAAGTCCAAGGTTTAGGCTTTGTATGTCTAGGGGAGGTCTGAGTAGTTATTGCCTCTTGCAAGGCATTGTCAGGCATTGCAAGACATGTTTTAGGTGGGAGTTCTAGTGACCATGTTCTGCTGACCTGCTAGGTGGCCATTCTAGGAGTTCCTGTTACTTGTGAGGCAGTTAGAGAAGCCTACTAAAATAATGATGGAAAGAGACAAAACCCTAAATATCTGAAAGACAATATATGAGTATATGGAGGGGTGTAAAAAGGGGTGCTAACCTCTCTAAAAATAGAAATGGAAAGAAAGAAAAGTCTTTGAGCAATTGTTCATCGCCTTAAGAAGGCCTGATAGGTTCTTGGGGACGAGACAAGACCCGGGGCCGATGCCTTGTCTTCCTAGGGGTGGCTTCTAGCTGAAAAACAAAGAATATAAGAAGATTGGAGCGAAAATAAAAGAGAGCATTAGAAAACGATTGTCGCCTCGCACGGGCTTGGTAGGCTCTTGGGTACCGAGACAGGACCTAAGGCCGATGGCCTGCTCTCCTTGGGTCACTATGCTCAGCTCCCTCCTTTTTACATGCTCGAGTATGGCAAATAAGAGGCTAAAGACCCAATGTGCTAAAAGATAATATTTGTTGATTAGGCTAAAGGAGTCCTCACCTAGTAGGAGCTCCTAGTTGAGTTGTCCTTAGTTAGGTAGGTAGTTCAAACCACCACTTAGGATGACCTCTTTGATGGTTCTTTTTAGCTTGACTGTATTGGAGTAGTTGGTTAGTGACTAGCTTTCGACTTTCTGTCAGATTATGCTAGACCTACTCCTCATGGATTTCATGCCTTGATTTTGACAAGGGGTAGGGTGAGAGCTCTGAGTTGTTTTTGTTGTGTATTTTTTGTATAAGCTTGATACTCTTTGTGTTTGTGTTTGTGTACAGATTTGTTTGTGGGATTTGACGGGATGAGTCGCCCTATCCCTTGGTCGCCAATGATAGATGATTTTTGATGTCGAGAAGTGCTTAAAAATAGCCAAAATTTCCAAATTTTAGGGAAAAAATAGATTTCATCGAAGACGGCGGTGGAAATCAGTACGATTTTAAGCGGCAATGCTCAGAAAAGGCTTAAAAGACCCACTTGAAGACAATTGGTGAATTTTGACAAATTTTTGGCATGTCAGATGAGACCTTGGGAGATGCCTGGCAGTGGAGGACTTTAAGATAGATGCCCAGGATTTTTCAGACTTCGAAATGGACATCGGACGAGGAAATGGGAGCGCCCAGGAGGCCAAGTTCATAGTCAAGTGTGAATGGGACTTGCCAAGAGCCAAAAGGCATGACCTTTGGGGGCTCCCTAAATGGGCCCCTAAAAAAAAACGAATTTGAGGGGGGGGGGGGGGGGGTTTCGCAAGCGTGAGCAGGAAGGCATCATCTTCTTGCCAATGATTGAGATGAGATGTAGGGGCTGTAACCAATCCCCCAACCAATTACATGCCTGTTCTACTCTTGATCTTCTCTCTCCATTGCTCAGTCTGCTCCTCGAATGGCTGCCTGGTTGTGGAGATCATATTTCAGTCTTTCTCTCTCCTCCCTCTCTCTCCTGCAAGGGGAAGTTCCTACGTGTGAAGAAGAATGAAGCCCATGAATGCTCGTTCTCGGCGTGGTACTGGATTGCTTCCAAATTGAAGGTGGATTGAAGATGGCAGTGTGGAGGCAGGCTGAGCATCAAACGGGGCCTGGTTTGCAGACCCGCAACAAGTTTCAAAATCCGAAATAATAAAAAATACATGGTAATTACATTTTTACAAAGAAAATGGCTCTTTTTTTACATTTGATGAGGTTAATAATGTTCATATGGATTGAAAATTGATGGAAATGTTATTTGCTATTGGTTTTAGTCTTTCATAATAAAAAAATTAGAAAATATACACTGAAAGTGTGGGAAATAAATGGAAAAAACCCAAAAAGTATGGTTTTTAGAGTAAAAATGGAGTTTTTGGGCTTAAAATGGGAAAAGCATGAAACAAAACACCAATAAAATCTACATGGTTACTGTTTAAGGACTCAAGAGCCACAACTCTGAAATAATGCTAGTTTTCTTCCATTTTTATTGATAATAAATAAGGAAAAATAGGGAAAAATGCTCTTTAAAAGGAGGAAAAATAGAAAACGGACGAGGAAAAATATGGAAAATTATGGATGTGTCTGTGAGTGTATAATGAGGATAAAGCATGAGGGTTTGCCTCAAGTTATCCCCATTTATATGTTTTTGTGAGTATTTACTACTTATTTTGTGCGAAACACACATGAAATCACCCTTTTACCTATCACCGCAAGTAAAACTCTAAATGGTAGGGAGAGAAGGGAGTTTGAGCATTGAAATATGATATAAAATTTGATTTATTTTCTGCATTATTCATATAGGATGACAATAAGTTAAATAAAGGGAAGTACAGCATGAGTGTAAGGCTCGGTGTCTTCTCTCATTGTAGCAATTATGCGTTAGTGTATGGAAACATGGAAATAATGGATTTGCACAATGCACGATACAATTTTTCAAATTTTTGAGCACTTAATCATATACACATTTGCATCAAGCATCGTTAAATTTATCAATTACAAGCTTTTGGATGCATAGCACTTGGTTTCTTTAGGAGTTAACCCACGTAGAGAGAGTGAGAAACCCGGCTGTAGGTCTAGACGATGGGTCAAAAGGGGATGGATAAGTGAGGATAGGTGCATTCTTGGAACGTTAAATATATTGGCATTAAGAGGGGATCTTGTTTCGAATGTGTCTATGTATGGAAGCAGCGCATCGAGGGGCCAATCCCCAAGATATAGGAGAGTTACAATAGGGCCATGGAAATCAGCTAGTGGGGTGCCCTTGTGTGTGTAATACGTTGCATTTATTGCCGATGTATGTATAATCTCCCTCTGAGGAGACGGGAAAGGGAATATCCATTGGATTACAGACTATAAGAGCGCAGTGATTAGTGTTTAGGATAGTGTATCCCTTGATAGACGCTCCTGGACCGCAAGGTTGTGAGGTGGGGTTGTCTATTGAGGGCATGAGGTCCGGCTAGTGCCTTAGCCAGTGCCGGCTCATTTTAGGTCCCATCACATTCAAAAGGCTGCAAAGAATAGATTGATTGTGGTTATGGTACTGGCTTCTAAATCGTGATATCACATTGCACTCCTCCCTTTTAGGGTCATGTTAAAGAATATCATTAGATGCCCCTCATCCTAAATTTGATAATTAAACATGAGTTTTTGAAACTCACTGAAGTGCGAGCTCATGCTTGACCACCAAGACCCATGGACCACTTATATGCTTCAAGTGTTTCAAGTGAGCAACTAATGGCTTTCTCTCACCTAGCCATGCGCACTCTCAATCATAAGAATATAGCGAGTTTACTTTGATGCCCGATAGAATAGCCTCCTTTCTCAAGCACTCTGGTAGCTCCACAATCCGAGATGCAAGCTCAACCCTCTACCTTCAAGCTCCATCCTCCATATCCGTGTGCACAAGAGAAGAGAAGAGAAGATAAAAGAAGAGAAAAGAGAGGAGAAGATGGAGAGCTTCTCCACCATGGTCCCTCATCCTCACTTACTCCCTGACACTATCTCTCTCATACGCAAGCACAAGCACAAGCAAGAAGAAGAGAAGTGAAGGGGATGAAATGGCAGTGGAGAAGGAGAAGAGGAAGATGCGAGAGAGAAGAGCACACACAATGTAGGTGCTGTCCAACTGAACTGACAATCTTATTACACTATCATATTATATATGAATAAAGAATGAGCGGTCACAATGTACATGGGCATGCCCAAAGGCCTTTTACCCCAACAACCTCCCACTAAAAGGCCAATGTGGATGGGGAGTGAAAACAAAGAAAAGAAAATAAAAAAAGACAAGGTGAGGAATCATGACATCTCACCCAACACCCAATTAGAAAGTGAGCTATGGAAGAAGTATCGGGAACCTCTACAGAAGAAGAGTCAAGCATCCCCAAGTCAATGATATCTAGGAGATAAGCGATCCCACATCTCCATACAATGGAGCAATCCAAGAATGCTTCTCATGAAGCAAGCACAACTCATCAGTACATGGCTATAAAGCATCAGAGTTGCGCATAGCATAACTATAGCACATACAAGACAACGGAGAGCAATCAAACTCTCTAGAGTCAATCAGTGAAAGAGAGCCAACATCCTAGACACTCCTCCAATGGGGTCTCAAGACTACATGTGGCCTTAGCGAAGAGGAAGACTGACATATGGATGGCTTTCCAGCCTACAAAACTACAAGAAGACGGCTCTCATGAGCCTAGTAAGGGGTCTAGCAATTGACCACCAACATCATGAACCTGACTTCTATGCCTAGTTATGTCATCTAGGCCAATAAGTGCCTCATTTTCAGCATAAACATCTTGTTGTAATGGCACTATAGTTGCTATGAAATTATCCATAAAGCATATTGAACACTCATCAAGAAGCCTGAGAGGTGTCTGCATCTCATAGAAGCAACCTTTGCCTGTAAGGTCATGCACATGCCATGAGCAATCCCATAATACTGTGGGCACAAGAAATCAATTTCATACTGCCAACAAGAGGTTCGAAAGCTGGGAGAGAGAGCATTACTCTCATAATCCATTTGCAAGTATCTAGGCCTACTACCAGCAAAATCCATAAACCTGTCAAGCATAATTGCAGCATCCTCAATCTGTACCAAGGGAAAAGCCCAAAGATGGTAGGTAGCATGATAAAAAAAGGTCACAAAGTACGATGCTCCACCAACTTTCTAGGAAGGCATAGGTCCATATACTGCACAATGGACAAGATCTAGAGGAGCATGCCTCGTATGATTGCCATAAGCCAAGGGGGCTCTGCAAGGACCAAGAGTACAATCAGGGCAAGCATCAAGATCTGTAAGTGACATAGGAGGCAGTAATGAGTCTGAACGAGACAAGATCTCCATCTCTCTATGGTGCATATGGGCTAAGCGATAATGCCATAACAATGCATGTGGTATCCAGATAACTGCAACCATAGAATCCCCCACATGAGATACATGAATTGGGTAATGAGAACCAACTCTAAAACCTCTGGCCAAAACCAAGCAACCACAACAGATCTTCCATGACCTATCCTGAAGAGAAATAGTATATCCTCCATTATGCAATTGACTGACAGAAATCAAGCTCTTACTGAGCATGGGAGCATGTAAAATATCCCTAAGCATAAGAGAAGTCCCATTAGGCAAAGCTAGGTGTATGTCTCCTATACCAAGAATAGCATAAGTTTGCTCAAGGCCCAAAGAAATGCATCCATCAAACTCCTTGTAAGTAGAGAACCATGCTCTATGTGGAGTAACATGACAAGATGCCATAGAATCTAATAGCCAATTTGGGGCATAGGCCATATTATTGAGCAAGAAAGTTGTAGGAAAACTAGATGACAAGAGTACATGCTCAATTGCATCATCATGGGTAACAACATGTACCTCACCACTAGTAATAGTGGTAACACCCACTGCATCTCCTGTATCTCTAACTCTCTGCTCATGTTGAGTCCATCTCTGTCTCTGCTGCTCTCTAATCCATTTGAAACATTTTCTTTCAACATGCCCAAGCTTCCCACAATGGAAGCATACATCTGTAGAAGAAGAATCTATAGAAGATGACAAGGAATCCAAGTAATCATGAATAGGGCTATCCATAGCATCCACGAAGCTCAAGAAGTCAAGGGTTGTCCCAACAGAGGGAACCTGCTCATGAAGACAATCATCTGCAAGTACATCAGTGGTAGAAGCATGCTGCAAGGGCTCATGAAACCTCAACGGATGGGAGGACATAAAGGCATAAACTAAGGATGCAAAAGCTCCCACATGAAGAAGAGTTGTAGCCAACTGCATGACATAACTAGCCATAGTATGGTAAAGCATAAGACATCTCATAAGAGCATATGGTATTTAGCCATGAAATCAACCCATAACCATATGCATATGTATAGCTCTGCAATACATCATGCCACCTAGGAACATCCAAGTCAAGTAAAGACCGACAAGTGGCAAAGCATCCTGTAAGAGTCAAGCTCCAGGAGAAGCCCAAACACATGTACAACATCATCCATACAAGTGTCTTTGTAAGGTATACATCATTAGACCATGTGCATAGACGGGTAAGCATCAAGAGCATCTACTCTGTGACTTGTATGGGCAAAAGCAACCCAACTAGCATAGAAGCTAGGAAACACAGAAGCAACAAAGCCATAATTGCTAAACCCGCAAAGAAGTCCACTGATCAAGGAGTAACCCGCAAAGAACCAAGCATCAATGAGCAATGAAAGCTCAATAATCAACTGCCAAGACAATGGAGCAAGCACTGCTCAAACATGTATCTGCATCCAAGTAAATCCAAGATCCATAATTGGGGCATTAAGGGCCAAATAGCATCCAAGCTGTATAAGCGATAAGCCAACCAAATGCAAACTGCTCCACAAAATTCTCAAATGCAAGTCGATTCAAGCCCAAACATTTGCCATATTGCAACCGAACCCAAAAGCATCCACATCAGACATCAATTCCATAATGGGTAGCACGAGGTATAAAACTTGTCAAGTGAAATGCTAGCTGCAAAGAAAATGACAGTGAACCAAGAATTGAGCTCTATTCTTTGCTCAAGAAGCATCCGGGAGCATAAACATCAAAGTGTCATCATCCAAATACATCAGCATATCATCCTGAGTAGTCGAGAGCACCCATAGACCATAGGCATAACCAAACTGGAGGTAAAATAATTTGTCAACCAAGGTAGTATAAATCTCAACCAACAATGAAGTGTCCACATCCAAATCAAGGCTTAATAGCTCTCAAATAGCATATCCGGGTATAAACCATGATGACCAAGCATCAATAAATCTAATAGGACACCCGAATGTCAACAAAGAGCATTATGCATAAGCCGTCCTTGATAAAACCTTGCTGCCCAAACAATGTACATCACTAAATCCCTGCATAAATCAAGCTATGGAAGCTCAAATCAAGTTCCAAAGCATCTCAAAACATTGGGCAAACATTCCCAAAGCATTTGGGCATCAAATACCAAGCCTCGGGAGCATCACATAAGCTAAGAGCATGATATTGTCTTGTTGTAAATCAACTCAGATCTATTACAGAAAATTCTGTGATCAGAATTTGGCAGACCTAACATTACCATTGCGTCCGGAGCATGCCAAAACCCCAAGTTAGACTCTTACCTTGCCTAAAATCGGGTTCCAGATGCCTGAGATATGAGAAAAAATAGGATTTTTGAGCCAGATTTTGAAACAGGAGCAAAAAAATGTGAGGTGCTACTGTGGGGCTTGCTGATTAGGCTAAGGATAAGGGGGCAAATGGGGGCATACAAGGTGCCCAATGAAGCCAAGGAACACTTGCAAAGAGCCTATGAGGGCCGGGAGAGGCGGAGATGAAATCTTACCTCGGGGGGAAGAAGCCATGGTTGGCATTGAAGCTCCAAGCTCTAGGTCTTCAATCTGGGCTGAAGTAATGCCGAGCCAAGCTCCACGATCAAGCTCTAATCCAAAGCTTTGATACCAGTTGAAGGAGATGCAATGGCAGTGGAGAAGGAGAAGAGGAAGATGCGGGAGAGAAGAGCACACACAACGTAGGTGCTGTTCAACTGAACTGACAGCCTTATTGCACTATCATATTATATATGAATAAAGAATGGGCAGTCTCACAGTGTACACGGGCATGCCTAAAGGCCTTTTACCCCAACAAGAAGAACAGAAGAAGAGAGCCACTTTAGCCACACACCAAGAATGAGCTTCTCTATTCACTTTTTTACTTTTATACATGCACTCATCCCTTTGGTCACCCATCCCATTCTTTACATGATCGGCCATCTTAGCCAAAGTCTTCTTTCCTCATGTCTTTCCTCTTTTAATGGTTCTTTTGCTCTTGCACTTCTATGTTTACAATTTGCATAGGAAGGAGCATGGTGCTCTTTTATAAAATGAATTACATTGCACACTGTGCTTTACTTGCTAGAATATTCGATGCATCTTGCTAGAATATTCGATGGACTCCTATATTTTTTCTGAGATTGCCTTCTTTTTCGCTTTTCTCGCCTGGCTAGAATGAGCTTCTCTATTCACTATTTTACTTGGGCTTCCTCTACTCCTTTTTGGGCTGTATGGTCTATAACATTACCCCCTCCTAGTTGAGTGCCAGTCCCATGGCACTTGTGGGTAAGGGCTCGGATGATTGAAGGTTTAGCTTGTGGATTGGTGATGGGGCTTTTGTGGGGATTGGACATGGGAGAGAAGCATGTCAAAATGGTTGAGGCTATGGAGACCAAGGGTACTTTAAGTGGGTAATGGGGGCATACATTGCCAGTGGTTGGTCGCATCTGCATTAACTTGAAAAGAAAAAGAAAAGTGCACTGTCTAGGGGGTATGTCTATCTCAACGTGTGGTGCATTGTGTCTATGCTAGTGGAACTAGGAGCTAGGAGGCAAGCTTGGGGCGTTGTCCCACACTTGAGGACCTTGTTTGTGTATGGGGAAAGTGCGGTGAGTGTAGCTTAGGGAGACAAGTATCTAACCATAGGTGAGTGTTACCTCCCTATGTGTGCCCCGCCCTTGATGTAAAGTGGGGAACAAAATGGGATAGGGGGTTAGAAATGGAGATAGCTGACCAAGGCTACCAAACGTGCCTAACTTGAGGAACCCTAGGTGCAATGATTGTGGCACTCATCAAAGTGAGATCTTCTTTTCCCTTATTGCTCTTATCTTTCTTTTTCCTCTTTTCATTCTCTTTTTCTTTTTGTGTTTCCTTATTCTTTCTTTCCTTTTTTTTTTCTTTTTCTCTCTTTTTTGTTGAAATGTGTGCGAGAAGCTAATCCTTAGATTCTAGGTCGAGAGGATGAGGCTGGGGCTTAAGCCATTTACTAAGGAAGTTCCTACTTTGCATATAGTCTTTTAGGTTCATTTGCACGTTTAGAGTTGTGGAAAAAAATGGGTGACTATACCTAATGAATTGGCTGTCATTCATGTCCTCTAGTAAGGCCATGCAAAAGGATAGGAAGAGGGCAGCTTGCATCATTAACCTAGCCATGGCACGACTATCTATGCTCGCATGTAGATCAAAAAATAGGGGTGGAAGAGGCGGTATTCATGAGAAGTAGGCCGTTGCTTCAGCAAAACCCTAAGTAGCCTAAGGTATTTACAAGTTGTGATAAAGGTAGGATCAAGGAAAGGGGAAAATTCACTAAGGAAGTGGGTGACTGAGGGTCCTAAGTCAGTTTCAAAGAATACAAGAGTTACCTCCAGCATAGTAGTGTTTACGTTGTAGATTTTAGGAAAGTTGTAGTGACCATGGATGTCGGGATTGAAGTCCACCCCTATGCTTCTTGGATATGGCATGTACACTAGGTTGTTTTTTTCGTGGGGTAGGGTGCTACAAAATGACATCCATGCATCCATGTTCCCATCCTAGGTTCTCCTTCTCCATTTTGGATGTGATTCGTATCCTTTGACAGCCCTGGGCACCTCCATGACCTTGTCTTCCTAGTAATCATGTGCCTCTGCCCCCCACAATGTTGAATCTATTTCTCTTTCTGTGCTCCACCGCTCCCCAAGCCTTTGGCCCATGCTAATCACTTTAGGGGACAACACCTTGCTTAGTGTGGGTGGGTAACAGAAGGTGAACTTGAAGGGCTTGCTCTTGTTATCCCATTGCTCCCATATCACAAGTTCAAGGTTCTAGTTGATTAGAAAGCATTCTTCTCTCTACGGAATGGGGGATTTTGGGGTTTCTAGGGGTCGTGCCATTAGTCTTTGTCTTGTGCTTGCTCTAGCATCCTCTTCCTTCATTGCCTATCCTCCTCTTTTCTTTCAGTCCTCGCATCCTCAAGTTGTACTTCCTGTTGGGCTTCTGGTCTCGGAGAGGGTGGTTGGGGGGCCTGTTCCTCATCTTGTTGCCTTACTTCAAAGTCTTTCCCCTCTTCTTCTGGCAGCAGCGGCTGCTCTTCTCCTCTCATTGACTCTTGCAGCCGTTGTTCCTCCTTAAAGCCTAGTAGCTCCACCTCTTGGATTGTCAGCCTTTTCCTTTAATAGATACTTGTGTTGCTCTGGTTGGCTTAGGTTGGTTCCTACTCTTTGGGGTTGGATACACAATCCATGCTTTATGGCTTTGCAGACAATCTCCAACTTCCTCTTTAGATTTTCAATGGCCTCCTCCTCTTCTGCCTGTGTGACGTCTAAGATGGTACTAAGGAAGCCTTTGCCCTACTTTCCGCTAATATTCTATCACCTTCTGCACGAGCTAGACAGCTTGATAGATCTTTTACTCTTCCTTTGCTCTGGGTCACCCACTTGGCCTTCTGTTTCATCTCCTCTAGGCTCTCACTCTGTGTTTGGGATTGGGTTGTTATCATTGGCTCTTGGTCTCTCCATTTTTGGGTCACCCTTTCCTTCTCCTCCTCCAAGTGCTCGATCTCTCTTTCTAGTCTTCCTTGCTCCTCTATCTCCATTAGTAGTCTACACCTCATTTCCTCCACCTCTTTTTGATGCTCTTCTCCTACACTAAGATATTTATGCTTCTCTTTTTGTGGCGAGTTGATCCATGGCTTCTTGAACTCTTCTCATTTTCCCATGTGAGGTCCTCATGTTGCACAATTAGTAGCTTGTATTGTCTTTGTAATCCAATTAGCTCTTGTGTTTCTTTTGCAAGATTTTTTTGCCACCTATCTTTGTCTCTTTCTTTGGCTTCCTTTAGCTCTCTTATCTCTTTTTGATATTTGGCCACTCGGCAAGTCCTCTCCATTTGGAAGGCTACTAGTGTCTCTCTTTCCACTTTTGAGTCTCAACCACTGTTTTTTTCTTTTATTATTGAACCCTCTCTAGGTAGATGAGAGAGGAGCTCTTTAACGTACTCATTATAGCCCATTGATGGTGACACTACTGTAGGGATGGACGTCATGGATGCCTCTACTTTTAGCTTCTTTGGGTCTTTTCTTTACTCCACATATACAGCCACCGGTCTTTTCATTCAAGTTTTTGGGACTCCTCCACTTGGATTTGGGCCTTTCTCTTGCACCTTATTTACTAGGAATTGAACCCATGCCATGAGATGGCTCCCATCCCCACCATGGTTGAGGTACCTTGGGTGGATGTGGCGATTGGGATAGTAGGCACGAGAAGAGCTAGGATTGGATACAACGGGCTCTTGCCCTTGCCTTCTATTGCTGGCGATGCTGCAATTTTTGGCACTTGGGTACTAGTGCTAGGGCCTTCTTCTCTTCTCAAGCTCATGGCAACCAAATCCTCTTGCCCAGAGGGTTGCTCTACCAACATACGTATTACTAGAGCCATGTATTCCTCCTCCTTTCTTCATAGCTCGTCTGCCTCTTCATTTGCCCTCCTCTTTCTTTCCTCTTCGGCTCTCTTAGATTCCTCTTGGATCCTTTGTAGTTCAAATTCTTCTTTTCTCCATCTCTCTTCATCAGCCTTCTTTGACACTTTTTGTACCGTTGTGCAAGTTGGCCTTCCCTTTTTTTTTTTTCATTCTTTCCCCCCGGGTTCTTGCTATTGCTTTTGGGGAGTCTTCTTCTTTGGCTTTTTAAGACCTTTTGACTAGATTGTGTCTCTTGTTCTTCCTTCTCGCATACTATTCTCTCACTGTACTATTCTTGCTCCTGAGGCAGTGTCCTCTCGGGTGTCTCTCCTACTTCTTCTTTGCCTACCCCCTCCCCCATCGCCTCCTAGATGAGAACTGTTAGTACTCCACCAAACCCTATGAATGAGGATTTTGAGGTAGGTTTCTTTCTTTCAGTTCTAGCTTTTGATGTTGGGGATTCTTTGTCAACTATCCTACTCCCCAAGGCTAGTGTTGTGGTAGAAAATTGGTCGATTGTCTTTCACACATAGCCATTCTAGTCAATTTTTTTAGGGTGAATGGGCTACTAGGCTCTTCAACAAAGGCAATCCAATCTTGTGCATGAGGGATTTTTACTTGTGGCTTGAAAAAAACGTATGGATGACCTTGGCTTGGAGTCTCACTTCAGATCGGGGATATCCTGGATGCCGATGCCATCATTCGTTAGGACTTGGTCCTTGCTCATGTTGAGCATGGCATAGACTTCCCTTTTTGGTATCCTCTCCACCTTGTGCACTAGCCCCAGTGCCTTCTCCACCAAGGCCTTGCTTAGTTCTACTTGCACCTGTTTGGCTTCTTCACACCTCTACCCATAGTCACGTGCTACATGCTCTATCAGAGTCGTAGGTTCTCAAGAAATCCACGCACCGATTGTCCTCCTTCCTAAACTTCTCGACGTACTTTGTGAGGTTGCATTGTTCTATGATCCTTTTGGCTACTGGAGCCCCGAGAGGAACACCAAGGAAAAGGGAATTCTCTTGCAAGAAAATCTATCTTGTAACATCAACAAGCTTGTTTATCATGTTTCATATCATCACAATGAAGAAAAGAACACCAGGCACAACAAATCTTCATGCAGCATCATGTAAATCTCCCACGGTTTTTAGTAGAATCAACCATATTCTCCAACATCTTTACAAAATCCATCAATATTACAAAGAAAGCAAAGAATACACCATCTTTGAATGGAAATACATCACATAGTATTCATCTTCAATATCTTCATAGTCTTCTCTCTCAATCTCTCATATACAATCACTTTGTCTCAATAGAATTGGCTATCTCTGACTCTCTCTCACACACTCCATCAATCATACATCATATCCTCACTACAATATCTCAAAAATTACTCTCAATAATCACTCTTAGGTCGTGGATACCCCTCCCAAGAGGTATGTCTGATATGAAAGGTCACCAGAGCCACTACAGTGTCTCTTCACAGCTCACTACTGTCACTTCACTCTAGTCTTCTCTTAAGTCTTCAGCAGCTACTTCTTCCTCTTCCTTCAGCTCTTTTACACTTGTATTCACCTCTTTCCAAGGCTAGAAAACTTTCCCAAAATCACACATACATTCCACAGAACACTTACAGAACAGTCTACAGAACAGTACCAGAACAGCTACAGTACAGAACAGAACAGAAACAGAACAGAAGCAGAAGCTCTACAGAAGACCTACAGAAGGTTACAGAAGGTCATCAAAACTACTTAACTCACTCTCAAACCATTTCAAACTCTCACAAAACATTCAATAAGCTTTCACAATATCTCATTCTTCATCAATCCATACTCCATCCCTCCTTACAGAAGACAATCAGAACAAAAACAGACCAAAACAGAACAAAACAGAAGGTATACAGAACCAATCAGAACCTATCAGAACATCACAAAACCATCAACAAATATCATGATCTTCCAAAACACAATCAATATCATCCAAAACACTCTCAATCCACTTCCAAATCAATCAATAATCCCATGAAATCAACCATTCAGCTCTCAAAAACAACAAAAATCAGCCAAAAAACAAGTCATTTCAACACTCAACATATCCCCACACTTAATAAGGAAGCGTCCTCGCGACCCAGGAAAAAGGGAATACAAGTTCATTTCAAAGCTTCACTTTGATCTTCAATATCTTTTTACAAAGAATCCATCCACCACGACCCCATCTTATAACCTGTTTCTGATAAAAAAATACAAAGAAAGGAAAACTCTTTCACACATTAACACCTCTTATCAAACTAAAAATCATCACAAATTTGTAAAGGATATAAGAGTTTGCTTCTTCTTCTTCTGCATCAGCTTCAACTCTCCAACCACGACCCCATCTCTACAAATCTCCAAAATATAGCTCGTACACAAGATCCAATACGTTCGTTTGACATACATGAACTCACAACACTAATACGAATACACAACACAACCATCTGAATGACTTCTTCAAAAAGAAGAGTTTGGCATTAAAAAACTTGCACCATACATTGGAAAGGCATCAATGAAGATGATCCCTCTTAAAAGATTGATGTTGTCTGAATCGATCCATAGATAAGGATTCATCTACAAAGTTTTTAGGAGGATTTTGAAAAAATTGGAGACAGCACATCCTTTCCAATAGGACTAGGTATCTGCTAGGCAAACAGAGGGCATGAAAATACAGTATCTCCAACTGTTGAGAATCAATGCTAACATTGACATTCATGCACAACTTTGGAATAGGCTTTGAATCAGTATGGGAGTGCCTATGCATATACGCCAGGTACCAAGCAAAGTGAGCAGTTAATCTCACTGAGGGATCTGCAGACTGTGAATATTGTTGGGCAAAATGAACATAGTTTTGATAAGCTTGACTTGAAACTGTCCATTCCCCTGGAATTACTGGCCAATTAATCTGCGGTCCTGTAAGGCAATCATCCGAACTCCATCCCCTTCTTCTGGAAATCTGAGTATCAAAACCAGCACAGTCACTAACCAACTGAGGTGGTTGAGAGATGGAAGTGCTAGGAGAGGGTAATGGAATAAGGGAAAGTGGATGTAGGGAAGGATAGGAAAAATCATAAAAGGAAGAAAAGGTTAAAGAAGGAGTGGCAGAAATTTGTAAGGAATCACTAAGGAAAGGTGTTAATTGATAAATAGGAAATGTGGAGGGTACATTAATGAGGGGTGAAGGACAGGGTGGAGAAGGGGAAAATACCCTATCCTCAATAAAGGAACAGTAAGTGAAAATAGGAATTTGAGGGAAATTGGAAGGTTGGAAAAGAAGTGGTAAAATTACTGTGGAATGAGTTTGACAAAGGGAAAAATATATAGCATAACGGTGAGCCAATTGTTGATAATAAAGGAGGGTAGGAACAGAAGGTCCCAAGAGAGATCGTCTATGATAGGCATCAAAGAAGGTAGCATCAAATGGATTATGTTTGGAAAGATAGGTTAAGAGATCCATCCTCAGTTGGTTAGTACTCTGTACAAAGGTAGGAGCTGTGTTTTGTCTTTGATTGAGGACCACTGACTCAATCATGGGATGCCACGAATTATCCTGACAATCAGCCACTTTGGAGGAAGAACTTTGAAACATATCAGCTATGCGCAACTCCAAATGATTGACATAGAGAACAGCCTGTAAGACCACATCCCCCACATACCATGCCAAATCTACCTCATCTGGAATTAACAAATCGCCTCGGAGATACATGTATGCCATCAGCATGGTGTCTGGCGTGACAGAATCTTCAAAGAGCATTCTGACTACCTCTGTCAACAACTCAGCAGACCAAGCTCCACTCCAGCCATCCTCTGGAAAAGGTAAATCCATCGTGGAAAGCTTCATGTAGAAGACCAGCTTCTGTAAATGGTAGTGGACAAAGAAAGAATGGTCAGGTAAGACATATTCCTGAAACTGTTCAAAGGTAGACCATAATAAGTCCATTCGGGACTGCAATCTTTCCACTTTGTCTTGGAAGAGAGGGCACAAAGTAGCCTGTCTCTGTAATGCAGCCAAGTCCTGCTGTGAAAGAGAAGGAAATAATGGAACAGGAGGGCTTGGAGGAACAGAGCGGGACTTTGCAAGCTGATCCTGCAACTGCTGGATTTGGGAGGCTTGGTTGGCCACTGTGTCATTAGCCATTTGTAAAGCTGAAAGCTTGTCATCTAATTGAACTTGGAATTCTTTCGCTTCACTGGACATCCTCTCCTTCTCTGCTGAAAGGCTAGTAACCTGTGACTAAGCCGCTAGTAACTGGGTTGTCAATGAAGAAATCTCATCACTTTGAGTGGCAACCAGTTGGGTTTGCTGTTCCATTTGCTTGAATAGATCTGCTAGGGTATCCTTAGTAGAAGCTAATTCAGATGTTGCCTTATGCAACTGGTCTTTGGACTGCATGAGCTCCTCATAGAAAGATGCGTACAGCTGTTGAACACAGGCTGTCACTGACAACTCAATGGAACTTTGAATATCCTTGCAGAGGAAAGGAATGGCATCTCCTGAAACGAGACTGTTCAGGGAAGGAACTGAGATATCCAAGGATCCTTCTCTATGTGCTCTGAATAGGTTATGGCAAGTGAGAAACCCAGGGAGGTCACTGCCAGAAGTAGCAGGGATAGGCACTGAGGGAAGTACAGCAGGGGCTTTGTCCGCTACCCTCTTCAAGCGTTTACGCTGTATGACCAGGGGAGGCGGAGAATCATCATCCTCAATGTCAATAGGTGCTGACTCTTCTGAAGGTGGAGGAGGTGGTACTGGATCTGAAGGAGGAGGTGGAGGTACAGTCTTCTGTAAACCTGAATAGGTCAAGAAGGCTGACAAATAGGATCCGTAGGTAACATTGGTAACAGTACCCCTCGTGACTTTAACAAAATGCTGATCCATCTTAGTAAGGAGGTATGTGCTCCAATCAATGGCAACTCCTTTTAGCACCATCCTGGAAGCTGTGAAAAGCTCTTTGGACAAATAGTGGGATGGCGTTTTGGCAGGCATGAACCTGTCCTGAAGAAACTGGCACATCGTCTTCCAGACAGGATCAGTGATCATCGAAAACGAAACTCCTGAAGAGTTTATCACTTTCTTAACATCAAGGACTTCCCTTGTCTGCTTCTGCAACAGTTTGAGAATCTCTTCAGTAGAGAAGAGCTGACGAGGGGTCACAAAAGGTTCTCCTTTGAAGGGTAAGGACAGAGCCTTCCCTAAGCCGCGAGACGTCAATGTCATAGACATGCCTTGGACTACTCCTGTCTTCTTGCTGTAAGAGGCCAGGAACTCATCACAGACGGACGGATCCTCTGGAAGTAATGGAAAAGGAGTGGCCACAAAAGCAGCAAGTCCTGCCTTCGTGAGGGGCTCAAAAGTAAGTAGGGACGAGTAATCCCTACTAACTAGTGGGACGTACTGGATAGGGGGAGGAGCATGAGAAGGCGCCATTTAGATGGTTACACACACACCACAAACACAGACAATCAAGGTGAATGCTTGCAAACCAACAGACAAAAACCAAGGATAAGAGAATAACCAATAAAACGTGACTCGACCTACTAACCCCAGGCAAACCACATCCTAGAAAAAAATTTGACATGACCTCGAGACAAATGCGACCGAAAGCTTCATGCGATGCATCAGACAAACACCCTGAACCCCGTATCAGGCAATAAAAGAAAAAAAACTACATACCGTACCCGTAACCGTAACCGTAACGAAAACAGGAAACCAAAACCATATCATATCCAACATCTATCAATACGACATCTATGATAGAACCAAGACTGGACCATGGAAAACAACACGAAGAACTGCGGATACCCAGCCCACGAAACGGTTCATTGAAAAGGGGATTAAGTGCAGTGAGGGGGGATTAATTGAATGAAGGGTTGATTTTAATCAATTATTAAAAATGGGTGAAGTTTTATTAGGTGATAAACCTTAATAAGAAAACGGCGGTTCCTTATTACAAATTTAATTACCAATTATTAGGTTAAACGGTGCAGTTATGCGATTCCCGGACTTCGATTCCCGACTGGGTCTCTAAATGCAATTCATTGATTATAATTAAAGTGATGTGGAGCGCTTTTTTGCCAGCGCGTGCTCATGTGACGGCTGGTTGATTTTATTAAAAATTTTAGAGTGCCTCTTTAGCGCACGTAGCGCGTGCTAAGTGAACGGCTGGTTTATTTTAGTTAAAAAAAATGTTTATTTTATTTTAGCTAATAAAATGGGTGGGCGGGCAGGAGGGAGAAGCAGGGGCTAGGGAGGATGGGCGGGGTCAAGAGGGGACGGATCCCCGTCCCGCGCACGTGCGCGGGGCGGGGTAAAAAAATTTGCCGTGACGGGATTGAAACGATGCGGGGATGACGGTACGGGGTACGCAGACACGACCGGGGCGCGTGGAGACGCGTTAAATCGAAAACGGGCGCGTGCACGCGCAAAACGAGCGCGAAAAAAAAAACGGAAAAATAAAGAAAAATTAATAACTCCCAATCCGGATATCAAAACGAAATATCGTAAAAACGAAAAGTGGGCAGGATGATAGGAGGGAAACAGGGAAAATATGGAACGGGGGTTCCGGGAGGGGTAAAGGGCGGTCACGTGCAAAAAACACAAAAAACGAACCAAAAACGCAATTTAAAAATTAATATCGAAAGATCCGTGCATCGGAATGAGGTGCGGAGAAAAGGAAAACTGTGCAGAAAGATGTGCCCGACAATCCTATCCTGTCAAAACAGAATTCCGACTAAGATAAGACGCGTTCACATGGGAAAAACCCAAAAAATAAACCCGAAAATGGGATCGGAAATTAATATCGGACGAACCGGTCACCGGAATGACATACAGTAAGAAGCAAAAATGTGCGCAGGAAGGGGTGGCACAGGGTTATCATGTTAAAACGTAGTTGCGGCGGAAATAGGAGGGGTTCACATGTGAAAAACTCCAAAAATACTCCCGAAAACTCATTTAAAATTTAATAAGTAAAAATCCGAACGGCGAAAAAGGGTGGAGGAAAAAGGAAAAAGGTAGGGGAAGGCACAGCGGACACGGTTGTCAAGTCAAATTGGAATTCCGATACAAATAGGGCAGGTTCACATAGAAAAATGTCAAAAATACGCACGAAAAAGGCTTAAAAACCCGGAAAATTAATAACGGACAAACCGTGTATCGGGATGATGTGGAATAAAAAGAAAAAATGTCAGGGGAAAATCTTTGGTCAGGGCTATGACGTCAAATCACGGTTTCGAAGCAAGAAAAGCGCGTTCACATGGAAAAGCGTCTAAATTGAGTAAAATGCGCCAAAAATTAATAACTCAAAAACCGTACATCGGAACAGGGGTAGGTAAAAAGGAAAAATGGACCGTTCAATGGGAGGAACAGGGCTATAAGATTGGATGTGGATTTAAGTGAACGTAGGGTGCATGCACATAGAAGGACCGCAAAATCAAGGAAGGAAGGAAAACTGCAAGGAAACAGCCCCAAGGGTGGGTGGAACAGAACCGGGTGGGTGGGAAGGGACCCCATTAGGATAAAAGCAAGTCATGGTATTCATGCATGAGCAAAATAAGGCATATGCAGATGAGGATGCAATGTAGACGCGCAGGGACGCGTCCCCACACTTAAGACCTTAACGGATAGGGTTAACTAAACAACAGGGACCTAGGACCACGCCACAGACTAGCCACTAACTTCCCCACACTTAAAACATGACCATCACTAAGAAACAGAAGTTGTAGGGTTAGAAAAACTTGGCCCGTTTCATCAAGAATCAAGGTTGAGTATCGATGGCACGTCCAGTGTTGTTGTCAGCGCTGGAGGGACCAAGGCATCTTCACAGCGCACACGTCCGTCATGGCAGGGACCATGCGGCAGCACCCAGGGAGGTAGCTGATGGAAGGAATCGCAAGAAATCCGTCGATGAGGGATATTGCACTCAACTCACAGTCACTCAAACGAAATGAAAGAACAGTCACTCGCCCCATGACTAATATCACACGAGAAAGAATGATTAAAATCCATATCTCATACCCGGTTGAGGAATCGACAAAGGGGGAAATGGTGCAGAAGGAGTATGCCAGGGTGCACAGTTGATGGTGCATTAGTGCGTCCAACCCATCTGGCATAAGTGCAAGGAGGAAGGCAAGGGAGCCTTATGGTGCAGTGCACAGAACAGGGTGATGTGTCTTGTGTTGATGGTAAAGACCCATCCCGTGGGTGCATAGGGAAACGGAAACATACCTGACTCCAAGTGTCGTAACGTCCCTCAATCTCACCTCTCGGTAAATGATTGAAGAAACTCCAGTCACACTCAACCCACCCTCTGTCTCACTCTCTGTTAATAGATACAGGAGGGCAGCCTTTTCCTGAAACCCATTGATGTAATCCTCACAATCACTTGTGCAAAAGTTGTATGCCTTGTGCGCATTTGATGGTGCAACTGTGCATCCCGCCCTGTGTCGGCATACAGTGCAAGAAGGAAGGCCAGGGAGCCTTATGGTGCAGTGCACAGAAACAAATCGTGCTTTGTGCTTTGAGAGGCCCATCCCGTGCGTGCAACACTTCATTCACACTTCTCACCTCTCATTTGATTGGAAGGGAAAAGACTGGTCTCTCGCCCCACCCTCTGTCTCACTCTCTGTTGATAGATACAGGAGGGCAACCATACTCACGTCCCCATCCGGTTAGGATGAAAGCTCACATTACTCAAGGGTTTGTCGATGAAGATCGCGTCACCAGTTGTTGAGGAGGCGTACCCAGGGAGGTAGCCATCAAATTCGAACATTGTGTTGGATAGGAATATGTCGTCTGCTAGAGGACAGTTAGTCACTTTGCAGAAAGACCCAAGACACAGCGTACCAAGGGAGGCAGCGTCGGAATTGGATCCTAGGGATATCAATCAATGAATCCACTTTCTGGACTGCGGGGTGTTACCACCTTTTCCACTGCCAGCTTCCCGTCCAAGGGTGTTTATCACCTTTTCTTGGAACGAGGCCTGCTATGACAGGGAATTGCTTCCTTTTCTCTCATAACAGATTTGTTTTGTTTGTTTTTTTTTTTTCCTTTTCTTTTTTGTTTTTTTTTTTATTTTTTTGTTTTTTTTTTTAAATTTTCCCCTATTCTCGAGGGTGTTTCCACCTTTTCTTGAAGAATAGGTCGGCATGACAGGGACCTAAGTCCTTTTCTCCCATGACCGATATGTTTTGTTTTTTTTTTTCTTTTCTTTTTTTTTTTCCAAAGTGAGCAAGGGAATGGTAGAAAGACCATGTGTCAGAACCCACCTCGCCACTGTCGCTGGTGGAAAATAGAGGATAAGAGATCAAGGCTGGAAGGGGGGTTTGAGGGGACAGAGGGTTGCGTCCACCATATCAGGAGTGATTGAAGAACGGATATCAGAAGTAGCATCATAAGAAGTACAGTGCCGTGCCAACGAGGGAAAAGATCAAGTGACCGTAATTGTCAAGATCCCCAAGGAGGGAAGTACTTCTTCAGGCGATATCCATTGATCAGAAAGGGATCATCAGAGGCATCCAGGGTCTGTATTTGGACAGAGCCATTAGGGTTGACTGCAAGTACCTTATAGGGGCCCATCCACCGCTGTTGGAGCTTGCCAGGAAACTTGCCAAATCGTGAATCATAGGCTAGGACCAAATCACCTTCTTTGAACTCCTTGTGCTTGATGAAACTGTCATGGTAAGCCTTACGTCGAGCTTGCGTGGCTTCCATGCACTGTAGAGCCATCCTACGAATTTCATCCAAACATTCCAAGTGCAGGAGACGGCGTTGCAGTGAATCATCATCCCCCAAACGCTCTTTGATAGCTACTCTCAAAGAGGGTAGCTCCAGTTCAACAGGAAAAACTGCTTCTGTACCATACACCAACTGGAAAGGTGTTTGTCCCGTTGCTGCTTTATGGGAGGTTCTGTACGCCCAGAGGGCCTCTGTAAGTCGATCATCCCAATCACGACGATGTGCGGCAATCGTCCTTGTCAGAATCGAGCAAAGGATGCGATTGGTGACTTCGACTTGGCCGTTGGCTCTGGGGTAATAGGGAGTAGACTTGCGATGGCGGATCTTATACAATTCTGTCAACTCTTCCATGACTTTGTTAAGGAAATGAGTGCCTCTGTCACTTACCAGCTCTAAGGGACTGCCAAAACGGGTGATGATATTCTCGTACATGAACAGGGCCACGCTGTTACCATCGTCCCGCTTGAGGGCTTTAGCTTCACACCACTTTGTGACATAATCTGTACATACGAGGATGTATCGGTTCTGTTTCCTTCTGGTAGGAGGATCGATCGGACCTACGAAGTCAATGCCCCACTTCTCAAACGGCTTCAAGGGAAGGATAGGTTGCAATGGCATGGCACTTGTCTTGGTGGGTTTCCCCATTCTTTGACAAGCATCACATCTTTTACAGTAATCATAGGAATCTTTGTGAATGGTAGGCCACCAATATCCTGCTAGCAGAGCCTTCCTGGCTGTAGCTTCTCCTGCAAAGTGACCTCCACATGGCTCGTCGTGGCAAGCCTTCAGAACAATCCAAATCTCTTCTCCTACAACACATCTTCGGAGCACTTCATCTTTGCCCTTCTTGTACAGTGCACCACCTAGCAGGGTGTAGGGGGCTGATTCTAGCATGAGCTTCTTCCTTTCCCGACTAGAAATACCAGGAGGGTACTGTTGGGTTGCCAGCAGATTGGCAATATCTGCATACCAGGGAGTTACAGTTTCTACCAAGAATAGGGAAGCATCAGGGAGATCTGGATCAGCCTGCTCCTCGTCTGCAGTTTGTGGGATACGCGACAGATGATCAGCCAGAACATGGGAACGACCAGGCTTAGTAATCACCTCAAAGTCGAACTCCTGGAATAAAAGGAGCCATCTCATCATTCGTCCTTTCACATCTGCTTTGTTCATCAAGAAGGATAGGGCCTCATGATCCACGTAAAATTTAAAGGGGGTAGATAGGAGGTAATGGCGAAACTTCTCCAGGGCAAACACCATTGCCAAGCACTCCAGCTCGGTCACTGTATAGTTCCGTTCCCTATCAGTGACTTTTCGGCTTGCATAATAGATCGGTTGATCCAACTTCGAGGAGCCCTTTTGGCAGAGGACAGCACCTAAGCCTTCAATTGATGCATCAGTGTGTACGTGGAACTCTTTCGTCCAATCAGGAGGTTGCAGAATGGGTGCCTCTATCAGACACTGCTTCAGAGTGTGGAAGGCTCTGTCACATTCTTCCGTCCAAGTAAACTCTGCATCTTTCCTCAGAAGCTTGTGCAAGGAGGTTGCCTTTGTTGCAAAGTGAGCTATGAACCTTCTGTAGTAACCCACATGGCCTAGGAATCCCCTCAACTGTTTGAGGTTGGTGGGTGCTTGCAGAGCTGAGATCTTTTCGATCTTTGCAGGGTCTGTTGATATCCCTTGTGCAGAGACAATGTGGCCCAACAAGACTCCAGAAGAGACCCCAAAGATGCATTTGTCGGGGTTGAGGGAAATCCCATACTCCCGGCATCGGTCAAAGCATTGTTCCAAATGTCCCCAGTGTTCACTGATCAAACTATAAACACAGAAGTCATCCAAATATACTTCGATAAAGTCATGCAGATGATTTTGAAATGCGGCCATCATGACTCGTTGGAAAGTAGCAGGGGCATTGCAGAGCCCAAATGGCATCACTCGGTAAGCGTAGGTCCCCCATTCTGTGGTGAAGGTTGTTTTGGATTGGTCTTCTTCTGCGATTTGCACTTGGTTGTATCCACTGAACCCATCCAGAAGGGAATAAAGCTCATGTCCTGCCACTGTGTCCAACAGTTGGTCTGTGAAAGGAATAGGAAAGTGATCCTTCTTTGTCTTGGAATTAAGCTTTCGGAAATCCACACATATTCGCAATTTGCCATTCTTCTTGGGTATAACCACGATGGGTGAAACCCATTCACTATTTGCCACTGGATAGATGAACTCGGCTTCCAGAAGCTTCAGCAGCTCCGCTTTCACCAATGTGGAATAATTTGGGTTCATTCGCCTCTGTCGTTGCCGTACTGGCTTGGCATCAGGCTCCAAGTCAATATGATGTTGACATATTGTGGGATCAATCCCCTTTAGGTCTTTGTAAGACCACGCAAACACGTCCAAATTTTCTTTCAACAAGTTGTACAAGGTTGACAACTCCTCTTCTGGGAGACTGCTACCCACCTTCAAGTGGCGTTCAGTGCCTTCTGAATCCACAAAGGTTAACTGCCTTTCACCTTCTACTTCACGGATGAAGGTCCCGCGGACTGCTTTTGGGTAGAGATCTGACTCCTTCAAGGGAGTGATGTCCTCTTCTGATGTCCCACTAGAACCAACTTCTTCTTTTGGTGGAGACTTAGGTTGCTCCTTAAGACGTTGGAATGGGATAAGCGCCGTTTCGGATTTGGTTTCAAGATTAATTACGTCTTGGCTTGAAGACTCATCTTCTGATGATACATCCAGGAACGTCACATAACAGGGACCCTCTGATGCCTGTTGGGTTGGTGGGATTGGTGCTTGTTGGCACGGTGCATCATCATCATCTTTCTTTGGCAAAGATAGGTTAGGACGGCAGGAGCCACTACTGAAAGACGGCTTGTTCTTCTTAATCCACGTCTTATAAAGGTTTTGCATATGAGAAGATCCATTTACCAGACCAAATGGTACCATTGCCATTCTGTCCCATAGCATGAGCTCATCAGCTTCTGATGCTTCTGGAACTTCTTCCTCAAATGTATCCTCTTCAAGGGGGATAGACTCTTCTATTTCACTTGCATAATCCTCTTCGTCCATATCATATTCATCCTCTTCTGTCTCTGTCTCTGCTTCTGCTTCTGTCTCTGTTGATGCTTCTGCTTCTGCTTCTGTCTCTGCTTCTGTCTCTGTAGGAGCTCTGTAACAGAAGAATAGATTCTCTGTTTCCCCTCCTGCCTCTGTCTCTGCTTCTGCTGTGGCCATGTAACAGGGAGAGCAGTACATCCATGCTTCTATCTCACTATCAGAAGTGATTTCAGAAGTCATGCCTGGTTCAGGCAGGAAGTATTCACCCATTGATAATGGCTTTGCATCTTTTGGAAGTCGGCTTACAGTATCCACTGTTAAAGAATGTGCCACTGTTTTCTTAGGAAGGATCTGTTTGACAGCATCTTCGTCTGCTGACGTTCCATCTGTAGCCTCGTTAGGGGAATCAGAAGATAATTCCAAGGAGGTGGAGCCATGTCCTTTTTGAGAACCATACAGTTTCAGCACCACTTTGTTGGGTCCTCTACCCAAGGTCAAAGTTCCTTTGAACCAATCAGTCCTTGCTCGGGCTTCAAAAAGCCATGGTCTGCCCAGTAACAGAGGATAGGATGTACCATAAGAGTTTGGCTTCACCACCAAATAGGTTAGCCAATAATCTTTTCCAGCCACAGTAGTCTTCACATATGGGAGAATGCCCAAAGGCTTGATTCTACTCTGATCCGCCAGTCTGATGAGCCATTGGGTTGGTTGCACACCTTGTAAGCCTAAATCCTTCATCGTCACATCCGTCATAATGTTCACTGATGAACCACCATCAATCAGTGCATTTGCAATGAAGCAGCCTTCTATCCACACGCCAGTCTCTGGGGTACCCGGATCTAAAAAAGCATTAGCCACGTCCACTTCTTTGACAGGCTCTGTAGCCTTGTTGGACTTTGTCGCTGTTGAGGGAGCAATCCTTAAGCCACGTCTTTTTGTCAGTATACTTTTGAATCTTTTCCGGCAACTGGGGGACAACATCAATAATTGTCGGAATGTGAGGTTTGGTTTAAAGGTATCTAGATCTCTGACCAGATCGTATTCCTTAATAGGATCCACTGGCTTTTCTAATCGGTTAGGGAATGGGGCAACACCCATTTTCATTTTCCCTCTTTCTTCCAACAAAGGCATTACAGAAACTTCTTCTGCCACTTCTGGCACTTCCTCCTCTTCTGTATCCTGGACCTCTGGTCCTGTCTCTGTAACTGTCTCTGTAACTCTCTGTGGCTCTGTAGGGCTCTGTACGGCACTGTTAGGCTCTGTTCTGTTCTGTTCTTCTGGTGGAAGACTGAACTTCACTGTTCTGGCAGGAGGATTATTTTCTTTCTGGGTAGGTGGTTCCTTCTGCTTTGCACGAGTGATAGCAGCAACTTCCAATTCTACCAAATTAGAGGTAGGCTCTTGGGCCTTGGACGGACTATCAGTAGCACTGTTTTTCACAGGGGCTGGGCTTGGACAGTCTTTTGCAGTGTGGCCTTCTCCTTTGCAACGACTGCATAAGGGCTTGTAATCCACTGACCTTCGAGGATTTGGACAATTTGGGGAGATGTGTCCCTTTTCTCCGCATCTGTAACACTCCACTTCTGATCTCTGACCACCGCCAGACTGTCTTCCTCTGTAACTTTGGGAAGGAAATCTTCTGGGTCCGAAATTGGGACCAAACTCTCTAGGCTTGGGTCCAATATCTTGTGTTGTCATTTTGGATTCCAGCAAGTTGAATCTTGCGTCTTCTTCCTTTCTTCTCCTATCATGCATCTCCTTCAGAGAACAAATGTCCTCTGTATGATTCTTCCGCAAACAGTAGGAACAGAAGGCTCCAGGGATGGTTGGTTTCCGTGTACATTCAGTGGCTAAATGGCCTGCTTGATGACACTTACCACACCAAGTATTTGACCGCATCACATCTCTTCCTGCTCCTGCAACGTTGGATATGCTAGCGGTGTTCACTTTCAGCGTCTGTAGTTGCTCTGTAATCACATCCATCAACTCCTTTTTGATGTTTGCAACTGAGTTGGATAAATAATCCTTCAAGCTTTCTCCTCCGGACGTACTGGCAGGAGGGTTTTGAGGAGTCTCTGTAATCACTGCATAAACTGGTTGGGTTGGTATAGAGGAGTCTCTGTTCTGGTTCTGATTCAGAGCTCCTGTTTGAACCGTTGGCTGTTGGCTCCAGTTGGTAGGATTCCACTGTTGCTGCTGACTTGTCATTGAGGAAATTGGTTGAGACCATGGTTGTTGTGGTGGAACCACCATTTGAGGCATGGATTGTGGCCACTGTGGATTTGGTGCACTGTACTGTGAGACCGGGGGCAGTAAGGGCTTGATGTGCCATTGGGACTTCTATAAAGAGTTCCGCAAGGGTGTCAAAGGCGGCTTCTGCTGCGAGCTCGCTCTCGGCTCTGATTCTTGCTTTCTCTCTTCTCACGTACCTCTGGACTCGTTCCAACGCTTGCCTTTTTATTGCGTCATTCATCAGGGGGTTGACTCCACTATGTTGTTAGTGCTCCACAGAGGGTTAACAGAAGGCTTCAGTCTCTGGAGGACTCTCTTGCCAACATTTCTTCTACTTATTTCCTCTCAACGTCCCTAAATTCTGCTTTCATGCCACTGCACAGAGGAAGGTATTCGGTTCTGAAGGTGTCAAAATGCATACGTCTGAGCATGGTGGTGGTGCCATCATCATAGTAATGCCAGCTTCTGATGGTTTCAATAGTGTATGTTGTGAAAAACACTCTGTCTACCAACTTCCAGTGGGTTGCTAATTGAACAAACAGAAGATTATCAGTACACCAAGCATCCCATGTATCTTGCTGTTGAGCATCCACGAACAAATTCCAACTCTTTTCCTTCTTGTCCCTGTGAACCTCTACAGACCAAGACTCCTGAAGCTTCTTCACAATCTCCCACTTGATGTTGTCTGGAAACTTCTCAATGAATGCCAAATCTTCCATGGATGTTCATTCTCTCTGTTTCTGCTCTTCAGTTTGTTCCCAAACAGTTTGCCACCAAGATGCAAGTTTCTGCTGCTTCAACAGGAAGAGGAAACTGTCCACCACATAGAGCATGCATCATGATGGTGATGTGTTTCCGCCATTGTGGGATGAACTTCTTGTGGAAAGTGACTTTGATTATGAGAAATTCCAACTCTTCAGTGGAAGAAGGAATTTTACAAACATCCATTGAATTCTTCTCTTCTTGGCAATGCCAATTCCTTCATTTTCAGCCTCTTCTGGTGCTTGTTGATGGCAAGTTTCCCCGGCTGCGCACCAAAGACATGGAGCCCCGAGAGGAACACCAAGGAAAAGGGAATTCTCTTGCAAGAAAATCTATCTTGTAACATCAACAAGCTTGTTTATCATGTTTCATATCATCACAATGAAGAAAAGAACACCAGGCACAACAAATCTTCATGCAGCATCATGTAAATCTCCCACGGTTTTTAGTAGAATCAACCATATTCTCCAACATCTTTACAAAATCCATCAATATTACAAAGAAAGCAAAGAATACACCATCTTTGAATGGAAATACATCACATAGTATTCATCTTCAATATCTTCATAGTCTTCTCTCTCAATCTCTCATATACAATCACTTTGTCTCAATAGAATTGGCTATCTCTGACTCTCTCTCACACACTCCATCAATCATACATCATATCCTCACTACAATCTCTCAAAAATTACTCTCAATAATCACTCTTAGGTCGTGGATACCCCTCCCAAGAGGTATGTCTGATATGAAAGGTCACCAGAGCCACTACAGTGTCTCTTCACAGCTCACTACTGTCACTTCACTCTAGTCTTCTCTTAAGTCTTCAGCAGCTACTTCTTCCTCTTCCTTCAGCTCTTTTACACTTGTATTCACCTCTTTCCAAGGCTAGAAAACTTTCCCAAAATCACACATACATTCCACAGAACACTTACAGAACAGTCTACAGAACAGTACCAGAACAGCTACAGTACAGAACAGAACAGAAACAGAACAGAAGCAGAAGCTCTACAGAAGACCTACAGAAGGTTACAGAAGGTCATCAGAACTACTTAACTCACTCTCAAACCATTTCAAACTCTCACAAAACATTCAATAAGCTTTCACAATATCTCATTCTTCATCAATCCATACTCCATCCCTCCTTACAGAAGACAATCAGAACAAAAACAGACCAAAACAGAACAAAACAGAAGGTATACAGAACCAATCAGAACCTATCAGAACATCACAAAACCATCAACAAATATCATGATCTTCCAAAACACAATCAATATCATCCAAAACACTCTCAATCCACTTCCAAATCAATCAATCATCCCATGAAATCAACCATTCAGCTCTCAAAAACAACAAAAATCAGCCAAAAAACAAGTCATTTCAACACTCAATAGCTACTTCCTCCTTGGCGACTACCTTGTTGATGTTATGAATGGTCCTAAACTTTAGCTGGTTATAGGCCTAGTTCTCAAGGTTGATGTTGTATCGTCTTCTCTCTTCTTTTGTGTAAACAGAAGTTGATGAGAGCAGTCTTGTTGTCCTGCCATTTCTAACTCTGTTGTAGCGCAACAAGCTTCCATTAATTCATTTGCAAGATCATTTTGTCTATAAGAAGACAAAGGGATTGCAACAAAGTTTTTGCTTCAAGGAATTCATTTATTCCAATCAAGCATGGCTTGACATACACTGAAAGGTCTATGCATAGGTCCCTATAGAAAGATGATTCGACTTCATTCTCGAAGTATTCGTTCTCTTATTGTTTTGTTTCCTTTTCGTACTCGTTTTGTTTGTTTTTTAGTGTTTTGATTTTCAATTGATTTCCACCTTATCCACCCCCTGGAGAATGATGTTAATCATTCCTTATAGGTTGAAGGGTTGAGGGCATTCAGCACATGCTCAGGATGCTTTACTTCCACATGAATCAAGAGTAGAAGTGTGGGTTGTACTCAAAGTTAGCATAGCAGTCCATATCGAAAGGGCAGATGCCTACTTGAGTAATGTAGGTGAGGACATCCATTCGGAAGTCACTGGAGTCGATTCTACTGGCAATGTGTAGCTCTTCTTCAATAAGGATGCAATCTAAATAGGGGTGGGCCATGACATGCTCCTGTAGAGTCAGTTTTGCGAGTAATGGCCAATACCCTATAGGAGGTGGGAGCTACATAAGTTGGGTTGTACTCAGAGGTTTTGACTGCCTGTCTCTACTCAGCATTGGTCATAATTTGTTGGCAGTCCTCTTGTTCCCATTGAAGCCAGAGAGCATACCATTTTTGCAAGAAAGAGGGGTCGATGTCGACTAGGGTTTTCAACTCTTCGATTTCTTGGTTTGTGGCAGAGACCGTGTTGTTGGCACGCTTGCTCGTGAGAAATTGTTGGACATTAACACTTCAACTACTATGGGGGCCTTAATGAACATGAATTCTAATTCCTCCCAAGTGCAAGGCAATTTATGCACTTCTGTTACTAAAGGATTTTCTAAAAGACCTAAGTCTAATTGCTCATAGCTTTTAGCAAGCATTGTAACTGTAGCATCCAAACGTCGAATGCAAGTGACCAAGTCATCCCCTGTATTTTTGGTTAAGTCAAAGGCCAAGATAAGGATGGATCTCCACTCATCAAAGGGTCTAAGGCTTGTAGGAGGTGGGCTAGATAGCTCAGTGACTGGTGTTTGCAACTTCAGCTGATCCTGAGGGCGCGATTTAGCCTCTTGTGCGATAGGTGTGGTTTGCGGTGTTGATATTGTATTGTTAGATGCTTGTGATGCCCTTGGAGCACGAGAAGTTCTAAGTTGAGGTGGGTTGGAAGCACAAAGTTGTGATCTCTGTCGGTAGATGCATGGAAGCTATGCATGCTTAGCAGTTTTGGGCTCTAGAGGCTTAGCGGCTTGAGTTTCCTGTGGTTTTGATTCCTTAACTATTGTGAAGGCTTGTGTAAATGACTTAAAGGGTGGCACTTGAGTGGTAGCCTTGGTAATCTTGGTTTAAAGTACCCATATCCATGTATTTACCTCATAATAGCCTTATGCTTGTAATAGGGTTTTGGGGACCCATAGTGGCTTGACCATTCGTCTATGCCTATAATGCCTTCTTTGCCTCCTAGGTCTCAAGTATGAGTTTCTAGCAGTGCGAGGTCATTTGTACTTATTTCTAGGTGTTGGTCCTTGGTGCTTAGGTGCTCAATTGAGCTTGGGTTCATTGGCCTTGATTACACGCTTGGCAGTTTGCGGACATTGAGGCTTGGTAGATTGTGACGAGTCACGATTCCCCTCCTTAGGCTTGGTTGTAGGTTGATCTATTGGTGGCTTTGCGGGCTTTGATGGAGCCGTGTTGCCCCCCCTTGCTGCAAGCTGTCACTATGCATACATTACCGATGGCAAGGTGAATGCACTGCGACTCGTAATCAACATTGCAATGTGCCTACTTCTTAAACACACATCCTAAAAGACATTCCTTACCAGCATCCTTTATGTTTGGTAATACATAAACGACCATGGGTATGCTCTCAGACTTGATAGAGCCATCTTGCCCCAATCTATAGAGCTGACCCGCTATCAACTAATAGGGTTGTGTCTTGAGGATAAGCTGCCTAAGTAAGGCTTCCTCAATAGGTCTTTCAGGTAGTTTGTGCTTTAGCACTTGGACTATGTCGTCTGCCCAATATGGCGTCAAGTCAGCTCTAAATAAATCCTTCTCACACTAGACAAGTTAAAAAGATGTGCATTTAGTGAGTCGTATATAATACCCTGTCCAACAACTTCTCCCATTGATATATAGGACATGTGATCAACCATGTCGTGCTACTTCCCTTTGTGCTCAACCATGGAGAAGTCAAATTCTAGTAGAAATAGTAGCCACCTGGCTATGTGTCCTGTAGCATAATGTTTGTTTACAAGATACAACAGAGCTTGATGGTCTACGAAGAAAGTGAAAGGCGTAGCTAGAAGATAATGCCATAATTTCTTCATAGCAAACACCATGGCCAAACCTTCTCTCTCAATTGTGGAATAGTTCATCTCAGTATCCATGAGTTGTTTGCTAGCAAAGCTCACTGGATAGTCTAGGTTGTGTTCACCAAGCTAGCACAAAACAACTCCCATAGCAAACTTTGAGGTGTCAATATATACGTGGAAGGTTATGGTCCAGTCTAGGGCTCTTAGGATTGGCACAGTTGTCAGAGCCTCCTTCAAATCTTCGTATGCATGTTGGCATTCCTTGGTCCATTTGAATACTACTAGTAGTTTGTAGAGTGGTCTAGTGATTAGCACATAGTTTCAACACAAATCATCGATAGTACCTTGTACGTCCTAGGAAGCACTAAACTCATTGTAGTCAGTTGGTAGTGGAAGGTTGACAATAACCTTGCCTTTTGAGAAGTCAATGGCAATGCCATTCTTGGACACCATGTGCCCTAGGATGCATGCGTGCTTCACCTAGAATTGGCACTGAAGGGGGTTCAATGAGAGACGATACAATTTGCATCATTCAAAGACTGCACAGAGTTTGTCTAGGTGTTCCCTCCAACTTGAGTGAACACAAAAATCTTCAATGAACACTTCTAGGTCATGCTTAAGCATGTCCTTGAAGATGACACACATGAGCCATTGGAACATGGCTAGTGCATTTGTCAACTTGAAGGGCATGACTATGTAGGCAAAGAAGCCCCACTCCGATAGCAAATGTGGTTTGTCATATCGAGATGCACTTGCACCTGATTGTAACTTGAGAAGCCATCCAGGAAACTATAGGCTTCTTTGCAAGCCACTCTTTTGAGCATATACTCTGTGTATGGTAGTGGATAGTTGTCTTTCTTTATAACAACATTGACTTTCTTATAATTAAGGCACATTCTGATTGTTCCATTCTTCTTTAGGACGATTACAATGGGTAAAACCCAGTCTGTGTGCTCAATTTCATAGATGAATCCAGCTCTTAATAGCTTGTCCATCTCCTCCTTGACTACATGAGCATGCTTGGGATTCATTGGATATTGTCATTGCTTGACTGGCATTGCATTTGGTGCCAAGGGGATATTATGAGTCACTACACTTGGATCTACTCCTTTCAGCTCATCGAGGGACCAAGCAAACATGTCTATGTACTCTCGTAGGAGTGCAATGAGATTTGCTTCTTCCTGCTCGATCAAGTTGTTAGCTATGAAGACAAGTCGGGGTTTCTTTCCTTCCAGTCAGCCTCCTTGACTTTGACAAGCCCTTCTACAGGTTCGTTCACTTGTCCTTGCCTCTTGGCACCCAGCAAAATCACTATTCTATTGCCTTTCTTGAATTTTGCGAATCACTTTGATAGATCTTATGATTTCTTCTACTCCTCATCTTTCGACTCCCTAGGTTGTCTCTTTCTTTCTTTCCTCAACCATCTATGCCTTAGGTGGACTGGTAAGTCGCGCTTGGTGTGTTTGATCTTAGGTGGTCGGGGTATCTTAGGATCGCTATCTAAGCTTACTTTTGACTCAGAATTGAACTCTCTATCTTTGCTAGAAGAGGAAGTCTCTCTTGGTGGTTGTAGCTTTGAAGGTGATTCCATTCTAAATAACAATGGGGCACTTGGTTGGGTGAGCCTTGCTCGTTCGTAATCAATTATCCCTAAGTGTTCCAACCACATGTGATTGCACTCTATTTGCATGATTCCTCTCTCAATTTTAAAGGTATCCCCCTTCCGAATTTTCAAATCTACTCGTAGTTTCTCAATCACGTGTCAGTTAGTGTCATATTCTATGGTGTTTGCTCTTCACTGAGGGAACAACAATCTTCATACTTGTCATCCAAATTGTCCTCATCCGACTACTCGTCACCTCCTAGGTTTCCATGCATTTTTTCTCTCTCATATATTACTAAGACCAAATTATATGTCACTTTTAGATCATATACCTTGGTCCACTTCCACTTGGGTTCGTCCATGAGATCTTTGAGGGGCTTAAGGTTAGCTGTTGGGTTTCGAGGTAGCTTGGTCGTCAAGTACTCTAAGATCCCATGGAGCTCTAGCTTGTTGTTTTGGGACGTGCAACATGGTAGGGGTGGGTTGACTACAAGAGCTTCTAGCCATCATGAATAATGGTATTGATTTGTTATTCATGGGCTCACCAACTGTCTTGATAGCTTGCTCATATTCCTCCTTGTCATCCAAGAATGGCAAATAGAAGGTGGCTAGCACGTGCATCCAAACTCACTCATGGGTGGCCTAGGTATGCCTATGGAATTAATCTCTATTCTAGGAATGGTGGCTAGTTTTGCATTCTTAGGTGTTGGAAGAGCCAATGGGGCTCCCCTTTAAAAGAAATTTGGTGGTCTATTCCCTAAGTATGGTTGATTGTATGGCTCGGTGTATGGAAGTCTCTTTGGTAGTCTACAATTCATAACATCATGACAGAATCTATCGCAATTGGCACAATGTGGGGACCGAGGGTCTTGACCTTTGCTGGAAGGTGTTTTTTGCCACAATACATGCATTGGACATGAAGGTGTGCAGATCTCCTCACCATCTCTTGCAGCCTAGCTAGCTCCAACTTCATCTCTGCTAGCTCTTGGCTCTAATGCTTTTCTCTTTGTCTTGGGCACTTGGGGCTGATCATTTGCTAGGTGTTGTGACCTTCTTTGAGGATCTAGAATAGATGTTATCTCAATTTGAGCTCTTGTAACTTCTCTCCTTGAGCTCGTTATCTAGTCATATGGCCTCTTCAAAGACCCTAGCTAGTACGTCTCTCTACAAGCTCAAGTTGCTTGCTAAGGCTTTGCAGAGTTCCTCGTTGTAAATTTTGTTTATAAACACTACGGAGACCACTCTTTTTTTGGGTATTTCATTAGATGGGATTCTCTTAAAGAGACTCCACACGTGGGTAATGTAATCCCTAATTTCCTCCTTATTTTTTTGCCTAATGTTCATCAGTCGTACTATGAGGTTGTTAGAATACCCAACCTTAGAGAATCTCTTGATGAAGAGATTCTAGAGGTTGTTGAAGTTATTCTGTTTAGCTAAGCTGGTGTACCATGTCCTACCCTTATCGCCTAGGTAGAGGCCGAAGGTTTGTGAGCATTGGACAAGATCCGTGAGGCCATTGGCCTTGCAGACTTGCTCAAAATGCTCTTACAAAGCTGTACATTATCGTTTTGCCTAATGTTCATCACTCATACTATGAGGTTGTCAGAATACCCAGCCTTAGAGAATCTCTTGATGAAGAGATCCTAGAGGTTGTTGAAGTTATTCCATTTAGCTAAGCTGGTGTACAATGTCCTACCCTTATCGCCTAAGTAGAGGCCAAAGGCTTGTGAGCATTGGACAAGATTCATGAGGCCATTGGCTATGCAGACTTGCTCAAACTACTCTTACAAAGCTGTGCATTACCGACCCGGTTGGTATTTGTCTACCTGCTTTGCGATTGCGGGGATCTTTGATTGGTTCTTGGAGCCCTGGTTGATTCCTAACCCTGCAACCCTAGCAACGAGGTTGCTAGCATTATCGTGTTCTGCAAGAGGTCGTATTATCTATGAGCCGCTTCGTGAGAAGCTCACTTAGCGTCAAGTCTACTTCTAGTGCTCTCTCCCTTTCTATGTTGGGACCTATCTATTTCCTATTGACTAGAGCCAAAGCACATTGGATCTCTTGCATCTCCATGTCTTGTTGCATCTTCTTGGCCCTTTGCTCATGGTTGTATGCTATTATGCACTATAGTGCTTATTGTGCTAATCTCCTCTCCTCCTCGAGGTCTACTATGATGTTCTCTACCAGCTTACCATGATGCTCCATCTTGGTTTGTAAGTCCTATTTATTGACCATCTGTTGGTGGATATCGACTGGGAAATGTCCCAAATCAAGCTAGTCGTTCTCATGTCTAGAGCTAGATCCTGACATGTCAATGGCTTCTTGATCCACTAGGCTATTGATCAAGCTGATTAAGTCTAACAGTGATGCATCTCCAATGGTGTTGGCGGTCTATCTATGCTCCTGAGCCTTCAGTGTCTTGACTCTCTCTTGGTCCTAGTGGTCAGGGATCTTAGTCACCCATCTAGGTCTAAGGGTCATCTCTTATTAATGGGTTCAATCCACTTATTAAGTCTTGGTGTCTTCCTTCTTATAGCAAACAACCCTCAACTTATGTATACTCAATGTGTGTGTGGTGCTCTTTTTCATGTGTAGTGCAAAATCAGGCTTTCTTTCATGTGCACTTCAAGTGTCAAAAACAGTGTGAGGTGCGAATACTAGATGAATAATGCAGCATTCGCTCTCTCCTCATTCTGATTTTGGCCAAATATGGCTCTAAGCATGATTGATGAGACTGGTCTCAAGGGTTGGTTAGGGTCTTTATTGTGTCTCCTACCTTGGTCAGGGTGTAATCAAGGTCCGTGGGTCAATTGCACTACGTGGGGGTAGACAACTAATGGGTTAGCTAGCCATCACTTTTGAGTTGTCAGCTCACTGTTTCTTTTGTTTCTGATGTCTAGAAGTTGTTAAACTTGTTTGTAAGGCTTCTAGAGGCTCGTCCCGGGATTGGGTTTATGGTGGTTCACATGCTAGCTTGGTTCCACAATTTGTCAGGGTTTGAAAATGTCAAATTTGCTTAAATTCACATTCGGTCAATGTGGTCCAAATTGCAAAGGTTTGAGTCCCAGACGAGGTCCGAGTTTGAATGGCTGAATGTAGGTGGACCGAATGTTTCATGACCAAATGACACATGGCTGAGCGGGTCGAGTGTCCGAGTGTCCCGACTCAGATAGGGTACTCATCCGAGTAGTTAAATCAAAGTTGCCAAAATGGCCAAGTGTCCGAATGGTTGAGAACGTTTTGCCGATTGTGGTCGTCTGAGTCCCAGACTCAAATAGGCCAAGTGCGGTGACATTTTACACCAAACATGATGAAAAATTGACCATTTGTTTAATTAAGGCCTCTTTATCCTACTGACACTACCTGGGGCTGAGCTCCTACACCTTGGGGACTAGTGTAAAACTCACCTGGAGCAAGGATGACAAAGACTTGCACAAGGAGCGCAAGGATTTTTGTGATCTCCCACACCTGCAAGAAGACCCAGCGTGCTCTCTCTCTCTCTCTCTCTCTCCCTCTATGTGTGTGTGCTGTAAATGCAAAAGATCCTTCACCCCCCTTTCCTTGGGTCTTAAACCCTTGGTCTAGTGTCGAGTGTTGCCCCATTCATGCCCTTGCCTTGTCAACGGATTCCAGCCCCTTTTTTCCCTTCTTTTTTCCTTATTATGGACTTGTTTATAGCAACAACTATAAACTGATTTGCCTTGATTTCTTGGTCCTATCCTACTCTAAATGCAACAAAAAACACAATTCAAGTACTGAAATGAATTAACCTACTTGCATACTCATTAAAAACTCAAAATAATTACTTTCTTTGAAGATTTTACTTCCAAATTTCCTACCTACATCAAGAACCAGTTCGGGGATGAAACCCTACTTCAACACTCGATTTGAAGTTCACAAGTGCTCAATCTTGAATATGTTGGTTTGGGCAATGGAACCAAAATGAAGTGGGATCTCATGCTTGATCACCAAGACACACAGACTTCTTATTGCTTCAAGCATTTCAAGAGAGCAACTAATGGCTATCTCTCACTTAGCCACGTGTGCTCTCGATCCTACGAATGTAGTGAGCTTACCTTGATGCTTGATAAAATAGTCTCCTCCATCAAAGCACCCCAGTAGTAGCTCCACAATATGAGATGTGAGCTCAAGCAAGCTCAACCCTCTACCTTCAAGCTCCATCCTCCATAGCCATGCATGCAAGACAAGAGAAAAGAAGAGTAAAGAGAGGAGAAGATGGAGAGCTTCTCCTCCACGGTTCCACATCCTCACTCACTCTCTCACACTCTCACACTCCCTCTCTCATACACAAGCACAAGCACAAGCAAGAAGAAGAAAGCCACTTTAGCCACACACCAAGAATGAGCTTCTCTATTCACTTTTTGACTTTTATATATGCACTCATCCGTTTGGACACCCATCCCCCTTTTTTACATGATCGGCCGTCTTAGCCAAGGTCTTCTTTCCTCATGTCTTTTCTCTTTTCACAGTTCTTTTGCTCTTGCACTTCTACATTTACAATTTGCACAAGAGGGATCCTGGCGCTCTTTTATAAAATTAATTACATTATGCCCTGTGCTTTCCTTGCTAGAATATTCAATACACTCCTACATTTTTTCTAAGCTTGCCTTTTTATCCACTTTTCTCGCCTGGCTCGAATGAGCTTCTCTATTCACTTTTTGAGTTGGGCTTCCTTGGTCTTCCTCTACTTCTTTCTAGGATGTATGGTCTGTAACACTCACTAATGTGAAGCTATTCATCCTCCTCCATCAACCCATTGAAGATAGGTAAAGGAAACTCTAAAGATGGAAAATATGGTGTTCTTGTAGGAATTGCAACAGGTTGCACCATAACGACAACCATATTTGTCGTAGGAATTTGTAACAATGTGACTACAATCCCACTTGTAGTGGGAGAGAAGGGGAGCACTCAAGCTTCCTCCTCCTCCTAATAGATTGTTTGTGGTACTAGGGTCAATAAGACCTCTCCCTCATAGGGGTATTATGAAGCTAGGTTGTTGAGGGGAGTAACTCGTGAAGATTAATAGCCCACTGTCTAGCCCTTTTAGCTCTTTCTTTTTTTTGAATCTCACCTTCATAGTGTTTATTGGGAAATAATGAGTCTATCTTGATGCTCTTTGGCATAAACTAACGGACTAGTCCCTAATTAACCAAGATTAAAAAACTGCCACTTATTAGCGGCTCTCGACAAATGCACCACTTGTTGGGACCAAAAATGGGCTTGACCTAAACAACCCCATGGCCTCGTGGCTAGGAGTGTATATATACTATAAATTGCTTTATCGAAAGAATGTGTTTGTAGATATAAATCTCTAGATTGTAGTCTAACATAATGCCCTTCTTGACTCCAAGCAAAAAGAATACCCAAACATATCAATGCCTAGCATCTTGTAACACAAACATAAAGGGAGCATCCCCTAGCTTATATTTGTGGCCCCACTAAGGCTCTCCTACACCTTGGGGATTAGCCCCAAGATGCATTGTCTTAACATATAGCACATATACAACATAGTCCTTTCTTTTGATAAAACGTTCTAGGAGATAATATAATCCTTACCACATCAGTCTCTGAAGAAAATGATAGTACTAGTCCTACAGCTCAAGGGGTTCTCACACTCAACATGGGTCAATAGTTCGAAATCAAGTGCTATGCATCCAAGAGATAATTCTCTTGATACCACGTATGAAAATGTAGATGCAAAGTGAACGGCACATATGCTCAACCAAGTAAACTTATAAATCAATCAGTGTGGATGTGTATAAATAGCCCTTTCATGATTTCACTCTAGCGTATTGCTTCGTTGCTAAGGCACCATCGGAATAACCCATGCTACTGCCCTTTTTAAAGAATTAAATTCAACAAATCCTATACACAAGAATATGCAAAAAATATGAATTCAAATGATACTTAATGTCCACAATCCAATCCCTTTTCCCCCTACCGTTTAGGATTTTGCATTCGATGGATATAATTTTTTAATCTTAAAACCCACATTTTAGGATTTCAAAAAGTAATAACTCACACACACGAACATAGATTCTATATTTTATGCTTCATTTCCCTTAAACACATTGCAAAAAAGCTTCAAACAAATTTTCATTGCATATGAACAAGATTTGCACCATGAATTGTACAAAAGAATCCAAATTTCTATAAAAAAGAGGCTTACTGCCATTTTTTGGGTTTCGGCTCTCAAGAATTGATTGTTCAAATAGTGATCATACTAGTTATTGATCTTGAAAAAGTGTTGGTCACCACTTCTTAGCATTGGTATGTTCTCATATCAATCTGGTTGAAGCCATACAACTGCTCTTCATCCTGATATCTTCCAAAGAATACCAGCATGGACAGCCCTTAAGAGAAGAGAGAGGGAGGAGAGAGAAATAATGAATTTTGATCTTCACAGTCAGCCCACCAATCTTGGATCCATCATTAGTTATACGAGGTAAGAAAATTGAGAAGTTGGTGGCTATGGTCAGATTAGGTGGTTGCTTTCAATCTCCATAGCCTCCTCTTCACCAAAGTCATCGCCAGGAAGTAGACAGCCATTTTTTTTTCATGCACCATGAAAAATCGACCCCCCCCCTCAACATGAAAAACTATGGGCCCCTTTGAGCTCCCAAGGGTCACCCCTCTGCAATTTTAAAGTTCTTTTACACTTCCATCTGGTCTCTATGCAGCCCAGTCTTTAGCTATTCTTGTGTCTGCCAGCATCCAATTTACAAACCAAAAATTTCAGCTTAACTGTCTCGAAGCCCCGTGCACTACCTAGAACTTGTTCTGCTTCATTCTAGAACTTGGAAAAATTATGAAAATTTTGCAATCACTATGTGAAGTCCATATTTAGACATGATTTGAAATTCCGCCTTCTACATTGGCTTAAAATTGTTAGATCCATATTCGGTGCTTCTAAGGAGCTTCAAGTTCCGCCTCAAATGGACAAAATTTGACACATTTTTAGCTTCCTTTGGGTAATAAAATCGTGTTCTCACCTCCCTAGCACATATTGGTGAGATTCGATTTGTAGGCTATGTTACATCAAGAGGTAGGGAAGAAGAGGATGAAAGCGCTTCATGACCTTCGTACTAAAAGATATAAATTTGTGAAGGGTCAATTGGTTCTATATTATGATTCATGTTGTGAGTTATTTCCTAAAAAGTTAGAACCCAAATGGGATGGCCCTTATAAGATTGTTCGTATAGAAAAAAATGGCTCTACAACCCTTTTAGCAAATTTACAGGAGGTAGAGTTTAAAAATAAAGTAAAATTTAGTTAGTTGTGAGGTGCCTGCCCATCGGCTTTCCAAGCACTCTTTTAGCAGTCTATCAAGAAACAAATCTAAGCGTCGCTGCCTGGCACTCCCAGGGAATGTTCCGAGTTTTATCGCCTAGGGATTCCCGAATCCGCCTTGCAATGGAATGTTCACGAACAAACCCACTAGGATCGACCTGAAATTCGTGTTCCTAGTTGTCAAGGTCTCCTGTTAGCATTCTAGCATCGGGTTTTGGACATCCTACTTTACGCAGAGATACCCAATCTGAAGCAGACCCATGCCGCACTTGGTTCAAAGAGAATGGGAAATGAGAGGGATGCGCTGCTCAACCTCTCTACCCATAGGGCATAGTCCCATTCCGGTCCCCTAAAATGGCATGAATCAGGTTCTAACCTAACAATACCTAAAGGTCCAATGACGATAAAAACTTGTGAGAAGCCTCCTAGTTCTCTGGGACCACCCTGCCGTAGGATGGACCCGTCGGGGGTTTCGCCCACCCGCTTCCCTTAATAGCTTTAGTTTTCTAATTAGGTCCTACCACATTTATGTGTGACACTTAAAGTCAGCTTCATTAATTAATCCTTTTAGGGAACAGAGTTCGTTCACATAACTTATAGCACATACACAAAAACAGAGCAAAGCAATCTATTGACAAACAAGTTCCTTAACTTATCTTCAAGTTAATCTTTGTCCCCCACCCATACAGGAGAAATTATGTATCGCTTCTATCCAACAGAAGTATCCCTTCTGCCCTGCAGAAGTAACTGGTTCAATTCACATGGCACCACAAACTCAATCCTTTATCTAGAATAGGATCTCCCAACATGCCCAGATGTTGGGGGCCACGGAGGTCTTCAACTCCATTCTAGACCTAGCAAGGGGTGTCCAGAGCTCCAACTGACCCGCAAGCTGTCTAGGAGCGAAACATCATTCCCGTGGTTGGCCTTTTCACCACTCGACCTTCGGCCCATGAATCGAGCAGTGTCCTCTCGGGTTAATACACGGTGCGATCATGGAGGTGATCCACCTGTGCAATATATCCTTCCTTAATTAAATTCTTTAAGATTCAAGCACAAACAAGGCATTCATCCCTAATATCATTTTCCAAGAAAACATTCCTTTATTCCCATGGTGACTTGTCATCACAGACCCTTGCCATGCATTTACCATAAATCACAAGCACTTGGAATAATCATCCAAACAACAACTAGCAACCAGTTGAATGTAAAAGCATGTAGGATATTGTTCGATCAACCAACAAAACCAATTGCATTCTTTCCAAACAATGCAAGAGTAGATGATATAACATTACCCATTGCATATTTTCTCTCCCCCTTGGGATCTAAGAGCAATACTATGCAAAAATGTTTCTTAACACTTCCTTCGTTCGGCTAGGGCATATGTTAAGGGTTCAAACACTATTCATGATGTAAATTCTATAGGTCACTTACCTTGATTGATAACCCAACCCTGGATTTGGATTGGAAAAAGTCATTGTTATCGGATGGAACTCAAGACATCTTAGTTTTAACCCTTATGATTAATTTCTTGTACTAGCTCTTAGTCAAGTCATGAGGCAACTAGAAAATTATCCTCATATATCAAACATGTTATAGGCATATCGTGTAAATACTTGATAAGATAAGTGCGAGATGATATCAAGTAATTAGACTCCAATAGGCCGTGCATTGAGCTAGAATCTAGTTTTTCTTAATATTTGGGCTCTTAGGCTAAGTACTTTTGAAGTATCTAAACTTTAAACTAGTACTTTCTATTCATGATTCTCAATGTCATATTCTTTTAGTAATTATGCTATTTGTAACCTTTGACTATACTTTAATCTAGCACTTGTATGCACAATCTTTTAATGTCGTTCTTTTGACGACTATGCCATTCATAACGCTTGACTAATTCTTCCTTGTAATTGCTCCACTAGCAAATAAGTCATATGTAACTAGGTGCAATTATCTTCCCTTGATATATGCACTTCACAACTCCCTCTTTCGAGTAGGTGAGATGAAATTTATCCTTTCCCATGACCTATACTCGTGCATCGTAGTATGGGGCCTAACGTATCTCATACGGGAATCAAAGCAAGTATCTATCAATTTGAAAATACATTACTTACGACCAGAACCGCAGTTGGATTGACAGTGATGCCTTTGCCCGAAGCCTTGTTGCTAGTTGTAGGATTGTCATCCGCACGCGACATTCTTCGCTTGGAGGCCATTGTCCGCAAGTAGACTCAAGAGATTAAGAAGGTGGAATAGATTCAAGATGGGAGAGCGTAAGAAAAGATGGTTAAGTCGAGGATTGAGATAGAGGGAATTGAGCTAATTCTCTTCCTTGCAGCCTCTCGGGGTGACTCTTCTCTCTCTCTCTCTCTCTCTCTCTCAAGCCCTCACTCACAATCTCTTGGAGGGGTATACTCTCTCTCTCCCTCTCTCTTGCAGCCTTTCAGGGTCTCCTTATGCTCCCTTATGCCTCTCCCATGCCTTATATTTATAGTGAATTAGAGAAGAGGGCTTGTGGTTGAGAAGTGGAGCTCTTTATGGAGGGGGATCTTGGAAAGATCAGTGATCTGATGCTCAGATCATAAATATGATGGTTCCATTGGCTCCGAAGGGGGGTAAAACCCCAAGACACTTGGTTAGAAAGCTCTTAGTTCACTCCTTCTTCTTTTCTCTGTTCAAAGTGCTGTCCATTGCCTATGTACTGCGATCGTGGTGCGCGTGATTTCGCAAATCCTCTCTTTATTTTTTTCTTTTTATAAAATCTCCGAAGTAACTAAAATATCACTTGTCTTTTCTTTTAAATGACATCCAGTTCTAGAAATCTCCATATCTTTTTTTTTGAATAATATCTAAAATATCTAAAATATACTAGTTTTGCCCAAAATATAATATTTTTGGACCATCCAAACTATACACATTAACCTAGTGATTAATATAACTCATAAGTCTTGTTCACGTTGTAATTTACGTGAAGGGTGGCTACGGTCCTTGCCAATCCGAGAAAAATATCGAATTTACAACTCTTGATTTTTTAAATAAAATATTTTAAATTAAATAAAAATTATTAATAATTAATGTTAGTTAGTTTTTACCTTAGTTAGTCTTTAGTTAGTAATCTTACTAACTTATTAATTGATTGTACCTATCATACATCCTCTCTCAGCTCGACTTTGACTACCATAAGTACAAGTAGAATAATTGGTATGGCATGGCCTATCAATGAGGCATGGTCTGTATTTTGTATTTTGATGGAGCTTCATGAGGGCCCGCTAAGTGTGAGCGTATCGGTATGGTTATCAAAGTCCCTTGACATAGAGTCATTATGAAAATGGGAGTCTATTTAGGCACCACTTTTACTAATAACACAGCAAAATAAAGGTCTTAATCATGGGGTTGAATATAGCCCAACATGGTGGTATCCGCTATTTATTGGTGAAAGGTGACTCACTTTTATTAGTAATCAACAAATTGAATGGGACCTATAGTATGAGGGATCCCATTCTATGGATGTATCATTATGTAGCATTGATATACTTTAAACTTTTGAGATAGTGATTTGTTAGCTAGTTCCTCATCACAGTGGGACTCCTTTGGGGATTCGTTGGCAAATTATGTCATTGTTGAGGATGTATTTCTCAACTATGGTCCTGAGGGGTTATTAGAATTGTCCGATCTTATTCGCCTAGGACTACTGGGGACAACTTGCTGACATGTCTTATTATGGCTGCCAATGGTTAGTATGGGTGATGAGTTAGGTAATAATTGACCATCTTCCTATTCTTTCATGGATGCATAGGATCATTCAATGACATGTTCGCCAAACTCCCCTTGCCATTTATGCAAGGGGACTGGCTAATAATTTGATGCATTTAGTGTAGGGCTTGAGTGGCCCATCCCCTTGGTCTAGTGTTGTATTTTAGCATGATTTATGTGGGGGACCAAAGGTTTATTTTCAGTAATAGGTTATTGAATGGTATGCTTTATAGCTATATTTTCATTAGGCTAAGAGTGCCCTTTATTCTGCAGTGCACTAGTTGGTGTCATAAGGCCAAGAGGACCATGTGTTTATTTGGTGCAGGTATGGTTAATGGTTTCTTATCTTAGTGTTGTACTAAACAAATTCGATGGAGTACCTGGAGACAGTCTCTTGTCATGCAGAAGCTTCTTGTGGCCAAGTCCAAGTGATGTCCTTTCTTTACGACTTCTTTTCCTTTGTGCTATATATGTATGTGTTTGTGGGGAAATTTTTACATGTTTTTGCCTCCTGTAAAGGCATTGTTACGCATTTAAAGATATGTTTTTGAGAGTAGTTCTTAGTGACCCTGTCTTGCTAACCTCTTAGGCAACTATTTTTAGGAGCTTCTGCTAGTTGAGGCAGCTAGGGAAGCTTGCCAAAAATAAAGACAAAAAATGATAAATATTTTTGGAAACCTAGTATACGGAGGTTTGTAAAAATTGGTTCTAACCCCTAGAAAAAGAAAAGGAAGCAAAGAAAAATTCCAATAGTAGGTTCTCGTTGCATTGCAAAGGCCTACTAGATTCTTGGGGACAAGTCACCCAGGGCTGATGCCTTGTCTTCGTGGGGGTGACATTGTAGCCAAAAAGGAAAAAGAAATAAGGATGGTTGGAGTGAAAATAAAAGTGATTGGAAGAAAAAATATTTAGTGTCGCCTTGCGAGAGCTTGGTAGGTTCTTGGATATCGAGATATGACGTGAGATTGATGCCCTAATTTACTTGGGCCACAATACACTCAACTCCCTCCTTTTTATACGCTTGAGCACCCAGTCTTAAAGTATAAAAAAGTGCTCAATATAAAATATCTGAAAATAAAAAAGTGCTCAATATAAAATATCTAAAATATCCTTGGATAGTTTCTTGAAGCTAGTTTGTGTTGGAGCAATTGGTTAGCAACTAGTTCTCTGGATCTTTGTTCACTTATTCTTGGCCTATCCCTAGAGGAACTTCATGCCTTGATTTAGTCACAGGGGATAGGGTGAGAGCCATGTATGTGTTTTGTTGTGTATTTTCCTTGTGGCAGCTTGATGCTCTTTATGGCTATTTATGTGCAAATCAGTTCGTGGATTCAACGGGTTGAGTCACCCAATCACGTGGTGGTTGCCAATGAGAGTGGGATTTCATGACAAGAAAAAAACTTGAAAATTGCCAAATTTGGTTAAATTCAGGTAGAAATTGAAGCTCATTAGAAGCAAAGAATGCAGATTTGACGATTTTTAAACGGTTGTGGAAGGCGGGATGTAAAAACACTTCTTAAGATAGACTTTGCAATAGTTTCATATTCTTAATAAAATTTATAAGTGTCAAAATTAAGTGGGACAAGCTCCAAGAAATGTGGGTCTCCAAGATAATTAGGTAGAAAAATTTGGACTTTGTTTTAGTCACTAGATGCACGAGATAGCTTTACCCAGGCATGAGGGGATCCAAAAGGAATGTGAAAGTAACTTAATGGGAAGGGGTGTGACCTTAGAGGCCTTCCCCAATCCCGAAAATTCACGCAAAGGGGAGGGGGGGATTGAAAGAAAAGAAAACGACAACATCCTAGGGCACAATGTGATGATTTGAGGAGGGAGGGGTTATAGAGCTAAAGAAGAAGCATACTATTTGATCTCACCAGGCTACTCCTCGAATTTTTCGCTCCGTATTTCCAATCTCACCTATGGAAATGATGACCTAATTGTGGAGATACATAATTAATCTTTCTCTCTCCTCCAATGGGCAGTTTATGTGGGAATTATATCACTACAAGATATAGGCCTTATACCGATGTTAAAAGCGAAGAAAATATAAATAAAGAAAATTTTCCCCGTCGTCGCAAAAAGCGTCGTTATTGGCGATGCCATAGAACAATCGGTATTATCATCGTTATCAGCGTCGCTATTTACGTTGGCATCAGTGTCGCATTTAACGACGCTTTGTGACGCTGATAATGATGCCAATAACAACGTGTGCAGGTAAATTTGCGATGCTAATAGCGACAGTAACAAGGGAAAAAAAATTGTGGTAGCTGCCCTGCCACATATAGCACTATGTGCTTTATTTAGGCCATACAAAATAGTTTTTGCACTGTGTACAATGCTCGTGTAAATAAAGACAAAGTGTACTTAAATCTTAACACTGATACATGAAATAAATACATAATCGCATAATGAAAGCGACTGGTACAATCATGGCAAGATATCACTACTACATAGAAAATGTCTACACAGATCAGGTGACCAAAAAAGAAGGGTGTGTGAGCTCCTGGGATCCAAGGGCAAGCTATACATCCTCGCCATCCGAAAGCTCATCTCGGCGCAAAGGAGCATTGAACGGACTCTGCAAAAAAAGAAACAACTACACATCAGTCCACCATACAATAATGCATTCTAATTAAACATGGTAACTATGGACAAGAAATATGAGTGACTTACAAGGCCACCGCATCTATACAATCGGTCGATCAATGCAGTGAGATCGTGCCTCTCTGTATATCGAGTCTCAAGGCCGGTCAGATCGCAATTTGTAATGGAGTGCTGCAAAGGAAATAAAATACTAACTATTAGAAACACGATTGTTAGTACAAAGGATATTGCAAAAAAATTAGCAAGCAAAACAAAAGAAAAACTTACAAAGTTCTCCAGATATGTCCTGTAGCCACCACTCCCAAGATGATGGACCACTTCGGCCTCTAGCCGTGCCCTCACCGCCTCACACTATTGACTCCAATGTCCTAGAGAATCTGTAGCCTCCTCCCTTAGTTGGCGCCAGTCGTCTGCGTCTAGCCACTTGAGCTTTGCAGCCCTACTCTTAAGTTCCTTGTGTGCGTCCGATCGTTTGTGTGACATATATGCATGCATGCACTCCATCATCCAGCCCGTAGAAAACCTATCTGCTGTGGCTGGAACTGGAAACTCCTCATGCAAGGATGCTACTATATAGTCCTTGCTCCCCTTCGGTATGTTTTTCCAATGATATAAGACGTTGTGCCAAAAAACTTGTTGGCACAACTCTCTCATGCAAGCCATCACCCTCCTCCCCTCATCATTCATGATGATAGCTCCTGACCTATCATCTACAAGATAGGCATACCCCTCTGGGGTATGCCTAAGATGGGTCCTCTCCCACCTGTGACCATGCTCCTGGGCATATCCAAGAGACCCCTGTACATCTAGTGTACTGACTGGGGTAGTATCTATCGGTGTAGCACCCATAGGGGTGGCATGTGTGGACGGCTGAGCAAAAGCTGGAGTAACTGGAGTAGACATCCCCACAGGTGTGACAAATCCTGGAGGTGATGCAACTCCAGTACTACGTCGAGACGGAGACACCCCATCTGTGCCTCCACAGCAACCACTTAAGCCACACTCTCTGGAATGGCCAGAAAGCGAGTAGTACTTGTATCCCAAGCCGACTGCGGGCTCACTGCATCCGTATCTCTGTAGACCCTGAAGCACTCCCTCCCTCTGGCCCAAGTCTGGAGCGTCGACCTTGTCTGCTCGGAGCTGAAGCTTTTGATCGTGGCGAAGTAGATCTAATAGAGCGGCCTAACGATGTTTGAGTCAGCTCCTGGTCTGCCATGTCTCTGAATATTGCCATCTGATCTGGAGACATACGTGTCAAGATATCCTGCAACTCCTCATCGCATCATCCCTCGACTCATCTTGATGATCTAAGTATCCACAAAGGTCACTTGCACAGACAAAAAACGATGTTAGCATAATCAATTAAATCATACAAAGCATGGTAATATAAATCTTAAAAAAATGATCTTACTTAAAATGCATATCTTATGTATCCTTATAAGTAATTAATCAACGAATTGAGTAAGTGGATGCTCCAAGCATGAAGTATCCTATGGTTCCATGTCAATATCCTGACACAACTCAGCATAAACTGGAAGATCAATAGACATGTCACCACAAAAGGATGAGTCCACCTCGTTATCAAGACTCCTGTATTTCCATCATTGTTACTTGATGCTGGCTCCTCTACATGCTCCAAGCTTTCGGTGGCCTCCACCCCTTGCAATATCAACCCCTCTATTTGCATATTGTCCTCATCTATGCTCGAAACATCACTTTGATCATATACTCTTGCACTTCAGGGATTTGAAGGTATAACATACCACCATCTAATATGTTTAATGTTTTTTCTCTTATCTCCTCTACCTCTTTCATTTCCTTTTCTCTCTTCTTCTCCCTCTCTCATTTCCTCTCCCTCCCTCACCCTCACCCTCACCCTCTCTTTCTCTCTTTCCCTATTATATTTAATGTTTTTTCTCTCCCTCTCTCATTTCCTCTCCCTCCCTCACCCTCACCCTCTCTTTCTCTCTTTCCCTATTATGTTTAATGTTTTTTCTCTCTCCTCTCCCTCTCTCATTTTCTTTTATCTCTTTCTCTCCCTCCCTCACCCTCTCCCTCTCTTTCTCTCTTTCCCTATTATGTTTAATGTTATTTCTCTATTTTTCTCTCTCATCTCTCATCTCTCCTCTCCCTCTCTCATTTCCTTTTCTATCTTCCTCTCCCTCCCTCATCCTCACCCTCTCCCTCTCTCTCTCTTTCCCTATTGTGTTTAATATTTTTTATCTCTCCTCTCACTGTCTCATTTCCTCTCCCTCCCTCTCCCTCTCCCTCTCTTTCTCTCTTTCCCTATTATGTTTAATGTTTTTTCTTTCCTCTCCCTCTCTCATTTCCTCTCCCTCCCTCACCCTCTCCCTCTCTTTCTCTCTTTCCCTATTGTGTTTAATGTTTTTTCTCTTTCCTCTCCCTCTCTCATTTCCTTTTCTCTCTTTCTCTCACTTTCTCATTTCCTTTCCCTCCCTCACCCTCACCCTCTCTTTCCCTATTACGTTTAATGTTTTTTCTCTCTTTTTCTCTCTCCTCTCCCTCTCTCATTTCCTTTTCTCTCTTCCTCTCCCTCTCTCATTTCTTCTCCCTCCCTCACCCTCACCCTCACCCTCTCTTTCTCTCTTTTTCTATTATGTTTAACGTTTTTTCTCTCTCCTCTCCCTCTCTCATTTCCTCTCCCTCCCTCTCCCTCTTTTCCTATTATGTTTAATGTTTTTTCTCTTATCTCCTCTCCCTCTCTCATTTCCTTTTCTCTCTTCCTCTCCCTCTCTCATTTCCTCTCCCTCCCCCCCTCACACTCTCCCTCTCTTTCTCTATTTTTCTATTATGTTTAATGTTTTTTCTCTCTCCTCCCTCTCTCATTTCCTTTTCTCTCTTCCTCTCCCTCCCTCACCCTCACCCTCTTTTTCTCTCTTTCCCTATTATGTTTAATGTTTTTTCTCTTATCTCCTCTCCCTCTCTCATTTCCTTTTGTCTTTTCCCTATTATGTTTAATGTTTCCCTCTCTTTCCTCTCCCTCCCTCTCCCTCTCTTTCTCTCTTTCCCTATTATGTTTACTTTTTTTCTCTCTTCCTCTCCCTCTCTCATTTCCTTTTCTCTCTCCCTCTCCCTCTCTCATTTCCTCTCCCTCCCTCTCCCTCTTTCCCTATTATGTTTAATGTTTTTTCTCTCTTCCTCTCCCTCTTTTTCTCTCTTTCCTGATTATGTTTAATGTTTCCCTCTCTTCCTCTCGCTCCCTCTCCCTCCCTCTCTCTCCCTCTCCCTCTCCCTCTCCCTCTCCCTCTCCCTCTCTTTCTCTCTCATTTCCTCTCCCTCTCTCAATAAACACAAATTTTAATAAAAACAAGTAAAGGAGAAAGAGAAAACACAAAAGCAAAGCAAGAAGGAACAATGCACTTACCATAAAGGCTCAAAGAAGGGTTTGGCAGCTCCTCTTCGCGACGGCGGCTCCTCTTTGCCCTCCGTACACCTCCTCCTCTTCTTTGCGAATGGCAGCGGCGGCGGTGAGAAGCTTTCTTTCTCCCTCTTTTTCTCTTTCTCTCCCTTTCCCTCTCAAATGCAAGATGTTCGCTCTCCCTTTCACTCTCCCTTTCACTCTCTCTTTCGTGTATGCGCGTAAAATAACGCACTCGGGTTTCGGTTTGCGTTTTTTTTGTTTGAGTACTATCGTTATTTGTGTCGCTATTTGCGTTGCTATTAGCATCGCAAATGCGATGCCGCTATTTTGCGTCAGAAATCGTCGCTACTATACCTCCATATCCTTGTAGTGTATAGAGAAGATCAGGATGGAGATTGATTGATTAGCTTGAGCCAGATTGATGTGGGATCATGCCGACATTGAGGATGTGATGACCAACACTGTTTGGAGACTAATGATGGGTTTGGTTGCTATCCATAAAATCAATTCTTGATACCCAAAACATGAAAAATGGTAGTAAGCCTATTTGTAAATAAAAATTTAAATTTTTTGACATTTTATGGTACAAATCTTGTTCATATATGATGAAAATTTGTTTGAAGCTTGGCTATGATGTGTTTGAGGGCTGAAAAGTGTAAAATGCAAAATCCATATTCGTGCATTTGAGTTATTAATTTTTGAAATCTTGAAATACATGTTTTAAGTGGAAATACAATTTTTACATATTTTTTACATACAGAAGGGTCCCATATTAAAAGGGTTACTTATAGATTGAATAGAAATGGATTATGTTTTATTAAGGAAAAATTCTCATATAAGGATATTTATACATAGGCCTGGAACACATGTGATATAGAGGGTAAGCATATAGTAAAATCCTCGGGCTTTCAGGTGATCAAATCATGTTCATGTAAGATGATATTAAGTGTGATGATGGACTTGAGTGTGAATTAATTTTTTGAATCAAAAAATAAAAATACCATTTTACGTAAAGAAAATAATAAAAAATACCAAAAATATGATTTTAAGACAAAGAAAATATGAAAAAAATAGTTTTTGTTTCTAGAAAATTATGAAAATTAGGATTCTATTTGTGCAAGTACAATGGAGGTAAATCATGAGATTGGCCTCAATTCACCCTAGTTGTATGTTTTAGTGCATGTTTATCGCTTTATTATATAGAACCATCCATGGAAACATCTCTAAATCTACCTATCGCAAGCAAAACCCTAAACCATAGGGAGAAAGGGGTTTTTATGTGCTGAATATGGTTCAAAATCTGATATACTTGCTATACTTTTCATATAGGTTGTGATTTTATTTTAAATGTTAAAAGGTACAGTGGCACAAAATAGTTCAGCACTACCTTATCATTGCATAAAGTCATTAGGGGAAGAGAATCATGCAAAGAATGTTTGAGCACATTCACAATGCTGATTTTGTTTAAGTATAAAGAGAACGATCTCCTAGATACATAGCACTTGATTTCAAACTATCTCCTAGATGCATAGCACTTGATTTCAAACTATTGACCTCGAATGAGTGTGAGGCTCCCTAAGTTGTAGGATTAGCATAATCATTTCCTTGGGGACTGCTTTGGTGAGGATTATACTATCTCCTAGAATGAATATTGCGAAGAATGGACTTTGTGCATATATGTTATATGTTGGGATGGTGCATAATCTTGGGGCTAATTCTCCCTAGGGTGTAAGAGAGTTGTATTGGGACCACATTGATAAGTTGGGGTCATTTGTGTTATGAGGTGCTATCTACTAATATGTTTGGATATTCCTTCTACTTGGAGTCGGGAAGGGAACCACTTTGGACTAAAATCTAGAGATGGTATCTACAAATGTAATTTTTTGATCAATCAATTCGTAGTATTTGTATGCTCCTGTGGCCGCAAGGCATGGGGTTATTTAGGTGAGTGTAGGAGGCCTTTGGTTAGCGCCTTAGAGCTAGTGTCAGGCTCATTTTTGTCCCAACAATCACTTTGTAACTATACGCTAAGGAAAATAAGTTATTGTGGATTGCATCTTCTTTTGCGAAGTATCCAAAGGACATTGTTTTGGGTTGTTAAATGTGTCTTTTTTAATATAAGGCTTATTATTTTGGAAAAGAGATAGTTTTTCTAGCTAAAATTGTTAAAATACTGAGAATGCATGCTATGGAGGATCACTGATGAGCAAATAGACAATCATAATGATGCAAAAGCACTGACAAGGAAGAAAAACTAATATTATCCAAGCATAATGCAAGTACAACTGATTGATAAGACTGAATGAGTGTGGGGATGAGTGCCTTTTATAGGCTTACAATAGGTGGTATTGGTAGGTGGAGATAGGTGGAAAGGGACCACGGTATTCAGCAACTGTGGTTTTAATAAATTGTGCATACATGACCTAGTCTAAGGCTTTATTTGCAGTTTGTTTCTTTGCCTTGTTTGTCCCATACAAAGAGGCTATGGTGGATGTGATTGCACATTTCTCAACACCCCTCCTCAATCACAACCATAAAAGACACTGAGTATACAGAGGCTGACGTGAGTAGAACCTTGCTAAGTGTAGACATGGAAGAGACAAAAACAACCATACAAAGCTAGATACTGTTACAAGGCCTCACTAAGTGTGTAGAGGCTGTAGTGTGCAGAGGCTACATGAGGAGTTTAGGAGCTTATGGTGGAAACATAAGACAAGTCCACATGTTGAACTTTAAAACATTTTATCATCAGAAAATGAGCTATAAAAGAGGGACTGGTGATTCTTATCCTTTTATTCTTGGATTTCTTCTTCTTCTTCTTCTTCAATGTTGTCCATCTTCTTTGCAAGATATGCTCTTTGAGACTTTTTCTTAGCATAGTAGAATTTCTCAAATATGCCCAGGTTTCTTACAAAAGTCACAGACTACGCTCTTCTTCCCTTTCACATAGAGGAGTTGTTGGTCTCCTCTTGGGATGCTTATTTGTCCTTTGTTCTTGACCTTCTTTTCATCTTCTAGAAGAGAGGCTTTGATATCCTAGCATGTTGATTAATGCGGTAAACACATTATCAAATTCAGGTGGAAGACTTTTGAAAAGCACTACAATGCAAATGTCTTCATCCATCTTCAAGTTGATTCCTGCAAGTTGTGTCAACAAGCTTTCCATATAATTCAAATGAGTTGCAAGTGAGGTATTACTTTGCATGTCGAGCCTAAAAAATTCAATTAGTAAATCGTATTTTGAGGATTTGGAATGAGCTCCAAATAAGGTTTCTAATCGATCCCATGTCGCATAAGAGGTTTCATAATCATCAACATGATGAATGTAGCTTTCATCAAGTTCGAGCTTGATAATAGCTTGAGCCTTATCATCATTTTTATCCCATACAACTGAAAGTGCAACTTCCCTTGGTTTCTTCTCTTGACCACTTGTGATTGACCACAAGCCTTTCTTCATTAGGATCAATTTGATCCTAGTTTGCCATGTATGGAATCCAATGCCATTGAATCGGGATGTCGGTGAATCCTTGCCCATTTTGAGATTTGCAAGATCAGCAACAAATCAGCTCCAAACAATTCCAGTTTCAGTTGAGCACAAGTGCTAAGAATCACTAGGTGATTAATATCAAGAGATACTAGGCAATTTAGTGACTATGATGCCCTTGAAGTTGAAATCTTCAAGATCTGATGCAAGTCCGAGTATTCCCCTCCTTGATTTGATGCTGGAGTTAAAAAAATCAGTTTTGATTAGAGGCAAAGCTGATTGTGTTAACTGGCATTAGTACTAAAAGCACTAGATGAGTGTCAATGGATATTGTTTCTTGAAATGCTTGAGAATCTTGTTAAGATCTTCTCTCCTTGCTGGTAAATAACTTGAATGCTTGGCTGAAGACTGAGTGTTGGAGCAGATTAGAGAGCCAGTGACTTGATTTGAGCCACAGGAGTGAGAGAAGGAAGTAAAACAAGATCTTGAAGCTTAATAGCTATGGAGTCTACATTAGGGTTTCAGGGGGCAACCTGGTTTTTCACCTCCTGTGAGCTGAATACTTGATCATTTCCAAAACTTTTTTGATAGAAATGAAGCTTAGGAAGTAGGCTATCAAAGCCCTATGATACTCATCATCATGGTGACGTGTACACGAGGCAGAATTCGACATACAAACAACAGAAGGCACAATCTGGACAGTGTGTTGTTGTAGGCGCAATGTTGGAGCAGAGAGCAGCAATGTTGGGATTTGAAGTGATAGGAAGGAGCTTCTAGAGCAAAGGAAGAGTTCTCTATAAGAAAGTACGAGTTGAAATGGCCCGATTTGAGAGATTCAAGCCCTCCACTGAAGATGGGTAGCTATGGAGGTAGGTGAGAGATTCATGGAAAAGTGAAGAGAGCCAGAAATTCAAACTGGAATGACTCAATTTGTGGGTTGATGACTCACTGACTTAAAATCCGCTCTGATACCATGTTAAAATACTGAGAATGCATGCTATGGAGGATCACTGATGAGCAAATAGACAGTCACAATGATGCAAAAGAATTGACAAGGAAGAACAACTAATATTATCCAAGCATAATGCAAGTACAACTGATTGATAATGACTGAATGAGTGTGGGGATGAGTGCCTTTTATAGGCTTACAATAGGTGGTATTGGTAGGTGGAGATATGTGGAAAGGGACCATGGTATTCAACAATCGTGGTTTTAATAAACCGTGCATACATGACCTAGTCTAAGGCTTTATTTGCAGTTTGTTTCTTTTCCTTGTTTGTCCCATACAAAGAGGCTATGGTGGATGTGATTGCACATTTCTCAACAAAAATAAGTTGGTTGAGTCTTATTGGATATTCAAGTAGTTGTCTAGATTGATGTTATAGAAAATTGAATGTTTTACTAGCTGTTGATGATATACTAATTGCCTTGGCTATGTATTTATATGCAAGATAAGGGTGGATTGGTAGATCCTATGCCATGGTAGTTGGATATGAGTCGTGGATTATGGGTTGGCATTGCATCTTAGAGAAGGTCCAGATAATTATTCTTGTTCTGCAACTATTTTCAAAAGAATGTTTGATATTCTTTGTGTTATGGATAAATTTACATGAAAGAATGTAGTGCCCTAAAAGGTTAACTAAGGAAGCTACCTTTGCATATTGAAACATAAGCATGGTAGGTAATTAAATAACTAAAACATACCATCAAGGAAAGTGGAAGGGTGGAACACCCTACGGGTCCTGCTAGTGGGTGAAAATCAGTGACCGGGGACATGATGCTGTGTGGGGTCAAGTGGGCATGCAAATATAATTTTTTTTCTTTCTAACACCTACCCGTAGCGGGAGTCGTGTTGATAGGTGGAAATCCCAAGTGGTACCATGCATGTTTGACATATGGTTGTGATATTTCAGTTTTTGAGACACGTAAATCATGTAGAAAGAGATATCTTCATACAGGAACGTGTTCTCGCTTCCAATTTTGAGTCCTTGAGTGAAATTTTACATGGCAGGGGGCATGTTTGCCATCTAGTAACTAAGGGGAAGTAGTGGGCAGTTTAATAGAATAGGGGAAAAAGCATAAACATGAGGATTTTTTTAAAAAAAGAGAGGGAGAAGGGTTCTACATAAGACAATTAGCATATTAGAGAGAGCGAGAGAGAGAGAGAGAGAGAGAGAGAGAGAGAGAGAGAGAGAGAGAGAGAGAGAGAGAGAGAGAGAGAGAGAGAGAGAGAGAGAGAGAGAGAGAGAGAGAGAGAGAGAGAGAGAGAGAGGGAGAGGGAGAGGGAGAGGGAGAGGGAGAGGGAGAGGGAGAGGGAGAGGGAGAGGGAGAGGGAGAGGGAGAGGGAGAGGGGGAGGGGGAGGGGGAGGGGGAGGGGGAGGGGGAGGGAGAGGGAGAGGGAGAGAGAGAGAGAGAGAGAGAGAGAGAGAGAGAGAGAGAGAGAGAGAGAGAGAGAGAGAGAGAGAGAGAGAGAGAGAGAGAGAGAGAGAGAGAGAGAAGGGTTCTACATAAGATAATTAGCATATTAGAGAGAGAGAGAGAGAGAGAGAGAGGGAGAGGGAGAGGGAGAGGGAGAGGGAGAGGGAGAGAGAGAGAGAGAGAGAGAGAGAAGGGTTCTACATAAGACAATTAGCATATTAGAGAGAGAGAGAGAGAGAGAGAGAGAGAGAGAGAGAGAGAGAGAGAGAGAGAGAGGGAGAGGGAGAGGGAGAGGGAGAGGGAGAGGGAGAGGGAGAGGGAGAGGGAGAGAGAGAGAGAGAGAGAGAGAGAAAGAAAGTTATATTAACATCTTCTAAAGACCAAAACTAGCCTATGAGACAAACTGTGATACAACTGATGAGGTCCAACTATCCAAAATAAAAGTGCTGAATGAAAAGCTAAAAATTGAAAACTGAAAATACGGTGCTATGAGTGTGATAAGTGTCGTGTATGTGTATGTGCGTATGTAGCTCTGGTACTCCAGATAATGGCTACAAGAGGGAAACAAATGTTGGCTGTGATAGGGGAACAACTGTCGCCTGTGATAAAGTGGTGCGATGTGTATATGTAACAGATGCAGGAAGATATATTATCCTGGGATGTAGTAGCAGTCGTCGAAGTCGCTAATAGCAGGTGATCCCTCCTGGATGCAGGATGTGGTACATCGGCGGTGGAGAAAGAGCAAACTGGAGATTTGAGATCCAATGTGTCGAGTGTCGTCGGATCTTAGTCTGCTCTCGATGTAGATCAAGAATCCTCCGGATCTCCTGTCGGTGTGGTTGTGGGGTCCGAAACCCACGGATCCTCGTGCGGCGTCGGGTACGCTGGTCCTCAGCCTACTGTAGTGTGAGCCCGGAGGGCTGGTACAGTAGCTTTCACTTTGTCTGTATGAAAGAACTGTGTAATAGTCGTCTGGGTGGGCCCCTCTCTGACTGGGACCTGCTGTGTGCTCTGCTCTCTGATGTGCCATGCCTCTCCTAGAAAACGGCCAAATGATCTCTGATCCATGTCATTCATACATCCCTGAAGTGAGCTGCTCAATGTGTATCTAGATCTCAACTCTGAGTATGCCAGGCATCTGAGAACAAAATGCTCCTCACTCTCCACCTCTGATCTGCAAAGGGGGCATATCCTCTCCTCCTGTGGGATGCCACTGGCTCTGCCACTCTCAATCATAAGCTGATGTGATGATACCCTGAGCTATCCAATAAGAACTCTCAATCGATGTGGCATATAGATCTGTATATATATCGGAATCTCTATGAATCCCTACTCTGATATGCTCAAGAACTGTGTATAATAATGTGCCATCTTCGATGACAGTGGCTGTGCAGGGCTGACCCATGTCCTCTGTATATAAATATGCCATATCTCCTGTCTGATGACTCTGTTCCTCAGAGAGAGAGAGAGAGAGAGAGAGAGAGAGAGAGAGAGAGAGAGAGAGAGAGAGAGAGAGGAGGACGAGGACGAGGAGGAGGAGGAGGAGGAGGAGGACGAGGACGAGGAGGAGGAGGAGGAGGAGGAGAAGAATCTTGCAGTCTAAAGAGAAGGGAGAAATTTGATGCTCAAAGAAGAACAAGTTTTTAGAAGAAAGAGGCCGTGTAGTTGAAGTTATCCGAGCCATGGTTGTTGAAGCCAATTGGCTGATGCGAGTTCTCAGTTTTCAGATGATGGCAATAAGAGTCTTCCTTTTGTCTTGTTTTCTTCTACTATTGTGTGGGGCACAGGGTATGTAGATATGTTTTGATGTATGGATATAAGTGAGAGATAGTAGAGGGTTGTTCTTCGTCATGTTGAGAGTGATGTATGCTAGTTGTTTTCACGAGGCTTTGCGTCAGTAGAGAAGAATGGAAGTAGAGGATCTCTACATTTGAAACTGGGTATGTGGAAAATAATATGTATTATGGGTAGGTGTTGAATGCACGGACTCGAGTTAGTGGAAGTTTGAAGGGATTTGCAGCCAAGAAAATGATGAATTAGAGCTCGTAATGTTTGAAGCACTGTAACTCTTTATCAATGCAAGATACGCTGAGATGTATCTGTTGTTATGCTAAAATGATAATCTGAAATCAAAGAAAGTGTCCTCACGTTTGCAAGTTTGTGTTTCTTGGAGCAAAGAAGTTATGTGTTTGCTGTATAGAGCAGTAGTGTATTTTTGCAGTGCTCTACGAGGCAATTTCTATGTTGCATGAGGCAACAGGTGACAGCACCAACTTGGTTTCCCATGAAAGTCATCATGATTATCCATTGCTATATCAATGTAAACTCTCTTTTTTGCAATAGTGGAATGTCTACAACAGTGAAATGCTTGTAGTAGTTGAATTGGCAAGAAAATTTATCGTATAAAGCTTTGGTTACATGTGTTTTTGGTTTGTATTTATGTGTGCTCTGAGAAAAGAAGAACAAAAAGGATCTATAGCTGATTTTACACTGCTTGAGGCAATCACGCTTTATGGGGCAATTCTCACATGGGACTGTATCCCTAAAAAATAGGAGTTGTGTGAATCTGAAAGCTTGTGCTATCAGAATGCCAGTCATGGTCGTTACCACATCCATTTCTCTCTAAAATGAGTAAATTATGAGCTTGAAGGTTTAAACTACTTAAGTGTTGAGTTGAAGTCTTAGCGAGGAGTGAGTGATCAGGAATATTCAATCATGTGTTCAATGGTGCTATCTCGTGGGTTTTGTTGAGAGGAGATCCTTGGTCTTATCATGTGGTGTTGTCTTAGGGGTTGTTAGAGGCCGACTACCCAATTCACCTACCATAGATTGGTGCCCCTGTTGAGGATCTCCCGTATTGAAGATCTATTGCTAATCTTATTAGTTGGGAAGTGTAAGGTTTGGAAACCAATCTATACATAAAATTAAGCATGACAGATTTTGGATATGAACCCTTCTTTGGTAGTGAAAATGAGGATGCTAATCCGTTTATCAAGAGCTTGGAGTGGATGGCTTATCAAGATTGAAGGGACACTGATGCAGATAAGCTTTGAATGATCAGCAATGTGCTTGAAGGTTCTACAAGATTATGGTGGAACTCACTAAATGAAGAGACAAGGGCAAATTGAAATGAAGTAAAAAATGAGTTCCTTACAAGGTTTGTAGCTAAGCAAGCTCCTGAGAATTTATGAAAATATTTGGAAAGGATGTTTCAGGGGGAAAATGAGAAAGTGTCTAAATTTTCTGCAAGATTTGAAGCAAAATGGATAGAAATTGCACAGAGTATGGAGCAACCTCCGATGATGTTCTTGAAAAGGGACAAGTTTGTTTCATTGCTCAGGCCTTAAATTAGAGAAAAGATTCTGATCAAAGACCTTGATACATATGAAGACACAATCAAAATAGCTAAAGAAAAGCAAAGGAAAATACAATTGAGGTTGGATCAATCAAGAGGTATTGTTGTGCATGTGCTTTTACAGCCTAATCAGGTTGACACTATTGTAGGAAATGCGGGACAGCAAACTGCGAATCTTCAAGGGGCATTTGAAAGAGCGGAGAATGGAACTCAACAAGGCCATAGGAAACATGATGATGATGTGATTAATAAACTGTAGGAACAATTGGAAAATCTGAATTTGAATATGAGCATATTGTAGGCAAGGCAGCCTCAAATACAATTTAGATTTAGAGGACCTCCAAGAAATAGATGGGAAAATTTTGAATGCTTTAATTGTAGGGAGAGAGGTCATATTGCTCCTGATTGCCCTTATCCAATAAGAATAGGAGGAGAGATGTATCCAATGCCACAATGGAATGCTAGGCAAGATGCTAGACCTCAACAGGAACAAAGGACACTTGAACCAGCTAGACAATAGTTGGAAAGAAGACCTAATGAAGGCACATTAGGTATGAAGGGTATGAATTTGATCGAAACCAGCATGTCTAATTGGAGATGAAGGATAAAGATGTTATCTAGTTTTTTTATGGCAGTTACAAAAGAGTGTTGAAAAAGGAAGGACAGGGTTTTGTCATTATGGACACTAAAAATCAAGAAATCTTTTCTAGAAGTCAAGAAAGTAAAGAGATACAAAGTAACAATGAAGCTGAATATGTGAGTTTACATGTTGGCCTAAAATAGTGTATTCAACTAGGATACAAGAATATAGTTGCAAAAGGAGATGCTATGTTGGTGGTCCGACAAGTTCAAAATGTTTGGAAAGCCAATAAAGATATTTTGAAGGACTAGATATTTAAGATAAAAGGCCTCATGAGGCACTAGCAAAAATTTGAAATTTGGCATATTGGTAGGGAGAACAACCGTAGAGCTCATGAATTAGTTGAAGATGCTCTTTCCCATTATGTTGCTACCACGAGGGTGGATAATCCTAGATATGAGGTAGGGAAAACCTTCATCTAATTTTTCTAAAAACTGGGGAGTTAAAGTCATTGACTGATAAATAAAAAATGTATGCCATTTTCAGAAAGGCCAGGGCATATGTGCTCATAAATGATCAGTTGTACATGAAGGGAATTGATAATGTACTGAGAAGGGTGCTGGATAGTTCTGAGATTCGTGCTTGCCCCTAGCATGAGGAATCATAAGGTGGTCATTTTGGTTTTGAGCTTACCAAAAGGAAAATTTTGCTAGCAAGACTTACCTGGCCTAGTCTGAGTGTTGATGTTGCTCATTGGTGTAAAAGTTGTCATGCTTGCTAATCACATGCAAAAAGGGTACTAATTCCAGAACCTGATAAAGCCATTGTTTTCCTATGGACCATTTGAGAAGTGGGGTTTGGATTTTATTGGACCTTTACCCGGTACAAAAACAAGAAAGTCTTACATCCTTACTGTAGTTGATTATATGACCAAATGGCCTGAAGCTAAGGCTACAAGGAATTGCAAGAAAGAGGATGTAACTCAGTTCCTCATGGAGGACATATGCTGTAGATTTGGAATACCACTAGAAATAGTGATAGATCAAGGTCCTAGCTTTAGAAATAAGCTATTGAGAGAATTAATAGGGAAACTAGACTTGAAACACAGATTTGCTACTCCTTATTACTCTCAGTGCAACGGACTAGTGGAAGCATTCAATGGAACATTATAGAAGTTTCTCTTTAAGTTGGTGGAAGATTATCGTAAATATTGAGACAATTATCTACATTAAGATTTGTAGAGAAATGAAAAAGACAAGTACAAGATTCACCCCTTTTTAGTTAGTATATGGTCAAGATGCTTTATTACCTATGAATGTCATGTTCCCTACAATGGATTTTGTAAGAAAGCATTAGTTAGATCAAATAGAATTGGGAGTTGACAGAGGACTAAACTTGCATACCCTACACTTGGATATGCAACAAGCAATGGGTTGTTATGAAAAACAAATTGTGAAGAGAAGGGAATAGTTCAATACACAGCTAAAGAAGAAGAATCTTGCAGAGGGAATGCTGGTTATGAGATATGACAGTTGCTTGGACTCCACTTTTCAAACTAAGTTTCGAGTTAGATGGGAAGGACCTTTTCTCATCAAGCAAAAGTTTGAAAACACACTTACTTGCTACAAGATTTAGATGGGACTATTCACAACAGTAGAATCAATGGGTTCCATCTAAAGAAATATATATGCAAAATCATGTAAATAAAGGAGATGTAAGTAATGTACATACTATATGTAGAGTGGGTTGCTTCCAGTTTATTGTTTGGGGTAGATTGAGTTTTCTAAAATTTGGTGTTAATCACATGGTTGTAAATGATGGATAGAATATTTAAAGTATGATTTGACACCTACTAAAGGTCTCCATTAAGTTTGGTGTTGATTCGAGCAAGAATCTGAAAGTTATGGTCTTTGGAAGGTTGATGTTTGAAGCAGACTGCATGCAAAAATTTAGGACTGCAGGCTATTCAGATCTTTTTCATGACAGAAGCTCAAAGAATTTGGCTCCGAGTTGTTCTAGAGAGTTCTATATTCTAAAGAGAGCTACAATTTTTCTTTTTGAAGCTTGGCAATTCTAGACATAGTTAGAAAGTTATGAGCTATTCTGTGCAATACTCTATGAGGCATATTTTCAGGAAAAGGAGTGGCTAATCATGGTGGGTGAAAATGAGCGACCAGGGACATGATGTTGTGTGGGGTCAAGTGGGGTAGCACATGCAAATATCATTTTTTTGTCTTTCTAACACCTACCCATAGTGGGAGTCGGGTTGATATGTGGAAATCCCAAGTGGTACCATGCATGTGCGACATGTGGTTGTGATATTTCAATTTTGAGACACGTGCCTCATGCAGGAAGAGATATCCTCATACAAGGAATGTGTTCTCGCTTCCAATTTTGAGTCCCCGAGTGAAATTATACATGGTAGGGGGCATGTTTGCCATCTAGTAATTGAGGAGAAGCAGGGGACACCTTCGTAGAATAGGGAAAAAAGTGAAAACATGAGGCAGTTTCTTTTTAAAAGAGAGGGCGAGAAGGGTTCTACATAAGACAATTAGCATATCTCACAAAGAGAGAGAGAGAGAGAGAGAGAGAGAGAGAGAGAGAGAGAAGAATCTTGAAATTTGAAGAGAAGGGAGAAATATGATGCTAAGAATAAGAAGAACGAATCTTTAGAAGAAAGAGGCCATGCAATTGAAGTTATCAGAGCCGTGGAGCATGATGGCAGCATATTAAAGATAGGGCTGTTGAAGCCAATTGGATGATGCGAGTTCTTAGTTTTCAGATGATGGCAATAAGAGTCTTCCTTTTGTCTTGTTTCTTCTACTACTACGTGGGGCACAGAGTATGCAAATATGTTATGATGTATGGATATGAGTGAGAGACAACAGAGGGTTGTTCTTTGTTAGTGAAAATTCGAAAGGATTTGCAGCCAAGAAAATGATGAATTAGAGCTCATAACATTTGAAGCTCTGTAACTCTTCATCAATGCAAGATATGCTGAGATGTATCTGTTGTTATGATGATGATAATCTGAAATCAAAGAAAGTGTCCTCCCGTTTGCAAGTTTGTGCTTCTTAGAGCAAAGAAGTTATGTTTTTGCTGTATAGAGCAACATTGTATTTCTGCAATGCTCTATGAGGCAATTTCTATGCTGCATGAGGCAACATGTGAATTTAGCAGCATCTACACCACCAACTTGGTTTCCCATGAAAGTCATCATGATTATCCATTGCTATATCAATATAAACTTTGTTTTGTTGCAGTAATGGAATGTCTACAATAGTGAAATGCTTGTAGCAACCGAATTGGTATGAAAATTCGTCGTATAAAGCTTTGGTTATCTACATTTTTGGTTTGTATTTATGTGTGCTTTGAGAAAAGAAGAACAGAAAGGATCTGCAGTTGATTTTGCACTGCTTGAGGCAACCACGCTTTTGTGGGGAAATTTTTTCATGGGGCTATATCCCTAAAAAATAGGAGTTGTGTGAATTTGAAAGCTTGTGTTATCAGAATCTCAACCATGGTTGTTTCCACATCACTTTCTCTCTAAAAATAGTAAATTATGAGCTTGAAGGTTTAAACTTCTTAAGTGTTGAGTTGAAGTTTCAGTGAGAAGTGAGTGATCGAGAATATTTGATCATGTGTTCAATGGTGCTATCTCGTGGGTTTTGTTGAGGGGAGATCCTTGATCTTTATCCTGTGATATTGTCTTGGGGGATGTTAGAGGCCGACTACCCAATTCACCTACCACGGTCTTATGGATGGGTGGTCTTGGTGAGTTGGGATTTTTCCTTTAAGGCAATGGAATTAGAAAAGGCCTAAATGCTTGACTACTTAGTGCATCGTCTTAGGGGATTGGATCCAAGACTATACCCTATTGGTAGAGGGGTTGACACATATCAATCCCCCTCATTTCTCATTCAATATGAACTGAGTGTGGCATTGATCTACCTTGGTTAGAGTTGACTTGTGAATATAGTGGCTCAAAGAGTGATGATAATTAAGCTATTAGGTGAATATCGTATTAGGAACCTAGATTTAGGTCGATTCTTATGGGTTACAATCGAAAACTTACATATGAAGTGGAGTCAAGCAAAGCTAGGTAACAAACCTATGCTATTCTAAGGAATAATAGGCCACATTTCTTAGGATTAGGACCACTAAAATCATGACACTTAGGGCTTCTCAATTGGCCACATTCACGTGGTATTAGAGTGAAACAATATGAATAAGCTAGCAATAAGCTATGCATGTTGCGGGAGACTTCGCTCCACTGCCAAGACCAACTGACCACTTATTGCTAAAGTGTTTCAAGCTGAATGCTAATGCCTACCTCTCACATAGCCATATGCACTCTCAAGCCTACGAATGTAGTGAGCTTACCTTGATGGCCGAATGAGTAGACTCCTCCCTCAAGCACTCCAGTAGCTCCATGATCCGAGATGCGAGCTCAAGCAAGCTCAAGCCTCTACCTTCAAGGTCCATTTTCTATGGCCGTCCATGGCCGCACGCACGAAGACAAGAGAAGAGAAGAGGAGAGGAGAAAATGGAGAGCTTCTCCACCATGGTCCCTCACCCTCACACACTCACTTTCTCACACTCTCATACTCCCTCTCTCAAACACAAGCACAAGCACAAGCAAGGACAAGAGAAGAAGAGAGCCACTTTAGCCACACACCAAGAATGAGCTTCTCTAGTATTCACTTTTTTGCTTTTATACATGCTCTCATCCCCTTGGGTATCTATCTCCTTTTTTACATGACCGGCCATATTTCCAAGGTCCTCTTTTCCTATTCCCCTCTACTTACATTATGCCTTCACCTATGCCCATCTACTCTTTACAACTTGCATAAGAGGGTATTGGGGGTAAAGGCGCCTCCACCTAGCCGCCCGTGTATTACTACACTGACAGTACCCGCCACTGCACAATGTAGGTGTCGGGCGCCCGTCACAGTCACTTACTCTTTATTCTTTTAGTGACAGTTTGAATAAAGGAAGGCCCGGCCACACATTGTGGTTGTTGGAGTTTCCACTTTTGAGTCTCTCTCTCTCTTGGCTCTTGCTCTCCATCTACCATAGCTCTCACTGCCAAGCTTCCTCCTCCTGGGTTCCACTTCCCTTTCAACTGGTATTAGAGCAAAGGCATTGGAGCTTGCCCGGCATTCTCTTCAGCCCAGATTTGAAGAGCTTCAACTCAAGCTTCAATGGCAGCCATGGCACCTTCATTTGCAGGTATGTTTTGATCTCCCGCCTCCTCCCCAAGCTTCTGGGGACCTTCATCAGCTTCTTCTCAGGCTGCATTGGAGCCTCCTCGACATTGCCAAGTGCCCTTGAGGGTTGTTAAAGACCCCCATCCCCTAGGAACTCGTCGATATTAGTGCTTGAATCCCGATGATCAATTCGAGTGCTTCTCCCTTCAACCCTTTGCTGTATACACAGTCCTAGGACTGTCAAAATAGGGTAGCACTTGATATTTACTGTTTGATACTTCTTGGCATTGCCCGTTTGATGCCTATTGATGCCCGGTGATGCCCGATATTATGGGATGCTATATCTATACTTTGGGACTGATTTGGAGCAGATTTGAGCACCGTTTGAGCTTCATTTAACAATAAATTGCTTGCTGTAATACAGTGGGCTGAAGCTAATTTACTTGGTGTATGTATTGGTTCATGGATACGGGGTGCTTACTAGAGGCTTGAATGATCATACCGATGTATTTGGAGGTTGTCAAATGCTTCTTCTTAGTTCTGGAATGCTTTTGAGCTTGGATTAAGCTCTGACTTGGTCGTCATCACTCGCATTTGACTTCAGTTGGCATGCTTTGGACTGGTCTATGCCTATTGTCACTGCTTGACATTTAGGCTTCTTACATTTATGCTTTGGTCAAATATGGATGCCACTTGGTTTGTCCATGCTTGACAGTTACTTGGATCTTCGTCTTTAGATGTATTTGAGCATTTTGGATCTACTGGGCATTACATTTTGTTATCCATTACATGCTCTTTGAATGCTTTCAGGCTTATGCTTTACGGGTCTTGGGATTTATGCTCCGGATGTACCCTACTAGGATTTGACATGTCTGATGCTATGTCTTTGATGTATTAGAGCATTGCTTGCTCTCTTTGCATCTGACTTCACTTCCAGTGGGAGCCTCTTGTATATTCGAATGTACATAGAATCTTCTTTACAGATGAGCTTGAGCTTATGGGATAGTTACATGCATTTTCTCTCTTGAGAGCTTTATGTCTACAATTTGTCTATTGTGGGCTGATTTGATACGCCTATTGGGGTAGACACCTATCTCTATCACAGGTTTGTCAGTTTTGTATGCATCTTGGATGGTTATGTATTGAGCTTCTTTCTCTATCACTTGTGCTTGTGCTTGGTCTCTTCTCTTACCCCGAGACCCATTACATGCATGACTTCTAGACCTATGAGATGTCTCTTGCCTGACATGTGATTGGTTTGCCAGTTCTTGGTACCTTCTTGCCCCTGGAAACTCACTGTTGGATGTATCTTGCTACCTGGCAGTTGCAATGGCATATGTATCAATGATTGCTTCATTTTGGGACAGTTTTACATACTGCTGTCATTTATTACAGCAAGTTGAAATTTGCATATTTTGAGCACTTCTATGAGGATAATGCTTACTATTTGATGTTATCTCGGTCATATTTGGTGGACATGTACTTTTCTTGGTAAAATCCACTCTTTTTGCTAGTTTTAGTAGTGGTTTTAGTGCATTTTCTGCTAATTACAGCTAGTTTTCTTGGTAAAATCCACTCTTTTAGCTAGTTTTAGTAGTGGTTTTAGTGCATTTTCTGCTAATTACAGCAACCTACAATTTTTCTTTTTTTCTTTGATTTGGGACAGTATGGCTGGCCATTTGAAAGATATAGCTCTCTTTAACATTGCCAAGTTGGATGGTACCACCTATGGGTAATGAAAGTCCCGAATATGGCAGGTTTTGGTGCAAAAATTGCAAATTAAACCCTTGTGTTTCAAGGGTGTCAAACTTGAGGATATGGATGATGATGTTTAGATGGAAGTTGATGAGCTATGCAAGTCTACCATTATTTTTTCACTCTCAGAAAAGGTCCATCATAATGTTGTTGAAGATGAGAATCATAGTGCATGGGATTTATGGGAGAAGATTCAGGAGCTCTATGCACAGCAGAGTCGTGCGTCACATATGTATTGGCTGAAGCAGTTAATGGACCTTTGCATGAAGGAGGGGACCTCCCTTTCATCTCATTTTAGTCAGTTTCATGCTATCATGAAGAGTCTATTGTCACAGGGTATTAACTTGCACCCGTTGTTTCTGGTTGGCACCTTGCTTGAATCATGGGATGTCTTCCATACTGCCATATGCACGAACAAGCTTGATGGGCTGAAAATCAAAGATGTTGATGGGCTGAAAATCATGGGATGTCTTCCGTACTGCCATATGCACGAACAAGCTTGATGGGCTGAAAATCAAAGATGTTGAGAGTGCTTTACTGGCTGAGGAAATCAACAGGAGAAACAATGATGCTTCCCGCTCTTCACATGCATGGACCATTAGAGGTGGTAGACATGGCAGGCATGATAATGACCATAAGGGCAGGGACCCCTAGAAGTCCAGGTCCAAATCACGTGGTCCCAGTAAGTCCTGTGGACGAAAGTCTGATCTCACCTGTCATTATTGTGGGAAAGTAGGACATATTAGGCCGTAGTGCCATAAAATGCACGATGATAAGCATAGGGAAAAGGGAAAAGAAAAAGTGCAAGAAAAGTCTTTTGAGCGTAGTATTGTACCCGCAAAGTCCAGTGTAAAGATAGTGTGAAGATAGAAGAGGTTAATGTCATGCAGGCCACTGATCCAGATGATGATTACATACTTGCAGCTTCTTCATGTGATGTCTTACAGACTTCTGAGATACATTCTATGTATGCACAGTGCTGGCTCTTGGATTCGGGTGCGTCCTTTCATATGACACCCTGTAGAGATTGGTTTCATACCTATCGTACCATGTCTCGTTCTATGCATCTTAGTGATGACAGGTCTCTTGACATTGTGGGCATTGAAGATATTAGGCTGCAGTTTCCTTTTGGCAGTTCTTTTGTTTTGCATGATGTACGCCATATACCTGCGTTGACTCGCAGTCTTATGTCAACTAGACAGCTTGATGATGCAGGTTATTTTGTGTCTTTAGGAGATTCTACAAGGAAGATTACTTGTGGCAGGCTTGTGCTTGCAAGAGGTGCCAAGTTTGGTAGCCTCTATCCCTTACTTGTATCTGGAGCTACATTGGATAATGTTTTGTCTGTGGGTTCTATTCCCCATGTATTCCTTTGGCATGCTCATTTGGGACATATGTCTCTTAAATGAATGAAAATGCTTGGTGCTTTGCAGTATCTTCTGCCTTTTGACTCTTTGCATTTTGACTATTGTGATCATTGTTTGTATGGCAGGCAGACTAGAAATATGCATAAAAAGTCTAGTAAGAAATGCATGGGTGAGCCCTTGGCTCTTGTGCACTCAGATGTATGTGGGCCCATACCCTATCAATCACTTGGTGGGGCAAAGTACTTTGTTACTTTCATAGATGATTACTCACGTAAGGTTTGGGCTTATCCCATAAAGAGAAAATCTGATGTCTTAGACACATTTCAGTATTGGCTTGCATTGGCAGAGAACTAGTCTGGGAAAAGGCTCAAATGCCTAAGGTTAGATAATGGAGGTGAGTATGTATCATGTGCTTTTGAGCAATTTTGTGATGAGTGGGGTATTAAGCATCAGTTGACCGCCCCTTACACCCCACCCCATAATGGTATGGCTGAACACATGAATAGGACCATTCAGAAAAGGATCCATAGCATGCTTAGCCAAGCTGGCTTACTGTAGCACTTTTGGGCTGAGGTAGTTACTACTGCAGTGCATCTCATTAACAGGTTGCCTAGTAGTGGCATTGACTTTTAGGTTGCAGAGGAGGTATGGGCAAGTAAGTCCCCCCTCTTATGATCATTTGCGTGTCTTTGGATGTGAGGCATTCTTCCATGTACCCAAGGACAAACAAAATAAGATGGATCCTAAAAGTGTCAAATGCATTTTCATTGGCTATGGAGATGCAGAAGAGATGGGTTACCCTCTATGGGATCCACAGGTGCAGAAAGTGATCCGTAGCCATGATGTCATCTTTCATGAGGACAAAATGCATATGCAGCCTGAGAAAGTAGTTGAGGTACGCAGAGTTATCTTTTAGGAGGAGCCACCTACTCCCATATAGCCCACTCCATGGCCATCTAGATAGCGTGCAGCATCACCTGATGCTCATGGCCCAGATGCTAGACATGCTGATGTTAGACATGATGTCGATCAGATAGCAACGCCTAGATTGCGGTGTTCTACTAGAGATAGATGACCTCCTGAATATTTTGTGCCCTCTATGGATTATATATTGGTTACAGATGCAGGAGAGCCTCTCACTTATGATGAAGCTATGTATAGGGGTGACTGTCACTCTTGGGAGAGGGCTATGCAGTTTGATCTTGACTCATTGCATAAGAATCAGACTTGGGATTTGGTTTCCTTGCCTCAGGTTAAGAAGGCTTTGCCATGTAAGTGGGTGTACAAGCTGAAAAGTACCCCTAGACACCCCAAGCCGGCATACAAGGCTCGATTGGTTGCTAAGGGTTTTAAACAAGAGCACAGTGTTGACTTTGATGAAGTCTTTTCTCTTGTGGTCAAGATGACTACCCTACACTTAGTCTTGGCCTTGCTTGCACAGCTTGATCTGGACTTGTACCAGATGGATGTCAAGACGACTTTTTTACATGGAGACTTGCATGATGAGATTTACATGGAGCAGCCTTAGGGCTTTGCAGACCCTGGCAAGGAACACCTAGTGTGCAAGCTAAAAAAGAGTCTATATGGCTTGAAGCAGGCACCTAAGGAATGGTACCATAAGTTTGATGCATTCATGCAGTCACAGGGCTATAGCCATAGTGCTATGGATCCATGCTTGCACACGAAGAAAGCCCGTGACAGTTTTTTATTGATTTTGGTACTCTATGTGGATGAAATGCTTTTAGCAGGGACAGATCATGAGGAGCTAGATGCTCTTAAGGCTCAGCTCAATAAGAGCTTTGAGATGAAAGATTTGGGACATGCCTCTCATATAATTGCTATGTGCATTACGCATAATCGATCTCAGGGACTACTCTATCTGTCATAGAGGGAGTACATTCATAAAGTCCTTGAGTGCTTCCACATGCAGGATGTTAAGCCTATTGGCTGTCCATTACCTTCTTATGTGAAGGTTTCACAGGCCGATTGCCTGTAGATAGATGAGTAGAGGGCTGAGTTAGCCAAGATGCCCTATGCATTAGCCGTGGGTAGTCTCATGTATGCCATGATAGCCACCCATCCAAATATTGCTTTTGCAATTGGGGTTGTGGCACATTATATGGCTACACCTAGAAAGAAACATTGGGATGCCGTGAAGGGTATCATGAGGTACCTGAAGGGCACAGTCGATATGTGTCTTTGCTATGGCAGCCAGGATATAGGAGTCGTGGGGTACACTGACTCTGATTATGTAGGACATGCAGATAGTAGGAAGTCCACTTGTTGTTATGTGTTCACTTATGCTGGAGAGGCTATCTCTTGGATGTCCATGGAGCAGAAGTGTACGGCCCTTTCTACTACAGAGGCCGAGTATATTGTAGCCACAGAGGCTTGCAAGGAGGCTATCTGGTTAGGTTATTTGATTGCAGACCTTGGTATGATAGATGTTATGCCTACATTGCATTCGGATTCTATGAGTGCCATTCGGTTGGCCAAGAATCCAAGAATCCGGACTTCCGTGTGAAGACAAAACATATTGAGGTGAGGTATCACTTCATTCACAAGGACATTGAGGGCAGGTCTGTTGACCTTGTCAAGATTTCGACTGAGTAGAATCCTGCAGACTTGCTCATGAAGAGCCTCACTACTAAGCGCTTTTCCTTCCTTAGGAGATTGATGGGCATAGGATAAGATGACGTCTTTTTCCTCATCCTATTGTACATATGTACATGTTGTACTGTATTTTCTTTTTTTTCTCTCTCTCACTCTAGGGAGATTCACCGTAAGTGGGAGGTTGTTAGGGGTAAAGGCACCTGCGTCTAGCCGCTCATGTATTACTACACTGACAATACCTGCCATTTCACACTGCAGGTGGCGGGCATCCATCACAGTCACTTACTCTTTATTCTTTTAGTGACAGTTTGAATAAAGGAAGGCCCGGCCACAATTGTGATTGTTGGAGTTTCCACTTTTGAGTCTCTCTCTCTTGGCTCTTGCTCTCCATTCGCCATAGCTCTCACCGCCAAGCTTCCTCTGCCTGGGTTCCACTTTCCTTTTAGAGGGAGCCTAGCACTCTTTTACAAAATTTTGGGGGCACTTTTACATTCCAAAATGCGCCTTTTCCTTTGCCTTGTTGACTTTCAAGGCTACCCTTGCACTTTTGGCTCCTTCTTCTCTTATTCTTTAGTTGGGGCCACCTTTTTCTATCTTGCTTTGTATTTTTGAGTTTTTTAAAAATTTCTTGAATTTTATTTTGCTTCCTTTTTCTATGTCTTGCATTGGGGTTAATAGTACCCCCTTCTGGTCGAGTGCTAGTTCAATGGCACTTGCGGGACTTTGTTGATGAGGGTTAGGATGAGTAAAGGTCATGTGAGTTAATGATGGGGCCTTTGTGGGGATTGGACATGGGAGAGAAGCATGTTGGGTGGTTGTGGAGATCATGGGTATATTGAGTGGGTGACAGAAGCCTCTGAGGTTGGTGGTTAGGCACGGGTTGTCTGATTCACCTGAAAAGAAAAGAGAGTGCACTACACATGGGGGTGTGGCTACCTCTCCGTGCCATGCATCATGTTTATGTCAGTGGAACTAGGAGCTAAATCAAGCCTGGGGTGTTGTCCCACACTTGAGGACCCAGTTCTTCTATGGAGAAAGTGTGGTGAGTGTAGCTTAGGGAGATAGGTCTACGAGTGTGACCTCCCCAGTGCCCTACCCTTGAGGTGCCCTAAGCGTGAATTGGGGGAAAAAGGGCTAGGGAGTTAGACCGGCCAACCAAGGCCATCAAACAGGCGTAGCTTGAGGACCCCTAGGCGCAGTGATTGTGACACTTATCAAGTGAGGTGTGTTTTCCCACTTTCTATTTGATCTTCTTTTCTTTCCTTGCTCTTGTCTTTCTTTTTTCTATTTTCTTTTTCTTGCTCCCTTTTTCTTTCTTTATTTCTTTTTTTTTGAATATGCATGAGGAACTAGTCCTCCTTGAATTCATGGTCATGAGATGGGGAGGTTGGGAGCTTAAGCGATTTACTAAGAAAGTTCCTACTTTGCATATAGTCTTTTAGGTTCAATCATACATTTACAGGAGTTGTAGACAAAAATGGATGGCTACACCTAGTGAAATGACTAACATTCATGTCCTCTAGTAAGGCCATGCAAAAGGATGGGAAGAGGGCAGCTCACATCATTAACCTAGCCATGGTGGAGCTATCTATGCCGGCATTTAGATTTAAAAATAGGGGTCCAAGATGGTATTTGTGAGAAGTAGGTGGTTGCTTGAGCAAAACCCTAAGTAACCTAAGATAATTACAGGTTGCGATAAAGGCAGGATCAAGACGACATGAGGAAAATTTGCTAAGGAAGTGGACGATTGAGGGTTCCTTGGAGAATACAAGAGATACCTTTGGCATGGTAGCATTTACATTGTAGATCTTCAGGAAATAGTAGTGACCATGGATGTTGGGATTGAAGTCCACCTCTACCCTTCTTGGATATGGCATGTACACTGGCTTGTTTCTTTTGTGGGGTAGGGTGCTGCAAAATGACATCCATGCATCTACGTTCCCATCCCAAATTCTCCTCCTCCATTTTGGGTGTGATTCATACGCTTTGATGGTCCTCGGCACCTCCATGACCTTGTTTTCCCAATAGTCATGTGCCTCTGCCCCCCACAATATTGGACGTGTCTCTCTTTCTATGCTCTACCACTCTCGAAGCCTTTGGCCCATGCTAATCACTTCCTCCACCACTCTAGGGGATAACACCCTACTTAGTGTCGGTGGGTAATGGAAAGTGAACTCAAAGGACTTGCTCTTATTCTCCCACTACTTCCACACCACGAGTTCTAGGTTCTAGTTGACTAGGAAGCATTCTTCTCTCTATGGAATGGGGGACTTCTAGGGTTGCTAGGGGTCATGCCTTTAGACTTCATTGTGCTTGCTCTAGTAGCCTTTTCCTTTGTTTCATGGCCTCCTCTTTCCTTTCAATCATTGGATCCTCAAGTGGCAGTTCTTGCTGGGCTTTCGGTCTTGGAGAGGGTGGTTGGGGGACTTGTTTCTCATCTCATTGCCTTACTTCAAAATCTTGCCCCTCTTCTAGTGGCAATGCTGCATGTTGCTCTTCCTCTCTCATTGACTATGTGGTCCATGCTCCTCCGCATACCCTAGCTATTCCATCTCTTGTATAGTTAGTCATGCCGTTAGTAGGTACTCCCTTTGCTCTCGTAGGCTTAGGCTTGGTTCTACTTCGTGAGCTTGAACACACACATCGTACCTTATGGCCCTACGTGTGATTTCTAGCTTCTTTTGTGGGGCTTCAATGGCCTCCTCCTCTTTTGGATGTGTGATGTCTAAGATGGTTCTAAGGAAGGCATGTTGTTGGGCTTCCATGCTCATCTTCATGGCCACTGCCTTGCTTTCTGCCAACACTTTGTTCCCTTTGGCATGAGCTAGATGGCTTGATAGTTCCCTTACTCATTGCTTGCTTTTGGCAACCCATTCTTCTGCTCTTTGCTTCATTTCCTCTAGATTTTCATTTTGTTTCATGCTAGGGCTGCCATTCTCAGTTCTATCTCTCTCCACCTTTGGGTTGCTTCTTCTTTTTCACTCTTCATGTGCTCGATTTCCCTCTCTAGCCTTCCATGCTCTTCTAGCTCTGCTAGTAACCTGTACTCCATTTTTTCCATGTTTGTTCGCAGTTGTTCCTCCCTCTAGGATTTCTTTGCATTTGGTACCTCAAGTTCCTCCGTCGCCTTCTCTATTCTCTTCAATTTCTCTATCAACTCTTCATGTTGCACAAGGATGAGCTTATACTCCCTCTACAAACCCATGAGTTTCTGTCCTCACACTTCTTTGAGCCTTCCTTGCTAATTATCTTCTTGTTTCTTTCTAGCCTTGAATTCCTTCTTCAACTTGTAGATCTCCCTTTGATAACCTGCCACCTAGCAAGTCCTTTCCAATTGGAAGGATGCCATTGCTTCTCTTTCGACTTCCAGCTTAGCTACTACTGTTTTCTTTTCTGCCTTTGCCATGTCTAGTTGTGCAAGAATCTCTTTGACATATTTGTCATAGTCCATGGATGATAGCAGTGTTTCCAAAGCAGTCATTGTAGATGCCTCTATTCTTTGCCTCTTAGGGTCTTGTCTAGATTTGGCATCTACAGCTCCTACAAGTCTCTTTGTTCTAGTTGTCTTGAATCTGGGGCTATTTCCTACACTTTGTTCATGAGAGGTATTGCAAATAGGCCATAAGGTTGCTTGCATCCACATTGTGCTAATTGTGCCTTGGGTGGTTGTGGGAATTGCAAGTTGGGGTACTAGAGAAGGCGGGAGTGGATACAACAGGCCCTTGCCCTTGCCCTTGCTTTCTACTATCGTCAGTGGTTCAGTCTTGGGAACTTTGGTGTTGGTGCTTGGCCCTTCAACCTTCAGTGGGCTCATTGCAACTAGCTCCTCTTCCCTTGAGGGCTATTCCACCAACATGTGGATGGTGTGGGCTAAATCCTCCTCTTCCTTCTTTAGTATTTCTTCCACCTCTGCCTCTGCTCTCCTCCTTCTTTCTTCTTCAAGCCTCTTCAACTATGCTTGCACCCTCTATAAATCATCCTTTTCTTCCTTTGACATCCTCTCCCTCTTCTCTTGCTGCTACTTTTGAGGGGTCATCTTCTTTGGCCTCCTAGACACTCCTTGGCTAGATGGTACCTCTTGTTCTCTATCCTCGCTTATCATCCTCTCACTCAATTTCTCCTATTGTTGGGGATGGCTACCTTTTGGGTGTCTCCCCCACTTCCTCTTTACCTTTTTCCTCCTCCACAGCCTCTTGGATTATGATGGCGTCAACAACCCTATGATGGATGCCTTTGATGACAACTTCTTCCTCGTTGTCCCTGCTATGGAAGCTGGGGACTCCCCAACTATTGGTTTTGTCTCTATGGCTAGTGCCCTTGCCAAAGCTTTGATTGTTTTTTGCATGTAGCCATTCCAATTTACCTCATCCAAGGACTTGGCCACAAGGCTCTCTAGTAGGGACACTCCAATTCTGCTCATTAGGGCATTATACCTTTGGCTGGAGAACATAGCGTTGATCACCTTTGCTTGCAACGTAATTTTGGGGTCTGGGATGTTGGCTAGGATGATGCCATCATTAGTGTGGACTAGGGCTTTATCCATCCCTAGCATGCCATAGATGTCCCTCTTGGGTCACCTCTCAACCTTGTTGGCTAGGCCCAAAGCCTTTTCCACCACTTCTGAGCTCAACTCCACCTTGATCTTGTGGGGTTCTTCCCCTCATCATACTATTACAATGCCGCAATTCCTATTGGCATTGAAGGTCTGTAGGAACTTTGCGCACATACTATAGTCCACAGCCCTTGTCCCACTTTCTCCATGTACTTTCCGAGGTTGCACTGGTCAATAAGCCGCTTCACGGTTGGTTCTTCCATAACCAAGTCATCCAGGTTCATGATGTTTCTAAACTTGAATCGGTTAAAGGCCCTAATCTCCACCATCAAGCCACTGTACTTTGCATGTTCTTCCTCTGTGAATGGAAGCTTGCCTTTATCTTGGTTTGCCATCGTACGTTCCTATCACAATATCACAACTTACCATTAGTTTTCTCGGGATAACTCTTGCAAAAAAAAAAGTAGATAATGGCCGTAAGCTATGGAGAGGTGAAATGCTTAAGTACAGAATAAAATTTTTGGCTTAAAGCGGTCCATGCAATCCAAAAGAATTTATGACACTTTTCCTCAATCATAAGTTGGGTTTTATTCCTTTAACCATTGGTTGAGGTTTGAGACATGTTTATTTTCCATTTATTTTCCACCTTACCCCCTCCCCCTCCAGAATGATAGGAATATTTCCTACGATTGTAGAGAGAAGGGTTAAGGGCAATAAGCATAGGTTTGCGATGGTTTACTATTGCATTAGTTAGGCGTAGAAATGTGGGTTATATTCCAAGTGAGCATGCCACTCCATGTCATGATGTCTAATACCAATGTGCGTGATATAGGTGAGGACATCAGTGAGGAAGTCACCAGAGTTGATCTTATTGGCAATGTGTAGCTCTTCCTTGGTAAGGACTCGGTCTAAATAGGGGTGGGCTAGGCTATTTTCCTCTAAGGGTCAATTGCAAGTGATGGCCAATACTCTAAAGGAGGTAGGAGCCACATAGGCCAGTAGATCATACTTAGAGGTTTTGACGGTGAGTCTTTGCTTAGCATTAGTCATAATTGGGTAGCCCTCCTATTCCCATTAAAGATGCAGATACCATTTTCATAAAAAGGAGGAGTCAGTGATGGCCAGTCTTTTAAGTTCCTCTAGCTCTTGGTATGTGGGGCAAGGACTTTGCTCTTGCTGTAGGAGGTGATTAGCCTTTGCCTACAAGCTTGCTTGCAAGAAATCTCAGTGGAAAAATCAATTCCTCATCTACCATGGGGACTTTAATGAACATGAACTTCCCAAGTACATGGCATCATGCATACATTAGTTGCTAAAGAGTCATCTAGGAGACTGAGGTCAACCGTTCATATCTTTTCACAAGGATTATGAAGGTGGTATCCAAGCGTCTAATGCATGTGACTAATTCATCCCCCATGTTCATAGCTAGATCAGAGGCCAACATAAGAATAGATCTCTGCTTGTAAGAGGGTTTCAGGCCTTCAAGAGGTTAGGTTCTGATTGGGCTAGATAGCTCAACAAATGCTGTCTATCTCTTCTGTTGATCCTTAGGGTGTGGATGAGCCACTTGTGTGAGGGGCTTGGTGGGGGCCCAGATGTTGCACTACTCAACTACTTGTGAAGCTGCTAGGGTGCTAGGAATAGCATTAGGTTGGGTTAGTTTAGGGACAATTGGTCGTGGTTTTGGTCGGTAGACCTATTGAGGTTCGACGGGTTTGGGCTTTAACTTGAGTGATTTAGCAGGTTTGGGTGGAACGTTAGGATTTAATGATGGGCTAGTAGCAGATGATTGAGGGTGTGTGTGCTACTCTTGGTCTTAAGCACCCAAATCCAACTGTTGCCTTCATAGTAGCCTTGTGCACACAATAGGGTGGTGGGTATCCATTGTGGCTTGATTCTTTGTTGAGTTCTAAAACTCCAAATGGGTCTCCTATGTTTAGGATGTAACATTTTAAAGTAATGTGTCTTTTCAGGTCGATTCATGGATGGTGGTGTTTGGCATTCAGGTACCCATTTTAGTTGTTTCTTAGTATTCTTATTTGTGTTTCCCTGCGGTTGTAGGTGGTTGGTCTTGGCAGCATGGGACAAGTCATGAGTCCCCTCCTTATACTTTGTGCTAGATAGTACTATCGATGGCGTTGCAGGCTTGGGTGGAGCCACCTGGCCCTTGCTAAAAGCCGTTACTATCCTCACAGTGCCAATGGCGAGGTGGATGTGCTGTGAGTCATAGCTGACATTGCAATGTGTATGATTCTTGAAAGCACATCCTAGCCCAACGATTCCTTACATGTGGCTTTGGCATTAGGTAGCACATAGAAAATCATGGGTAGGCTTTCAGTCTCAATAGAGACTACTACATTGCATTTCCCTAGTAGAGGGTAGGAATGTCCCCCAAATAGGTTGAGTTTAGCATTTGTGGGTTGTAGCTAGGGTTGACCAATGAGAGTCCAATGCTCGTGACTAAGGATGTTGAATTCATAGCCCTCATTAATGAGTGCATAAAAAGTGCATGCCTTTTGATTAGTGGGTCCTCTCCCACCTTTGTCCATGCTCTTGGGCATATCCAAGAGATCCCTGTACATCTGGTATATCAATTGGGGTAGTATCTATCGGAGTAGTACCCGTAGAGGTGTCACCTGTAGACGACTGAGAAAAAGTCGATGTAACTAGAGTAGATGCCCCCACAGGTGTGACAAATCTTGGGGGTGACGCAACTCCAGTAGAATGACGAGACAAAGACATCGCGTCCGTGCCTCCACAGCATCCACCTGAGCCACGCTCCTTGGAACCACCACGAGAGTGAGGAGTCGCACCTGTATCCCGTGCCAACCGTGGGCTCACTGCCTCCATATCTCTACAGCATCCCCCTGACTTTGAAGCACTCCCTCCCTCTGGCCCAAGTTTGGAGCGTCGACCTCGTCTACTCAAATCCGAAGCATCTGATTATGCCAAAGTAGATCTAGTAGAGCGGCTTGACGATGTTCGAGACAATTCCTGGTCTATCATGTCTTTGAATCTCTCAATCTAATCTAGAGACATGCGCGTGAAGATATCCTGCAACTCCTTATCGCTCATCACTTGACTCATCTTGAAAAGGTCACCTGCACAGACAAAAAATGATGTTAGCATAATCAATTTAAATCATACAAAGCACGATAATATAAATCTTAAAAAAATGATCTCACTTAAAATGCATATCTTATGTACCCTTATAAGCGATTAGTCAATGAATTGAGTAAGTGGATGCTCCAAGTATGAAGTATCCTATGGTCCCATGTCAATCTCCTGACACAACTCCGCATACACTGGAAGGTCGATAGACATGTCACCACAAAAGGATGAGTCCGCCTCGTTCTCAAAGAATTCTTGGACTCTTGTATTTCCATCATTGTTAGCCGATGCTGGCTCCTCTATATGCTCCAAGCTTTCGGTGGCCTCCACTCCTTGCAATATTGACCTCTCTATTTTCATATTGTCCTCATCTATGCTTGGAATGTCACTTTGATCATATACTCTCGCACTTCGGGGAGCTGAAGGTATAACATACCACCATCGAGGTTGGCGGGGGTTTGGATAGAAGATTACATGTTCACAAACACGTACAAGAGAGATTAAACTATTGTGACATGTACCATGTCATAATACAATTAACAAACAAATGAGTTCATGCGCCTGTTCACAATGGGCCGGCAACACAAAGGTGTTACACAAATCCGTCCATTTTTTTTCGGAATCTATTTCGAGAAATCCAGATGGACCTCATCGAACTATTGCTCCAGCTCCTTCAAGTACCACTTTGAGCCACTGCACATCGAATAGTATCATGAAGAAGCTACGGTAATCCACCGTAACAATACTTTGCAAGTTTTCAAAATACTCAATCTCATCTATAATCATGTTTAGCATATTGTTGTCTGGATCCACCATTGGTAGCCATTGTGCAATATGCACTAGTGCCTCAAACACCAACCAGGCATGATGCAACATACAAAAGCGATTCACATTCTTTTCCATTGTAGTATCCATTCTTTTTTCTACCCCATTTCCAACCACCACATCTCCGGTCAGTCTATCATCGTCCTTCAATGACCATAGCATATTGTTGTCTGGATCCACCATTGGTAGCCATTGTGCAATATGCACTAGCGCCTCAAACACCAACCAACCTTCAGCCATGCTACCTTCTGGCCGAGCTCGTTGTCGCACAAAGCCTTTCAGGGTTTTCATGAAGCGCTCCAAGAAGAATATCCATCGTGTATGGACAGGTCCTGCAATCTCCACTTCATCTACAAGATGCATAAGAAGGTGGATTTGTATCATGAGCATGCTTGTAGGCAGGTATTTCTCAAAGAGACAGACCGTCTCCACTACTCCCCGCCTCGCGGATTCAATAGATGACGTCTTAATCTCCTTCTGTGAGATCCATTGCACCAAAGTCGACAATCTATAAATGGCCCCGCGTATTTCTGGAGTAAGGCATCTTGCGATCGCGATCGGTAGTACAAACTGTCACAAATGAGAAAGCATTATGAACAATGGCTACACTCCAAATAGCAAAATGCACATGCCAATTACAATCCATTCGTAGTACAAACCTGACATATCTTATGCCAGTCATGGGATTTTAGCCCTGATAATTGGTCGTCTTTAGAAAATGCAGACCTGAGAGAACAGATCATACCCGTTAGAGTGTGGATAGACTTGACTACTTGCTTCACAATGCTGCCCACATTCTTGAAAATATGCATAGGATCCAACAAGTGGTTGATCTGTAAGTGGGTCCAATATGGCAACTCATAGAAAACTGAGAACCGCCACATTCCTTTTGGATGTGACTGTGCGTGGACCATTTTCAGCTCGTACCAGCTTACGGCATTCATACGTGTTGGAGGTCCTCCAAGAAAACCTTCCTTGAGTTCATGACCCTCTGGCAAGAAAGCGATGTGTCCTTGATATACCATCTTCTTCATGGTTCGTAACCTTCGGGAGTCTAACTGTGGCCCGCACAATGGACATGCATCATAACCTGAGGTAACCAGACCTGTTCCAACACCTCTATCCAGTGAATACAAACTTGAACGAGATAAAATATAGATATTACCAACGAGAACGGAAGCCTATTTACCTAAGCGCTCTCCGAATCCCGGAAAGTCATGCATCGCCCATATGAGAATGGCTCGAATATTGGCGGACCGTCGCCCATCACGCTTGCTCATATCTTGCACGATGACCACCTCGTCCCACAAAATCTTAAGCTCATCGACTAATGGACGAAGGTATACGTCCATATTTTTGACTTTGTAGCGGCCGGGGACGAGTAAGCTTAGGATGAGATGTCCTTTCTTTGTAGAGAACCATGGAGGGATATTGTAGTTGACAAGGACTATAGGCCACATACTGTAAGAAGTTGAGTGCAGACTGAATGGGTTCACGCCATCCATTGCAAGACCGAGTCGAAGATTCCTTGGCTCTCAGGAAAAGCCTGGGAAGGTAAAGTCAATGTGGCTCCATAAGTGTGAATCCGCTGATATTCGTTGAACTCCATCTATAGACCTATTCTGCGCATGCCATGTTGTCAAGCTCGCCATGCTCAGACATATGAAACATGTGGTTTACGCAGGGGATGAGTGAAAAGTGTCTGAGAACTTTTTGAGGAATGATTTTTCCTTGCAAGTCCTGTCGATACCTGTGAGTACCACACTTTGGACATGTCTCCATAGTCTCGTATTCTCCTCGAAACAGTATGCAATCATTGAAACATGTATGGATGCTGTTGTAGTCCATGCCAAGCTTTCGTAAAACATGTCATGCATCATCATGAGACTCAGGCATGGTATTTGCAGGTGGTAATATATGATATTTCAATAACTTGAAAAAAATCATAAAACACCTTGAAAAAGCATAAATATTTTTAATAATAGTGTCGAAAAGAAATGAACGAAGCATACGTACAAGGTACCTAAACAACTCGGTCACACTCGCATTACTCCACCCATATTTTGCTTGCACACTTAGGAGTGCAAGCAGTGTCTTCAGGTGAGATACTCGACGCCCATCATATAATGGTATGGATGCTTCCTCTCTAAGCAGATTAGAAGTCTCGACATCCATGGGAATTAATGCATCGATCATTGCCTCCATCTCAGGCTCCAAGATTGTAGGTAGGTCTAGAAGGTTGTCTGTCTCCTATGGTATTGACAGTATAGATTGGGTGGTGCCTTCCAAGTGGTGGATTGTCTCATGCACTCCATCCATTGCATGTCCACGAACTCTTCTAATTTGCCGCAAAGGGTGCACTCCTCCTTGGGACGAGACGTCACCTCCCTGGATAGAAAATTTGCCAGCCACACCCAATCTTCTTGTATATGGTATTCAATTAGCTTGCGAGTACAATGCATGATTGATATTAACTTTTCTTACAGTTTGCTGAAAATCCACAATCGCCTAATCAATGATCTCAGATTTAAACTCGTCAAAGTGTCGTACGTGTTTTATAGACAATCGACATTTTCGTCTAATTACCAGCTTGCATTGAGAGCAAGCATATGGGACACGCTAATTAAGATATGCCTCGTGATCTTGAACAAAAAGACCTTCATCATTTTCTATTTTATCCACGTTACAATAAACAATTTGTTTTTGTTATCATTCTTTTTTTCTTTCTTAAATTATTCTCCTCTCCTTCCATCTCTCTCTCTTTTTCTCTTTCTTTATTATGCTGTGTGTATTTCCTCTCCCTCTCTCTCGTTCCTTCTTCTTTTTTCTCTTCCTCCCCCTCTCTCATTTTCTTTAACGATCACAGCTACAACTATGATGAAGACCACGACCGCAACTACGACTATGACTATGACCATGAATATGACCACGACCACGACCACGACTACGACCACGACTACGACTACGACCACGACCACGACCATGACCACAATAAGGACTAGGACTATGACTACTTATATAGAGATGAAGAGAGAGACAAGAGTTAGGGAGAGAGTAAAGTTAGAGAAGAAGAGGAGAGAAGTGAGAAGTAGAAATAGAAAGAGAGATAGAGGAAGAGAGAAGGATTTAGGGAGAGTATAGGAAGAGAGAAAGAGGGAAGATTGAGGGAGAGAGAATGGTTGAGAGAAGAGAGAGGAGAAAGAGAGAGAGATCCGACTAGAGCAATTAACACCCATAGCCAACACACCGTGGAGAACACAAGCACAAATTGACTATGACTACGATTACAACTACGACTACGACTATGACTACGTCTACGGCGACCACGACCAAGACCACTATTATGACAACCACCACGACCACAACCACGAATACGATTCGACTAGGATGACGACGAGACGACTATGACCACGACCACAATCACGACCATGACCACGACCACGACTACGACTATGACTACAACCATGACCACGTCCACGACTACAACTATGACTACGACTACAACTACTTATATAGAGATGAAGAGAGATACAAGAGTTAGGGAGAGAGTAAAGCTAGAGAAGAAGAGGAGAGAAGTGAGAGAGGTAGAAATAGAAAGAGATATAGAGAGAAAAAAGAGATAGGGGGAGAGAGAAGGATTTAGGGAGAGTATAGGAAGAGAGAAAGAGGGAAGATTGAGGGAGAGAGAATGGTTGAGAGAAGAGAGAGGAGAAAGAGAGAGAGATCCGACTAGAGAATTTGACACCCATAGCCAACACACCGTGGAGAACACAAGTACAAATTGACTATGACTACGACGACCACGACCATGACTATGACTACGACTATGACCACGACTATGACTATGGCTATGACTATGACTATGACTACGACGACTATGACCATGTCTACGACTACATCTATGATGACCACGACTACGACTACGACCACGACTACAACCACGATCACGACCATGACTACGACTATGACGACCACGACCACGACTACGACCATGACCATGACTACGACTGCAACTATGACCATGACCACGACCACAACCACGACCACGACCACAACCACGACTATGACTACAACTATGACTACGACTACTTATATAGAGATGAAGAGAGAGACAAGAGTTAGGGAGAGAATAAAGTTAGAGTAAAAGAGGAGAGAAGTGAGAGAGGTAGAAATAGAAAGAGAGATAGAGAGAGAAAAGAGATAGGGGAGAGAGAAGGATTTAGGGAGAGTATAGGAAGAGATAAAGAGGGAAGATTGAGGGAGAGAGAATGGTTGAGAGAAGAGAGAGGAGAAAGAGAGAGAGATTCGACAAGAGAGAGGATAAAGAGAGAGAGATTTGACAAGAGCATTTGACACCCATAGCCAACACATTGTGGAGAACACAAGCACAAATTGACTACGACTATGACTACGACCACGACTACGACCATGACCACGACCACGACCATGACTACAAATTCCCCTTTACCATTTACAACTCACCCCCTTCTCTCCACACTATTGCACACTACAATCTCTATGAGGGCATGAGATTGGGATCTCCATAGATACCAAAGCATGATTTGTAGCTTGATGGTTGCATATATGCTACTACTACTTATGGAAGAAACCTTAAAATAGTTATTATGCTCAAATATATGCTTGTTAGAGCAGAAATTTATTCCTAAGACTATTCTAAGGATGAAAGAGGGTTAATGATAAAAGATTATCCTTCCTTGCAAGTGATTTTATATTATATTTTTAAATTAAAATTGATAGTTGAATATGAGTTTCCTAAGAGATCTTGTGGTGATTCTGTTTTAGTTTTTGCGAAGCATTAGAATGATGCTCTTTTAGTTTTTGGTATTTGTCTTTTTAAGAAGAGATTGATTTTTATGGAATATTCAAAGTTATTTTCGGATTTACGTTATGAAAAATGAATGTTTTTCTAACTGATAGACTGATTGCATTTGTTATATGCTTCTACAAAAGTTCTTGTGTCCTCATAGGTGGATATTTGGTTACACACTAAACCTCCCCCAAGGTTAATGGCTAGATCCCTTCACCAAGGGGATAGTTTGAGCGTGGTGGAGGCTAGGACAAGCCCCATGTATGAGAGGTCTCTTTGTAGGAAGAACATTATGCTAGGAGGCGCAAGTGTGCTAGGATTCTCTAGCCATATATCCCTTAGGTTTGTTGAGAATCGGCCTAACCCCTATGAGCCTAGGATGAGCTTGTTGTAAGGTCTTATTTCATTTTCTCTCTTTCTCTTCCTCTCTCATTTCCTCTCCCTTACCCTCACCCTCTCTTTCTCTCTTTCCCTATTAGTTCAATGATTTTTCTCTCTTTTCTCTCTCCTCTCCCTCTCTCATTTCTTTTTCTCTCTTTCTCTCCCTCTCTCATTTCCTCACCCTCCCTCACCCTCACCCTCTCTTTCTCTCTTTCCCTATTAGGTTTAATGATTTTTCTCTCTCTACTCCCTCTCTCATTTTTTCTCTCTCCTCTCTCTCTCTCATTTCCTCTCCCTCCCTCACCCTCACCCTCACCCTCTCTTTTTCTCTTTCCCTATTAGGTTTAATGATTTTTCTCTCTCCTCTCTCTCTCTCATTTTTTTCTCTCTCCTCTCCCTCTCTCATTTCCTTTTCTCTTTTTTTCTCCCTCTCTCATTTCCTCTCCCCCCCTCACCCTCACCCTCTCTTTCTCTCTTTTTCTATTAGGTTTAATGATTTTTCTCTCTTTTTCTCTCTCCTCTCCCTCTCTCTGTTAACCCCAAAACGAAGAAAGCAAAAGAAAGTGGAAAAGACGCAGGGCAAAGGTGGAAAAAAGGTAGCCCGACTGAAGAAAGAAAAGGAGAAAATGCCAAAAGCGCAAGGACAACCTTAAAAGTCCAAGGCAAACACAAAAAGGGAAAGGCGCATTTTTGAATAAAAAGGCGCACCCTAAAATCTTGTAAAAGAGCGTCGGGCTCTCACTCGTGCAATTTGTAAATGTAGAAGGGCGGTGAAAAGGAAGCTAGGAAGATAAAAGGACAATGGAAAACAGGGCCTAGGCTATGACCGGCCATGTAAAAAAGGGAAAAGGGAATGACCGCCCAAAAGGGAAGTAGGGTTTTGTATATAAAGTTGAAAAGTGAATGAGGAGCTCATTCTTTGGTGTGTGGCAAAACTAGTCTTCTTCTTCCTCTCTTCTTCTCCCCTTCTTGCTTGTGTGTGCTCTTGAGAGAGGGAGTGTGAGAGTGTGAGGGAGTGAGTGTGTGTGAGAGTGAGGGATCAAGAGGGTGAAGCTCTTCACCATGTCCTCTCCTCTACTTCTCTTCTCTTCTCTTCTATTCTCTTGCGTGCGCGGCTATGGAGGATGGAGCTTGGAGATGGAGGAGGCTTGAGGATGCTTGAGCTAGCATCTAGGATCATGGAGCTACCGGAGTGCAAGAGAGAGGAGGGTACTTGATCGAGCATCAAGGTAAGCTCACTGCATTTGTAGGATCAACAGCACGTCGGCTAGGTGAGAGATAGCCATTAGAGCTCGCTTGGAACGCTTGAAACAATAAGCGGTCCGTGGGTCTTGGCGGTTGAGTGAAAGCTCCCACATTTTGGTTCCGTTGTCGAGACCAACGGATTCAAGCTTGAGCACTTGTGCGCCTCATATCGAGCATCGAAGTCGGGTATTCATCCCCGAAATGGAGCTTGAGATAGGTAGGAAGTTGGGTGTTTTCGATCTTCAGAACAGGTAAGTATTTTGGAATATTCTGGTTATTGATGATTGGAAAACATGGAGAAACTAGTTCAGTGTTTTGCTTTCGATTTATGTTGTGTTTAGGATAGATTAACAGTAGGAAATCACACACGAAGAGGCAGAGGGCTGCTGCTGTGAAACAGGGGGAAAACCACAGGAAACAAAAGGGAAAATGGAGTAAATGAAAAGGTAACTGCGTAGGAAACGCCAGGAAAGGAATCTATAGTGTTCAGGGAAAAACTAGCAGGGTATAAACTCTGGGAGGGCAAGAGAACCCCCATTTCCAACCAACGGAGAGCGAGAGAGATAGAGAGTGAGAGAGAGAGAGCGAGCTTGGCAACTATCCGATCGAGTAGGGCATGGAGGACATCGCGTTCGGCGACTCCCAGGCAACCGATCTCCTCCTCACCACTTCAACTTCGTCGCTGGTTAATCGCATGGTCAATAGGAATAAAACATCTGGAGAAACTCCAACAAATCCGTGTGCGCAAGCTCATTAGATCAGCAGACTCGGACGTCCGACCCAGTGCCCGATTCCCAGAATCGGACACTTGGACAACCGTCCGATCGGAACAACCTGTCCGACTACTAGGATCGGACCAACCCATCTGATTCTCAGAATCGGACACTCGGACCACTCGGACACTCGGACTCGGAACAACCCATCCGACTCGGATGCTTTGACTCGGACCCACCCTGTCCGATCGGACGAAGTAATACACGTCACCAATCGGACCACCTGCCCGGTCCGATCCCCAGAATCGGACCCACTAGTAAATCGGACCACTGGTAAATCGGACGTCCGATTCCCAGAGTCAAACCAAAACAAAACCTGACCCATCCAGGGACACACTGGGGCACTCCCCCAGCGACCCACCCCCGCGTGAACAACAGGAAGCAACACAGGACCCTAGAACACGTAGAACGGCCAGAACTAGAGTAGCAAAGCCTATTAGGCCCAAAACGAGCGAGAATGAGTGAGACGCCGGGAAATTTCTCACAGCACTCAGGTTGAATTTCCGCACTTGAAGTACACTTAGGAAAGCCGAAAGCCTGATTGAGCACAAGTGCACGAGGAACAACACACTCACGAGTGACCATAAGTTGAGCACTGCATTCAAAAATTAAAGGAACTCACTCAGATAAATCGCCCAAAAAACCCACCAATAGGAGAAGACCCAAGGTATAGGCAAACGCACAGAGCGCAGGGTAGGATCAAGCAAGGAGCGTCAACGACAAGGATCTTACTCACGACCAGGCGCAAGAATTCAACCATGACAGAGGGAGGCTCAGACCATCGGTTTACAGGGGAGCTCAATGTTAGTGCATTCCCAGACGTCATACAACAGATGGTGAGCAGTTATGATGCGCATGCCAGGTACGAGCACCATGGCGGGACGGCAGATGCAATCATTGCGGACCTAGAGGAGGAGAGAAGGCTAGCCCGCAAGGCATTGCAGGGCATAGCGGAGTATAATAGGGACCAACAAGCCAGGAGCCTAAGGCAAAGCATGGAGCTGCATGAGGTGCAGCGAGTGCTAAACTTGGCTGGCTAGAACCGGACAGACTAGGAAAGAGCACTAGAGGAAGACCTGACGCTGGGCGAGCTCCTCATGAAATGGATGCTCGATAACACCGTGGTAGAACAGAATGCCACTGCCTAGCAACCTCGCTACTTGCAGGGCTGGTGGCAAACCAGGGCTCAAAGAGCCAAGCCAAAATACCTTTTGTCGCCAAGCAACTCGACAAGTACCAGCCACCGGACGACCCGTACAGCTTTGTCGAGCAGTTTGAGCAAGTCTGCGAAGCCAATGGCCTCAATGACCAGGCCCAAAGTTTGCAAGCATTCGGACTTTGCTTAAGCGATAAGGGTAGGATGTGGTATACAAGCCTAGACGCCATAGAACGAGCCTACTTCAATAACCTCAAGGACCTTTTTGTCAAGAGGTTTGCTGAACCTGGATACTCTGACAACCTGCTAGTACGCCTGATGAACGTCAAGCAGAAGGAGAAGGAGGGCATCCGCGACTATGTGACCCACGTGAGAAGCCTCCTTAAAAGAATCCCCTTAGGCGAAAGACCGACTGACAAGGTAGTGTCGACCGTATTCATCAGCGGGATTCGGGATGAGGAATTGTACAAGGCACTAGCAGGCAACTCAAGCTTGCAACGAGACGTGGTGGCTAGGGTTTTTGAGGAAGCCATTAGGGTTGATGTGACCAGCTGAAAGAGCGGAGCTCCAGGAGCTCAAACCTAGAAGAAACCAACCCACGGAGTTTAGAGCGAACGTCAACCTCTAGCGAGCGATCAAATCCATCATCCCAAGATAAGGGAAAGGCCACCGAGATGGACCATGGCTTGGCCGAGGTCAAGACGGAATTGGCCAAAATAAAAGACATGTTGAGGCGACCGACGCGTCTGCACGTCCAGTGCGTGTACTGTGGAGGAAACCACCTGTCAGCAGAGTGTCAGGACCCTAGGTCAAGACCCTGCGCTAACTGTGGTAGGTTCGGCCACCATACGCGCAACCCTACGGCCAGCTTTATCCGGCTAACAGGCCATAGCCATTCTTCGGAAGGGGAGCCCCGCTAGCCCTACCGGCGCCTAACGATATGAAACCAGTGGTCCCTAGACTAGACATAAATCCTACCGGTATTCCTAGACCGCCTGGTCCCTATGTGACCCACCCACCGAGCGAGATGCTCCTGTACACTACGTAGAGGAGCCTGGTGACAAAGAAACCTACATATACCCTTACATCTTGCATGACGACGAGGGCAATGCGGTCCTCATGGATTACCGACCCATGCCGGTGATGGCATTAGGACGAGGACGGGGTAGAGGCCTAGGAGGGCAGCCATAGGATCCGGTCACTTGTTGGACTTGTGGACATCCCGGTCACGTCTCATCACGCTGCCCCGAAAGAGAGCAGCAAAACAGGGACAAAGCTAACCAAAGGTGCGCACAGTGCCGAATCACCCATCTTTTCATAGACTGCCCAAAACGGAAGTCGCCTTCCGGTTCAGCTAATTTTCCGTCCATCCCGCTGGGGCTGTTTGGTGTTGAAAACCCCGATGGGGAGGCCACACCTATTCCCTTGCGAGTTATGACCCGAGCACAAACGAAGCAGGCCGGTATCTCTCTGCTAGGACCTAACAATCTTGATGCGACCTCAGTAGGAAAGAAGAGCCATAGGCGGAAAAAGAAGAGATCAGAGGCTAAGGTCACACTAAAAACCAACAGTGTTACGACCTTGCCCCAAGGGAAGAAAGTCTCAGACGCGGAGGCAGAGACTTCAGCCCCTAAAACAGCCCAAAAGAAAAGCGCTAAGGTAGGGGAATACCCACACCCCAAGAAGCAATTGGAAGCCATAGAAAAGGTGAAGGAATGGGTGAGGGAGGCTCAACAGCACCTCAAGGATGTTGAACCCATCACGGAGGACGAGATTGATGATCTCTCTAGCATGAGCACGCCACTATCACCGCCCCAACCTAAGTCTTCCGAGGCTGCTATGCCACAAGCAGTGCCATCGAGGCCAAGCCTAGACGCAACTGACCCGCAGATCAGCCGCGTCCATTGGCCCGGACAGTCTGGGCAAAGGGAAGGACGAGTGTTTAGTAATCTCCTGACCACACTAGTGGCCACCCCTATAACGTTTGGCCTGGGAGATATGCTTAAGCAGCACTCTGCCCTATGGCAGGACCTCAAGCTTTGGGTCGAGAGACCGCAAGAGTAGGCCCCGGCAGATCCTCAAGACCAGGATGCGGAAACGCACTTGCCAAGTTTGACGCTACACTCCGGGCCTAAATCCTTGCACATCAACTCCTTCTGGGAGGGCTCGGAGATGCACGCAGTCCTGCCGGTCCTAGCCCTGGGAGATGCAACGAGGAAGAGGATTGTAGACACAGGAGCTGGGGTTAGTGTGCTTAGCCACACAGTGTTACAGAAGTGGGGAAACCCGCCTGTCGAAGCTGCTCGGTTTAACGTCACGCTAGCAAACGGTATGCGAGTGAAGCCATTCGGGGTCTTGAAGAATTGGCCAGTGAAGATTGCAGGAGTCTAGTTCTCTGTCGACTTTATCGTCATGAAGGGAGTGGACTATGATATCTTATTGGGTCGACCCTGGATGCGCAATGCTAGAGTTATCGAAGACTGGGGTAACATCCTGATCTTCCTGGGCAACCAAACTAATGCTGTGAGAATAGAGATGGACACTTGGAAGACCTCGCCAGTCGACCTAGACGCCATCTCTACTCTGCTCAAGGGAAACACCCAGGACAAGGAACCCTATGGATCCTTAACTAAGTATATCCCATGCCCAGAGGACGAGCGGGACTGGATGCACGTTCTTGCTACACTCGACCTGCCATTCTTAGATCATGAGGCGTACGAGCAGGCTGTCAAAACAATTGGCAAGCCAAAAGAAACACTCCCTACACTTGTCTGCATGATGGCAGCAAGCCTCCATGAAGGGCCTAAGCCTGTCATTTTCCAAGTGCCTACCAACAAGAGGGAACTCCAGGGAATACTGGGGCACTTAACGGACCGACTGGCACGCAATGCAGCCGCCAATCTCAAGCCTCTCCAGGACCTCTTGGAAGAATCCGAGTGGAAGTGGACTAGGGTACATGAACTAAACCTTAAGTATAACTGTGCGTTGGTTCCCAACCAACAAGACGAGGCAGAGCAGGCCTTGGGGGACGATGAGCAGTCTAGCGATGAAGATTCATGTGACGAATACGAAGATTGTCAATCCTTTGATGAAGGAAGTGAGGGTGAGGTGGATACCGTAGAATACGACACCGAAGGGCGAGAAATTGAGCAAATCCGGGCAGATGCTAAGCCGCAGATGAGACCGGCCCTTAGAGTGGACCAAGGAGTCATGTGTACAAAATGTGATCGTGCTTGGTTGGAACGGATGGGAGCAGTGGATTTTGAGCAAGCCGGCCTAGTCCAACCAGGAACGGCAGCACTGCTTAGAACCGAATCGCCATCTGAACTGCGGCCGCCAGGGGAGACCACCTCCTCTAGTGAAAATGGGGAATTTAACTCTGAGTCTGAAGTTACTTCAGATAGTGACCCAGAAATCCCTAGGCCACCCATGACTAGACGCACCAAGGGAGACTTACCTGTCCACTTGAGGCGCAGACGGTTATGACAAGATGAGGCTAAGCATCCCAACGATGCACGATCAGAGGAACAAAGGAAGCCGCAAGACCTCCCTAAGCACTTTTCTAAATTCAAAAGAGGGGACAGGGTAGTGGTTCTGCTAAGTGCCAAGCGCCAAGGGCAAACCAGCGAACCAATCGAAGGGCCAGCCAAGGTCAAGGAGGTAAACCTAGCCCTAGAAGGGGAAGTACCCCGACCAGTGTTCATTGCCGAGGACTTGACCATGGAAGAAGAGTCCAGTCTTGTCACCCTTTTGCAGAAGTACCTGGACGTATTTGCTTGGTCTTTAGATGAGCTACGAGGGGTAGATCCGAGTGTTGTGACTCACAACATACCCATGACAACGGATGCAACGCCGGTCAAGCAGTGACCATACCCCATGAATCCAAAGCACGCTCATGCTGTCAAGGAAGAAATCGATAAGCTAATGAGAGTCAGATTCATTTACGAAATTGAGCACATAGACTGGGTGTCACCCATAGTCATTGTGATGAAGAAAAACGGCAAGATTCGAGTGTGCGTCAATTACAAGAAAGTAAATGCCGCTACAAAGAGAGACAACTACCCCTTAGCGTACACCGAGCACATGCTTGAGAGAGTGGCAGGTAAGGAAGCCTACAGTTTCCTGGATGGCTTCTCGAGATACAATCAGGTGCAAGTGCATCTTGCAAACAGGCACGAGACCGCCTTCGCCACTGAGTGGGGCGTCTTTGCGTACGTAGTCATGCTCTTCGGGCTAACCAATGCCCCCGCCACCTTTCAACGCCTCATGTGCACCATATTCAAGGACATGCTTCGCAAGGAGTTAGAGGTCTTTGTCGATGACCTGTGTGTCCATTCGGCCTGGATCGAACATCTCGACAAACTCCGCGCGGTCTTTGAACAGTGTCGCTTATATTGTCTCTCCCTCAACCCCCTAAAATGTCAGTTTTGGGTGAAGCACGAATGCATCTTGGGACACGTGGTGTCCAAGAATGGCATTGCCATGGACTTCTCGAAGGTCAAGGTCATCGTGGACCTTCCACCCCCAGGTAATTATAGGGGAGTTCAATGCTTCTTAGGTCACACAGGATACTATCGGCAGTTTGTACTGAACTACGCGCTGATCGCTAGGCCATTGTACAAACTGCTAATTGTCTTCGAGTGGACTGAAGCATGCCAACGGGCCTACGAAGAATTGAAAAAAGCCCTAACAATGGCACCTATCCTACGAGCCCCAGACTGGACTATGACTTTTCACGTACACATCGACTCCTCTAAGTTTGCCGTGGGGGCAGTGTTGTGCCAACCTGGTGAGCATAACCTAGATTACCTAGTGAGTTTTGCTAGCAGGCAACTCACTGAGATAGAGATGAATTATTCGACAATGGAAAGGGAGGGATTAGCCATGGTGTTCGCCGTGAAGAAGTTCCGGCATTACCTACTGGCCACCCCCTTCACCTTCTTCGTAGACCATCAAGCCTTGCTCTATTTAGTGAACAAACCTTGCGCTACAGGACGTATAGCTCGATGGCTTCTCCTGCTCCTAGAATTCGACTTTTTAGTGGTGGTGCGGAAGGGAAAACAACATTACATGGCTGATCATCTGTCCCGTATACCCACAGGAGAAGCCGCCGGACAAGGCATCATGGACGAGTTACCGGACAGCCACTTATTCCATATGTCCACCGAAGGAGACCTATTCAGGGCCGATCTGACACCATACTGGGCAGACGACATAGTCCAAGTGCTCGAGCATGAGCTGCCCGAACGACCAATAAAACAGGCACGACTTAGGTGCTTAATCTTGAAAATCCAGCCCTACCAGCTGATTGCAGGCCAGCTCTATAGGCTGGGGCAAGACGGATTGCTACGTAGATGCGTATGTGAGCATGAGATGCACAATGTGCTCTCAGAGGCGCACAACGGTATTGCAAGAGGACACTTTAGCGGGGACACTACAGTACGAAAGGTGTTGTCCCAGCTATGGTGGCCCACACTCTTCCGCGATGCCACACAATTTGTCAAGCATTGTGACGAGTGCCAACGGACAAAAGTCCCGGTTCGTAAAGATCAGATGGAGTTAACCCCTGTTATTGCTCGCCAACCCTTCGAAAAATGGGGGATTGACTTCATAGGACCCATCAGCCCCGCGGCACAATATTCACAAGCCAGGTACATCGTGGTGGCCACGGATTACCTCACCAAATGGGCGGAGGCGAGAGCCACGCGGAGAAACGACGCTAGGATGACTGCCAAGTTCTTATGGGAGCAAGTAATCTTGCGTTTTGGTTGCCCCATCGAACTGGTTAGCGACCAGGGAATGCACTTCATCAACGAAGTGATAGCCCATCTCCTATCCACCTTTCTCATCATCCATCGCAAATCCTCACCATACTACCCTCAGGCTAATGGCCAGGCTGAATCAACCAACAAAATTCTCAGCAATGTCCTGACCAAAGTAGTCTCATCCTCACAAAGTGACTGGGATAACAAGTTGATGGCAGCCTTGTGGGCCTACCAAACAGCTTATAAAATGGCCGTCGGTCAAACACCTTTTAGGCTAACCTATGGGACTGAAGCTATTCTCCCATTAGAATTCTTCGTCCCTAGCCTGAGGATAGCACTCCAAGAATGATGGGAAGGGAAGGAAGCATGGACGCAACGCTTGGTTGAGCTAGAATGCCTATCAGAAGTTCGTCTCCTAGCCACCCACGCACTTATCTGCGAGAAAGCCCGACGCAAAAGTTGGTTTAACAAACATGTCAAGGAACGAGAGTTTGAGCAGGGTGACCTAGTGCTCCTCTACTCAGTTAAAGGACATAAGCAAAAGATGAAATTCAGAGGTCTTGGACCCTTTAAGGTCCGGGCAATCAGCCGAACTGGTAATGTCGAGCTGGAAACACTGGATGGTGAGGGAATGGGCTTCTTGAATGGCAGTCGAATCAAGAAGTACTACCCTCCCACTCATCAGTTGCATGAGCCACCAATGGTAGAACCACCCATCAAAATACGAGTAGCCACAATTACGAAAATCTGCGAGAATGAGGAAGAGCCTGTAGAACCCGCCTACCTCCGCATCATGGTCACGGCCAAGCAGACATGCTCCTTCAATGCTCTGATTGACGAGGGGGTGGATTTTAACATTTTAATGCATGAGCATTGGACCCAGCTTGGCGCACCAATACTTCATCCCACAACAGCTAGATTGAGCCCATACCGGGCTCAATCCTACCCGATCCTCGGCACATGCCGAGTCGCCGTTTCTATCGAGTCTGAAACTATCCCCATGCTGTTTTACATCTTACCAAATGCCATGGATGCAAGCATAGAGTCATTGCTCGGGCGAACTTTTAAAAAGCAGACCCACTGCAATGTTGATTATGAGTTGCAACGCATCCACTTAACGATCGAGAACGTGCTTATTGTCATGACTTTCAGCAAGGGCCTCGTAACCCCATCACTGCTCACAGGGCCACTGATAGAAACAGCCGCACCTAGGACTAAGGAGGGGGCCATGCATATCTACCACACCCAGATCCCCACGCACTGTGGCCCGCCACACCCAAAGCAAAACCCCAATAGACTCACTTGCAATGGGTACCTAAGAAGCCTCGAGAACTGCCTAGAACTAGATGCGCATGTTCGCGGAAGACCTACAAACCTAAACCTAGGAAACCAAGATGCCATCATCGCAAGTGCCACGGGATTAAACAAATGTGGGTCCCTAAAGTCCTCCTGCATGCACAAGGCTACTATGAGGGGAATGCCTTGCTGTGGATCCCTAAAATCCCAACTGTCACATGCCCTAGCTCTACGTCGACCTCAAGTCCTTGTCCCCCGACACCTCAAGACCACGAATCCTAGGGCTCACCCCACTCATCCGACTCCTCTGCGTGTCAACCCACGAGCGTCGCACATGCCCAACGACCCAAACAACGGCCATCACCACAAGTGGCATCATCCAACCAACCAAACCTGCCGCTCAGCAGCCTAGCTGACTGCAACAGGATAGCCCCTAAGATCAAACCCGACCCATCCATCCAACCAACGCCCAGGTACCGACTCAAACGGGCCCCCAGCTGCAGCTCTGTACTGTCAGAACCTCCAGCTCCAGCAAACCCCAACCACCCGCCAGCCTTAAGCCCTCCTATGAACGAAAGTCATTCCTAACACTGGCCACTGACCTCGCAGAGGACATTGGAGATGATGTGGTGGACTGCATCAAACAGCTCGATGCCACCTTTGTTGCACTGGCCCTCAGCTATGACCACCTGGACTTGGGACTATTAGCAGAACCCCTTGCAACAGACATGCACAATATGCCTTGCTCTTGGGAGACTTTTGAATTTGCCTTTGCACAAGCTTCTCGCTCTCCCGCCGAGCTGCTCGCTCGCGAGGTCTCCAAAGAGAAGCCATCAAGCAACGCCTCATCACATCATTTGACCCACGAACAACGTCTGCCATCACTAGCCAAGAGAAAGCAAGGTTGTCCCACCTAGCGGATACGGAATCACCCTTCTTGAAGCGGTGGTACGCTCTTAGGTTGAAATGGGAAGTCGATGGATGCCTCATAATGACCAACGCCGAACAACGCCGAGCCATCAAAACGGCCGAGTATGATCCCACCTACGTCGCGCCTACCTCGTATCGAGTGTTAACCACTCTTCGAGGTCGGACCATGGACGATCATATCTTAGGGCACCCCTATCTCGACCACATCTTGACAGAGGAAGAGCTCCACATCGCAAGTCGGGTCAACTCCGGTGATTTGCTCACAGATGTCCTCACGTACATCACACATGTAGGCATCTAACCCTGTGACCTGGACTACGCTGCACACCTGGAATATAACCCCAACTTCTACGATTGGCTCCTACACAAATAAACATGAACACCTTGGCCCCACAACCTCCAATCCTGGGACGGATTTTTCTTTTCCACGAGGGGGATGGGGCAGTAAATGGAGTTAAAACTAAAAAGTAAACCAAGTATGAAAAGGCTCAAAATTGAAATGCCATATAAAAAGGGGTGATAGAAGTTTGAAAGGAAAAGTTAGGGCTATGAACGATAAAATCTGCTATGTTTGTGGTCGTCCAGCAAATTGGTTGCCAAAAAATACTAAAAAGTTAATTGGCTAAATGTGCAGGTGGCACCCATGGCAAGTCAAGACAAAGCTGGCAAGCTCCCCTTCTCCGAGGAAGAACAAGTGAGGTACGGCCTCACGGTGGAAACAAGAGCGTTCAACCAGCTGAAGTTCCGCCACATATTCAACCTAGAAGACGTGGTCATTGAGGAACCAGTGGTACGACGAATTATAGAGCAATGCCACTTACAAAGGTACCTGGACGCAGTGGGCCAGAGGATAAACTACACCCTGTGTGCCGAGTTCCTGCGCACCTTCAACAGAAACAGGGGCACCGTCACGGTGCGGGACAGGGAAGCCACCAGACAAGTGCAGGTTGAACTGACCCCCGAACTAATAGAAAGGGCACTAGGGCTTCCAAACAAGGTGGAGAAGAAACCAAAAAGAGACGTCTATGCCATGCTGGGGATGGACAAAGTGAAGGTCCACACCAACGACGGAATCAGCCTGGCAGACATCCCCAATCAAGAGATTCAGCTGCAGGCGAAGATGATGCATACCCTGTTCTCAAGTCAGCGGTACAATAGCATCATGTCTAGAATCAATGTACCTCTACTCGAAAGCATCGCTGCTCAATCGGTGGACGAGGTGAACCTCAATGGGTTCGTAAGAAAGACAATTGAGGCTTTGGCAAAGGCCCTGGCAACAGGAGGAAGGGCCGTAGCAGGAGAATCCCCTTCAACCCGATCGACCCGCAAAGCCTCATCCTCCAAGGCCTCCACCATAGGTTTTGGAGGTGCCCTCACCGCGATCATCCACGAAGCGATAGGGCAGGGACGAGCGAGAGAAGACAAATAGGGAGATGACGAGAAAAGTGGTGAATCGCCGTCGCAGTCCCAGCCTCATGCGAAAGAGCAGTCTGATGAAACGGAAACGGACACCGACGAGGAGGGAGAACCCCAAGCTACATCAAAAAGAAAGGCGGAGCAACGGACTAAAGCCCTACATAGAAAAAGAGAGGAGGAGCGAAGGAGAAAAGAGAAGGAAGAGCTCGAATGGGCCCAAAGGCGGTAAAGGAAGAGGAGGAAAGAAGAAAGAGGGCTAAGGAGGAGCTGAGAAGGAGGGAAGAAGAAGATTTGGAGCTGGCGACCCGTCGCTCCATCGAGGAACAACGAAGAAGAGACGTGGAAGGAGCAGGAGGTCCATACCAACCTGAAGCACCCGGTCCCAGCACTGGTGTGTCGAAAACTGTGCACCTGCCTCCTGCAGAAGGAAAAGGAAAAGACCCAATCAGGCCAGTCTCCCCTCTCCTCGTGCCACCCATGCAAGCCACCCCCATCATGGTGACACCCCCTACCACTGCCACCCAGGGGCACACCCCAAAAATTGATGAGAGCAACGTGGTCACCTGGTTGCAATTTTTGGTGGAAAGGGAGATGGCAAGGGAAGTGGTCGGGGCCACCCCAGCTTCAGGTGCCAAAAGGGCAGCAACGGCCGAACTGGAGCCAAGGTCGGAAGTGAAAAGACAAAAATTAGAAGAGGTTGCCACCACTACAACCATGTCCCACCACCCCCTACCTCCAGCAGGCCACTACGACGACTACGTGAAGGAGCTGCTCACACAATTGCAAAGGGCCAGGCAAGAAAGGAGGATAGTTGTGGAGGAGCTGGCAGCGGAACGCGAATCACAAGCTGCCCTCCAGCTAGACAGAGTGAAGCAGATAACAGAATATCAAAAGGAAATCGTTGTGCTTAGGGAGAAGGCCAGCACTAAGGAAGCAGAAGAACTAAGAGCCCTGAAGGAACGCGACACTACCTGGGAGGGAAGAAGGAAAATCCTAATGGAGCATCTCAACGGGGAGAGGGAAACAACTGCCCACCTTCGGTGCAAGAATGACCAGTTATTTGCAGCCAACCTGGAAGCGCAAAGTCAGCTTGAGAAAATTAGACAGGAGGCTGCAGAGCTGGATCAATTAAGGGCAGAACAGGTGCGTAGGATGCAGGTAAAGCTGGACCAGCTCAATGTGCAAATCACAGAGGAACACCAGGAGCAGTCCCGCCTGCACCATGAGCTCAAAGCCCAGCAACAACAACTCATGGCAATGACCCTCCATCAGGGGGAAAGCCTGGAAGATATGGAGAGAAGGGCAAAAGATGGTCCAATCATAATGAGCAGAGAGTACGGGACTTAGCATGCCGGCTAGCCAAGGCCGAAGGAGACAGGGTGCTGGCTGAGAATCAGGCAGAAGCAGCCCAGCTCTCCATGATAGCTCAGCAGCGCACTTTTCTTAATACGCTGCTCCACGCCACCCGACCAGAAGGAGATGAAGCCAATGATCAGCTGCAAAGGAAGCTAACCATTGCATGCAGAGCTCTCACAGCAGGCCTGGACGTGTCGCTGCAGCTAGGAGGCCCGCCGCAGAGCCTAGAAGAGCAGAGAAGATATCTGGCATAGGTAGGCCTGATGGCACAGGAGATGGATGACCTTGGTTTCATAGAGGAGAAAACACAAGAAGACGAGCAAGCAGAAGGGGGTGAACCGGAGCTCGACCTGGGACCTCAGGAAGAGGAATATGTCCCACCACCCCCTCAACCACAACAAGCCGAAGTACAACCCCCTGACACATCTGCCGAGCGAAGAGCGGCCCAAACCAACCGTAGAAAGGAGATGGTGGAGAAGGCAAGAAGAAAGTTGAAGGCCAGACCTGTCCAGAAACAGCCTGCTTCTCTCCCACTGCGCACCCAAGATTCCCCTGCTGAATACTGCGCCGAAATGATTATCTGGGAACAGCAGGAGTATAACCGCGACCCCTTCAACCTGCGCTTCGAGTTTCCCACTGCCTTGAATAAGGTGCTGCCCATTCAGCTGGTGGAGGATGTCATTGCCATGGGGGCTAGGCTCAAAGCCAAATGGTTAGCAAAGCATGAGGCCCACCCAACTGCTTGGGGAGCCGAGGACCGCGAGTTTTGGCAAGATAAAGTCCTCCAAGTGCCTCGAACAATGAAAGGCTATAATTGCCAACCTACCTGGAGGAGGCGCATTTTTGACGTCAACCTGGAAGCGTGGATGGCATTTTGCAACACCCTTCCTTTAGAGAGGAACGACCCCACTTTTATGCCATATCCTTGAAGGGTAGGAGTGGACTTCAACCCGTCCATCCACGACAGGTTCGACTTCCCCATCATCTATAATGCCAATACCACCTCCCATAGGAACGCTCTCCTTTTCACCCTTCCCGACTTGTATAGCTCTATAGATAAATTTCTTAGCGAATTCACCTCTTGCCCCGACCCCGCATTCATCACCACCTATAATTATCTTAGGTTAATTAGGATCCTAGTCCACCAAGAACCCTCACCTCAAGAACGCCACCTTCTACCCCTCTATTTTGACCCCAACGCCATAGACAGCAACACCATGACTCGCCTCGTGATGCGTGCTTCTCTTTTGCCATCCTTATGTGGTGCATTGCTCAAAGACATGAACGACAGCAAATTCACCCAGTGCAACCACCCCTTTCTTTCTACCACCACCCTCAAAACTCGCCTCCACATCAAGGGCTACTTGTTAAGTCGAAAATTCCTTAACAAGGCCCCCCGCCCCCCACATCCCTTACCCATTATTCGGATGATGAGGAGTAAAACTCCTGTTATGCCTTGTACCGCTGCCTCCATGTACACGCCTCATCATGGCCAAATAAAAAATTAAAAAAAAATCCATACATCCCCCACACTTGTTAAGGGCACGTCAAGCACAGGACCTACCTAGGGAGATCGCCTCGCCCATGATACTCCCTTGCACTCATCTCAACGCCCTTCTAACCACTGAAGTAAGCAAGGCTTCGACGACAATGGAAAGCCCATAATGACGTCTCCAGCAATCTTCAAAAGTGTACTCCACCTCTTCATTAACACATTTTTTCAACAACTTAGCTCCTTGCTCTACAAGGAACCACGCCGACAAGTCTTCTAACTAAGTAATATCTAAGTATGCACAAGCACTCACATAATGCCTACACTGAACTATATTCACAGTTTGGGTCCTCAAGTGCAGGACAATACTCTCAGCTTGATTAGAGTTCGACCTGTCTCCCAAACTAATCAAATATGTCTTGTGCACAATAGGGAAGACTAGCACTACCCTTAGGGAGAGACCACCTGAGAGGTTTTCAATTGCAGGTGTTGAAGACCACAACGAAAGTGTCATTCGTTCTTCATCAACGCCCAACCCTGATTGCCCCCCTCATCATCCAACAAGCCCAGAAAGAATCATCCTAGGCAGAATCCCCAACAAACCCCCACGTGTGTCGGTCACCAGTGCACACCCCAGGCGTCCTTGTCACCCAAGTCTTCAGTGCATGCTACAGCCTGCTACCTACAACGGTGAGTGCCATGGGACTGGCACTCATCTAGGAGGAGGGTAAATGTTAACCCCAACATGAAAAAAGCAAAAGAAAGTGGAAAAGACGCAGGGCAAAGGCGGAAAAAAGGTAGCCCGACTGAAGAAAGAAAAGGAGAAAAGGCCAAAAGCGCAAGGACAACCTTAAAAGTCCAAGGCAAACACAAAAAGGGAAAGGCGCATTTTTGAATAAAAAGGCGCACCCTAAAATCTTGTAAAAGAGCGCCGGGCTCTCACCCGTGCAATTTGTAAATGTAGAAGGGCGGTGAAAAGGAAGCTAGGAAGATAAAAGGACAATGGAAAACAGGGCCTAGGCTATGACCGGCCATGTAAAAAAGGGAAAAGGGGATGTCCGCCCAAAAGGGAAGTAGGGTTTTGTATATAAAGTTGAAAAGTGAATGAGGAGCTCATTCTTTGGTGTGTGGCAAAACTAGTCTTCTTCTTCCTCTCTTCTTCTCCCCTTCTTGCTTGTGTGTGCTCTTGAGAGGGAGAGTGTGAGAGTGTGAGGGAGTGTGTGTGTGTGAGAGTGAGGGATCAAGAGGGTGAAGCTCTTCACCATCTCCTCTCCTCTACTTCTCTTCTCTTCTCTTCTCTTGCGTGCGTGGCTATGGAGGATGGAGCTTGGAGATGGAGGAGGCTTGAGGATGCTTGAGCTAGCATCTAGGATCGTGGAGCTACCGAAGTGCAAGAGAGATGAGGGTACTCGATCGAGCATCAAGGTAAGCTCAGTGCATTTTTAGGATCGACGGCGCATCGGCTAGGTGAGAGATAGCTATTAGAGCTCGCTTGGAACGCTTGAAACAATAAGCGGTCCGTGGGTCTTGGCGGTTGAGCAAAAGCTCCCACACTCTCATTTCCTTTTCTCTCTTCCTCTCCCTCCCCCACCCTCACCCTCTCTTTCTCTCTTTCCCTAGTAGGTTTAATGATTTTTCTCTCTCCTCTCCTTCTCTCATTTTTTTCTCTCTCCTCTCCCTCTCTCATTTCCTTTTGCTCTCTTCCTCTCCCTCTCTCATTTCTTCTCCTTCCCTCACCCTCTCTCTCTCTTTCTCTCTTCCTCTATTATGTTTAATGTTTCTTCTTTCTCCCTCACCCTCTCTCTCTTTCTCTCTTGCCCTATTATGTTTAATTTTTTTCTCTCTTTTTCTCTCTCCTCTCCCTCTCTCATTTCCTTTTTCTCTCTCCCTCTCCCTCTCCCTCCCTCTTCCATTTCCTCCCTCTCTCATTTCCTCTCCCTCCCTCTCCCTCTCCCTCTCTTTCTCTCTCATTTTATCTCCCTCTCTCAATACACACGAATTTATATACCAAAAACAAGTAAAAGAGAGAGAGAAAACTCCCTCTCCCTCTCTCATTTTCTCTCCCTCCCCCTCCCCCTCTCCCTCTCTTTCTCTCTCCATCCCTCTCCCTCTCTCATTTCATCTCCCTCTCCCTCTCCCTCTCCCTCTCCCTCTCTTTCTCTCTCATTTCCTCTCCCTCTCTCAATACACACACGAATTATACCTCATTTACTCTCCCTCCCTCTCCCTCTCCCTTTCTTTCTCTCTCATTTCCTCTCCCTCTCTCAATACACACGAATTTATATACCAAAAACAAGTAAAATAGAGAGAGAAAACTTCCTCTCCCTCTCTCATTTCCTCTCCCTCCCTCTCATTTTCCCTCTCTTTCTCTCTCATTTCCTCTCCCTCTCTCAATACACATATTTTATATCAAAAAAAAGTAAAAGAGAGAGACAAAACTCCCTCTCCCTCTCTCATTTTTTCTCCCTCCCCCTCCCCCTCCCCCTCTCTTTCTCTCTCCCTCCCTCTCCCATTTCCTCCCTCTCCCTCTCCCTCTCTCATTTCCTCTCCCTCCCTCTCCCTCTCCCTCTCTTTCTCTCTCATTTCCTCTCTCTCTCTCTCTCTCAATATACACAAATTATACAAAAAACAAGTAAGAGAGAGAAAACACAAAAGCAAAGCAAGAATGGACAATGCACTCACTGTAAAGACTCGAAGAAGGGTTTGGCGGCTTCTCTTTGCGACATCGACTTCTCTTCACCCTCCGTACACCTACTCCTCTTCTTCGCGTACGGCAATGATGGCGGCGGCGGCAAGAAGCTTTCTTTCTCTCCCTCTCAGCAAGATGGTCGCTCTCCCTCTCACTCTCTGTTTCGTGAATGCGTGAAAAATGACATGCTTGGGTTTCGGCCCGTATTTTTTTACTCTGGGTACCGTTACTATTTGCGTCGCTATTAGCGCAAATAGCGATACCGCTATTTATCGTTGTTAACGTCTGTCGCTATAGGTTCATATCATTTTAGTGATTGGATGGTACCATAACATCATCCTACATGTGGCATAATAAGGTTGCACTCTTATGTGCAAGAGCATTGGCATTTTTAAAAAAAGAGAGTTTGGAGCAACTTGATTTTTTTTACTTGCTTGCTTTTTCTTATCTAGATATGCTTGCTCTATATCTTAGGCACTTTTTAGTTAATACTAAATAGATTAGCATTAATAGACCATGTGAAGTAGTCTTATGAGAAAAGCGAAGTTGCCAAAGTACCACAGAGCAACTTTCCCTACTTCCTCCTTCTTATACATTATGTGTCACTTTTCTTATCTTTCTCTCTTTGCACTTTATTCTCTCTCTCTCTTTCTCTCTTTATAAATTTAGCCTCCCCCCTCTTTCATTAGGAGAAATATGGACTCTCTTTTTTGCCCCTTAAGGGGTTTCTCTCACCTCTCCCTCTCTCTAAAAAGAGATTTCAAAATAATATTATAATAAGAGATCTTCTACAATCAAGCAAATCTCGTATTTGTATTTTCAATAGATTTCACTTATTATTTTATTCCCAAACCATAGGATAATATCACATTTTCTCAAAATCCTCATAATTAAAAAAATACAATTCTATTTTGTCTAAAAACGGAGCCAATCATTGATATACAACTCTTTAATGTCCTCATGGCTTTTCAATATTAAAATATATTAGAATCATTCTCATTCACACTTCTTCAAAGGGCAAAAATTAAAAAATGATATAAAATAACGTACACAGCATATTTTAAGATTATTTTTTACCTGGAGACACCTTTTTGACTTAAGAGTTTCTTTGTAAATTTTATCTTTTTTGGACAAGTATATGCTTATTTTTGGGCATTTTTTCATTCCCTCTCAAAGCTCTAATTTTGTCCCAAATTTTATATACTCTTCTCATTCCCTTCAAAATATGATTTCTTGCGTAAAAATTCTTCTGAAGTAGCAATCAATACTATCTACAACGCTCTCTACCTTACTACAAGCAATCTCAAGAGTGATTTTGATACCATTTACTAAAATCAAATAATTTCTATCTACAACACTCTCTACCCTACTATGAGCAAACTCCCTCTTCAATACTATGCTATAAGATATCTTCCTCTTCAACAGTCTATATTACAAGCAATCAAGTGATAATGTAGGTATCTTTATTTTTTTAATCTCTGTGATGTTATTATTCTTTAGAGTTGTTGTTTAATCCTTAAGCATCAATTCATAGAGTGAGAGAGAGAGGAGAAGGAGAAGGGGGGAAGAGAGATGACTATGTGAGATGAACTAATAAAATAAGTGATAGAGTGACAGAGAGTAAATTAGGGCAAAAGATGAGATGATATTTTTGTTCTCTACTAGCCAAGCTTCTATATAAATGTGTTTAAATATCTTTGATCAATTCTTATTTTTAGAGAGAGAGAGAGAGAGAATATTTTGAATAGAATAGAAGATAAGATTTGATGCTAATTAGAGGTAGATTAAAAACCAAAGAAGCAGTTTGACGCATCCGATTAGTTAAACCAATTCACCAATTAACCAAAGGAAGTGGACAATATCATAGACGCCAAAGTCCTAAGTAACGATATGGTAAAAAATGCATTGAAAATTTGTAAATTCAGGGACATTGTAGATGGTGTCGCAAGTGAATATATTAGGGATGTGAGCAACTTGTTTACTGCTATAGATGCTCAAGGATTATGTGATAAGGTAGGAATGAGTTCTGAGTATACAGTATGCTCTATCAACAATTGGATACATGTTTTAAGCAATTCTTCAAAACTAAGCGAGTAATGCCTCTGCCAAAACCATTTCACGTGAAGAAGACTTGAAAATAACTAAATGAGAAAATTTTAGAACTAATTGGTAAGCCAATGTATTTGGAAAAAACACACATATTGAAGTATGGTTTCAAAGAAGTTGCATTTGTATTGAATGCATTCAATAATTTTATATTGGATATATGTAGGGTTTAGATTGCTATGGTCAAGTTCTACAATATGTCTATGGAATAATGTAGAGGAAAGCTTAATTGTGTCCACAAACTTGATGAGAGTGAGATTATTAAGGGGCAAAAACTTGAACGTATGAGTATAACACTTATGAATCAAGCATTGGATCCCAACATCGATGAAAACCATCCTTTATACTTCAATGTACAATCAGAGAATGAAATATGGTAGCTTATAGCATTTGAAGTACCAAAGGAGAACCATGAAGTACTTAAAGTTTTTTTAAACCTCACAAATATACCCAATGTTATTCAATAGCAAAATAATGGAGCAATTTTACACATCTAAGGAGTTTGGGGACTATCAAGTTGAATGGCATCTTGCAGGTGATTTAAAAACAATGAAGTGTATGTTTGGTTTATCAAATGTAGCGGATGCAAAATTTTCGTGTATATACTGCATGTAAACTAGGAAGAAAGAAAAAGATGGAAAGAAAGAATGGCTTGCTAAGGTAGGACAACAAGGTGCTCCAACACATGATCAAAAAGTCATGAGAAATGGAATGCTAGTTCTAGTGGATTCAAACTGGTGCCCTATTTTGGAAATATCACTAACAAGGGTTCACTTTTGCACATTGCATTGTTTGTTTACAATAATTGAGAAGCTAGTATATGAATATATATGCTTTGCATACAAGATAGAGCCCGTGTCAGAAGCTGATGCTACATGCAAGAAGATAGAACAAGTCATCTCTGAAGTTGGATTGCACAAGGGCCAAGTAGAAATAAAAAAGGATGGCAAGAGTGGAAATATCCCTTGTAAACCATGCTTTGGTGGGCAGACCTAAGACTAGGAAGTTTATATCTCCACCTTGAGATGAGGAAGGCAGTATACTTGTAAAACAACTAGAGAAGTATGAAGCATGGAAAAAGTTACACCTTGTTATTCCGAATTGGAGCAATGGGGAATGAACGAGGATTGTGAAGGTCGAAGTGTGGATACACCTAAATAGACTAGCAACCCTTTTACAAAAGTTGAGTTTTAGGGATGGTGATGCCAATACATTTAAAGAGATAGTTGCTAATTTCATAAGTTCATGGTGGAGGCATGGACTACAAACAATATAATACACTACATGGTCATTATTATCACCACTACAAAAAAATCATCATTTCGAATCAATTTGTATTTCCAATATCTCTTCTTGTGTAGCATATACTTGAAGCATATGATCCATACTTTGCAGATCAAGGAAGTTTGACAATATGGTCAACTCAAGGCATGAAACGATCTCGCTAGCAAGCTCATTGTGCTTTTCAAAAGGCAACTGATCATGGAGGTAGCATCAATGATTCCAATTCTATAAGGGAATTATTACAATGGTGGTATAGGATATTAGACATACAATACAAGGAAAAAGAAAATAAGTTCAAAACCTCTCAAGCAAAATTTATAAGTAAGGCAATATATGAAGTGAGAAAAGCAAGATATGAAAACAATACAGCTAGACAACGCCACACAAAATGGTTGGCAACCTAAGAGAGAGATGGCAAGAAATGGAGACCTAGATAAAGATAATAATTTTGATGCATTTAGAGTCCATGAGAGAACACATGTACTAAATATATGACACATCAATACTCCTATCTTTAACATGAGAGGCTTTGTAGATTTTGTTTAAAATTTCGAAGGTTTTTCACTATGTTTTCCAAAGTCGATTTCAAACTATGTTTTTCAATGATGAAAAGTCGATTTCAAAATCGTAAGACAAAGATATGAAAATTCCAAACCTTGGAACATTCACTAGCCTAGAGAGAGAGGGGCATGAGGGGGGTAGCAGGAGATAGAGAGAGGCAAGGACGCGGTGGAGAAATGAAATGAAATGATAATTTTAAAGTTTATTTATACTACAGTAAGTTAAAAAGTTTCGTATTTAAGTCAAGTCTCTCCTTTCATTTTTTCCCATTACTCTTTACTCTACCCTCCACCTTTCTATCCTTCATCATCACAACCATGGCATGTTCCAAGCTTCCTATCAAGAAGGTGTCTGTTGCAAGAGCAAGAACTCAACAATCTTCCGAATCTACTTAGTGTATTGTGAGTGACAAAGGTCCCCTATTGGCCAACAACGGTGGCCCTATTGCAGAGCTAATAATGGTGGCACTAATGTGGCCAACAATGGTGGCCCTAGTGTGGTCAATAATGATGGTTCGCCATTGTCCAGAAATGGTAATACACATTCTCCAACACATAAGAAGAGAAGATGGAGACTAGGCACATTTGCGCTACATGAGATAAGGAAATTTTAGAAGAGTGCCAAATTGATTATCCGTAAGGCACCATTCTCTAGGTTGGTGTGAGAAATATTGCAAGATCTACAGTTAGGGCATCATCAGAAGTTTTTTTTCCAAGGAACCAGGCAAGGAATGTGGGGCGATGGTCAAGCCAAGCCTTGCTTGCTCTCCAAGAAGCAACTGAAAGTTACTTGATTGATCTAATGAGTGATTGTCAACTTTTAGCCATTCATGCACGATGTATTACTATTAAGCCCATAGATATGGTTCTTGTTCGTAGGATCCGCAATAATAAGGATGCATTTAATCTTAATGTCAACAATATGCTTTGAGAAGCTACCTTGTAATTGGATCTATGTTTTTAGCTTAGGTTTGATTGGAGATTGTAAGGAGCTTAGTTTTGGCTTATCTTTCTAGTAGACCTTCAAGTATTTGATATGAGTGGCCTACAAAATGGAGCTAAATTTTGTCTACCTCTAGTCGTACTTGGTGCGATGCACTATCTACCGTGTATTTCATGGTTTCGTAATGCCAAATCTAATATGTAATATTCTATTTTGACCATGATTTGCATTGTGCGTATTTTCAAGTTTCCAATTTTGTAAGTAGCCTCATTGAGGATAAATTCAATGTGCAATTATGCACACGTCAGTGATCAGTTGTATATGGGCTGATGCACTATATCTTTACTGTATTTAGCGGTTTGGCAACACTATATTCGATATGCAATATTCCATTTGACCCATGAATTTTTTTTGTAAAATTTTAAGTTTCCAATGTTTCACGTAATTTGGTTGACAACACATTTAATATGCAATTGCTACACTCAGTGGTGAGTTTTTTCTATTATCAATGAAGAATAATCTAGTTAATGCATTTTCAAAAAATGATTGAACCGTCAATTTTATAAATCGAAATCTGGTAAAACTTCACCCACATGTCGGCCATCATAAAAACTCATTGATATTAAAAAATTGGCCCCATCAAAAGCCTCTGGGACACCTATTTGGAGGCGTTTGGAAACTCGTGTCTAGAGGTGTCTCAGAGGCTTTTGATGGGGACTTTTTTTTTTGTGGTTGATGTGTCCTAGAGGAGTCCAGAGGTAAAATTTCACATCAATTGGATCACTGGTCACATTTTTTGAAAGCTTGGATACATTAATTCAAGTTTAAGGGTTTTTAAAAATTTTGGCTATAAGTTTAAAGTTTCACCTCATTTTACACATTTCACTTTTGAGTTTTGAGTTCTCTCCTAGAAGACATGGCACACACCAAGCAAGTGGCCCCTAGAGATACCCCCCCTAGAAATCCCACATGCACAAGCCACCTCCCCTAGCTCCACCACTACCATGCTAACATCGTAAGCATCGATGGAGGCCATGCACATTGACTCTTCACGAGATTTGCCATTACCAGAAGACCATGCACCTCCTGATACCAAAGGCTCAATTCTAGAAGTTGGTGCAGGAGATTATGGACGCCATATTGATTAAGAACAGCAGGAGGCACTTTTCAGATGGATCACGCTTGCAACAACCCGATCGTTGGACTGCCCAAGCTCTCCTTGCATTACAAGAAGCTACTGAAGCTTACCTCATCGACTTGTTTGGAGACTCGGTCTATGCAGTAGTGCATGCAAGGAGAGCCATCGTCACTGACAGGGATTTGCGGGGATAGTGAGGTTCTTCTGGCGATGGAGAGATAGTCCTCACAGAGATCAACAACGATAGGGGTGTACTACTTATACATATACAGAATGTAGCTTCCAAAGAGATTTTGTAAAACCTTGGTTGTAATGGATTCCATGTAAAATGTTATGATTATGAATACAAATTTTTTGACGCATCTTATTTTTATTTAATCGCTTGTTATTTGTTTTATTTGTATTTGAATTATCGTTACATGCGTTTTGAACGAGTATACGTATGCACGAATTTGATAAAGCACTGCGTATTAAATTTAGGGTAGGAATCGTATTGTATATAAATTTGACAAATAAACGTAACATTCAAGGTAAAAATAATAATAAACAATACGCATGACAAACTACATTGCACGTAAATCGAGCAAACATTGGTTTTCATTACTTCAAGAGAAGATTACAAAGTTCATTACATTGGTGATGAGATATCATTTGGCAATAAGTATATCTACTCTCTCCTAAGCTTCTTCGAGCTATACTACCCATGGTCAGAGCTATTCTTGATCATAGGTAGCAACACATTTTGCCCTAGTAGTTTCTATCTAATGACATTGGGGTCTTGAATACCAGCAATCATGCGATGGGCCACCATGGAAAAAAGTGGCCCATACCTAGTACTAGAGAATAAGTAGAGAATCTTTGAACGTTGAAGCAACACTACTTTCTCCAAGCTGGAGTTTTTCGAGATGGTCTTGAAGGAACATAATATTATTGAGTTTGAGAATCTCCCAATTCCCATTTTTTGAATACTAAAAAGGTGGCACCTGGATAACATGCCCATAATTTTTTCAAAACCATATGATGTGACCTATGATGGGACCTAAAATGGGGCGGCACTGGCTATGGCACTAGCTGGACCTCATGTATACGACAGACAACCCCACCACATAGCCTCCTGGGCTAGGATTGTCTAAAATCCACTTTGCACTAAATGCTTATGACGATTTTGCATTTGTATCCAATATGTAGTCCAACGTTCACCTTCCCTTCTCCTCAGAGGGAGATCCCATAACATATAGGCATAATGCCTCGTAATATACACATAGGGAAGCACCTCTCGGTTGATTGCCGCGGCTCCACTGTGACTCTCCTACACCTCAGGGATTGGCCCCAAGATGCATCGCTAACACATATAACATTCGCAAACTGCATTCTTTCATATTTTATCGTTCCATGATATTTTTTATTTGCCTCACAAAACTTTCCCCAACGGAAGCACCCATCTAACCTATAGCTTAGGTTTCATGTCCTCTCAACATTGGTCAAAGTTTATCAATCAATTGCAATGCATTCCAAGAGACACCACGTGGCATGCTTGGTGCAAGGTGTATGATGATTGTGCACAACCATTTTATGATTAAAACACCGGCCAAGTGAGGTGCAGAAAACAGCCCTTTTATGAATTTAACTAAGTGTTACGTGTTGTGCTGCTTTAGGGACTAGCACCAGAACTTCCGTGCTACTAGTCACCTATATTTAATTATGGAACGATCCCTAAATGCTGTGCACAAAGAGGGAAATTAGAATTTTTATCTTTTCAACAATTAGATCATTGCACAAACTTCATTCCCCACTCACCGTTTAGGTGTTGCTGCGGTGCATAGGTGTAAATAATTGTTTTATATCATTTTTGTATGTTTAAAAAAAACACGTACTATAACACAAAGGACGAAACCAAACTAAGGCTTAACCTCATGCTTTAACCTTACCAAACATTCATACACATAAATCTTATTTTTCTATAGTTTTTGAGCGCAAAAACCCCAATTTTCTTTATTTTTCACTATTTTTTTCTATTTATTATTCATAAAAAATAGGTATTTTTTTATTTATTTGTGTTGGCTTATTATTTTGATTGAAACTTAATATTTTCTCTGAGTTTATCCCATTTTCACTCCTTTCTCCCAACTCAAAATCGAAAAAACCACTAATTTCCATTGAAAAATGACATTTTACGGGTTTTAAAGAATTAATAACGACTCTAAATCATTACAGGTTCTGTATTTATATAGTTATAGCCCTCAATCATGATGTAAACAAGGTTCAAACAAAAATTCATTTCATATGAACAACATTTGGACCATGAAACAACAAAGACAATCAAATTTCTTTGTAAAATTGAAACATACCGGTGCCTTGCATGTTGCGGGTTTTTTAATAATTATTCCGGGCAGCCCATAGACCCCGACCATCAACCATTTCTCAGTGCTGAACCTCTTTCCTCAGCCTCCTCTTCATCTTGAAGCAATCCGATCACAGCCGGAAAAGCATTCTTTAGCCTCTCTTCTTCTTGATTTCTTGCACATGAGTTGCCTCTATGCAAGAGAGAGAGGGAGGAGAGAGAAAGACTAGTTTTTTTATCTCCACAACCAGGCAGCCAATTGAGGAGTGGAGACCGGCGATGGAGAGCGAAGATAGGAAGAAGAATAGCCATGAGATCAGTTGGGGGGTTGTTTATAGGTGCCACAATCCATCTCTCCACCAATTCTAGCCATGGCGCCTTCTTCTTGATCAGGCGGCGAAAAAAATGCAAAACCCCCCTCCCCCCACGTTTTCCAATTTTTGGCTCCCCAAAGGGAGCCCCAAAGGGTCATACCCTTTGGACTCTCCTAAAGTCCATTTCCACTCTTGCCAATTTGGCCTTTGGCCTTTCGAGCACTCCCTTTTCCTCGTTCGGTGTCCAATTCTTGGTCTGAAAAATCTTGGGCATCTGTCTTGAAGTCCTTCACTGTCGGGCATCTCCCAAGGTCTCGTCTGTCATGCTAAGAAATTATGAAAATTCTCCGACCGCCGTCTAGTGGCTCTTTTAAGCATTTCTGAGCATTATCGTTTAAAATCGTACTGATTGCCACCGCTGCCTTCGACGAAGTCTATTTTTTCCTAGATATTCGTGATTTTTGGCTATTTTTAAGCACTTCTCGACATAAAAAATCATCTGTCATTGGTGATCACGGGATAAAGCGACTCCGCTTGTCGAATCCCACAAATAGATCTGCACATAAACAACAAAAAGGAGCATCAAATTGATACAAGAAATACACAACACAACATATCACAGCTCATACCCTACCCCTGACAAAACCAAGGCATGAAATCCACGAGGAGTAGGCCTAGCATAATCTGATAGAAGGCGCGAAGCTAGTCACTAAAAACCAACTGCTCTAACACAGCCAAGCTAAAAAGAGCTATTAAAGAGGTCGCACTAAGTGGTGGTCTGAACTACCTAGCTAACTAAGGACAACTCAACTAGGAGCTCCTCCTAGGCGAGAACTACTATAGCTTGATCAAAGGGTATTATCTTTTTTAGCACAGTTTTTCCCTTTTAGACTTTTATTTTTCCATACTTAGGCGTGTAAAAAGGAGGGAACTGAGCATAGTGACCAAAGAAGAACAGGGCATTGGCCTCAAGTCCTGTATCGGTACCCAAGAACCTACCAAGCCCTTGCAAGGCGACACTGAATCATTTTCTAACGCTCACTTTTATTTTCCCTCCAACCTTCTTTTATTTTCTTTTCTTTTCAGCTAGTTGCCACCCCTAGGAAGACAAGGCATCGGCCGTGGATCTTTTCTTATCCCCAGGAACCTACCAGGCCTTCACAAGGCGATAAACAACAGCTCAATGATTTTTCTTTCTTTCCTTTTGTTAAAGGGGTTAAAACCCCTTTTTACACACCTCCATATATTCATATATTGTCTTTCAGATCTTTAGGGTTTTGTCTCTGTCCATCATTATTTTAATAGGCTTCTCTAACTTCCTCACAACTAACAAGAACTCCTAGAACGGTCGCCTAGCAGGTCAGCAGAACAGGGTCACTAGAACTGCCTTCTAAAACAGGTCTTTCAATGCCTGACAATGCCTTGCAGGAGGCAATAACTACTCAGACCTCCCCTAGACATACCTAACCTAAACCTGGGACTTCATGCCTTGATTGCCGGTCCCCAACAAGAAATAAAACCCCCTTCAGTACACAGATACATATAACGTGAAAGAACAGGCACTCGTAAAGGAGAGATATCACCTTGATAGGGCCACAAGAAGCTTCCACGCGACAAAGGCTCCTTCCAAGCACTTCTTTGAACCTGGCTAGCATAGGACTAAAACAAGAAACCATTAACTGCACCCATACTAAACAGACACCTGGCCCTCTTGGTCTAAAGAAATAAAGCATTTCACTGCAAACTAACTGGACCTCTTGGCCTAATGAAATAGATTATTAAAATCCAAAAACAATTGGGTGGCCCTCTTGGCCTAAAGAAATCATACATTAACTACTTAAAGCAACTGGCCCTCTTGGCCTAAAATGGATAGTTCATTCTAATCCATGCAATATATGATCTCCTTGGCATATACATCACATCCTATCAAACTAATCAGGATACCAAGGATATCATAAAATAGGAGGACTAGCCTCATGCTCCTTATGCGAGTCGGCTAAAAGCTTGATCTACGCTCTTTGTAGATCCACTAGTCCAAGCCTTTCTACTGATATCTCAGTAATAATGGCCATCTCTTCTTGGGTACTATGAGCTGAATGAATGACATCATTAGGTTGATATATCTCATCCCCTTGGTCGTCATTCAAACGGATCGCTTGTCCCAACTTTCTAGTAACTCCTCCTACAGGGAGAATCATGGATTTATGATCATTCAACTCTTCTCTAATTGGACCATTACATATGTCAATGATACGATCCAAACTAAACAGAGCTTCAAGCCTAGACCCATCATATAGATGCATCCCAAGGTGGCGGTCCCTATTGTCAGATGTCGAATTATGGCCTTTAGTCGCATCCTCTTGGGGATCCATCAAAGCATGTCCACATGCAATTCCTGGCCCGTCATTTGACACACCAACAATATTTTTAGGCAATTTGGGCCTCCAAACCCATCTCATATTCCTTTTCATATTCTTAGATTGCCTCATCTGCCCACATTGGTCCAATGGACTCACTGTGGATTTATCACCATTACCAAATGGCCTCACAGCCTTATGGCTTCTATTTAGTGCAAGTGGACCTTTGGCATGCTGCATCTTCTCTACATGAGATGTCTTTGTCCACTTTGCAACAACTGCTTAGCCATAGGAACCATGCTTTTACTAAAAGGAATAGCATCTACTCGAAAGCATGATTCATCTATAAATTGGAAAGGTCTCTCAAGAGCCTTACTAGGAGCACAACTAGAACCACTCATAGAACGCTCATCTAGGCTTGTAGACCTAATGGTTCTATCAATTCCGCCATCACAACTATCTCTCATGGAAGTGTTGCAAGCCTTGATGGGACTTACTGGGCTTGGAATATTTTTATCCCCAGGGGGTATATTATCCCTAATATCGCCATTTTCTGCTTGGAGATTTTGGCTACCAATGTTCCTCTCATAGGCTGCCTTGGTATCAACAAGTGAGTTGTCTCCTTGTAGAAATGGTTGGAAGCTAGGATACACTTGTACTGAGCGGGAAAAAATCCAAAAGTTTTCCCAACGTCTCTAAATATGTCCCTCATAATCAATGCAATGCATCTTTGCTTCCCTTAACGACTTAGGATTCCGCAGTCCCACTTGGATTTGCATGTTAATCTCTAAGCCGCTCAAAAAGAGCTCACGTAGCACATCTCCTGGCAATGCAATAGCTCTTCTTGGCCAAAGCCTCAGAATATCATCAAAGGCTCTAGCATATTCTTTAACAGAAGGATAGGACTCTTGCCTAATCTGCATTAGCTGCCCTAAAACTTGGGTCATAAGCACCTTCTTTTCATATTCATTTGAAAATTGATCACTCAACTCCTCAAAGGATTTAATAGATCCCCTTCGGAGGCTCCAGTACAATTTTCTAGCTCTCCCTTTAGGGTACTTGAGAATATGAGTATCCGATGAATATCATTGAACCCACTTACAAGGCAAGTTAGGCCATATTCTCGTAAATGCACCATCGGATTCTCATTAACCAGCCCATAAAACACTAGGAGATCCCTATAAGGAGGAGGGCACTTAGTCCTTTCCTTCGGGATCAGCACTAGGCAATTAAAATCCTCATATTCATGACCTAACTCTAGTGTCTTGGGGTCTCCAACCTCTTCCATTTCCACCTTTACTGGTGTAGGAAGGTTAATGTCATCCTTGCTATCCCTTTCTGCCAACTCACAGAGTGGTCTAGGGAGTCCTATGCTACGCACTAAGGAGTCTACTCCATCGCTTGATGTTGGTGTTTTAGTAATTCTATCCTCATTTGCTATTGTTTCCCTAGAATCGGAGGTAGGTCCTAATAGAACCTTCCTTTCTGATAAGGGTTTTCCACATATGTAGATATCGTCCAATGCTTTATAGATCTACAAAATTGTGCTTTGGAACCCAATTGCATTAGGCCCTAGCATCGGAGGTATCTCCAGCTCAGAGACATATATTACTTTGACTAATGGCATCACGGTCTTTTCCTTCAAAAACTTATCACTTTTGAGGATCACAAAGGACTGTGCCATCCTAACATCACTTTTACTCCCTAATCTTTCCTCTAGCTCCCATGGACTATCTCTCATGATTACTCCATGAGTATTTCCCAATAGTGACCCAAACTCTAGAATGGTGTCACTTTCAGGGCAAAGGGTAAAGTAATCGATCACATTTCTAGCCAAAGATCCCACTAAACCATTTAGAATGGACAAGTTATCTTTAGGGTTATGGGGATTCCTTGGTTTCATTATCATGCTCATGGCTGAAACTTTAATCCGCCTATTTTAGCATCCATCGCTTCAAGGCGGCTATCAACTATATAATAAAGCTAACAGGTTCCTTATAAGACCAAGATTCAAAAACCACCACTAATAGGCAGCTCTCGGCTAACGCACCACTGATGGGACCTAAAATGGATCGACACTGGCTATGGCACTAGCCGGACCTCATGCATACGACAGACAACCCCACCACACGGCATCGTGGGCCAGGGGCGTCTAAAACTCACTTTGTAGTAAATGCTTATGACAATTTTGTGTTTCTATCCAATATGTAGTCCAACGTTCACCTTCCCTTCTCCTCAAAGGGAGATCACATAACGTATAGGCATAATACCTCGTAATACACACATAGGGAAGCACCTCTGGGCTGATTGCCGCGGCTCCACTGGGACTCTCCTATACCTCGGGGATTGGCCCCAAGATGCGTCACTAACACATATAACATTTGCACAAACTCCACTCTTTCATAATTCAACGTTCCACGAGATTTTTGATTTGCCTCACAAAACTTTCCCCAACGGAAGCACCCGTCTAACCTACAGCTTAGGTTTCCTGTCCTCTCAGTGTTGGTCAAAGTTTATCAATCAATTGCAATGTATTCCAGGAGATACTACGTGGCATGCTTGATGCAAGTGTATAACGATTGTGCAGAAATATTTTATGATTAAAAAACCAGCCAAGTGAGGTGTGGAAAATAGCCCTTTCATGAATATTAACTAAGCGTTACGTGCTGTGTTGCTTTAGGGACTAGCACCGAAACTTCCGTGCTACTAGTCGCCTATATTTAATTATGGAACAATCCCTAAATGCTATGCACAAAGAGAAAAATTATAATTTGTATCTTTTCAGCAATTAGATTGTCGCACAAACTTCATTCCCCCCTCACCATTTAGGTGTTGCTGCAGTGCATAGGTGTAAATGGTCGTTTTGTATCATTTTTGTATGAAAAAATAATAAACATGTACTATAACACAAAGGACGAGGCCAAATTGAGGCTTAATCTCATGCTTTAACCTTGCCAAACATTCACGCACATAAATCTTATTTTTTTATATTTTTTGAGTGTAAAAATCCCAATTTTCTTTATTTTTCACAGTTTTTTACTATTTATTATTCATGGAAAATAGGTATTTTCTGATTTATTTCTGTTGGCTTATTATTTTTATTGAAACTTAACATTTTCTTTGAGTTTATCCCATTTCCACTCCTTTTTCCCAACTCAAAATTAAAAAAACCACTAATTTCTATTGAAAAATAACATTTTACGGGTTTTAAAGAACTAATAACGACTCTAAATCATTACGGGTGTTGTATTTCTCTAGTTATAGCCCTCAATAATGATGTAAACAAGGTTCAAATAAAAATTCATTGCATATGAACATTATTTGGACCATGAAACAACAAAAACAATCAAATTTCTTTGTAAAATTGAAGCATACCGCGTGTCTTGCGTGTTGCGGATTTTTTAATAATTATTCCGGGCAGCCCACAGACCGACCAGTAACCATTCTTCAGTGGTGAACCTCTTTCCTCAGCCTCCTCTTCATCTTGAAGCAATCCGATCACAGCTGGACAAGCATTCTTCAGCCCCTCTTCTTCTTGATTTCTTGCACATGAATTACCTCTATGCAGGAGAGAGAGGGAGGAGAGAGAAAGATTGGATTTTTTATCTCCACAACCAGGCAACCAATTGAGGAGCGGAGATCGGCGATGGAGAGCGAAAATAGGAAGAAGAACAGCCATGAGATCAGTTGGGGGGGTTGTTTGTAGGTGCCACGATCCATCTCTCCACCAATTCTAGCCATGGCGCCTTCTTCTTGATCAGGCGGCGAAAAAAATGCAACCCCTCCCCCCCCACGTTTTCCAATTTTGGGCTCCCCAAAGGGAGCCCCAAAGGGTCACACCCTTTGGGCTCTCCTAAAGTCCATTTCCACTCTTGCCAATTTGGCCTTTGGCATTTCTTTCCTCGTTCGGTGTCCGATTCTTGGTCTGAAAAATCCTGGGCATACGTCTTGAAGTCCTCCACTATTGGGCACTCCCTTTTCCTCATTCGGTGTGTGATTCTTGGTCTGGAAAATCCTTGGCATCCGTCTTGAAGTCCTCCACTGTCGGGCATCTCCCAGGGTCTCGTCTGTAATACCAAAAAATTATGAAAATTCTCTGATCGTTGTCCAGTGGCTCTTTTAAGCATTTTTGGGCATTATCGCTTAAAATCGTACTGATTGCCACCGCCGCTTCGACGAAGTCTATTTTTCCTCGGACATTCGTAATTTTTGACTTTTTTTTAAGCATTTCTCGACATGAAAAATCATCTGTCAACCTATCATTGGAAAGCACTTGAAAAATGGAATCTATTGAGCTATAGAGCACTCAATTTGGAGTTGTAGTGTTCAAGTTATGACAAATCCAAAGATTTGACCACATGTCCCAAACTTATGGGAACTTCCCATATTCCCCAAAATGGTGTTAAGGGCCCATCCTTTGTTAGTGTCCTCAACTCAACAAAAGCTAGAGAGCATGTCTTATGAAATATAATAATGTCGCTCATAAGTTGGCCGATGTACTCCTTCAATGCCAAGTCCTGCACCCTTCCTTGGCTACCAGATCAGCCACATTGCCTAGATGAACACTCATCTATATAGACAATGTCCTACATCACACAAGTTCAGCGTGTTAGACTCACTATGCATGGAGTGTGCTAAAGATATATGCATTGGATTTGCGTGCAAATTCACTAGTAGGGGGCCCCCAAAGTAGCCTTAGTCAGAGGCTCCCGTCTAGGGGAGGCATCAAAGGCTCCTCTGGGGGCCCGATTCTGACAAAAATTTACCCCAAGGATCCCAATGCCTTGGAGACCCTACTAGTGAATTTGCGTGCGAATCCAATAACATTACCTTCTCTACATAATCTATTTGTTGCTGTAATGGAGCATCCAAGTCTACTTCTGCAACTGGGCCACCCTCATCTCTCTCTTGGGAAGGTACTATGTAGTTGAGTCAAGGAACAAAAAGGCTTTTTTGCAACCGCTCGAACTCCTCATTTGAGATATCATACTATGGCGTTGCATCCTCAACTGCTCTTGGATGCTCACAATGGCAGAGATATCATTGACACTCATGCCATCATATCAAGCCACCTCATCAACATATGTTGGGACATCCTGTATATCAAAATCTATAAAATCATCAGGTTCATCATGCACCATGATACAATATATTTATGCTTCTCTTACCTCAAAAATTTCTAATACATCATGCATGAGTAGATATTCCATCCCCTCAATGGTGCCCAGTATGGAGAGAAGCGAGGGGTGGCTCATTGCTTATCGCCGTCTCATCAGGTCAGGGAGGTGGGTGCACAATGACTAAGCTCTCTACTACCTCTATGCTTGGATTGGGTGCGATCTCCTTAGGCTTCGTTTTGAAATACTCTAGCTGTGTCTGAGAGGGTGCGTCAATGTCTTTGTTACTATCACTATAAGGATATAGGGGCATAGTGATGGGTGTTTGTGACGTAGATTAGCAACGTCGCTATTTGTGACGCAAATAATGATGGTACTTAGAGAAAAAAAAGCGGGTGAAACCCGAGCGTGGAATTTTGCCGCAAAGATTTTTAGAGAGAGCGAAATAGATCGTGGCTTTGGGAGGGAGAGGAAGAGAGAAAGAGAGAGAAGGTGAGCTTCTCACCACTATTGCCACTGCCTTCGCCGTTTGCAAAGAAGAGGAGGAAGTGTACGAAAGAAGAGGGGTCGTCACGAAGAGGAGACGAAGAATCCATCCTTGGGCATTTGCGGTGAGTACATTGCTCCCTCTTGGTTTTTGTTATTATTATTTCTTCTTTTCTTTTGTTTGTTTTTCTTGAGAATGAGGTGCATTGAGGGAAAAAGAGAGGAAATAAGAAAGGAAATAAGAAAGGGAGAAGAAGAAAGGAAAAGGAAGAGAGAATGAGAGAGAGAGAGAATAAACATGAAAGATAACAAAGAAAGAGAGAAAGAGAGGGAGAGAGGGAGGGATAGAGAAGAATGAGTGAGAAAACACGAGGGGGTGGAGAGAAACAAAGAGAAAGTTTGTCACGAAGAGAAGATAAAGAATCCATCCTCCTCTTGGTTTGTTTTTGTTATTTCTTCTTTTCTTAATAGAATGAGGTGCATTGAGGGAGAAAAAGAAATGAGAGAGGGAGAAGAAGAAAAGAAAAGGAAGAGAGAATGAGAGTGAGAGAGAGAGAGAGAGAGGGAGAATAAACATGAAAGATAACAAATAAAGAGAGAGAGAGAGGGAGGGAGAGAGGAGAATGAGTGAGAAAACACAAGGAGGTGGAGAGAAACAAAGAAAGGGGCAACAAAGAAAGAGAAAGAGAGAGAAAGAAATATAGAAGAAGGGGGAGAGAACATAAAACGAAGTGCAAAGAAAGGTGGATAAATTGTGTTAGATTAGTTAGAAAACTAAAGCTACTCTTTTAGGGAAAGGGGTGAAGGGGGTATTTAAATTGGCCATGGATTTTTTATACAGCGAAGTGGTCTTGGTTAGCCAAGAGAATTCCATTAAAAATCTGAAATGCAAGATTAGGTCAAGTTAGGAATGATAGAATGTCAACTATCCTAGTGTGTCATCCTAGATCCAAATCAATGTTATTTTGGGGGGACTTGAGTTGAGACTATATATTATTAATAAAGTGGTTGATGCATATTACTCCCCTCATTTCTCACTCTCTTTAAACCAATGCAATGTTCTACTTAAGTTTGAGAGATGATAGCAAAGTAGTTATCTTAAGCTAATATTAGATAACCATAGTAGGAGACTATAGTCACGATTAAGGATGGCTTTAGGTTGATCCTTGTAGGGTTGAGGTGGGACTTTCCCTACGAGGTAGACTTAATTTGTATGAAAAGAGATCAATGTCTACACACCTTAGATTAACTTTATGATCTTTCTGCATTATGAAAGGCTTTGGATATGGAATGGCGTATATTGCTTTATCAATGCCAATCATATTCCCTATATTAGAGCTAACATTAAGTAGATAGAGTGGATATAAAATATAAAAGTTATTTAATGTTTATTTTGAAGAAATCTATGGTTAACCATACTATTAATGTGTCTAATTTCCATGTATCTAAAGTTGTTGTGTTGTAAACCAAGACATTTCAGTTGACATTAATTTTATTGAGTTACAAGAGAAGAAATCCCTTCTCAAAAATATTAAAAAATAAAAAGAGAATGAGAAAAAAACCAATTATTTGTGGTAACATAGACAAAATGGAAAACAATGATAGTTGTGATGTTCAAGATTGCGAGGCGTATCTTAATTAGCGTGTCTCATGTCCTTGCTCTCAATGAAAATTGGCAATTCGACAAAATCATCACTTGTCCATAGAACACATACAATGCTTCGGCGAGTACCAATTGGAGATCATTGATCAAACGATCTCAAACTTTGAGCAAATAGTAAGAAAAATGTGTATCAATCATGCCTTATATTTGCAAACTAATTGGATATCATGTACAAAAACATTAGACATGGCCATAAAATATGCAAGGAGGTGACATCTCATCCCAAGGAGGAATGCACCTATTGTGGCCAATCAAAAGAGCTCGTGGGCATGCGATGGATGGAGTGCCTAAGCTAATTCGGCACTTGGAAGGGACGACCCAGTCTATACCATCAATATTAGAGGAGACATATAGCCTTTTAGACTTATCTACAATCTCGGAGCTTGAGATGGAGGCAATGATCAATGCATTGATGCCCATGGATGCGAAGACATTCGATCCGCTAAGAGAGGAAGCATCCATACCATTATATGATGGGTGCTGAGTATCTTTCCTAAAGATGCTACTTTCACTCCTAAGTGTGCAAGCAAAATACGAGGGAAGCGATGTGAGTGTGACCGAGTTGTTTAGGTACATTCTACGTACACTTCGTTAATTTCTTTCTAGTACCATTATAATTTTTTTAAAACTTTTTCAAGGTGTTTTATGATTTCTTTTCAAGTTGCTAAAGTATCATATATTACCACTTGGAAATACCATGCCCGAGTCTCATGATGATATACGACATGTTTTACAAAAGCTTGGTATAGACTACAACAACATCCATGTATGTGTCAATGATTGTGTGCTATTTTGAGGAGAGTATTACAACATCCATCCACCCATTTGGTCTCCGCTCAACTTCTTACAATGTGTGGTATATAGTCCTTGTTAACTACAATATCCCGCCATGGCTTTCTACGAAGAAATGACGCCTGATCCTTAGCTTGCTCGTTCTTGCTGGCTACAAAGTCAAGAATATAGACGTTTATCTCTATCCATTAGTCGATGAGCTTAAGATTTTGTCACCATGGGGACGATATGAGCAAGCGCAATATTCGACGGTCCGCCAATATACAAGCCATTCTCATGTGGACCATGCATGACTTTTCGGGGTTTGGGGAGTGCTTAGGTAAGTATGCTTCCATTCTCATTGGTCATATCTATCATAGCTCATTCAAGTTTGTGTTCACTAAATAGGGGTGTTAGGGCAGGTTTGGTTACCTCAAGTTATCATGTCTGTCCATTGCGTGGGCCACAATTAGACTCCTGAAGGTCACAAACCATGAAGAAGATGGTATATCAAGGACATGCCTCTTTCTTGCTGGAGGGTCATGAGCTGAGGGAAGGTTTTCTTGGACAACCTCTAGCATGAATGAATGCCCAAAGCTGGTATGAGTTGAAAATGGTCCACACAGAGTCACATCTAAATGGAATGCAACGACTCTCAGTTTTCTACAAGCTGCCATATTGGACCCACTTACAGATCAACCACTTGTTGGATCCCATGCATATTTTCAAGAATGTGGGAAGCTTACTAGGGACCACATCAGAGGAAAGAGAGGCACTGAGGGGCACGAATGGATTTGAAGGAGGTAGGCAAGATGGAGGCACTTTGGCCACAATAGAGTGATGATGGTCTCCTGCAACTACCTCACGCTCCTTGGGTCTTATCCACTAAAGAAGAGCGTATTGTGAAGAAAATTATCAGGTTTATCTGCACTATGATGGGTATGATGCGTTCTCTCAAGATTTTCTTTTTCTAAAGACGACCAACTATCAGGTCTAGAATCCCATGATTGGCATAAGATATGTCAAGTTTGTACCAGGAATGGATTGTGAGTGGCCTACATATTTTGCTATTTGGAGTCTAGTCAGTGTTCGTAATGCTTCTTCATTTGTGGCAGTTTGTACTGCCGATCGGGATTGAAGGATGCGTCACTCTAGAAATACATGGGGCAATTTATAAGTTGTCAAATTTCTGCAATGGATCTTGTAAAAGGAGATCAAGACATCCTCTATTGAATCCGCAAGGCGGGGAGCAGTGGAGACAGTTTGTCTCTTTGAGAAGTACTTGCCCACTAGCATGCTTACGATACAAACCCACCACCTGGTGCATCTTGTAGATGAAGTGGAGATTGTGGGACTTGTCCATACTCGATAAATATTCTTTTTGGAGTGCTTCATGATAACCCTGAAAGGCTTTGTGCGATAACGAGCTCAGCCAGAAGGTAGCATGTCTGAAAGTTGGTTGGTGTCGGAGGCATTATTGCATATTTCACAGTGGCTATCAATGGTGGATTCAGACAACAATATGCTATGGTCGCTAAAGGATGATGATAGATTGACCAGAGATGTGGTGGTTGGAAATGGGGTAGAAAAAAGAATGGATGCTGCAATGGAGAAAATGAATCATTTTTGTATATTGCACTATGCATCCATGGAGATGTGGCTCACTAAGTACGAGCAAGTCATGAAATATCAAGAAGAAGCGCAACCAAAATTTCAATGCAATATGTGCCATTGACGGATTTGATATACCGAGGGCATGGAGGAGATGCCACTATTTATGTTTATGTGATGGTTACATGGATCTTTGATTGCAGCCTCTCATGAAGGGGTGGAGGTCTCTACTGAGGAGTGGGAATTCTCAAGGGGATGTAGTCCAACGGTGACTAGATGTTTTATAAGCTGTCGTATCTATATTTTATATGTGACAACTAATCTAACTGTTTCAATGTACAATACAAAATATACAGTGCAGCATGGTTGCGCAGCTGACAATTTCGCATTAAGCGCATCAACAAAATGCACTCCACAACGGATTGTGGTATCATGGCAAAGTTCGAGAAAGAGATCCGGCGACAAGCTATGGATCCAAACACCGTTATAGATGAGATGGAGTATTTTAGGAACTTGCAAGGTGTTATCTTAGTGGATTACCATAGCTTCTCCATGATTATATTCGATGTGTAGTGGTAAGTGGTACTAGAAGGAGGCCAGGGCAACCGTTCAACAAGGTTCATTTGGATTTCTCCAAACAGATTCTGAAAAAAGATGGACAGATTTGCACAACATGTTTGTCTTGCTGGCCCATTGTGAACATGTGTATGAAGAACTATTTTTTTAAATTTTATTATGACACAGATATGTCACAAATGTTGAATCTCTCTTGTATGTGATTTTGAACACGTAATTTTCTATCCAAACCCCCGACAACCTTGATGGTGGTATGTTGTGCCTTCAACTCCCCAAAGTGTGAGAGTGTGTGATGAAAGCAATGTTTCCAGCATAGATGAGGACAATATGTAGATGGAGGGGTCGATATTGCAAGGGGTGGAGATCGAAGATGGCTCTTGGAGTGTGTAGAGGAGGCAGAATCGGGTAACGATGATGAAAAGATGGGTGGCTGGGAATTCTTTGAGAACGAGGTGGACTCGTCCTTTTGTGGTGACATGTCTTTCAACCTTCTAGTGTATGCAAAGTTGTGCCAGGAGATTGACATGGGACCATAGGCTACGTCATACTTGCAGCATCCGCCTACTCAATTCATTAATGAATTGCTTATAAGGGTACTCTAGAATATGCATTTTAAGTAACATCATTTTTTTCAAAGTTATATTATTGTGCTTTGCTTGATTATTTATATTGATTATGCTAACATCACTTTCTATCTGTGCAAGTGACCTTTGATGATATTTGGAGAGCACGATGAGTTAAGGAATGAGTGATGAGGAGTTGCAAGAGATATTCACATGTATGTCTCCAGATCAAATGGCTCGATTCAGAGATATGGCAGACCAAGAGCTGTCTCAAACACCATCAGGCCATTTCATTAGATTTACTTTGGCACGCTCTAATACTTTAGCTTTCAGTGATGAGGTTGAGGCTCTAGAATTGGACCGAACGGAGGGAGTGGTTTTGGGGGATACTGCGTAGACGTGGATGTGGTGAGCCCACTGTCCTCGAGATACACGTGCTACTCCTTGCTCTCGTGCAGGTTCGAGAGAGGGTGGCTCTCAGGTGGTTGCTGTGGAGGCACCGATGTAGTGTCTTCATCTCGCCGTTCTGGTGGAATTGTGTCACCTATAGGATTTGTCACACCTGTGGGGACGTCTACTCCAGTGACTCCAGCTTTTTCTTAGTCGTCCGTAGGTGGCACCCCTATGGGTGCTACTCCGAGAGATACCACCATGGGTACACCAAATGTACAAAGGTCTCTTGGTTATGCCTAGGAGTGTGGTCGTAGTGGGAGAGGACACATCTTAGACATACCCCAGAGGGGTATGGATACCTTATAGATGACAAGACAAGAGTCGTGATCATGAATGATGAGGGGAGGAGGGTGATATCTCATATGAGAGTTTTGTGCCAACAAGTTTTTCGACACGTCTTGGACTATTGAAAGAACATACCCAAGGGGAGCAAGGACTACATTATAGCATCCTTGCATGAGGGGTTTTCGGTACCTACCGTGGTAGAGAGGTTTTCCATAGGCTGGATGATGGAGTACCTATGTACGTACATATCACACAAATGATCGAGATGCATGCAAGTCACTCAAGAGTGGCACCTCTCAAAGCCCAAGTAGCTAAATGCAGATGACTGGCAGAGACTTAGAGAGGAGGCTACAGATTCTCCAAGACATCGGAGACAACAGCGAGGGCATGACTGGAGGTAGGGGTGCCCCATCATCTTGGGAGTAGCGGCCACATGACTTATCTGGAGGACTTTGTAATTTTTTCTTTTGTTCTTCTCACTTTGTTTTTTGTAATATTGCTTGTACTGACAACCATGTTTCTAATAGTTCTATTTTGTTTTCTTTACAACACTCCATTACAAACTATGATCCCATTGGCCTAGGGACTCAATATGCAAAGAGACACGGTCTCACCGCATTGATCGATAGATTGTATGCACATGGCGGCCTTGTAAGTCACTCATCTTTCTTGTCTGTAGTCAGTATTTTTATTAAAATTCACTATGTATGGTGGACTGATGTGTAGCTTTTTTTTTTTACAGAGTCCGTTGTCAAGATTGTGGGAGAGAAGGAAGGAGTCTCACTTGTAGCTTTCTTGCTTGCACAATGGGGGAATACACACAAGGGTGGAGGCTGAAAACAATTTTCCTCTTCTTAGTTGTGTAAGCCAAAAGAACACTAGTACAAAGAAATAGAAGAACCCTAGATATGGGTCTCAGACCAAACTCAACTAACTAAGGTGGCATACTAACTGAGCCACGAACTAGAGTAGATAAGGATAGCTATCATGTAGCTATTATTCAGGGGCGGTGTACCAACCGCATCTGCAACTGACAAGTCGGTGACATAAATAGACAACGGTCACCCTAGCGTATCACGAGTGGAGCTCGATATCTCAACACTCCCCCTCGAGCTCAATCCCAATTCCTACACTCAAAAGACTTCTTGTACCTTTGCAACTAAGTCACATCTGGCATATATGTTGACTATAGCATTGCCAACAAAAGCCAAGATATCCGTTGCTGAGAGTCGTTGCGTTTTGTTTTTCGATCCTCCCGAGGGGAGGAATCTCAGACAAGACAAGGTTTATCAAGTTCCTCCTGCCACCCCCGCGTGCGGGGAGGGGCAAAGGGTTTATCAAGGCGGCGGCGTGCCCGAACGAGCACGACGGAGGGGGATCGCCCCGAGCAAGGGAGAGAGGTCGAAGGCGTCCCTCCTTCCTCCTCCACCCGCACGGTCGCGGGACGACCCCGAAGCATAGCCTCCCCCACTGTCGCCCGACTCCGACGAGGGGAGAGAGGATGCCGACCGCGCCTCCGAGCGCGATCCCTCACGGACATTCCAAGGTTCGCATTGTCCCGACGGATGTGTCATGCAGTCATACACCACAACAAAATGGAATTGCAGAAAGGAAAAATAGGCATATTGGAGAGGTATCTCGTGCCATGCTCAATGAAAAAGACTTGCCAGATTTTTATTGGGCTGAAGCAGTTGCTACAGCAGTCTACATAATGAACAGGACTCCCACTGCAGCAATACATGGAATGACTCCAGAGGAGAGGTATACTGGTAGGAAACCGGATAAAAACCGCGCTCCCTCCACGCCACACCACCACGCCTCCGAAAACCCCGCTCGACCCACCCCACCCCGCGTCTCCCCCCCACGACACGGCGCACCCCCCCACGACGCCCCCGCGCACCCCACCTCGAAAAACCGCGCTCCCTCCACAGCACCCCACCTCTCCTCCAAAAACCCCGCTCGACCACCCCCACCCCGCGTCACCCCCCACGACGCCCCCCCGCACCCCACCTCGAAAAACCCCGCTCCCTCCACAGCACCCCACCTCTCCTTGAGAAATCAAAGTTTTTGGGTTCCGGGGGGAGTATGGTCGCAAGGCTGAAACTTAAAGGAATTGACGGAAGCACCCCACCTCTCCTCCAAAAACCCCGCTTGACCACCCCAACCCCGCGTCACTCCCCCATGACACGGCAAGCAGGTCTCTAAACTTGCGCAGCTTCTCTGTGCCCAATGCCTTCGTGAATATGTCAGCTACCTGATCCTCTGTGCTGACATAAACTAGATCAATAAGACCTAGTAAAACCCTCTCTCGCACATAGTGATAATGCACCTCAATGTGCTTTGTTCTAGCATGATAGACTGGGTTATTTGCCAAGTGTATACTACTCATGTTGTCACAATAAATGACAATTGGCCCATCTGTAGGTTGATGCATATCATAAAGTAGCTTATGCAACCAAGCTACCTCACATGCAACCATTGCTGCACCCTTGTACTCAGCCTCTGTGCTGGACAAGGCAACCGTAGGCTGTTTCTTGCTGCTCCAAGTGACTGCAGCACTCCCAAAAGAGAACACATATCCACTGGTAGATCGTCTATCAGAAATGCTACCAGCCCAATCAGCATCAGTGTATCCATGCAACTGTATCTGAACCCCAGTCTCATAAAATAGTCCATACTGCAATGTGGACTTCACATACCTGAGTATGCGTCTAGCCGCATCCAAATGCGATTTCCTTGGAGCCTGCATAAACTGACTTACCAATCCAACAGCATAGCTCAAATCTGGCCTGGTAATAGTCATATAAATCAAGCTTCCTACTATGCATCTGTACATAGTAGGGTCTTCCAGAAGCTCACCTGCATCTGCGCTCAGCTTCACATTCTGCTCCAAAGGAACTGAAATAGGCTTACAGCCTGTCATCCCATATTTGGACAGCATGTCCAATCCATACTGCCTCTGCAAGAGCTGTATCCCACTTGGTGATCTAATCACCTCAATGCCCAAGAAATAACGCAGCTCTCCCAAATCCTTCATCTCAAACTTCTGCTTCAATAGCATTTTCACATGAAGGATATCTTCATCACTATCACCTGTCATAATCAAATCATCAACATAAATGACAAGTAGCATAATACCTTTCTCTGTTTTTCTCACATAAAGTGAGAAATCTGCCTTGGAAATCTGAAAGCCAATAGTGACAAGATACTGTCCTATCTTGTCAGACCATGCTGTAGGTGCTTGCTTCAAGCCATACAAAGCTTTCTTCAACCTGCAAACAAACTCAGGATGAACAGCATGCACATAACCTGGTGGCTGCTCCATATAGACCTCTTCTTGCAAATCACCATGCAAGAAGGCATTCTTTACATCCATCTGATGTAAAGACCATCCCTTTGATGCAGCCATAGCAATGACTGCTCTTACGGTCGCCATCCTTGCAATCGGACTGAATGTTTCTTCATAGTCAATGCCATATGTTTGTGCATACCTCTTGACTACTAATCTTGCCTTGTATCTGTTCACAGAACCATCTGCATTGTGCTTCACCTTATAAACCCACTTACAGCCAATTGCATTCTTACCTTTAGGCAAAGGTACCAATTCACATGTAGCATTTGCTTCCAAGGCATCCATTTCTTCATCCATGGCTTTCTCCCATTTTTCTTTTCCCATGGCTTGCTCAAAAGAAGTGGGTTCTGGTTCCTGTATCACCTTGACCATATATGCATAGTGAATGGCTGTAAATCCATCATATTTCAGCCTATCCACAGGATACCTAACTCTGGTAGACCTGCGCAAAGTGGGTTCACTCCCAGGTGCTCTCAAAACATCCCTGGTCTTCCTTACTTCAGGTGTAACAATAGAAGGAATACCCAACTCATCATCAATGCTCTGTTCTGAGCCACTGGATTCACCATCCACATAAGAGTGACCTGCATTCACATCAAACATGGGCTGATCAACCTTCTCTTTTCCTTTTCGTGATACATGCATACCACTATCTGCATTACTTTGAGAAGATTCTCCTGATCTCAATCTGCCTGTCCATGGCAAAGAATGTGAACCACTGGTAGAGGACGCTCCAAGTCCACTAATATTTTGTGACTGCTGCTGTGAACTCTGTGTAGCATTACCATTTTGTGCATCTACATCATCAATCACATTTACTGGTTTATACCAGCTACTCATCTCATCAAAAACAACATCTCTGCTCACTGTAAACTTACGAGTAGAAGGGTTATAGCATTTATACCCTTTTTGCTGCAGAGAGTAACCAATAAAGATGCACTTCTCAGCTTTTGGATCCAACTTGGATCTCAACTCATCTGGCACATGTACATAGGCAATGCAACAAAAAAATTTCAGATGAGAAATATCTGGTTTCCTACCAGTATACCTCTCCTCTGGATTCATTCCATGTATTACTGCAGTGGGAGTCCTGTTCATTATGTAGACTGCTGTAGCAACTGCTTCAGCCCAATAAATATCTGGCAGGTCTTTTTCATTGAGCATGGCACGAGACACCTCTCCAATATGTCTGTTTTTTCTTTCTGCAATTCCATTTTGTTGTGGGGTATAACTGCATGAATATTGCTGCTTTATGCCATGCTTCTGCAGGAACCTTGCAAACTCATTTGAGAGGTACTCTCCCCCTCCATCTGACCTTAGGCATTTTATCTGCAGGCCTGTTTCTTTTTCAACCATAGCTTAAGAGTTTTGAAATGCCCAAAAACTTCACTTTTCTTTTTCATAAAATACACCCAAACTTTTCTGCTATAGTCATCAATAAAAGTGACAAAATAATGACAGCCTCCAAGAGATGCGGCTTTAGTAGTCCACACATCAGAGTGGATTAATTCCAATGGCTTCTCACTCTCTTGAACATGTCTAGGAAATGGTTTCCTTGCATGTTTTCCAAACTGACAGGCTTCACATATCTTATGCATTTCTGCAACCTTGAATTTGGGCAATCCTGCAACAATATTTTGGGCCTGCATTGATTTAAGTCGATGTACATTAACATGACCAATGCGTTTATGCCAGATATCAATATCTGCAACTACACCGGTCCCATGTGCAAACATTGCTGCACTCAATTCAGACATGTCTGCATCCAACGTAAACATTCTGCCCTTCTTCTTTCCTTTTGCTATCAAGCGATCTTTATTTTTCATATCCTCAACAAAGCATCCATGAGGATTAAATCTGACCTGCAAGCCCTGTTCAACCATTTGACCAACAGAAACCAGATTCTTGGTGATATTCGGGACATGAAATACATCGGACAGTTTTTTCTTTTTCCCATCCTGCATAGACAAGGGAATTTTTCCAATCTGCACAATAGGATGTGCAGTATCATCACCAGTCTCCACAAATCATGGTTTTTCCATTTTCCTTGCATCCTCCATCCATTCTGCATGACCTGTCATGTGGTTTGATGCACTTGAGTCAACATACCATACATCATTGCTTTCTTCTGCACTTGTCACAGAATTGTTCATGTGCTGCACCATGAACAAATGCTCATTTCTGTCATCACCCTGTCTGCTAGAAGATGCATAATTCCCTTGTTGCAGTTTTCCATTCATGATGTCATTCTGCTTTTTATAGCAGTCTTTAGCCATATGACCCATTTTACCACAGTAGTAGCATTCAACATTACTGTTTGCATTTTGACCTCTTTGCCATCCACCACGACCTCTTTGGCTCCCCCTGCCTCTAGAGTTACCACGTCCTCCTCCATAGGACTGGTTTTCTTGAGTTTGCTGCATATTCTGATTTCTACCACGGCCTCCAAATCGGCCTCCTCTACCTCTGCCTCTACCTCTTCCAGCATTTGAGTAAAAGACAGCTTCTTTTGAAGTTCCTCCTGAAGAAGATGCACCACCATTTCTCTGTTCCTCAGAAATTAGAAGAGCAATCAACTCCTCAAAATCAGGAAATCTTTCATGAACTGAAATGGATGTCCAAAACTGTGCATAATCCTTTCCTAGACCATTCAAGGTCACAGAAACTAAATCATCATCTTCCACTGGCGACCCAATGGAAGCAAGTGCATCTGCAATCTTCTTCACCTTCATGTGGTAGTCATTGATGCTCATATTTTCTCTTTGCACATTGTGCAACTCTTGCTTGAGCTGCATTTTCCTGGCTTGCGTATTTGTGCTATACATCTTTGACAAAGTATCCCATGCCTCCTTTGGCGTACTTGCATCCTGAATATGCACAATCATAGAGTCTGAAATGCTGATAGACAGCCAGTACATAACTTTCCTGGCTCTCTCATGCCATGCTTTGAATGCCTGCATTTGCTGTTGATTGGGAACATCAGGAAGAACTGGTTCTTCTTCATTTCCTGCAACAAATTCCCAATATCCTTTTCCCATAAGGAAATTCGTCATTCTAAACTTCCATGCCTGGAAGTTGTTCTTGTCAAGCTTTTCAGTGACAATCTGTGAAAGAGAATTAGATGCCATTACAGAATACTGCAAGAAATTCTGTCACTGCAAAAAAACACAGCTTCACCCTCACAAGGGCAAATCTGCAAAACTGGCGAAAGTGGTATTTGACTACACAGTCACTTTCTAGTGACGATTTTGCATAAACAGGAACCAAGGATGATTCTGAAACTCCCAATGTCTTTGCGCACAAGCATACGATGCAATTTCTACAGTAACTTTTCACCGACCTGTAGAACAGTGGCTGCACAGAATAAAACTGAACCTTTTCCTAAGTGCGTGCAGAAAACTTCCATCTGCAAAACAGGCCCCGAAATGGCCTCAAATAAAAAAAACAAGGTCGCCGAGGGCTTAAGCCCTCGCCCGCAGCATATACTGCCCTCTTGCTTCACCGCGAAGGGCGTCTCAACCTGAGACAATGCACTCCTGCAATTTCCGGCTGTGCTACCTGCAGAGATCTGCTCCCAAAACAAAAAATGAAAGCAACACTACTCCTCTTACCAGACCACCGCGAGCTTGGCTTGCTTTCTTGAGCTCCTTACCACAAACAAGGCTCTGATACCATGTCAAGATTGTGGGAGAGAAGGAAGGAGTCTCACTTGTAGCTTTCTTGCTTGCACAATGGGGGAATACACACAAGGGTGGAGGCTGAAAACAATTTTCCTCTTCTTAGTTGTGTAAGCCAAAAGAACACTAGTACAAAGAAATAGAAGAACCCTAGATATGGGTCTCAAACCAAACTCAACTAACTAAGGTGGCATACTAACTGAGCCACGAACTAGAGTAGATAAGGATAGCTATCATGTAGCTATTATTCAGGGGCGGTGTACCAACCGCATCTGCAACTGACAAGTCGGTGACATAAATACACAACGGTCACCCTGGCGTATCACGAGTGGAGCTCGATATCTCAACATCCGTTCGATGTTCTTTGCGTCAGGATGAGCTTTCACATGGCAAGGATCTATAGCTCATGCTTGGATTCGTGGAGTGAACATCCTCTTCCTTTTTGGTCTTGTGATTTATGCAATCATCTTCTATGTACAATGTTATTATCATCCTTTGTATCTTTCTATGATTCCATGAGTTTTCATCAACGATCTTGTATTTATTCTATATATAATGTATTGTGGGTTCAAGTATATTTTGCGCTTATTTTGATGATCATTGCACACTTAACATGTAATCCATTTGTAGAATATAAATACAACACATAGAGCTACATGCAACCTGCCCTACCACAAATTTTTTTTCTTTGTAACCGTCAATATTAGCATCGCAAATTTCCTATATGCATTGCTATTGGCATTGCAATACGTGTCATAAACTATCGCTATTGGCATTAGTATGTGCATCGGCTTTGTCACGTACATATCGATTAAAATATCGACGCCCATACTGACGCCAATAGCAACGGTTTCATGGAGATGCTAACACCAATGCGTTTAGCGATGACAGGGTAATTTTTTTAATGAACATTTTCGTCATTTTAAACATCGGTACAAGGCATGTATCCTGTAGTGTGCCCTCTTTCACCTTAGTGTATAAAACATATATGGCAAATGTTGCATTGTGCTCGATGATATCCATCGTGGCATGGTCTTGGGATAAGGTGGACACTGCTCTAGCATGGAGATGCTGCCCCACATGCACCAAGGCTTGATTTATCACCTTTGCATGGCTCAATTCGACACATAAACTATACAAGAAATCTATGGGGATCCACCTAAGATCAGAGTTTGGAATAGAGCAAGTGAGAGGGTTTGCCACATCACAAAACGATGCCACTATATTATAGCTAGGGTCTACAGAGGAAAGAAAGCTCTCTAAAGTCAAGGTCATGCAAAACTTAGGGTATATGTGGTCTCTTTTGTGTGTGTGGCATGTGGAGCTAATCCGTGTAGCGAAGGTGGGAGTGGTAGCCATGGCACACAAAGAGAGAAAGAAGGAGAGCACAAGTATAGGGAAGTAGAGAATGAAAGTGAAAATGAGTTTTGATTTATAGCTTTTATGTATCTAGGATTTTAAATAAATATTTTTTAAAACCCTAAAGTTTCAATTTAAAACTCTTACCTTAGTTTCTTTATTTCAATACTTTAACGTCACTGTTAAAATTACTCATATAGACAAACACTTCGTTCTACATTATTATATCCTCGAACATACTTGGATCGTTGGGTATACTAGAGAAAATATAGAAAATTTTTAAGAAAAGACATCTAAAGGACCTTCATAATCCCTTTGGATCTAATTTAATATTTAAATTTAAGAAATGAGTAGAAGAGATGAGCTACAATATATCATTATGCAAAGACAATATTGCATATATTATAAAACTCCATCTTGTAATTTAATTATAGTTTTAACTAGCACAATTGACTAATTACAATATGTATTATCGTACGCTTGGATCACAGTAAACTAATATGATCAAAATTGAAAGTACTTAGAAGTTTAAAAAAAGTTGGTATTTGTCCTTTATATAAAAAAATTACAAGGATTTCACTATCTCAAGGATATGTGGAGAAGCACATTGTTTACATGTCATGGATTGCTCACTACAAATCCTAACTTTTCTATTATCTAACTTGAAATAAAAGTTGCTGAGGTGCTCATTGGACATTAATTGGATTTCTTGTCTCAGAAAAGAAATAGGCCAATGACTCTCTGCACTAACCACAAAAGGATTATGACCATTCCACAAGATAACCACATCTATGAGAGCCGTATTTGTCCCATCTTGAGTATCTTGATGATCAACTCTCCTCACAAAAGCCGCCATCTTCTATATCGAAAGAGAATGCACAGAGTTTGTCTAGCGATGAAATACGTATAATTAAAAAAATAATAATGGTAAGTAAATGTGACTAACATAACAATTCATCTAAGCAAGGCCTATGTCAATTAAATCAAGGCATGCAAAATGGTAAGTAAATGTGACTAACATAACAATTCATCTAAGCAAGACCTATGTCAATTAAATCAAGGCATGCAAAATGGTAAGTAAATGTGACTAACATAAAAATTCATCTAAGCAAGACCTATGTCAATTAAATCAAGGCATGCAAAATAGTTAAACAGATTTACCTGAATGTGAGATCACATTGGTTGACCTTGCACTCAATCGTCTCATCAAAATGTGTTCTTTTGACTTGCCAAGACTCACCCAATAGTAGTTTGACTTGATATTTTGAGTTGCAAGTTGACTTGTAGAGTTATTCTCATAGATCAAAGAACCTATGTCTTCATGCCAAACATGTATCTTGCTGCTCAAACATTCCACATTTTGTCATTCATGCAAAGTTGATGGATATAGAGTTGACAGTAAAATAAGATTGAATTAGAACATTGCAAAGATTTTTAAAAACGACTTTGATGCAAAAGAATAAAAAATGATAAAATTTAAAAACCTACTATTTTGTTTATAATTTGCAATGTATTTCTTATCGCGTACAAAGATTTGTTTGTGCGTATAAACATGTTGGATCAATACTTTTGTTACTATACTTATTCCATTAAACACTTTTCTGAACTCTAAAATTCTACCTTTCCAATGTTTGTTGGGGTTTGCAACATCCTTATGCTTGACCTTGAAACTCCCTCGAGTACTTGGGTGCATCAAAATCCAATCCAACTTATAGTACTTATCACAAATCCAATTACCACCACTATCTTTTCTATTGAAGACCTCCACTGCAAGTATGTTACTGATGTTTTTCCTCCATGAAGAATCTATATTAACCAAAATTTAATAGAAAAGTTACCTATTAGCATGTGTATAATTTGCAAATGTTTTCTCCAAATGAAATGCAATTTAAATGGAATAATTTTTTTTAAAAAATGTACCTATAATTCTTTTCACAAAGAAACTCAGAGATGTTGAATAAGAAGTCGACTTACAATAAGACCATTGTTCCTTCCTTGACAAATTCCTAGAGTACAAAAACAAAAGAAATCTCAGGTCAAAGCATACATATAACTTACATAGGCTTTGTCCATTGAAACTTAACCATGGAGCAACATTAAAAAATGACAATATACTTGTGGCTCTCTTTGCAAAGATGCCCAAAGATATTGAAGAAGTTTAGTTTTTAAAAAATCATTATTCTCCACCCTCGGAGATTCTTGGAGTAAACAAACAAAGGAAAGCTCGGTATGCATATAACTTACATACATTTTGTCCAAACGAGATAGAATTTTACTATGGAGCAGCAAAAAAACAAGACAACATACTTGTAACTTTTTTTTATAGAGAAACTATAAGATGTTGAAGAAGAATTTGAGTTCAAAAGTTCATTGTTTTTTTACTGTAAGAGACTCCTAGAGTACCAAAACAAAAGAAATTACATGTCAGAGAATGCACGTAACTTGCACAGGTTTTGTCCAAACGAGATAAAGCTTTACCATAGAATATCCATGGAAGAGAAAAATAATACCTGTAAAATTTTGTGAAGAAAATCTTAGGGCTTTGGTAGAACAAGCTCTACTCTCATAAAACATGTGAAACTCACTCTGTGTTTGTGTAGAGAAAATGACATTTCACAGGGTTACAAATAGGGAAGCAACAATGAGGCTATAAAATTTCGTCAGGAAAGAAGTAGGGAAAGAGATATGATAAATTTGAGTTCAGTCTAAGAAAGAGTGGGAAACTAAAAAGGGGAAAAATAAAAAGTCAAACATAAAAAAATAAGGAAATGAAAATTTGAGTCACAAACTCCCAAGAAGTGATAGCATTGTATTCCTCACATTTTCCCTTATTTGTTGAGGGAAGATTTGGGCCAAGATATGGCTAGAAGATTCATGTTACATGAATCAGGAATCTTAGCTCTCTCATTGGTTAGGCCTATATTTGTTTATTCACTCCTTAAGGGGCAAAAGAGAGAGTCCATATTTCTCCTAATGCATCTCTCTCTCTCTCTCTCTCTCTCTCTCTCTCTCTCTCTCTCTCTCTCTCTCTCTCTCTCTCTCTCTCTCTCTCTCTCTCTCTCTCTCTCTCTCTCTCTCTCTCTCTCTCTCTCTTTCTTTGTGCCTCTCAAAAATTTATATCTATCTTAAATTATCTTCTAAGACATTACTCAAAAATAAGAGATAAGCTAGGTGAGGATAGAGTTTGAGTATATCTTTCTTCAAAGAAGGCAAACTTAACCTCTACATTGCAAATGTCAAAAATTCACTTTCAAAAGTTTTACAATCCAAATACCAAACAAGCCAACCATGCCATCAAATTTCCAAAAGTATGATCCATAAAAGACATCGGTTGCAACTCTCTTTCCACAAACCGCTTCAATATCCAAAACTATATTTGGCACCTTCACTCCTTGGATTTATCTTAAGAAACCATAACATCTAAGAAAATTAGGATATAATAGTCATATGCCACTTCCTTAAAAAGTAGGTTTACAAACCTCTAGACTAGGCAAGTACACAACTACACCACAATTCTATGGGTAGTCAACAAACACCATAAGATTGGAAAACCCTTAATTACATTTATAATGCAACTGCCTGGAAGCAATCAACCATAGTAAGCATAGGGCTCAAACACTCAAGGACCGCACAATAGCTAGACTACAACAAGGTCCTACAATACTAAACACTACGTTGTGTACTATTGGTATACCTAGAATCGCCTCTCCTAGTTAGGGTAGATGGGAAACTCAAACCTTGTGTTGCAATCATTTGACTTTTTTTGGTCTAAAAATCTCTTGAACCCTTGGGGAGATATTAGTAATATAGAGAATAGGCCTTTGAGAAAGGGATAAGGATTTATCAATCTTTATTTAATTGAGATGGCTCAACCTCTAGACTAGAAGTGTTAAGTCAATTCTATAAGTTACTCTCTTACACAAAATGTATTGCAAATTAGAGCCATTTTTATGGTATAGAATTTCCATCTAAGGAACCCATTGATTGTTGCATCCTTGTCTTCTACAAGAGCTAGATCTAATATTTTTGCAATAGCAACCACCATGCCTGCTCCTCTAGTATCATCTTAAAGTTTTTCCCAAACACATGCACTTCTAGTTTCCCACATTCCATTACCAACACAATAGCAACCTACACTTGAAACACCATTGCAAACAACTTTGAGTATATTTAGAATCACTACTTTAGCTCCCTAGTCAAAGTAACGCAAATTTATCCTCATTCATCAAACCAAGCATATATCAATGAGAGATAGCAAGTAACTCTCTAATATGCAATCTCATGAATCTACAATGCATACATTATAAAACAAGAAATACTTTTTTTGAATTGCAATACACTATGAAAAGAGGAACCCTATGATCTAATAACATGATCCATTAGGACAAAAAAGGTTTCAAAAATGGCATTTGTAAAAAAATGATTAATTTTTTAATTAAAAGACATTTTAGAGTAATAAACCCTCTAAATTTGGTTTTTTATATGTAATTAATAAGGGAATATATTGTTCATTGAAGAGGTTGACTATTAAATGCCTCCAACCTTTAATCCATGTTAGGGGTCACCTTTCCATCTGTTTTTCTCTTGGAACTTGTGAAATTTCACATAGCCAAGATTTTTGCACCAAAACATGTTTGTTAATTCTTCTGGGTTCATTTCTTAAGCCATTCTCTATTCTATACTTTCTTTTTTTCTTTCTAATATTATCGCCTAATTGATTCTATTATACTAAAATGCCTAACAATACCTCTTTAAGTAACAGAACTGCAAGTGCACACAAATATAAACTTGCTATTCAAATATATCTAGTTTATTCATCATAGAGAAGTATATATTATTGAGCATTGTTGGACAAAGGATAAGACTAACAGGTTACGACTACACAGAAAGAAGCATATAGATTTGCAAGTGGATGGAAATGTTTATCCAGAAGACCCTTCAACCCAGGTAATTCACTATATGTATACCCTCTATATCATGTGCGTTCAAGGCTTATTTATAAATATCCTTATCTGTGAATTTTTTGTTAATAAAACATAACCCTTTTCTATTCAATATGTAAGTAACCCCTTTATACAAGACCCTTCCGTATGTAAAAAATGTGTTAAAATGGTATTTTAAAAATTCCTTATGTTGAACCCATGTGATACATATACATATTTATGATTGACCTCCCTTGGCCCTTCAACAAGTAAGCCTCCTCATTTTCTCAATATTTGCAATTTTGTAATATATATTGGAGATGGTTGTGATGGAATGCTTGAGTACTGTATGTGGTTACATTATGCATCTTTTGTATGCATGAGACAAATGCTTCAAATGAGAGAAGCATTAGCAACTATACAAACAACTATTTCTAGCCTAGTGAACAAGGTTGATGTCCTAGAAAACACTAACAAGTCCTTGCAAGAAAAATTATTGCATTTAAAGGAAACTTCGATAGGATTTTGAGAAAGAAAAATGCTGCTAAAAAAATAATCAACTTGTATAAATGAATTTAAAAAAAGGAGGCTAAATCTTGCAAAGAGATTCATCTCTAGTATTTCATGCATTCATATCAAAGAGAATGAAAGAAAATAATGCTTTTTAAAAGAAAATATGAATAAAAAAGATTTTTTAAAGATTTTTTTATTTTAATAGAAAATGTAGATTTGAGATATCAAACTCTAAAAGAGTTAGTGAAAGACTTGAAAGAGATTGTAAAACCAAATGAAGTAGTCGAGACATGTGGCACTGTAGCTATTAGCCATAGAGGTTATCATGCTCTCTCTAAATTGTAGTTCAAAAATCTTACATGTCATAGGATAATTACATTTGGTTTGCTTCGACCTCTTGCAGTTTCAATTGCTAGAACAACCATGAATAGTAGGATTTGAAATGTATTTCGGGAGTATATTCATATTGAAGGGTCTATGTCATACAAAAAATTGAAAGCAAAAGCTGTCTTTGGATACAACACATTTAATAATATTTGGGTTGATCTTAAAAGAGTGAAAATTGCAATGGTCCATATGTATAAATCTATTGTATAAGAATGTGGTGGTATTTTAAAGTTTTTGCTAAAGTTGGATGAAGCACAAATTCAAAAAGGGCAAAAGATCAAAAGTGTCAGCATTTCTATCACATGAACAGGGCACTAGAATATAGTAATAGTAGGGGACACAAAAACATCCTAAGATTTAGGACATCTAGTGGATTAGTGCAGTTGATGTACCAGTTGAAAGTCATACATGTATTCTTGATATTATTAAGTCTCAAGGTGAAGGAGAAACATTAATAGTTGATGGGATTGGTAGTTTCAATGTAGAATGGCATATCAGTGTTGAGTTAAAGACTATCAAATGTATGCTTGGGATATGCAATAGGGCCAATACAAAATAACCTTGTATTTATTGCATGGAAAACATCGGGTCTAACGATTGGAGTAATTTATGACTAGTAAGAAGAGTCCCAACTAGAGAATCCATAGATTTAAGAAAAATTAAAAATCAAAAGGACATATGGGATTCTATTCTTTCAATCTCTCTTAGGAATATTCATATTTATACTTTGCATGTAGAGATTAGAATAATTGATAAGCTTCTTATATTGCATCTTGACAATGTATATTCAATTAAGCCAATATCATTATTGGTGGGTGCATTGATAAATGTGAGACTTTACTCTTGATAGTGGGGTTTCATGGGGGATAAGTTTAGTTGAGAAAGGACTTGATAGCTCCAAGAAAAAACAATGGAGAACAAGTAAATGTGGTATGGGAGTGTTGAAGAGAGTTCTGTAAGATCACAATAAATGTGACCAACATGCCTCAAGTTGCATTTCTACGAATGGAGGCTTGGAGACATCTCAACATCTTTTTGAAAGTTCTTAGGCAACAACAAACATTGTTCAAATATCCAGAAAATCACATATATTTAATTGCAATTCTTATTCAAGAAATAAAGGAAGCATGGGGGTAAAGGATATTACTTTTCTTTTGATAAGATAGAGAAAGAATTCAACCCTACATTTTTGAAACAACTAATCAAATGATATAAACTAACTCTTGCTTCTTATATGATGCAGCATATTCTTCTAGTTCATGGGCCTTATTTTGTGGAAGAGCACAGATCTTTAGGGACTTACAATAGCCAAGGAATGGAAGAATCCCACTATCAAGCTCATACATATTACTTTCATAGCACAAGATATGATGGAGGAGTAACAAAAGTCAATGTTCTTGAAGAGTTATTCAATTGGTTTTTTCAAAGATAACTTCAAAGAATGAAGAATACATCAAATATTTATGAAATTTAAACATAAAAAGATACAAAGGGCTAGCTAGCTTGAAATAGCCTTCACATCCTCTTCATCCTTAGGCATTTTCCCCTTGTAACACAAAAATTTTCTCCTCTTATAGCTGGCTATAGATTAATATCTATTTGTTGTGCTACCAAACCATAAGAGAAGAATGCTCGAAAGTATCTAGCTCTAGAGATAAAGTAGCCATGTGCATAGCTAGAAATTTGATTGCTACCTACTATCTTTTAGAGAAGCATTACTTTGTGGGCATTATACTATAATCTCGAGTAGCTAAGAAGCCTTCAAATAGCTTTTATACAAAGAATGAGCCATGAGGCTTTCTATGAGAAAGTGCCATGTAAAATCAAAAGAATATGAAGATCAATTCAAGCAAGGTAGTGTTCAAGTGCAATATCCTTAATAGATGTAACGTGCCTGGGTCGCAACATGTTTTAGTAGTCCATTGGGAGTCTGATCTAAAAGACGCTGCATGGCACTCCCACGGAATGTCATGGGGTTTGTCAGATAGAGAATCCCGTGTCTACTTTAAAACAAAGCATTTCAGCCAACCCAGTTAGGATTGACCTAAATCATTCGTTAAGTCATACTACAACCTTTTAGTGTCGATCTTCCGATGATGATCTACTTTGCGCAGAAGAGCATCTAAAACCGAGGCGGACTCATATTGTTTTAGGGGACTGGAATGGGACTTTACCCTATGAGTAGAGAGATCGAGCGATGCATCCCTCTCATTCGGGTGGTGTTGCTTAGATTCGTTTCTCGATGGACTACTAAAAATGTGCATGGACAGTCGATAGCAGGCATGTTATAATAGAGCCACCACTACTTCTTGATTCTTTCTCTTCCTCCCAAGAAATTATCCTCATTTGCAATCTTCAACTAGAGAAAAAGAATATAAGATGAAAAGGAGATGTGATAAAGAAGGTGAAAAGAAAATGTAAAATATCTCTAAAATTCATAAAAATAAATAAAGTATTACCATTTGATTTTTATCATTCTCTAGATTACTTAGATTTCATAAGTTAATTGATGATGTTTTCTTGATTTCTTTGAGTTCCTTTACATACCTTGACTCATTTCTCCCAAAATTGGCAATTCTAACTCTTTCCTGAAGCTCGTGAAACTCCTTATCAATAGTTTGTAATTCCTTCTTAGCTTCTTTTTCTTTGGTCAAATACTCATCAAATACAAAGACAAGGCCTCATGTACATCAATGAACTTATCATCAGGCATTTGTGTCTCTAGTAAGAGAAATTCATATTTAGATTCGTGTTCAACAAGTGACTTGCTAGTAGGTATGTGAACAAAATCTTGGTCTCCACTTGCACAATTGGGCCTGCTAAATCTTCAAACTTTGCATAGTCCTCACAAAAGTCTTTGCAATAAATAACTACTTGATCTAGGCCCCATTTAGGATTGAACATGTCCTTGGAAATTGGAAAAATTGAAAGTTAAATGTTACTCTCAATAAGGAAATCCAAAAGCCTCTCACTAGAGGGAGGTATTTTTGTAATTTGAGTGAGGCCTGGGGTCCTCAATGGGGATCTTCCTTTTCTTTGTCAAGTCCTCCTTGAAATTCATGCATTTCCTATGGACCTTGGAGAGGTGGAAAAAAGAACATTTGGGACAAGGCTTGTCTTTCTTTTCAATGATTCCTTGGATTCTATGGAGATAACAACCCTTTTCCTTTTAAGACTCAAAGTCTTGGTAGAAGAAATGGGGAGGGATCCTAGCTCTTCAAACATTCTTGAAGGGTTGTTGGAATGGAAAACCAAGAGGAGAGATATATATACTGTAATGGCAGAAGGAGATGATGGAGTGTGAGATCCAGTCGGTGCCCTAGTCATGCCATAAGGGAGAAGCCAAAGAGCTGGAATGAAAAACCATCTCAGGGAAGTTTCTATATGTATATCCTCTACATCACGTGCATTCAAGGCCTATTTATAAATATCCTTATCTGTGAAATTTTCATGAATAAAACATAACCATTTTCTATTCAATCTGTAAATAACCCCTTTATATTACACCCTTATGTATGTAAAAAATGTATAAAAAAGGTATTTTAAAAAATACCTTATTTTGAACCTGTCAAGATTGTGGGAGAGAAGGAAGGAGTCTCACTTGTAGCTTTCTTGCTTGCACAAAGGGGGAATACACACACAGGTGGAGGCTGAAAACAGTTTTCCTCTTCTTAGTTTGTGTAAGCCAAAAGAACTCAAGTACATAGAAATAGAAGAACCTTATATATGGGTCTCAAACCAAACTCAACTAACTAAGGTGGCATACTAACTGAGCCACGAACTAGAATAGATAAGGATAGTTGTCATCTAGCTATTATTCATGGGCAGTGTACCAACCGCATCTGCAAAGTGACAAGTCGGTGACATAAATGCACAACGGTCACCCTGGCATATCACGAGTGGAGCTCAATATCTCAACACTCCCCCTCGAGCTCAATCCCAATTCCTGCACACCAAGCAGGTCTCTGAACTTGCGCAGCTTCTCTGTGCCCAATGCCTTCGTAAATATGTCAGCTACTTGATCCTCTATGCTGACATAAACTAGATCAATAAGACCTAGTAAAACCCTCTCCTGCACGTAGTGATAATGCACCTCAATGTACTTTGTTCTAGCATGATAGACTGGGTTATTTGCCAAGTGTATACTACTCATGTTGTCACAATAAATGACAACTGGCCCATCTGTAGGCTGATGCATATCATAAAGTAGCTTATGCAACCAAGCTACCTCACATGCAGCCATTACTGCGCCCCTGTACTCAGCCTCTGTGCTCGACAAGGCAACTGTAGGTTGTTTCTTGCTGCTCCAAGTGACTGCAACACTCCCAAAAGAGAACACATATCCACTGGTAGATCGTCTATCAGAAATGCTACCAGCCCAATCAAAATCAATGTATCCATGCAACTGTATCTGAACGCCAGTCTCATAAAGTAGTCCATACTGCAATGTGGACTTCACAACCCTGAGTATGCGTCTAGCCACATCCAAATGCGGTTTCCTTGGAGCCTGCATAAACTGACTTACCAATCCAACAACAATAGCTCAAATCTGGCCTGGTAATAGTCATATAAATCAAACTTCCTACTATGCGTCTATACATAGTAGGGTCTTCCAGAAGCTCACCTGCATCTGTGCTCAGCTTCACATTCTGCTCCAAAAGAACTGAAATCGGCTTATAGCCTGTCATCCCATATTTGGATAGCATGTCCAATCCATACTGCCTCTGCAAGAGCCGTATCCCACTTGGTGATCTAATCACCTCAATGCCCAAGAAATAACGCAGCTCTCCCAAATCCTTCATCTCAAACTTCTGCTTCAATAGCATTTTCACATGAAGGATATCTTCATCACTATCAACTGTCATAATCAAATCATCAACATAAATGACAAGTAGCATAATACCTTTCTCTGTTTTTCTCACATAAAGTGAGAAATCTGCCTTGGAAATTTGAAAGCCAATAGTGACAAAATATTGTCCTATCTTGTCAGACCATGCTCTAGGTTCTTGCTTCAAGCCATACAAGGCTTTCTTCAACCTGCAAACAAATTCAGGATGAACAGCATACACATAACCTGGTGGCTGCTCCATATATACCTCTTCTTACAAATCACCATGCAAGAAGGCATTCTTTACATCCATCTGATGTAAAGACCATTCCTTTGATGTAGCCATAGCAATGACTGCTCTTACAGTTGCCATCCTTGCAACTGGACTAAATGTTTCTTCATAATCAATGCCATATGTTTGTGCATACCCCTTGAATATTAATCTTGCCTAGTATCTGTTCACAGAACCATCTGCATTGTGCTTCACCTTATAAACCCACTTACAGCCAATTGCATTCTTACCTTTAGGCAAAGGTACCAATTCCCATGTAGCATTTTCTTCCAAGGCATCCATTTCTTCATCCATGGCTTTCTCCCATTTTTCTTTTCCCATGGCTTGCTCAAAAGAAGTGGGTTCTGGTTCCTGTATCACTTTGACCATATAGGCATAGTGAATGGCTGTAAATCCATCATATTTCAACCTATCCACAGGATACCTAGCTCTAGTAGACCTGCGCAAAGTAGGTTCACTCCCAGGTGCTCTCAAAACATCCCTGGTCTTCCTTACTCTAGGTGTAACAATAGAAGGAATACCCAACTCATCATCAATGCTCTGTTCTGAGCCATTGGATTCACCATCCACATAAGAGTGACCTGCATTCACATCAAACATGGGCTGATCTACCTTCTCTTTTCCTTTTCGTGAAACCTGAATACCACTATCTGCATTGCTTTGAGAAGATTCTCCTGATCTCAATCTGCTTGTCCATGGCGAAGAATGTGAACCACTGCTAGAGGACGCTCTAGGTCCACTAATATTTTGTGACTGCTGCTGTGAATTCTGTGCAGCATTACCATTTTGTGCATCTACATCATCAATCACATTTACTTGTTTATACCAGCTACTCATCTTATCAAAAACAACATCTCTGCTCACTGTAAACTTACGAGTAGAAGGGTTATAGCATCTATACCCTTTCTGCTGTAGAGAGTAACCAATAAAGATGCACTTCTCAGCTTTTGGATCCAACTTGGATCTCAACTCATCTGGCACATGAACATAGGCAATGCAACCAAAAATCTTCAAATGAGAAATATCTGGTTTCCTACCAGTATACCTCTCCTCTGGAGTCATCCCATGTATTGCTGCAGTGGGAATATGTAGACTGCTGTAGCAACTACTTCAGCCCAGTAAAAATCTGGCAAGTCTTTTTCATTGAGCATGGCACGAGATACCTCTCCAATATGCCTGTTTTTTCTTTTTGCAATTCCATTTTGTTGTGGGGTATGACTGCATGAATATTGCTACTTTATGCCATGCTCCTACAGGAACCTTGCAAACTCATTTGAGAGGTACTCTCCCCCTCCATCTGACCTTAGGCATTTTATTTGCAGGCCTGTTTCTTTTTCAACCATAGCTTTAAGAGTTTTGAAATGCCCAAAAACTTCACTTTTCTTTTTCATAAAATACACCCAAACTTTTCTGCTATAGTCATCAATAAAAGTGACAAAATAATGAAGCCTCCAAGAGATGCAGCTTTAGTAGTCCACACATCAGAGTGGATTAATTCCAATGGCTTCTTACTCTCTTGAACATGTCTAGGAAATGGTTTCCTTGCCTGTTTTCCAAATTAACAGGCTTCACATACCTTATGCATTTCTGCAACCTTGAATTTAGGCAATCCTACAACAATATTTTGGGCCTGCATTGATTTAAGTCGTTGTACATTAACATGACCAATGCGTTTATGCCATATATCAATATCTACAACTACACCGGTCCCATGTGCAAACATTGCTGCACTCAATTCAGGCATGTCTGCATCCAACGTAAACATTCTGCCCTTCTTCTTTCCTTTTGCTATCAAGCGACCTTTATTTTTCATATCCTCAACAAAGCATCCATGAGAATTAAATCTGACCTACAACCCCTACTCAACCATTTGACCAACAGAAACCAGGTTCTTGGTGATATTCGGGACATAAAATACATCCGACAAGTATTTCTTTTTCACATCCTGCATAAACAAATGAAATTTTCCAATCTGCACAATAGGATATGCAGTATCATCACTAGTCTCCACAAATCCTGGTTTTTCCATTTTCCTTGCATCCTGCATCCATTTTGCATGACCTGTCATGTGGTTTGATGCACTTGAGTCAACATACCATACATCGTTGCTTTCTTCTGCACTTGTCACAGAATTGGTCATATGCTGCACCATAAACAATTGCTCATTTCTGTCATCACCCTGTCTAGTAGAAGATGCATAATTTCCTTGTTGCAATTTTTCATTCATGACGTCATTCTGCTTTTTATAACAGTCTTTAGCCATATGACCCATTTTACCACAGTAGTAGCATTCAACATTGCTGTTTGCATTTTGGCCTCTTTGCCATCCACCATGACCTCTTTGGCTCCCCTTGCCTCTAGAGTTACCACATCCTCCTCCATAGGACTCGTTTTCTTGAGTTTGCTACATATTCTGATTTCTACCACGGCCTCCAGATCGGCCTCCTCTACCTCTGCCTCTACCTCTTCCAGCATTTGAGTAGAAGACAACTTCTTTTGAAGTTCCTCCTGAAGAAGATACTCCACCATTTCTCTGCTCCTTAGAAATTAGAAGAGCAATCAACTCCTCAAAATCAGGAAATCTTTCAGGACGGAAATGGATGTTTGGAACTATGCATAATCCTTTCCTAGACCATTCAAGGTCACAGAAACTAAATCATCATCTTCCACTGGCGACCCAATGGAAGCAAGTGCATATGCAATCTTCTTCACCTTCATGTGGTAGTCATTGATGCTCATACTTTCTCTTTGCACATTGTGCAACTCTTGCTTGAGCTGCATTTTCCTGGCTTGCATATTTGTGCTATACATTTTTGACAAAGTATCCCATGCCTCCTTTGGCATACTTGCATCTTGAATATGCACAATCATAGAGTCTGAAATGCTGATAGACAGCCAGTACATAACTTTCCTGGCTCTCTCATGCCATGCTTTAAATGCCTGCATTTGCTGTTGATTGGGAACATCAGGAAGAACTGGTTCTTCTTCATTTCTTGTAACAAATTCCCAATATCCTTTTCCCATAAGGAAATTCATCATTCTAAACTTCCATGCTTGGAAGTTGTTCTTGTCAAGCTTTTCAGTGACAATCTGTGAAAGAGAATCAGACGCCATTGCAGAACACTGCAAAAATTCTGTCACTACAAAGAACACAGCTTCAGCCTCACAAGGGCAAATATGCAAAACTGACAAAAGTGGTATTTGACCACACAGTCACTTCCTAGTGACGATTTTGCATCAACAGGCAACAAGGATGATTCTGTAACTCCCAATGTCTCTGCGCACAGGCATACGATGCAATTTCTACAGTAACTTTTCACCGACCTGTAGAACAGTGGTCACACATCATAAAACTGGGCCTTTTTCTGAGTGCGTGCAGAAAACTTCCGCCTCCAAAACAGGCCCCGAAATGGCCTCAAATAAAAAAATAGAGCAACCAAGGGATAAAGCCTGTCAAGATTGTGGGAGAGAAGGAAGGAGTCTCGCTTGAAGCTTTCTTGCTTGCACAATGGGGGAAGACACACAAGGGTGGAGGCTGCAAACAGTTTTCCTCTTCTTAATTGTGTAAGCCAAAAAGAACTCTAGTACAAAGAAATAGAAGAACCCTATATATGGGTCTCAAACCAAACTCAACTAACTAAGGTGGCATACTAACTGAGCCACGAACTAGAGTAGATAAGGATAGCTATCATGTAGCTATTATTCATGGGCGGTGTACCAACCGCGTCTGCAACTGACAAGTCGGTGACATAAATACATAACGGTCACCCTGGCGTATCACGAGTGGAGCACGATATCTCAACACTCCCCCTCGAGCTCAATCCCAATTCCTGCACACCAAGCAGGTCTCTGAACTTGCGCAGCTTCTCTGCGCCCAATGCCTTCGTGAATATGTCAGCTACCTGATCCTCTGTGCTGACATAAACTAGATCAATAAGACCTAGTAAAACCCTCTCTCGCACATAGTGATAATGCACCTCAATGTGCTTTGTTCTAGCATGATAGATTGGGTTATTTTCCAAGTGTATACTACTCATGTTGTCACAATAAATGACAACTGGTCCATCTGTAGACTGATGCATATCATAAAGTAGCTTATGCAACCAAGCTACCTCACATGCAGCCATTGCTGCACCCCTGTACTCAGCCTCTGTGCTGGACAAGGCAACTGTAGGCTGTTTCTTGCTGCTCCAAGTGACTGCAGCACTCCCAAAAGAGAACACATATCCACTAGTAGATCGTCTATCAGAAATACTACCAGCCTAATCAGCATCAGTGTATCCATGCAACTGTATCTGAATCCCAGTCTCATAAAATAGTCCATACTGCAATGTGGACTTCACATACCTGAGTATGCGTCTAGCCGCATCCAAATGTGGTTTCCTTGGAGCCTGCATAAACTGACTTACCAATCCAACATCATAGCTCAAATCTGGCCTGGTAATAGTCATATAAATCAAACTTCCTACTATGCGTCTGTACATAGTAGGGTCTTCCAGAAACTCACTTGCATCTGCGCTTAGCTTCACATTCTGCTCCAAAGGAACTGAAATAGGCTTACAGCCTGTCATCCCATATTTGGACAGCATGTCCAATCCATATTGCCTCTGCAAGAGATGTATCCCACTTGGTGATCTAATCACCTCAATGCCCAAGAAATAACGCAGCTCTCCCAAATCCTTCATCTCAAACTTTTGCTTCAATAGCATTTTCACATGAAGGATATCTTCATCACTGTCACCTGTCATAATCAAATCATCAACATAAATGACAAGTAGCATAATACGTAGCATAATACCTTTCTCTATTTTTCTCACATAAAGTGGGAAATCTACCTTGGAAATCTGAAAGCCAATAGTGACAAGATACTGTCCTATCTTGTCAGACCATGCTCTAGGTGCTTGCTTCAAGCCATACAAGGCTTTCTTCAACCTGCAAACAAACTCAGGATGAATACCATGCACATAACCTGGTGGCTGCTCCATATAGACCTCTTCTTGCAAATCACCATGCAAGAAGGCATTCTTTACATCCATCTGATGTAAAGACCATCCCTTTGATGCAGCCAAAGCAATGACTGCTCTTACGGTTGCCATCCTTGCAACCGGACTGAATGTTTCTTCATAGTCAATGCCATATGTTTGTGCATACCCCTTGACCACTAATCTTGCCTTGTATCTGTTCACAAAACCATCTGCATTGTGCTTCACCTTATAAACCCACTTACAGCCAATTGCATTTTTACCTTTAGGCAAAGGTACCAATTCCCATGTAGCATTTGCTTCCAAGGCATCCATTTCTTCATCCATGGCTTTCTCCCATTTTTCTTTTCCCATGGCTTGCTCAAAAGAAGTGGGTTCTGGTTCCTGTATCACCTTGACCATATAGGCATAGTGAATGGCTGTAAATCCATCATATTTCAGCCTATCCACAGGATACCTAACTCTGGTAGACCTGCGCAAAGTGGGTTCACTCCCACGTGCTCTCAAAACATCCTTGGTCTTCCTTACTCCAGGTGTAACAATAGAAGGAATACCCAACTCATCATCAATGCTCTGTTCTGAGCCACTGGATTCACCATCCACATAAGAGTGACCTGCATTCACATCAAACATGGGCTGATCAACCTTCTCTTTTCCTTTTCGTGATACGTGCATACCACTATCTGCATTACTTTGAGAAGATTCTCTTGATCTCAATCTACCTGTCCATGAAGAATGTGAACCACTGCTAGAGGACGCTCCAAGTCCACTAATATTTTGTGACTGCTGCTGTGAATTCTGTGCAGCATTACCATTTTGTGCATCTACATCATCAATCACATTTACTGGTTTATACCAGCTACTCATCTCATCAAAAACAACATCTCTGCTCACTGTAAACTTACGAGTAGAAGGGTTATAGCATCTATACCCTTTTTGCTGCAGAGAGTAACCAATAAAGATGCACTTCTCAGCTTTTGGATCCAACTTGGATCTCAACTCATCTGGCACATGTACATAGGCAATGCAACCAAAAATTTTCAAATGAGAAATATCTGGTTTCCTACCAGTATACCTCTCCTTTGGAGTCATTCCATGTATTGCTGCAGTGGGAGTCCTGTTCATTATGTAGACTGCTGTAGCAACTGCTTCAGCCCAATAAAAATCTGGCAGGTCTTTTTCATTAAGCATGGCACGAGATACCTCTCCAATATGCCTGTTTTTTCTTTCTGCAATTCCATTTTGCTGTGGGGTATGACTGCATGAATATTGCTTCTTTATGCCATGCTCCTGCAGGAACCTTGCAAACTCATTTGAGAGGTACTCTCCCCCTCCATCTGACCTTAGGCATTTTACTTGCAGACCTGTTTCTTTTTCAACCATAGCTTTAAGGGTTTTGAAATGCCCAAAAACTTCACTTTTCTTTTTCATAAAATACACCCAAACTTTTTTGCTATAGTCATCAATAAAACTGACAAAATAATGACAGCCTCCAAGAGATGCAGCTTTAGTAGTCCACACATCAGAGTGGATTAATTCCAATGGCTTCTTACTCTCTTGAACATGTCTAGGAAATGGTTTCCTTGCCTGTTTTCCAAACTGACAGGCTTCACATACCTTATGCATTTCTGCAACCTTGAATTTAGGCAATCCTGCAACAATATTTTGGGCCTGCATTGATTTAAGTCGATGTACATTAACATGACCAATGTGTTTATGCCAGATATCAATATCTGCAACTACACCGGTACCATGTGCAAACATTGCTGCACTCAATTCAGACATGTCTGCATCCAACGTAAACATTCTGCCCTTCTTCTTTCCTTTTGCTATCAAGCGACCTTTATTTTTCATATCCTCAACAAAGCATCCATGAGGATAAAATCTGACCTGCAAGCCCTGTTCAACCATTTGACCAACAGAAACCAGATTCTTGGTGATATTCGGGACATGAAATACATCGGACAGGTATTTCTTTTTCCCATCCTGCATAGACAAAGGAATTTTTCCAATCTGCACAATAGGATGTGCAGTATCATCACCAGTCTCCACAAATCCTGGTTTTTTCATTTTCCTTGCATCCTCCATCCATTCTGCATGACCTGTCATGTGGTTTGATGCACCTGAGTCAACATACCATACATCATTGCTTTCTTCTGCACTTGTCACAGAATTGTTCATGTGCTGCACCATGAACAAATGCTCATTTCTGTCATCACCCTGTCTACTAGAAGATGCATAATTCCCTTGTTGCAGTTTTCCATTCATGATGTCATTCTGCTTTTTATAGCAGTCTTTAGCCATATGACCCATGTTACCACAGTAGTAGCATTCAACATTACTGTTTGCATTTTGTCCTCTTTGCCATCCACCACGACCTCTTTGGCTCCCCCTGCCTCTAGAGTTACCACGTCCTCCTCCATAGGATTGGTTTTCTTGAGTTTGCTGCATATTCTGATTTCTACCACGGCCTCCAAATCGGCCTCCTCTACCTCTGCCTCTACCTCTTCCAGCATTTGAGTAGAAGACAGTTTCTTTTGAAGTTCCTCCTGATGAAGATGCACCACCATTTCTCTGCTCCTCAGAAATTAGAAGAGCAATCAACTCCTCAAAATCAGGAAATCTTTCACGAACTGAAATGGATGTCCGAAACTGTGCATAATCCTTTCCTAGACCATTCAAGGTCACAGAAACTAAATCATCATCTTTCACTGGCGACCCAATGGAAGCAAGTGCATCTGCAATCTTCTTCACCTTCATGTGGTAGTCATTGATGCTCATATTTTCTCTTTGCACATTGTGCAACTCTTGCTTGAGCTGCATTTTCCTGGCCTGCGTATTTGTGCTATACATCTTTGACAGAGTATCCCATGCCTCCTTTGGCGTACTTGCATCCTGAATATGCACAATCATAGAGTCTGAAATGTTGATAGACAGCCAATACATAACTTTCCTGGCTCTCTCATGCCATGCTTTAAATGCCTGCATTTGCTGTTGATTGGGAACATCAGGAAGAACTGGTTCTTCTTCATTTCCTGCAACAAATTCCCAATATCCTTTTCCCATGAGGAAATTCGTCATTCTAAACTTTCATGCTTGGAAGTTGTTCTTGTCAAGCTTTTCAGTGACAATCAGTGAAAGAGAATCAAACGCCATTACAGAACACTGCAAAAAATTCTGTCACTGCAAAAAACACAGCTTCACCCTCACAAGGGCAAATCTGCAAAACTGGCGAAAGTGGTATTTGACCACACAGTCACTTCCTAGTGACAATTTTGCATCAACAGGCAACAGGGATGATTCTGTAACTCCCAATGTCTCTGCACACAAGCATACGATGCAGTCTCTGTGGTAACTTTTCACCGACCTGTAGAACAGTGGTCGCACAGCATAAAACAGGGCCTTTTCCTGAGTACGTGCAGAAAACTTCCGCCTTCAAAACAGGCCCCGAAATGGCCTCAAATCAAAAAAACAGGGTCGCCAAGAGCTAAAGCTTTTTCTGGCAGCATATACTGCCCTCTTGCTTCACCGCGAAGGGCGTCTCAACCTGAGACAATGCACTCTTGCAATTTCCGGCTGTGCTACCTGCAGAGATCTGCTCCCAAAACAGAAAATGAAAGCAACACTGCTCCTCTTACCAGAACACCGCGAGCTTGGCTTGCTTTCTTGAGCTCCTTACCACGAACAAGGCTCTGATACCATGTCAAGATTGTGGGAGAGAAGGAAGGAGTCTCGCTTGAAGCTTTCTTGCTTGCACAATGGGGGAAGACACACAAGGGTGGAGGCTGAAAACAGTTTTCCTCTTCTTAGTTGTGTAAGCCAAAAAGAAATCTAGTACAAAGAAATAGAAGAACCCTATATATGGGTCTCAAACCAAACTCAACTAACTAAGGTGGCATACTAACTGAGCCACGAACTAGAGTAGATAAGGATAGCTATCATGTAGCTATTATTCATGGGCGGTGTACCAACCGCGTCTGCAACTGACAAGTCGGTGACATAAATACATAACGGTCACCCTGGCGTATCACGAGTGGAGCTCGATATCTCAACAAAGCCCTGTCCCGTAGCATATACTGCCCTCTTGCTACACCGCGAAGGGCGTCTCAATCTGAGACAATGCACTCTTGCACTTTCCGGCTGTGCTACCTGCAAAGACTTGCTCCCAAAACAGAAAAATGAAAGCAACATTGGTCCTCTTACCAGAACACCGCGAGCTTGGTTTGCTTTCTTGAGCTCCACTCGTGATATGCCACTCGTGATATGCCAGGGTGACCGTTGTGCATTTATGTCACCGACTTGTCAGTTGCAGATGCCATTGGTACACCGCCCATGAATAATAGCTACATGATAGCTATCCTTATCTACTCTAGTTCATGGCTCAGTTAGTATGCCACCTTAGTTAGTTGAGTTTGGTTTGAGACCCATATATAGGGTTCTTCTATTTCCTTGTACTAGAGTTCTTTTGGCTTACACAACTAAGAAGAGGAAAACTGTTTTCAGCCTCCACCTGTGTGTGTATTCCCCCATTGTGCAAGCGAGAAAGCTACAAGTGAGGCTCCTTCCTTCTCTCCCACAATCGTGACATGGTATCAGAGCCTTGTTCGTGGTAAGGAGCTCAAGAAAGAAAGCCAAGCTCGCGGTGTTCTGGTAAGAGGAGCAGTGTTGCTTTCATTTTCTGTTTTGGGAGCAGATCTCTGCAGGTAGCACAGCCGGAAATTGCAAGAATGCATTGTCTCAGGTTGAGACGCCCTTCGCGGGGAAGCAAGAGGGCAATATATGCTGGGGGGGAGGGCTTTAGCTCCTGGCGGCCCTATTTTTTTTATTTGAGGCTATTTCGGGGCCTGTTTTGGAGGCGGAAGTTTTCTACACGCACTCAAGAAAAGGCCCATTTTTATGTTGTGCAGCCACTGTTCTACAGGTCGGTGAAAAGTTACTATAGAAATTGCATCGTATGCTTGTGCGCAAAGACATTGGGAGTTACAGAATCATCCATGTTGCCTATTGATGCAAAATCGTCACTAGGAAGTGACTGTGTGGTCAAATACCACTTTCGTCAGTTTTGCAGATTTGCCTTTATGAGGCTGAAGCTGTGTTCTTTGCAGTGATAGAATTTTTTGCAGTGTTCTGTAATGGCGTCTGATTCTCTCTCACAGATTGTCACTAAAAAGCTTGACAAGAACAACTTCCAAGCATGGAAGTTTAGAATGACGAATTTCCTTATGGGAAAAGGATATTGGGAATTTGTTGCAGGAAATGAAGAAGAACCAGTTCTTCCTGATGTTCCCAATCAATAGCAAATGCAGACATTTAAAGCATGGCATGAGAGAGCCAGGAAAGTTATGTACTGGCTATCTATCAGCATTTCAGACTCTATGATTGTGCATATTCAAGATGCAAGTACGCCAAAGGAGGCATGGGATACTTTGTCAAAAATGTATAGCACAAATACGCAAGCCAGGAAAATGTAGCTCAAGCAAGAGTTGCACAATGTGCAAAGAGAAAGTATGAGTATCAATGACTACCACATGAAGGTGAAGAAGATTGTAGGTGCACTTGCTTCCATTGGGTCGCCAGTGGAAGATGATGATTTAGTTTCTGTGACCTTGAATGGTCTAGGAAAGGATTATGCACAGTTCCGAACATCCATTTCCGTCCGTGAAAGATTTCCTGCTTTTGAGGAGTTGATTGCTCTTCTAATTTCTGAGGAGCAGAGAAATGGTGGTGCATCTTCTTCAGGAGGAACTTCAAAAGAAGCTGTCTTCTACTCAAATGCTGGAAGAGGTAGAGGCAGAGGTAGAGAAGGCCGATTTGGAGGCCATGGTAGAAATCAGAATATGCAGCAAACTCAAGAAAACCAGTCCTATGGAGGAGGACGTGGTAACTCTAGAGGTAGGGGGAGCCAAAGAGGTCGTGGTGGATGGCAAAGAGGCCAAAATGCAAACAGCAATGTTGAATGCTACTACTGTGGTAAAATGGGTCATATGGCTAAAGACTGCTATAAAAAGCAGAATGACATCATGAATGGAAAACTGCAACAAGGGAATTATGCATCTTCTAGTAGACAGGGTGATGACAGAAATGAGCATCTGTTTATGGTCCATCACATGAACAATTCTGTGACAAGTGCAGAAGAAAGCAATGATGTATGGTATGTTGACTCACTTGCATCAAACCACATGACAGGTCATGCAGAATGGATGGAGGATGCAAGGAAAATGGAAAAACTAGGATTTTGTGGAGACTGGTGATAATACTGCACATCCTATTGTGCAGATTGGAAAGATTCCTTTGTCTATGCAGGAAAGGAAAGGGCTTGCAGGTCAGATTTAATCCTCATGGATGCTTTGTGGAGGATATGAAAAATAAAGGTCGCTTGATAGCAAAAGGAAAGAAGAAGGGCAGAATGTTTGCGTTGGATGCATACATGTCTGAATTGAGTGCAGCAATGTTTACACAGGGGACCGGTGTAGTTGCAGATATTGATATCTGGCATAAACGCATTGGTCATGTTAATGTACAGCGACTTAAATCAATGCAGGCCCAAAATATTATTGCAGGATTGCCTAAATTCAAGGTTGCAGAAATGCATAAGGTATGTGAAGCCTGCCAATTTGGAAAACAGGGAAGGAAACCATTTCCTAGACATGTTCAAGAGAGTGAGAAGCCATTGGAATTAATCCACTCTGATGTGTGGACTACTAAAGCTGCATCTCTTGGAGGCTGTCACTATTTTGTCAGTTTTATTGATGACTATAGCAGAAAATTTTGGGTGTATTTTATGAAAAAGAAAAGTGAAGTTTTTGGGCATTTCAAAACTCTTAAAGCTATGGTTGAAAAAGAAACAGGCCTGCAAATAAAATGCCTAAGGTCAGATGGAGGGGGAGAGTACCTCTCAAATGAGTTTGCAAGGTTCTTGCAGGAGCATGGCATAAAGCAGCAATATTCATGTAGTCATACCCCATAACAAAATGGAATTGCATAAAGAAAAAATAGGCATATTGGAGAGGTATCTCATGCCATGCTCAATGAAAAAGACCTGCCAGATTTTTATTAGGCTGAGGCAGTTGCTGCAGCAGTCTACATAATGAACAGGACTCCCACTGCAGCAATACATGGGATGACTCCGGAGGAGAGGTATACTGGTAGGAAACCAGATATTTCTCATTTGAAAAATTTTGGTTGCATTGCCTATGTACATGTGCCAGATGAGTTGAGATCCAAGTTGGATCCAAAAGCTGAGAAGTGCATCTTTATTGGTTAATCTCTGTAGCAAAAAGGGTATAGATGCTATAACTCTTCTACTCGTAAGTTTACAATGAGCAGAGATGTTGTTTTTTATGAGATGAGTAGCTGGTATAAACCAGTAAATGTGATTGATGATATAGATGCACAAAATGGTAATGCTGCACAGAATTCACAGCAGCAGTCACAAAATATTAGTGGACCTGGAGCGTCCTCTAGCAGTGGTTCACATTCTTTGCCATGGACAGGCAAATTGAGATCAGGAGAATCTTCTCAAAGCAATGCAGATAGTGGTATGCAGGTATCACGAAAAGGAAAAGAGAAGGTTGATCAGCCCATGTTTGATGTGAATGTAGGTCACTCTTATGTGGATGGTGAATCCAGTGGCTCAGAACAGAGCATTGATGATGAGTTGGGTATTCCTTCTATTGTTACACCTGGAGTAAGGAAGACCATGGATTTTTTGAGAGCACCTGGGAGTGAACCTATTTTGCGCAGGTCTACGAGAGCTAGGTATCCTGTGGATAGGGTGAAATATGATGGATTTACAGCCATTAACTATGCATATATGGTCAAAGTGATACAGGAACCAGAACCCACTTCTTTTGAGCAAGTCATGGGAAAAGAAAAATGGGAGAAAGCCATGGATGAAGAAATGGATGCCTTGGAAGAAAATGCTACATGGGAATTGGTACCTTTGCCTAAAGGTAAGAATGCAATTGGCTGTAAGTGGGTTTATAAGGTGAAGCACAATGCAGATGGTTCTGTGAACAGATACAAGGCAAGATTAGTAGTCAAGGGGTATGCACAAACATATGGCATTGACTATGAAGAAACATTCAGTCTGGTTGCAAGGATGGCAACCGTAAGAGCAGTCATTGCTATGGCTTCATCAAAGGGATGGTCTTTACATCAAATGGATGTAAAGAATGCCTTCTTGCATGGTGATTTGCAAGAAGAGGTCTATATGGAGCAGCCACCAGGTTATGTGCATGCTGTTCATCCTGAGTTTGTTTGCAGGTTGAAGAAAGCCTTGTATGGCTTGAAGCAAGCACCTACAGCATGGTCTGACAAGATAGGACAGTATCTTGTCACTATTGGCTTTCAGATTTCCAAGGTAGATTTCTCACTTTATGTGAGAAAAACAGAGAAAGGTATTATGCTACTTGTCATTTATGTTGATGATTTGATTATGACAGGTGATAGTGATGAAGATATCCTTCATGTGAAAATGCTATTGAAGCAGAAGTTTGAGATGAAGGATTTGGGAGAGCTGCGTTATTTCTTGGGCATTGAGGTGATTAGATCACCAAGTGGGATACAGCTCTTGCAGAGGCAGTATGGATTGGACATGTTGTCCAAATATGGGATGACAGGTTGTAAGCCTATTTCAGTTCCTTTGGAGCAGAATGTGAAGCTGAGCGCAGATGCAGATGAGCTTCTGGAAGACCCTACTATGTACAGATGCATAGTAGAAAGCTTGATTTATATGACTATTACCATGCCAGATTTGAGCTATGCTGTTGGATTGGTAAGTCAGTTTATGCAGGCTCCAAGGAAACCGCATTTGGATGCGGCTAGACGCATACTCAGGTATGTGAAGTCCACATTGCAGTATGGACTATTTTATGAGACTGGGGTTCAGATACAGTTGCATGGATACACTGATGTTGATTGGGCTAGTAGCATTTCTGATAGACGATCTACCAGTGGATATGTGTTCTCTTTTGGGAGTGCTGCAGTCACTTGGAGCAGCAAGAAACAGCCTACAGTTGCCTTGTCTAGCACAGAGGCTGAGTACAGGGGTGCAGCAATGGCTGCATGTGAGGTAGCTTGGTTGCATAAGCTACTTTATGATATGTATCAACCTACAGATGGGCCAGTTGTCATTTATTGTGACAACATGAGTAGTATACACTTGGCAAATAACCCAGTCTATCATGCTAGAACAAAGCACATTGAGGTGCATTATCACTATGTGCGGGAGAGGGTTTTACTAGGTCTTATTGATCTAGTTTATGTCAGCACAGAGGATCAGGTAGCTAACATATTTACGAAGGCATTGGGCACAGAGAAGCTGCGCAAGTTCAAAGACCTACTTGGTGTGCAGGAATTGGGATTGAGCTTGAGGGGGAGTGTTGAGATATCGAGCTCCACTCGTGATATGCCAGGGTGACCGTTGTGCATTTATGTCACCGACTTGTCAGTTGCAGATGCGGTTGGTACACCGCCCATGAATAATAGCTACATGATAGCTATCCTTATTTACTCTAGTTCGTGGCTCAGCTAGTATGCTACCTTAGTTAGTTGAGTTTGGTTTGAGACCCATATATAGGGTTCTTCTATTTCCTTGTACTAGAGTTCTTTTGGCTTACACAACTAAGAAGAGGAAAACTGTTTTCAGCCTCCACCTGTGTGTGTATTCCCCCATTGTGCAAGGAAGAAAGCTACAAGTGAGACTCCTTCCTTCTCTCCCACAATCGTGACAGGTAGAAGAAATGAGGATGGATCCTAACTCTTCAAACATGCATGAAGGTTTGTTGGAATGGAAAACCAAGAGGAGAGATATATATATTGTAATGGCATGAGGAGATGTAGTGTGAGATCCGGTTGGTGCCCTAGTCATGCCATAAGGGAGAAGCCAAAGAGTTGGAATGAAAAACCAAGAGGGGAGAGATATATGTCATAACAGTGCGAGGAGAGGTAGTGTGAGATCCAGTTGGTGCCCCAGTTCTGTCATAGGAAGAAGTAAAAGAGAAGCCAAATCAAAGCAAGAGCAACAAGATCTAGAGGTGGGAGGATATGCAATTGTGACTTAAGGGAAGAGATGAGCCATGCACATGTAATATGCAAACTCAAGAGTATCCATTGTTGAGATATCGAGCTCTACTCGTGATATGCTAGGGTGACCGTTGTGTATTTATGTCACCGACTTGTTAGCTGCAGATGCGGTTGGTACACCGCCCATGAATAATAGCTAGATGACAGCTATCCTTATCTACTCTAGTTCGTGGCTCAATTAGTATGCCACCTTAGTTAGTTGAGTTTGGTTTGAGACCCATATATAGGGTTCTTCTATTTCTATGTACATGTGTTCTTTTTGGCTTACACAACTAAGAAGAGGAAAATTGTTTTCAACCTCCACCTTTGTGTGTATTCCCCCATTGTGTAAGTGAGAAAGCTACAAGTGAGACTCCTTCCTTCTCTCCCATAATCTTGACATCCATATGGAGAGAAAAAAAAGCCAAACAAGTGAACTTCTTCATAGGCACTCCTAAAACTTGGCAAAAAACTAGCTGTTGGATTCGAACATTGGACATGTGGCAAAAATCTAGCCATTAATATTTTCCATTAGAACTAGCCATTGGCAAAAAACTAGCTGTTGGATTCGAACATTGGAAATGTGGCAAAAATCTAGCCACTGATCTTTTCTGTTGGAACTAGCTATTTGAAAACCTATCTCCTCTGGCAAATAGGAGCTTGGCACATGGTATGTTGGGAGGGAAACTATAAAAGGCATATTTTTTTACATTGCATCAGTCACACTTCAATTGTCCCATGGATTGTGACCTCCTATCGACTTGATTCATATTTCTTAACAATCTGATAAGCAACCATTTATCTACACCAACCTTCTTGTTCGCGATGTATTCACATCCACCATCCAGCGCCCCCTACGGTGCGATATGGTGTGATACAGGTTACTCGAGCTCCATGGATTGCCCCCCTCACATCATAATGACAATTTCTTGGTAGATTTTCCCAATAGCACAATTAATGTTGCTTAGTCTCTATGTCCCTCACATCATGATGGTCATCTACTCCATCACCTCTCCTATAGTGTGATAAGGTTTTCTCATGCTCCACCGACTACCTCCCTTATGCCATAACAATAATCACTTGCTAGCTTCTCAATTGCATGATTAGTATTGCTTGGGCCCCACAAACTGCCTCCCTCATGCCATAACAGAAATCACTTCTCACTCTTCCCCAAAGGAGCAATAATGGTTGTTGGGGCTCGACCAACTACCTCCCTTGCACCACAATGGCCATTCTCTTGGCTACTTTCCAAGTTCCTAATCCTGCTCCTCTTGCTTATCAAAGCACAGATCTCCAATCATTAGGACCAAGTAAACTGCAAGAAAGGTCTATATCCAATAGCCACATCCATAAGCTCTTGATGTTCCTTCAAAACAAAATGTTGGCCATACTATTCGAGATCTTTCCATGGTCTCTCAAGAGGTTCCCATTGAAAGTCCAGCTAAAGACACATCTTCAAATGATATCAAACTCCAACTTCTCCTAGTCATCATCCTTCAACCCCTACTACTATTCATGGGCAAGGGGAGTTGTTATAACCTCTTATCTATGCAAAATGCATAATAGGACTACAATGCCTCATATAGAGATATAGCACATTGTTGTAAGCAACATAGAAGATGACTTTTCTACTACAAGAAACAAGTAGAAAACTCAAATATAACACCATTATTAGAAACTTGAGGAAATACCACAAAGTACATATAACAACATTATGAACACAAAAAGTAGAGAATATTGCCACAATAAACACTAAAATAAAGTAGAAGCATGGTGCAAACTGATTTGGGTAATTTATATCATCAAATTTCCCTTATACATCGAGTCATGGACAACAAATAAGATACGAATCACACCCTTTTAGGCCACGCATGAAATCATGTATATAACTATAACTTCATGAGGCATTTAAAGTCTACTTACATATGAAAGTACTAAAGACTAAGGTAATGAGCTATACTAAGAGTAGATATAATGTTTCAAGCCATGGCTAACACCTAGCATAGCCCATTGGATAGTTGGAACAACCATGACCTGCATGTCATAAAGTAGAATGCCTTATCGAAAGTAGGCATATTGATGAGTTAAATTATGCCTTACCCAATGCCTTTTGCCTTGAAGTAAGCCACAGAGGAAAACCATGAATAGAACCTTTCCAACATAGATGATTTTAGTGGCTATATGTCACCAAATGGCTATACTTTTATTTTTTCAGCTTTTTTTTTTCGAAACTTGAGTAGGTTGAGTTATAACTCCAAATTTTTTTATTCACCAACATTTCTAAGGTGTATGGAGATTTTGAAGGCTCTTTGTGAAACAAATATTGAAAGAAATATATTAAAGTCACCACAATATTTATAAGTTATGGGATATATATAGAAACATTCGCCACATGTACATAGTACTCATACACATAGTACATACATAAACACATGTCACATACTACTTATCCTTGCTCCTTCTTTACATACTCATACATATGACTCACACACACCCCTCCACACACACACACATTACTCAACATTACATCTACTCTTGTATTCATACATACATATACACAATTATTAGAGCCAAAAGATTTGAGGTACTCATGGTCCAATAACTTGAGCTAGTCAGATCTTTGAAGCATACATCTTGAAAGTTGCAAAGCAAGACAGAGCTCTACCTCCATAAATGCTAAGGGAATTCCCCTCTTCATAGACTTGAGCACAAATAATACCTCCCCTTCAATGAATGGCTTATCCAAGAGCAAGCTAATTTCAGCAAGGTGCCAAGGACTCTCTCCATTTCCACATCCAAGATTTTAGCAACACACTAGGACCAATCAACAACACTCTTGGGCTCAACTTCGGCTAGCATTGAGAGATGCTTGTGGAAAACATGAGCATATCCTAGTCATTAGTAAAGGTGCATCTATTTTCATCCTAAATAAATGTGATAGCTATAAAAGCATGAGCACACAACACATATAGACACACATTGGATATCAACATATATGGATTGGCATGCCCCATCATTTTAATACACAAACAAAATATTCTATAGGAATGTATTCATATCTATGCATGCATGTGTGCAGGCACACGTACATACATATGCATGCTCATGTATGCATGTGTACATGTGTACACACAATATTATAGGCATAAATGCATGGATATGCATGTATAGTCTCTACCTTAATCTCATAATCTCATTTTAACATTCATATAATAATTTTATGATATCTTAGTGTCTCCTCACCAAAACTTATTGTCAAAATAGTATAACGTATACTATGTTATGCATACAAAGTATAGTTGTGGGTTGTAACAAAGGCCAAGAGTAGACTAGGTTGATCAAAGAGAACCAAAATGTAGACTAGCTAGCATGGAATCATTGATCATTGGGCTTTATAGCTGACCCAATATTGTGTACACCATTGGGAATTATTTACTTCTTCATATACATACACCCTCTTCTCTCATTGCACACTACGTAATTTCACACATAGACACACACATATGCTTCCCTCAATGTAGACTATATAATCACACATATTACATAATCACACAAACACATGCATAGTTATGATTTCTTAGCAAAACACTTTGTTAAGATAGTAAAAGGACACTCAAATGCACTCTATTTATGGGTTGTAATAGAGCCCAAACACATGCTAATTTGATCAATGAGAATTGGAGCACGAACTATCTAACATCAAATGATTGATCAACAAGCATCAAAGTATTGATCAATGGGCTTTATAGTGGACCAAAAAATATACATAGAAACCATCATATATTATTGACTTCTTCAGTTACACACACATACATACATATAACCATAGTATATAACAAATCCTTCCCTCCCCCTCACTCACACACACACACACACACACACACACACACACGCATGCATGCACGCACACACACACACACACATGCACGCATGCACGTGAGCGCGCGCGCACACACACACACACACAATCTACTTACATGGATGCAGATACATACATCCTTATAAACACATTTAGGCAAGATGTGTCAAACTTGGAAGAACATCTTAGTGTTAGTGTTAAGGTCCTCTTTATAAATTTTGAACATCTATCAAGGTATCCATATCATAGCACATCAAGGTATCCATATCAGACCACGGGGCGGCTCTCAAAGAGGGCCTCGACATTGCGGAGGCTGGCATCTTTGCTAGAATTTTTCACCTCGCATCTGGATCCAATCGAAGAAGATGAAGAAGACAAAAAAGAAGAAAGAAGATGAATGACATGAGGATATAACAATGTTCTGTGGATCAAGGTGCATAGGTGGCAAGCTGTCGTGCTACTTAACTTGGATAGAGATGGTAGTGATTTAGGCCCCTTCCGTGGTGACGATGATAGTGAGCACGTTCAGGAAAATATTGGTGATGAGGATAAGATTGATGAAGTGGCTACAAGTAGTAGTGATAATAGCAAGGAAATAACAAGACGAGATTGGATGCTGAACAAGATCCGCAAAATGTCCTTGGAGACTATGTGATGTTGCATTTTTTAAAGACCCCAAAGTTAGCAAGCACATTACTAGATCCCAGAAGGATTACAAAGTGCTCAAGGAGATGGAGTTGAGGGAAGGGCTAATGATACAATAGACATCATTGATGTTGCTAGCTCATTCACCATGCTACAATCTCATTAGTAATTGATTGTTCTCTCCTCCATGTGGAAGCTTTTCTAGGGTTTTCTACTGCTAGAGAGATGATTTTGAAAACTCTTGGTTATTGACCTTTATCTAGGGTGCAAATGTCAAGTCCATAGAATGTGTAAGAGAGGTGCTATTAGTAGACACCGATTTTAAGAAAGTAGAGGATACGTTGGTATAGACTTGTGTGCAGGAAGCAATGCTTGGGGAAAAGGGGACTTAGAGATATGTATTGTAATACATGAAGACCAACTTGCATAAATTCAAGAGAGCCAACTACATTATCTATTTTGGTGGAGACTATGGCAAGCATAAAGTCAGGTATGAAATGTTTGAATTAATTTTTCAAGATGCATAGACACTTCCATCTGATATCATAATGAATTCATACGTTATAGATGTACATACTAATGACTTGAAGTATTGGAGAAGTATTTTGTATGCATCAATTACCACAATCTTTGAATAACTAAGTGATATGACTGTTTTTAACCAACACCTATTGCATTAGTTAGCACAATCTTTGGATAACTAAGTGATGATCATCTTAATTGGTACTTCTTAGTTATGGTAGGGAATATACTTCAATAGGGTATAGGGATATGGTTGAACTTTGAGGTCCAAAACCAAGTGGTACATTGTGACTAGAGGTCCTTAGAATTATTGTTGATTCTCATTTTGTTGAGAAGTATGGCTCTTTTATACATCGAAGCAAGCTCTTTTTTATATCATTGGCATTTGTTTATGTAGTCATAAATTTCAAAGTCATTCCTTTGTTAAAGAAGTAGTCATTCCTCAAGAGGATGTAAGATTTGTTTGGAGGATGTAGGGTTGACTAGATACATTCCTCGAGAACTCAAAATCTACTTCATCATGGTTTGCTTCTTTGAGTGAAGCTGTAAGTTTGTTCACAAGATCAAATCAGAACATATCATGATGCAGCAATCATCAATTCCTTGTTATAATTTGGCTCATTATGAAAATGATCATGCACAACCTTTCATTAATCATAATTATCTATGTTCCTTTTAATTTAAGAAATCATTGCTTTGATTGTTGCTTTGGTCATCTTCCATCATGAGATGGGGACTCCTGTCTTGATATATCTGGAGTGTTGAATCCTTGAGCAAGTCTCTTAAAACTAGCAATTTGTAGAAAGGATGGAAATCACTGATGCGTAAGGGCTGAAGATTTCTGTTGAGAGTTTGTACAACTACTTGACCTCTGATCCCACGAATTAGCTGGGTTCCATCTTGAGCACACAGAGATTCTTTTGATGGAGAAAAATAGTTGTTGATGGCAATTGTTATGCCCTATTGGCTGCTTCAAGCACCAGTAATTGTTTTCCTTTGAAATTATTATTGAAGGAAGCATAGATTTTGTCAAGGGCTATAAATTTGTGGTTGCAGCAAAGACAATATGGGAGCTAGGTAATAATCCATTTGCCTGCAATTTGATCTTCTTTGTGATCAAGAGCATAAATATATGCTACATAGGCTCACTATCCACCTTCGAGCATACTAGTAGGGTCACCTATGTGTGGGCCATGAAGGATTGCAATAATAGTAGTAGCATGCATTAGATAGGCTCGGGCAATAGGGGCATAGTCTGCATGAGCTTGTATGACATGAATACCAATGGCTACATAAGTAGCAAAATCGTGGGAAATGATAGGACCTTGTGTGTCTACTACAATAGGGTCAAGGCTTGCAAGAAAAGCTCCTTGATGAAGCATATGGACTTCACCTTCTTGTTTTCCATCTATAAAGACTAGGCCTGCTAGATCACTAAAAGGCCCTATGAGGTGAGCAAACATGGATGCAGCTGCTTCCTGACCATCAAATTCCTGCATAGAGACTTGCAGGGGCATCACATTGATGTATCAGGACTTCATTTGCATTTTCTTGTGTCTGGAGAATTTTGTTGCATTCGAGGGCTTCATGTTTATTTGTGCATGTATGTGTTTCTTTGACTTGATCATTTACTTGTTCCACAAAAGTAGGAATTGAATATGCTTGAAGGTCTTCTTCTTTGGTTAAATTTCCTTGTGACAGGTAGTCCATGTCTTTGGCCAAGGCTTCAATAGCCAATCTCAAATCTGCATAAATAGAACTAGAAAATCCATCTATGATAGATATAGCCCCATCTTCATTTGCACATGCTTATCCTTTGTTATCGACATCTCTGCTTGCATAGGTGCTGAGTGGGCCGGCGGGCTATGAAAGCCTTTGAACTGACTAAGAATTGTTGAAACTTGGAGGAGAACTAGTTATCCCATTAGGCAATATTTTCTCATATTTGTAGGTTGTTGACAAATAGGTTGATGGGTATTAGAAGGCAAGCTGAGAGAAAATTCGGTCTACCAAGGACCTCAAGACTCAATTTTGAACTTCTTTGAGGATATGGGTTTCAAGTGTCGTGAAAGAAAAAGAACTCTTGATTTTCTACAAGACGTAGCATATTTGTTACTTTCCTTCATAACTCACTTATAGATTGCATTTTCTTTGTAGTTTTTCTCTTTATGTGTACTCGTTTCTGTGGGATGACAAACCAACAAACTCACCATAGATTCTGCGCCTTACAGGTTACATCTAAGAAGGATTAGGAACAATATTGGGCTGACAATTGGGCTAACAAAGTGAAGCCTTACAATTTCATCACTATGAAAGAGTTATTAGATGCTTTCAACTCTTATCATGTGGGCCAACATGTTCAACAAGAGTTATATGTGCCATTTGACAAATTAAGAAGCCACCGTGCATCTCTTACCTCTCAAAAGTATGAACCCAATAATTGGGAGCTTCTTAAAGCTTGCTTTTGGAGGGGAGCCCTAGTTATGAAGCACAATTCCTTTCTCTATGTTTTCAAAACAATCCATGCTACCAAAATATTTGTCATCAAAACGAAAAAGAAGCACCTTGTATAAGCTTGCATAATATCTTGTAGACCAGATATAGGATTGGTGTAAAATAAGATGCCTGATATCCTAGAGTAGGTCACAAACATAGGTCTATTCATTCTGTATCCTTATGTTCATGTTGATGGATTATGTAGAAGGTTTTATGTACATATTTGTTTGTTATGTGTAAATTGTTAGGTACAAGATTCTTGAAAATGAACCAATAGTTTTTTTTTGTGTAACTTTATTTGGCTTTGTTTGTATTGTTTGGTTTTTTGATTGTGGGGCCTTTTTGTGGTGGGGAGCTCAGGTTACTCTCATGGTCAGCTATGATCTACTAGTAAAAAACGAATATCCCCATGAGCCAAACTATGAACTGTACCTGCACAGAATAGGAAGGAGTGGTTGGTTTGGCAGAAAAGGTATGCAACGATTTTCTTCAATCAAGATGATTTAGATGATATGGGTAGAGCTTCATGGTGAAACACTATCACAACTGTGAAGAGCAATATATACTAAAGCTGCTCAAATTAAAGAGAAACTAGCCATTTATGTGCAATAAGCTCCATGGGTCGGATTTGAAGTATAAAAGGACCGTGAGTTGAGGTGAGTTTGACATGCTATAGGATTTCACCTTCAACAAGGGCCTATAAAGCATTGCATGTGAGTGGAATGTTACACCACCATTAGATCTCAACTGCATGCTGAAAAGAGCATGTTATCATCTATGAAGGGAAATAACTTTTCAAATGTATCAACAATGAAATACCACACAATGGTTTAAGGCTCAAAGGAACAAGTTTTTACACAAGGATACAAAATGGTACACAAGAAACTTGGCAGTATAGCTGGCCAAGCCTAGGGGCCATAAAATGTGATAGTGTAGATGAAAATGGCCATTGGGTGTAGCACTTTGGATAGAGCATGACAACTGACATGTGTGATTCTTTGCTAGAGTGTGCACTGATTAGGCTGGAAAATGCAAACTTGCTGAAAACACAAATTAAGGAAGATCAAGTTTTCCTAGCAATAGTTGAAATTGACTACAAAACAAGCAAAATGTCAGCAAAACAGATGCCAAAGCAATAGCTCTAGGCAAAATGCAAGTTGTATAGCACAAAACACAGGGTCATGGAGTTAAAATGCGGACTAGAATAAGCTGCCTGGTGGCTGAAAACTATTGCCCATCTCTCACAACTAGTACTTAGGCTTGCTCAGATCGAGATAGTAGCAAATGCAAATTTTCAAAGTAGTCCATGTGTGATCAAACCTGAAAATAGCAGTCAAAACAATTTGATAAAAAGTATTATGTTGCATTGTTGTTTATATTTTGGTGGACTTAGAAAATGATGAGGTGCAGACTATGAACATTGTGTGTTCTTTCTGTAGAATTCCATGGAATGGTAAGCAAAACAACCTTATTGATAGGTTTGAACATTTTTCTAGTACATTCTATTCATGAGAACTATTGATAAAGATAGGACTTGATATATATATAATTGCTTTGTTTGCTATGTGACAGATTTGTGGTTATTGCGACATCCCTCTATCAATGCATCATTGAACAGGTAAGAAGGTAGCTTCTAAGAGCTAATGTAAATTACGGATATATCATATATCTTTGTATGATGTTGGTCTGCGAAGTTGTAGCGTAGTGCTAAGATGCATGCATATAATACAAATCTATTAGCAATCACCTTCTAAATAGGCAAGGCAACTTGCTTGGGTAGGCAAGGTACATTTCTGCGTTTTTTTCTTCATTTTTGCAAAATGTGATAGATTGTGGTTTCAAGGATCAATGGAGCTCCTTTAAACAATAATATCAAGCTGTGAAATCCACTCATCTTTTATCTCTATTATAAAAATTATCATGGATATTTTTGTCCTAGGTAGTTGTTAACAAGACCAAGATGAGTGAGAGAGCATTTATGAGAGTTAGAACGGACTTGTTATGTTGTTGTTGGATTAATAGGTGATATCTACATGCCTTTATATGAATTGGTTTTTGTTGTTGCAGTTGGGTACTCTCATGAGAAATGTAAAGGGTTTGTGCATGCTTGAGATGTTTTCTCCTTAGATATTCTACTTGCTTGCAACAATTAGAAGGACTTGAAAGATAATAGGAATGATAGGTTTGAGAAAAGTTACCCAATTTGAGATTGTGTTTGTGAATTTTGGTTGCCATAAGAGCCCAAATGAGGGAGATTAAGGATTCGTGACAATATCAGAAGGAACTTTCTCAAGAGAGGAGAAAAGGAGAAGAATGCAAGTGAGTCCTCTTCTTCAAATGTCTAACTTATGGTTGTTGCTTTTCTTTAAGATTTCAGCAACTCAGTTGAAACTAACTATTTTAAACACTTTATTGACACATTGTGTCTTTGAGCTTCTTTAGTTTAAGTTTTAAGATTGATCGATATCCATGTGTAAGAACATGAATTTCAACATGTCACATGCAATATCTTGCAACTGCAATGCATGAGGTTGTTGTTGTATCCATCTCTCTACGCATCATTGAACAAGTAAGAAGGCAGTTTCCAAGAGCTAATAGGTAAACCCTTACTCTCATCATATCATTCCAAGTGATACAATTCATATCATGTTTTAGCATCGATTTAGAGGAGCCCCAAGTCCCCCTCCTTGAAGCATAAGCAAATAAGGTAGCTTTAATTCTCCTTGGTTTCCAAAACAAGAGTTGAGAAGAAGATGCCCAGTTAAAGTTAAAGATGGAGAGTAATGGATTGCATCTCAAGATACCACAACTCTTATATGCTATTGGAGGTTTGGCAACAATGATGGGTCATTGGCTTCTTTTGCTTGAATCTATAGTCACACAAACCTAGACTAACAAGCCTACAGTGAGAGAGCAAGAGCCTATCATCATTTCCTACTCTAAACACAATAGGGAGCAACAGAGGTAGTTGTTAATCTGCTTTGTCCACCAGTAATAGAGCCAGCCATTACTTTGTAGTTGTGACCTGCAAGCAATTGTGACCTTGTAGAGTTACTTTGATTGCGAGCACAAACCAACTGCCATACCTATGGAGACTTGCTATCCAGCAGACTTGCTCATCAAGAGTCAGAAAACTTTGGCACTCTGTCCAACTGTAAACAAGTATAGTCATGCAAATTCTGTAGATTTGATGGGCTGAGTGGTCTGCAGTCCACTTGTATGACCTGTGTACAGATTTGGTTGCCTAGCAGTGTGTGTCTTGAGAGAGAGAGAGAGAGAGAGAGAGAGAGAGTTCACCACAGAAACCCAAGGAGCATCCTTAGATTCTTGACCCTAACCAATAGGATGCAACGCACCAGCAAGCCCAACTTGAAGTGAATCTGTGAGAGAGAAGGCCATACAGAGGTCCATATCTATGACATAGCAAACAATTGACATATGGACTGGATCCATACCATTAACTGTTGAGATTTTCAATCACACCTATTGTAGCCTCTTTAGATAAGGTAGTCTTGGGCTGAGGACATGCAGGCTGCAGTAATCCCATAGGCATAGAGGAAAAGAGTGTCACCTACCCAACTCTATTTAAGATTGTGATTTCTTGTCATTTTTATATGAGATGAATGCAATGTCACTGTAATGTTGCTCCTTAGTATAGTGTACTTGATGATTGTCATTTACTCTTGAATCAAGGTTCTTGGTCTCTATCATGTCAGTGTCTTCATGTATCTAGTCAAGGTTTATGAGACACCATAGCTTCCATGCTCTAGATCCCATGTTTTCACATTAACTATGGCTCGAGTTAACACTATTGGGGTAAAGGCCAATGGCTAAAGTCCGAGGTGGGCACCCCTTGTATATGTATAACTTGTATAGTCACACTGGCGAGCATTGGAGAAATGGAATCTTCAAGTTGCACTTAGGATTACTGACAAGCCTAAAAGACATAGACGGGTTCATAGGGAGTTTGGAGGAAGCACAATAGTTAGAGGATCAATTTAGGACTACAAAGTAAGAAAAATAAGTGTGTTGTGCATCTATGTTAATTGTATTGTGCTTGGAAAAAGCACAAATATTTGAGCAGCTTTGAGCGTAGCCTTTAGCCTCTTAGACCTCTAATGTGGGTTCAATGGTAAGTGATGACTGGAAACATCCATGAACAGGGAGCAATAGCAATAGTAGAACATAGGTGCTTTAGCATGAAGAGTGAGTTGTCCACCTAGAGCAGCCAAGTTAGGTATGAGCACAAGTCGAAACTCAACTAGTAGAAAGAACTTTTAAGCAATAGTATCGTAGCAGCAAGGAAGTAAAATATAAGTGGAGTGAAGGCTCAAAACAACCTAGTCAGGAGCATCCCCAGTCATGCCTTTAGGTAATTACACAGCTATAGTAGCCACAAGGCGTGCCTTCAATTTAAACTATTATTGAGGGAAACAAGCAACACCATCTAGGAATGGAAACACAGCAACTGTAGCCTTCAAAACTACAAAACAATATAGGGGAGGAGCCGTTTGGATTTGATCAGTAACCCACAAGCACTACATGACACTAGAGCAGCCTCAAGTACTAGACAATGCACGACCCACCAGAGGTGCCACATGCTTTCTGTACATTGCTGCTAGCACAACTAATCTACTATGGATATACCACTTGAAATCTGACTGCATCACCCCCCTTTCTAGGGCCTAGGTAGGCTAGTTAGGTTGCAGGTCTGATTGGCCTCCTACTCATTCAATAGATCGGGCATTTCTAGTTGACCAAGCCAACTTGGCTCATCCACTATCACCGTTCATTGCATGACTCATTCAACAAATCTTGGGGAATTTCTATGTGACTTTGCAAGAACCTTTCTTGTGTTTCATTATATCAAGATATGCATTCCTTGTCTCTAAGAAGGCTTTTTAATTGTGCTTCCAAGTGAATCTTGTGTTTTTCCAATTCAAGTGTCTTAATTGTGTATAATAGAAGGGAACACCATGAGGGCACCATTCTTTGTAACGATTAATTTTGAGTATGTCATGGCATTGATCTGTATACAGCATGAGACATGTTCTTTTGCAAGGAAGGAGAGTGTTGCAAGTCTTGAGAAGACTCCACAGATTTTGGCAGCTCCTGATAGCTATTATACTTAGTGGGTACTCTTAGTGGGTAGCCATTACAAAGAGTAGTTTTAATTGCCTACTCAAATACAAGAGGAACACTTAAATGTTGAGAGATGACAAGCTCAACACATGCGGACATTGATGATGGACCGCCTAGTTAGATGGGTTCACACGTCTACACTTAGCAGGTTGGTGGTTATTATGACTCTCACATGGCCACTGACTCATTACTTATTATATTCAAGTTGTTACACCTATTTACAGGCAGCTGGCATAGTTATAGCGCCAATCGACTAGTGTAGTCGGTTATGCATTGTTTGACTTAGTAGGCCACTTTCCTTTATGTTGTATCTTATCTATACTTTGTGTACATTGTAAAGTGTGTGAAAGAAGAAGAAGAAATCAGCAAGAAAACGTTTTGGCCTCCATCTCTCTTCTTGTCTCTTGAGTGAGCTTCTCCTTGTGTATTCTGTGGGTGTTTGGCGTAGCATCTTGAGCAAGTCCTCCCACCACGCGATTCTTGACATGGTATCAGAGCCGCACCACTGAGAGAGGCTGATTATGAAGGTTGAAGCAAAGGAGAAGAAGCAAGGTTCGAGCAAGCAAGCCACGGGTAAGAAGCTCTCCCATTCTTCCACTCTCTCTCTTGGATAGTGCCAATAGAGGCACCGGAAGCAGGGTCGAGCAAAAATCTCAGATTGCAGTGAGATTTAGTGTGTGCGAAGAGCGCTGTGTATTCTGCAAATAAGCCCTTAAGGGCTTGCCCGCAGTTATTTTGGGCATCTGAGGCCGTTTCAGGCCCCGTTTTAGAGCCGCAAGGTTGTGGACAACAGTTTCAGGATACACTGTGACTTCGACTGTATTGACCGAAAGTGGGTTCACAAGTTACAGATTTCAGATTTGTAAGTTCAAAGGTATTTACCAGTGAGTAAACACAAGGTTTATCTGCAAACTGGTTTTGCAGATTGCATGTATTGTTGAGCAGATAGTGAAAAAGGCTGTCTGGTGTATTGCTGTGTACTATAGGTTGAGGGTTGCAGAAGATTTGCTTGCTGTTTGGTATTATTTTTGTGATAATGGCAGAGAACAGTGGAAGCCCCGTCATTGAGAAGCTCGACAAGAACAACTACCCTTCATGGAAGTTCCGTGTCACGAACTTCCTTATTGGAAAAGGCCTCTACGAGTTTGTTTCAGGTGAAGAAAAGGAGCTGGAGGTGAGTGATCCTCCAACTGCAGAAGAGACAAAGGCACGGAAGGAATGGAATGCAAAAGAGAAAAAGTTTATGTATTGGTTGTCTGTAGTAATTGACAATAATATGCTGGGACATAGTAGAAATACAGAGAATTCATATGCAGCTTGGACTATACTTGAAAGTATGTTTTCTGTAAATACAAAGGCACGAAAGATTCAACTCAAGCAAGAGTTGAATACATTGAAGAAAGGGAAGATGTCTATCAATCAGTATATGCACTGAAGGTAAGGAGCATTGCAGATGCCTTGGAAGCAATTGATGCAATGCTCGATGATGATGATTTGGTGTTGTCTACCTTGGGTGGACTTAACAATGAAAAGGCTTGGAAGTCTTTTGTAACTTTCGTATATGTTAGAAAGCCATTTCTAGATTTCGATGAGTTGGTCTCCCTTATGATCACTGAAGAGATCAACATGCAGAGTGAGACATCTGAAAGAAGTGGTGAACAGGTCCAAGCTTTCTACTCCAGTTCAAGAAGGGGACGTGGCAGGTTCTCTTCAAGAGGCCGTGGTATAGGACGTGGTAGTGACAACCAGCAAAATAGATTGAATCAGCAATTTGGTGATATGCAGGTTTCAGGAGGTCATGGTAACTTTAGAGGCAGGGGGAGCTTTAGAGGAAGAGGCGGATGGCAAAACAGAGTTTCTAATAACTCTGGTATTGTGTGTCACTACTGTGGCAAAATAGGTCATATTGCAGCCCAATGTTATGCTAAGAAAGATGATATCCGCAGTGGTAAGTTGCAGCAAGGAAACTATGCATCGTCTTCACGACAGAATGAAGACAAAAATGAACGTCTATTTGTTATGCAGCATATGCTGAATGCTGTTACAGGAAAGGGAACACATGATGATGTTTGGTATGTTGATTCAGGTGCATCCAATCATATGACCAGCCATGCAGAATGGTTTGGAGAGATGCAGGATTTACAAAATGCAGGTTATGTGCAGACGGGTGATGATTCATGCCACCCAATTTCACATGTTGGAAAAGTTCCCTTGTCCTTGCATGATGGTAAGACAAAGAGTCTTTCAGATGCATTACATGTGCCATCTATTACAAAGAACTTAGTGTCAGTGGGTCAAATGGTAGAGCAAGGGCTGCAGGTGAGATTTAATGCAAAGGGCTGCTTTGTAGAAGACTTCAATGACAAGTGCAGGTTAGTTGCAAAGGGAAGTAGAGTTGGACGTATGTTTACTCTGGATGCTAGAATTCCTACTATGAATGCTACTATGTATGCTAAAGGAAAAGGTGTTGTTTTGCAGATATTGAAATTTGGCACGAACGCATAGGACATGCAAATGTACAAAGGCTGAAATTAATGCAGTCCAAAGGGTTGGTTACAAGTTTGCCTACATTTAGAGTTGTAGAATTTCATAAGGTATGCGAAGCATGTCAGTTTGGTAAGTAGGCAAGACAACCCTTTTCACATGACAGAGATGTAAGCAGAAATATCCTTGATGTTGTGCATAGAGACATTTGGGGGCCTACACAAAATGTATCTCTTGGAGACAGTTCATACTTTGTCACATTCATTGATGATTGTTTTAGAAAGTTGTGGGCATATTTTATGAAGGAAAAGAGTGAAGCGTTTGAGCACTTTAGAACTTTCAAGGCTGCAGTTGAAAGAGAAATAGGCTTGAAAGTAAAGTGCTTGAGGTCAGATGGAGGGGGAGAGTACCTCTCGAATGAATTCAGTGATTTTCTAAGGTCTCATGGGATAAAGAGATAGTTCACATGCAGATATACCCCACAACAAAATGGGGTTGCAGAAAGAAAAAACAGGCATATTGCAGAAGTTGCATGTGCCTTGATGGCTGAAAAGAATATGCCTAAGCATTTTTTGTCTGAGACTGTTCATACTACTGTTTAAAATATGAACAGAACCCCCACAGCTGCAGTTCATGATATGACTCCTGAAGAATGCTTTACTGGCAAGAAGCCTGATGTATCGCACTTGAAAGTGTTTGGCTGCATTGCGTATGTTCATGTGCCAGATGACTTGCGGAAGAAACTGGATCCAAAGGCTGAAAAGTGTGTCTTTATTGGATACTCTTTAGAGCAGAAAGGGTATCGCTGTTATAACCCTGTCACATATAAGTTCAGAGTGAGCAGGGATGTCATCTTTGATGAAATGAGCAGTTGGTATGCATCTAGTGGTAATGCATTGGATGATGATGATGATGATCATGACACTCATGGGCAGGCTGAAAAGCAAGAATCATGGACTCTTAGTGGACCAGAGACATCATCTAGTAGTCCTTGGTCTGGGAGACTAAGGAGTACCTCTACATCTTCAGGTGCATCTAGTAGCACTACATGTAAAGACAAAGGAAAGAATAAAGTGTCAGAAGACATTGATGTAGTTCTTGATGGAGACTCTAGTGGCTCAAAGAGCTTGGATGATGAGCTTGGCATTCCTTCAGTGAGGACTCTAGGTATGTAGAGAGCACGCGTTAATGCAAAGACTCCATTGAGTGATCTAGTGGTACGCAGGTCTAGCAGGGTGAGATACCCTGTTAAAAGATTTGGTTTTGAAGGTTATGCAGCTCACCATTATGCTTATATGGTGAAACTAGTTGAGAATGTTGAGCCCACATGTTTTGAGGAGGCTATTGGTCATGATCATTGGGATGCAGCAATGGATGAGGAGATGGCTGCATTAGAGGCCAATAAGACTTGGAATCTAGTATCATTTCCGAAGGGAAAGAAAGCTATTGGATGTAAGTGGGTTTATAAGATTAAGCACAATGCAGATGGTTCTATTAGTAGGTACAAAGCTAGGCTAGTTGCAAAAGGCTATGCCCAGACATATGGCATAGATTATGATGAAACCTTCAGTCCAGTTGCTAGGATGGCAACTGTCAAATGTGTGATTGCTTTGGCAGCAGCCAAAGGTTGGAGGTTGCAGCAAATGGATGTGAAGAATGCCTTCTTGCATGGTGATTTGCATGAAGAAGTGTATATGGATCAGCCAGCAGGTTATGAAGATTTAGAGCATCCCACGTATGTGTGTAGATTGAAGAAGGCACTCTATGGACTCAAGGAAGCACCTAGAGCATGGTCTGACAAGATGAGAGAGTATCTTGTCAATATTGGCTTTTATGTTTTGTGATGCTGATCACTCACTTTATGTGAGAAAGGGAGATGCAGGTTTGGTCATCATAGTCATCTATGTGGATGACTTGATTATTACAGGTGATAGTGATAGTGGGATTGCTGAAGTCAATGACTTTTTGAAGAAGAAGTTTGAGATGAAGGATTTAGGTGAGCTAAGGTACTTCCTTGGCATTGAGGTGATCAAATGTGATGATGGTATATGGCTCTCCCAAAGACAGTATGGCTTGGATATGTTGTCCAAGTATGGTATAACAGCATGCAAACCACTTTCAGTCCTGTTGGAGCAGAATGTAAAGTTGAGTGCTGATGTTGGGGATGAGATAGAAGACCCTACTATGTTCAGGAGGATAGTGGGGAGTTTGATCTACATGACCATTACAAGACCAGACTTGAGCTACGCTGTTGGTCTTGTGAGTCAGTTTATGCAAGTACCTAGAAAGCCACATTTGGATGCAGTCAGACGCATATTGAGATATGTGAAGTCCACATTGCATTATGGACTTTTCTATGAGGCAAGTACAGATGTACAGGTGTTTGGATACACAGATGCAGATTGGGCTGGTAGTATGTCTGATAGAAGATCTACCAGCGGATACATATTCTCTCTTGGTAGTGCAACAGTTGCTTGGAGCAGCAAAAAGCAATCTACAGTTGCTTTGTCGAGTACAGAGGCTAAGTATAGAGGTGCTACTGTTGCAGCATGTGAGGTAGTATGGCTGCAAAAGTTATTGGCTGATTTAGATGTGCAGGTGGAAGGTGCAATTGTCATTTATTGTGACAACATGAGTAGTATACAGTTGGCTAGGAACCCTGTGTTCCATGCGAGGACAAAACATATTGAGGTACACTACCAGTTTTTGAGAGAGAAGGTACTAGCAGGTGAGATTGACTTGGTGTATGTCAGCACACAGGATCAGATAGCTGACATCTTCATGAAGGCATTGGATATAGAGAAGCTTCAAAAGTTTCGAAGCTTACTTGGAGTTGCAGAGATGCAGTTGAGCTTGAGGGGGAGTGTTGAGATGACAAGCTCAACACATGCGGACATTGATGATGGACTGCCTGGTTAGATGGGTCCACATGTCTACACTTAGCACGTTGGTGGTTATTATGACTCTCACATGGCCATTGACTCATTACTTATTATATTCAGGTTGTTACACCTATTTACGGCTGGCATAGTTATAGCGCCAGTCGACTAGTGTAGTCGGTTATGCATTGTTTGACTTAGTAGGCCACTTTCCTTTATGTTGTATCTTATCTATACTTTGTGTACATTGTAAAGTGTGTGAAAGAAGAAGAAGAAATCAGCAAGAAAACGTTTTGGCCTCCATCTCTCTTCTTGTCTCTTGAGTGAGCTTCTCCTTGTGTATTCTGTGGGTGTTTGGCGTAGCATCTTGAGCAAGTCCTCCCACCACGCGATTCTTGACATTAAACCATGACATCATCATAATCATTAGCTTCTCTGTCTATTGCAATCATGGGGGACACAAGTGAGAATGTGATACATGCAACTGTTTGTTATGCTTAAGAACTCCAACATGCAATAGCTAAGCTAGGCTAGGCTAGGTGTTGTTAATCAATCTTAATCATGGTTTTATAATATCCTTATCACATTCTCATGTTTATACATCTTTGTGTATTGTAGAGGGACATGCATGCCATAACCATCGATAGCTAATTGGAAGTTCCTAACAACGATGAACAAGCCCTCCCTCGAGAAATTGCCAAGAAACTTGTTACTAGCATTGGCATCAACGCAAGTGATAGAAAATTTTCAATTATACGTTGGGGTAATGTACAATTCGATGCCTCTATTTACCATTTTATTAGCCATTAGGGATCAATATAAGTAAGAATATAGTATCACCATATTATAGCACCATATAGATTATTTGAATAATCTTTTAAAATAAAACTATCTATATACAAGCTTTTTCTTGACATAGGAAAAACAGCCTATGTAGAAAAATATTATCTATTTAGGAATTTTTTCTTGACATAGGAAAAAAAACCCTATATATTGAAATTTTTAACATAATTTATTAGATGTGTATTATGACTTATTTGAAATTAACTAAACAAAATCTATATAATTTTCTAGTTCAAAATTTGCTAGATAATTTTCTACTTAGAAATTCACAGAAGTAGAAATATGTAAACTAATAAACATGGAATATTTTTAAGTTAGAGAAAAATTAGAATCATATAAGAAATTTTCTATATAGGAAAATTACCATATGTAGGGAAACATAGTGGAAAAATTTTCCTATATATGAAAGAAAAAAAGGAAATTCCCTACTAAAAATTACACATAAGTAGGAAAAGTAAACAATATGGAAATGTTCCACTTTCCCTATTGTTTACTTTCCTTACTTATGTGTATTTTTAACTAGGGAATTGATATGGAAGTTTCTTTTTTTTTTCCCTATGTAGGAAATTATTAAAAGTTCCTTGTGGTTGACTTGGCTCAAACAATGATTTTAGAATCCATGGAGGATGAAAAAATGTTTAGTGTTACGGTTTTTTTAAAAAACAAGATGCGCAACAAGTTAAGTACAAACTTGAATACTTGCATGAAATTGTATGTTTTCCATCAATAGTCAATAAAGAACTTTCACTATGACCAAGCTTTGGCATATTGGATATTAGCCAATACTCGGCAAAATCAATTGGATATCAACACAGGGTCGACATCAGTACCATCATCATCATCAACAAAACTACATGAAAATGATGAAGTTCCTAGTACTTATGGATGGCAAGCCTAAGATAATCAAGTTGCTCTTTGTGTAATCAACCTGAAAGGTGAAGCTTTTGTATATAGACAATCCAAGTGAATGTTGCATTGTGGCTCATCAATACATTATTTATAGGTATTTTCTCACAAGAAAGTTGAGCTTTAATCAATATGTATTGACGATTTACCTTGCTTTACTTGTACTATTTTCTTTGCAATAACATGGTCATTGGTTGAATTATCTTTCATTCAATGTGTTTTCTACGTTATTAATTAAGAAAACTTTACCATCTTGAGTTTAAAAATAACACTTTAAATATTTTATTACTTTATGCCAATCAATTATAGGATATCTTTGGTTTAGAGAATAAATTGCCCCACTTTCGAAAGTCTAAAATACAAGTTTCGCCACATATTCTATAACATGAAAGTGTACATTATACTCTTAAAATCATCTATGCTCTCCAATAGGATACTCATAGCCCCCTAATGCAGTTGCATAATTTACTCAAAAGACAATCACAAAACATAGGCATATAGATCATAAGTATGATGGAAAATACAAAGACTAATAGTGATACCAAAGAACCTCATGAGCATCATGAGAATTAGTGATAGACATCATATAAGACTACTTTTAAGCATAATACTCACATGAAGAAAATGGGACTACATCCATCTTATGAATTTTCATGAAGTAAGTTCTCTTATCTTGCCTTGCTTACTAACATCTTGTAACACTTCATTGATATCAGAATTTATTGCATTAGTATTAGATGATTGAATTTTAGCTTTGTCTTGTTGCTTCATACCTTGCAATCTTGAGAACATAGCCAACAACTTATCATATTCACCATGTAGTCCATCAAGCTTCTCTTTTAAAGCATCCTTCTCATGTATTAAGGCCTCCAAATTTTTAGATACAGATTCATGCTACAAAACTTCATAAGATCGAAATATCACTTGAGATATTCTTGTTGGGGGTAAAGGAGTATGTGCCTAGCCTCCCGTGTATCAGTTACATTGGTAGAACCTATATACCTGCACACTTATACATTGCAGGTAGTGGGTGCCCATCACTGTCACTTCATTCTTTATTCTTTTAGTGACATTTGAATAAAGGGAGGGCAAGTCACACATTGTGACTGTTGGAGTTCTCACATATTGTGTCACTCTCTTTCTTGCTCTTGCTCCTTCCACCATAGTTTGTGCTTCCACTTCAAGTCTCACTCCCTTCAATTGGTATCAAGGCTATCTTCCCCAAGAGCCCTAATCTAGCATTGTTTCAGCTTGTGGAGAGAAGCTTCAGCTCATAGTTTCAATGGCAACCATGGATTCTTCACCTTGAGGTATGCATTGAGCTCTACCTTCTCCCCAACTTCTTCCTATCAGTTGAGGCTTGCCCCAACACTTCCTTGGGATCTATTAAGCTTCCCCAAGCCTTAAACATCATCAACTGGAGTAGTGACAACAATAGGAATAACCAGCATGATTTGCACCTAGCTATCCTGCTCCTTCTCCAGCTTCATCCCATCTCCCATGTGGCCTTTGGCACTTGGGCAATCCTTCCCAGACACTCCTTGGCATTGGTCTTTGCTACTTGAGAACCCCATTGGAGCATTATCCTTTAGCTATTGACTATGCATTACAAATTACAGGCTATAATAATAGGGCAACCCCTTGTCTTTAATGTCCCATGATCAATGGCATGCCCGTTTGATGCTTGAATGACTACATATGATGCTATCATGTTCGGGGATGATATGCATATAATTTGAGCTCACTTTGGAATATATTTGAGCACTATTCTTGCTTAGTTTGATAGTGATCTAGTTGTTGTGAATAACTAGGGATAAAGCCTATTTTATGAGTGAAAGCATATGCATATTGCTCCTAGGTGCTTACCGATTAGTTTGGGTGATGTACCAATGCTTATGGTTCATGCTACATGCTTGGTTATGCTTCCAAATTTCCCTTGAGAGTTGAGATTGGAGCCTTTCAATCTTGACATTGGCTATCATTTAGTGTTATGTACAACTATTCGATACTCCAGCAAGAGCTTTGCAAGATACTTGGGTTGGATGCTCCTGAATGTATGCTACTTGGATCTTGGACGTATGGATGCCTTCCACATGATGTTTTGAGCTTTTCTTGCTTGTCTAGAATTCAACTTTCATTCTAGTGGAAGCCACTTCTTGACATTTGGAGATTACATTGAGCTTTTGGTTATGCAGTTGAGCCTAAGGGTCTTACAGTGAGATCGTGGGACTTGGTGACATGTACATGCTCTTATCATGCTTTATATATGCAGTTGCTGCTTAGTGGGCTGATCTAGCATTACCTTTGGGCTGAAACCTACCTCTGTCATAATGTTGCTGGTGATGTATACATCTTAGTTATCATCTATCTCTTGTAGACCATCTCAAAGTTAGCTGTGGGGCATGTACATCTTGTGGAGCATCATAGACCTAGGCCACTAGGGCATCAACTATTGTTGCAGGCTCTCTAATTGGTTGCACGATAATAGGAGGTTCCTCTTGAAAGATCACCCTACATATCTCAACAACATGAACAAGTTGCTTATGCATTTTCTCCTCATGAAAAACAATATCATGGTTACGTATAACCTTTCAAGTGCCTGGGGATCCCATATGCGATAGCCCATCTCACTTGCATCCCCATAACCAAGAAAGATGCATTTCCTAGTCTTAGGATCTAGCTTATTGCACTTGTCCTTGGGTACATGGCGAAAATTCTCACAACCAAAGACATGCAAATGAGCATATGAGGGAGGTTTTCCGTACCATACCTCCTTTTTAACCTAATAGTCAAGCACACTACATGGGGACTGATTGATAAAGTGTATGACATTAGTAATTTTCTTAGCCCAAAAATGTTGTGGTAAGCATGTCTTGCTGTCCTATTCATGTGCTCAACCATACCATTTTGGGGTGGGGTGTATGGGGCAATTAATACCTCTCTTGTCACAAAACTACTCAAAGGCTTTAGAGACATACTCACCCCCATTATTTGACCTTAAGTATTTCAAACTATACCTAGATTAGTTCTCAAACAAAGCAAGCCAACGTTGAAATGTAGCCAAGACTTCCGATTTCTTCTTAATAGGATATGCCCAGACCTTATGCATATAGTCATCAATGGAAGTAGCAAAATACTTCACTCCACCTAACAACTTGCAGGGCATGGGACCACATACATTCAAATGAATGAGAGCCAATGGCTCACCCATTCATGTTATACTAGACTTTTTATGCATATTACACATCTATTTGTCATATAAACAATTATCACAAGACTTAAAGCACTTATAGTCCAGGGGCAGAAGATACCACAAATGAGTAAGCATTTTTATTCCTTTCAAGGACATGTACCCAAGGCAATAATGCTAGAGAGATACATATGGAAGTGCATCCACCACCACTGCCAAAATATGGTCAATTGACCTAGATACAAGCAAGCGATAGAGAATTGGACTTAGAACCATGCGCAATGATAAGATTCCCATGCCAAAATATGATACAAGCAAGGGGTAGAGAGTATTGGACTTAGAACCATCCGCAATGATAAGATTCCCATGCATAATCTTCCATGAGGAATCAACAAAATAAATTATATAACTTGCATCATCCAAAGTGCTAGCAAAGATAAGGATCTTCGTGAGAGCTAGTACATGATGTACATCACGAAGAGTCAAAATGCAACCTAAATCAAACTACAATGGACATCACCAATACCAACTATCTCCTATGCCAAGCTATTATCCAAACAGACAGATCCAGTCAAATTGTGGTAGGAGTGAAACCACTCTCTATGAGACAAGTCACATGAAAAGACGTCCCTGAATCTATCAGCCAACACTGGGTATACCCTGACAAAGCATCCGTTAGCTATGACTTTGTCTCTTGAAAATATGATGTCATTTACTATGGTTTCTTTCTTTAGGAAATATGTTATCAGTAATATTTAGGTGGTTGTTCTTAGCTATCTATGATATTACCTAAAATCCTGTGTCAATTTTTAAAAAATTGAATGCACTTTTCTATCATTTTTAAATTCAAGAAGAATGTAGAGTAGTGTAGTATTTTTAGGACAACATTTTCTATCTATTGTCTACGATGTAACTTGAATTTTTGTACTATTTTCCTAAATAATATTTTCTATTTTCTATCATTTTCTAATTCAAGAATCTATGAGCTGAATTATGAGTGTTCAGGGTAGATTTTTGTATTGGTTGTTATTCTTCTTTTGCTATGTACAATAGGCCAATACACTTTGGCATCCTTGCCTATTTCATGTTCCATTACACTCATGATTTAGGCACCAACCTTGGAAAGAAGAAATTTGCGAGAGCAGAAGTATAATATCTAAGGATCTGACTGTAGCATAAGATTTAGATCTATTCATAAAATATTTTAGTCATGTCTATAAGGCAAATCATTCAAGTTTCATCTTCCTTCTTGAAGTTCTTGATGTAAGTTCTATACTAATGCTCTAATTTCAAGATTCATGTAATGGAAAGAATGCAATGTTGCAATGGTTTAGTCAATACCCTTGTCCCTCAAACAAACAAGGTGGAAATTCGGGAAACTCTAAAGCAAAGGACAAGGCCAAGGCAAAAGTAAAACGGAAGACAAAGGCACACCAAGAAAAATATGGAAACACAAGAAGTGCTAACAAGTCCTAAATCAAGGAGAAAAGGTGCATAAGAAAAAGCACAAGTCAATACTTTTCTAAAAGAGCACAAGGCACACCATGATTTATTTTAAGAGCACTCTCACCCATGCAAATTGTAAAAATAGATAGCAGTAGGAAAGAAGCTAGGAAGATAGGAGGACAATGGGAAAAAGGGCCTAGAGCAATGGCCGACCATGTAAAAAAGGGGATAAGGGGATGAGCACCCAAATGGGATTTAGGGCTTTGTGTATAAAGCTCAAAAGATGAATGAGAGCTCATTCTTGTGTGTGGCCAAAAGTGGCTCTCTTATTCTTCTTCTTCTTCTTCTTCATCTTCTTCTTCTTCTTCTTCTTCATCTTGCTTGCTTGCTTGAGCTTCTGCTTGAGAGAGGGAGTGCAAGAGTGTGATGGAGTGAGTGTGTGAGGTTGAGGGACTGTGGTGGAGAAGCTCTCCATCTACTCCTCTTCTCTTCTCTTCTCTTCTCTTCTCTTCTCTTCTCTTCTCTTGCTTGCGGAAATGGAGCTTGGAGTGTGGGGCTTGAGGATGGAGCTTGCTTGAAGCTTGCACTTGGATCGTGGAGCTACCAGAGTGCTCAGGAGAGGAGGCAACTCGATTGGGCATGGAGGTAAGCTCACTACACTCATAGAGATGGATATCATGTCAGCTATGTGAGAGGTAGCCATTAGTGCTAGGCTTGGAACACTTGAAACAATAAGCAGTCCATGGATCTTGGTGGTTGAGTGCCTCTACATTTTGGTTCCATTGCCGGGACCAATAGATTCAAGCCTTGAGCGCTTGCGCGCTTCGAATCAAGCATTGAAGTAGGGTTTTCCTGGAACCGGTGGGTTGAGGTAGATAGGTAGGAATCGAGGGAGTTTGAAGATGTATTTGATCTCCTTACCAAGTAGGTTTTTGGTTTTTTGGATTTGAAAAAGCAAGTTGGATTAGTATAGGTGTTTTCTTTGTGATTTGGATGCATTAGGATAGGAAAAAACAAAGAAAATAAAGAAAAACAAGCATTAGGGTTTCTGTTGTCAAAACAGGGTAAGAGAGTTTGATTTACTTGCCAATTTGTATTTTGGAGTTTATTTGCTATTCTAGGTATATACAATCCTTCATTAGGGTCTATACTTAGGTTCTAGAAGTTTTGTGACCCCTCATAACCAAAATCGTTAGAATCGAGTTGATTTTTGTTATCCCTTAAACTCGTCTGCAGGAATCAAACACTATTACCAGAGCTTCATTCCCAGAATCAAACTCCCACAGTCTGATTCCTAGAATCAAACGGTCCAATTGTGGGAGCTTTCGCTCAATCACCAAGACCCATAGACAGCTTATTGCTTCAAGCGTTCCAAGCTGTGGCTACCTCTCACATAGCCGACGCGCTACCTAGCCATGAGTGTAGTGAGCTTACCTCCATGCTGATCGAGTGACCTCCTCTCCCGCACACTCTGGTAGCTCCACGATCCAAGTGCAAGCTTTAAGCAAGCTCCATCCTCAAGCTCCATGCTCCAAGCTCCATTGCCACGAGCAAGGCAAGAGAAGAGAAGAGAAGAGAAGGAGAGAGGAGAAGATGGAGAGCTTCTCCTCCCTCCGGTCCCTCTCCCTCACACACTCACTCCCTCACACTCTCACACTCCCTCTCTCAAGCACAAGCTCATGCAAGCAAGAAGAAGAAGAAGAGAGTCACTTCTGGCCACACATAAGAATGAGCTTCTCATTCACTTTTCAACTTTATATACAAAACCCTAAATCCCTTTTGGGGGCGGTCATTCCCTTATCCCCTTTTTTACATGGCCGGTCGTGGCCTAGGCCCTTTTTCCCATTATCCTCCTATCTTCCTAGCTTCCTTTCCACCACCCATCTACATTTACAAATTGCACGGGTGAGAGCCCGGCACTCTTAAAATAAATCATGGTGCGCCTTGCGCTTTTTTACAAAAGTATAGAATCATGATTTTTCTCGTGCACCTTTTTCCTTGATTTAGGACTTTTCTCCACTTCTTGTGTTTCCAAATTCTTCTTGGTGTGCCTTCATCTTCTGCTTCACTTTTGCCTTTTCCTTGTCTTTTGCTTAGATTTTTCAGCTTTTCCACCTTATTCATTTGAGGGTTAACATTACCCCCCTCCTAGACGAGTGCCAGTCCCATGGCACTCATAGTCGTAGTAGGTAGCAGGCTTTATCATGCACCGAAGACGTGGGTGGCAAGGACGTCTGTGGTTGCCTTGGAGGATTTCTAGTGGTGGGCGGACGAAGGTTGTTGGGGCCACATTGTTGGAGTGGGTGGCTAGTGGTAGGGTGGTTGGAGTTGGGGGTAGGGATATTTGCTGTTGGGAATTGCACTGGGCTGGCATAGGTATTGGTTTTTTGGGGCATCTGCACATGACGATTCTTGGCAGGCTTGCAGGATGATAAAGGATAGGAATTCAGAGTTGAGTGTTAATGAAGAGTGAACGACACTTTCGTTGGAGTATTCAATACCTGCAACTGAAAACCTCTCATATGTGGTCTCTCCCTCGGGGTAGTGCTAGTCTTCTTTATCGTGCATAAGACGTAATTCAATTAGTTTGGGAGATAGGTCAAACTCTAAGAAATCTGAGAGTATTGTGCTGCACTTGAGGACCCAATTTCGGTGCAGATATTATGTGAGTGCTCGTGCATACTTAGATATTACGTAATTAGAAGACCGCAGGCTGGTTCCTCATAACAACGTGTGGATGAAGCAAAGTTGTCCATGTTGAGAAGAAGTACACATGAAGGTATATGAGACATCCTTTGTGTTGTGACAGCACGAAGTAGCATAATTGAACACATTGACATAGAACTTTCGGAGCTAGTAGCTATAGGGCTTTCTCGACCAGTACGGTGTACTTTTCATGGCCATTCGTGATGTGCTTACCACAATCGATTGCAATGATACTAAGGCGGAGTGCAAAGAGGAATTGTGCAAATGGGTTAGGGTGAGAGGTCATTGGGCTAGGGGACTAGGGACAGAGCCAGCCAACCAAGGTCATTGGGCGTACCTAATTTGAGGACCCCTAGGTGTCTGCTATGATTGTGAGTGCTTTTTTCTTTTCTTTTCTTTTCTTTTCTTTTATTTTTATTTTTATTTTTATTTTTCTTATTTCTTTTTCTTTCCCACACTTCTCTTTTTTTTTAAAAAATAAAGGAATAACATGAGTACAACCATTGCAATACGTTGAGACCACAGCCTTTCAATTGGATCGGGATATGTCGAGATTCAAAGGCTGCAAAACTAGATATTACAATGATGATTGTGTCCTAGCCTCGTGTTAGAGGAACAATTGTGGAGATGGGGAGATACATCGGAGATTTTGCAAAACCTCTTTGTAACATGTGATGTTGGTACAATTGAGGTAACAACTACCATGAGTGCCAGGTGTAGAGTTTGACTTAAAAAGAGAAACTGATCATGCTTTGGGCCATGTGATGTGGGCAATCGGAAAGGGTGATTTTTGCTTTCGGCAATGTGGCTTCGTCATGGCTCTTTGTGAGGTTGGTTGTCTTTCGGTGACTTGGGCATTGAACACTTTTGTACAAAGACCTATGTCGTTGTGCATCCACTTGACACTTCGTGAGAGTATATGCAAGTCACATGCATCAATTATAATGAAGAGATGCAACACAAAAAGATATTACTTTATCAAAATCCTATGGTGCTAACTGCGATGCATATCCTCAGTGCTTGTTAAAGACGTGACATATATTAGTAGTGGGTAAGGGAGGTTTATACAGTTGGGGAGCCTACCCCTTTAACCACTTAAGGACAAAAAGTCATGACAAAATGGCATTTGGCAAGCAGCTTCTACACATAGGACTATTCTATTTGTATGAGGCATGGTGAATTTGGGTGATCAGACGACTGCGGCTGTGCCAGTGGTGGGCTTCTGTTAGGCTGGCTAGGGAAGATATCGACCAAGACCCGAATGGTGTAGTCCCTGGCCGCAACTGTTTCAAGAATGATTCGTCAAATTTCTACTTGTCCCTAGCTGCCTTCTCCTCTTTCGAGCACCTGGTGCTGCCCAATCGTCTGGTGGGGACCTGCACGGTCGGTGTTGCCACACCCTAGTTGCTCCCTTGAGCCTTCATTCTCTTAGCTTGGGGAGTTTTCGGTCTATGTCTAGGGCAATGTCTCTTGGGGCCTCTTTTCGGCTCGTACCTCTTTAGAGTAGGCACGCAGCATTCTGGTGGGGGCGTTAGTGCCTTATACTCCCTTCTACGAAGGAGAGCTTCCTTGCATGCCAGCTGCATTGTGTGCTCCATGACGGCTATTGTGGGGAAATCTACAAAATTTGAACCAAGGTTAGGCTTTGAGGCAGGGTAGAATTATTTGTATGGAAGGGATTAAACAGTGGATTATTGAGCGCATATGAGGAGGAGTGCGGTGAGGTGAGTCATGCGGTGTTTGTTGTAGAGGGATGGCCCTCGTGATAATATTCGCTTTGCTTCGACTACGGGGCGTATTCTAGCCATTAGCAGATCTTGGCTTATGCTAAGTTCACGGACTGGTCGTGATGGGTTGAAGCAGGGCTCGTCCCCAAAAGGATAAATCAAAAATGGGGGAAAAGCTTGTAGAAAGGGACGGCGCCCCGTCTATGCCCACAAAGGTGTTGGTCAGGGCTTCCTATGGTGGTAATGAGAGTTGTATGCCCTGCACCTGGAGGTGGAAATGGCCACACAACCTCCAGATGTGTGGTGAGAGGAGGGCCTGAGGAGCTCAGCCTGTCAAACCCAACTCTTCTCCCTGCGCTTGACAATCATTGCTTGTGTGTGTTGATATTATCTATACAGGGTCACAAAACTCATTGTTTATTTATGTACATATTTACGAATCCAAGTCACTTCGTGAGGATAAAAACCAATTGTAGAACTCATGACTTTACTGGAGTGTGGCACATGCATCCAGTACTCGCGGCAGCTTGCTCAGTAACAATAGATAGTTTGCAACATCAAGTAGCATGGTATCTTGCCCGAGTCTATTGGCAACATGTAACTCCTCCTCACTAAGAACATTATCGGCTAGAGAGTTCTCTTGGCTAGTTCCGGCTAAGTCCATACCCCAAATGGCAGTCAGTACTGAAAAGGAAGTCGACACCACATAGATTGGGTCTCTTTGAGACTGCCATTTGGCCAATCGCTCCTCTAAGACTGTCATAATTTGGGCTCCTAGTTCAGCCATTGCAACGCGGTTTTCAAACCAATGTTTTTTAAATTAACTTTGACCCTCTGATTGTTGCTTTAGTTGCTCTATCTCTAAGAGATTTGGTTGGCAAAGCACATAATTGAATGTTACAGTTAAGTGTAGTTCGTCGGCTTTCTCGTTAGAGGTGAGTCGCATGCGTTCATGCAGGAGCCTGTCATAATGCTCGTCAAGATGTTCTTGCTCTTCCCAGGATAGGGGAAATGGCAAGTATTCCCCAAGCTGCTTCTTGGGGAATGCACCCATGTCCGCAAGGACGTAGACACGTGCAAATACTTTGAGTTTAGCATCCAACTCAATTAAGCATTCTGCGACACTTCTATGTTCAATGAGGGTTTGCTCGGTTGCTATCTCATGCAAGGTTCTAGGAGTTTCCCTAGGCTTTAGCATAACTGAGGGCTCAGGCCTAGATGAGCAAGATTGGTCAACTCTAGGATTTCTTATGTCCTTGGGGTTTTCATGTTTTTCTTGAGGTTTTGTTGTTGTTGCATCATGGTTCTTCTTGGATGCAACTGGTATAGATTTGTCACCCTATTGTGATAGTGTTGTATCCACTCTTGATTGGTCAATGTGAGTTCTGTTGATGGATTGAGTGTTGCAAGCAACTGCTGATGATGATGGTTGCTTTGACTTATCAGAACACATAGATGTGTCTGAGGTTTCACCTTGTTAGGGGAGATGGCACTCGGTTCCTTAGTGGGTGGACTCAATGCTTTATTCCCAAGTTCTTCCGTGCTCTTGATCTTGATTGTCTTGGATTCTACCACCACTTGCAACTGTCATTATTTATGTTGTTTTTTCCTCTTTTTCTTGGGCAATTGTGATGTCTCCTTTAAGGACTCCAGGCCCTGAACTAGGTCGATCATTGATGTGTTTGGTTGGGCCTCAGCTTTCCCTTTCTCTAGTGTGTCCTCATGGGACATAGTTGCAACCTGCTAGACAGCCTTGCTAGGTTGATTGGTCACATGCACCATCTCCTTGGCCACATCTTTGAGAGGTTTCTCCTCAAGCCTAGGGTTTAGGTGCTTTGGAAGTGCTGGAGTTGTCGAGGATGCTGGTTGCGGCACCTCCTCCATAGGTGAACTGCTAAGGACACGTTCCGCAAGGGGCATTGTCACTGCCAAGGGCTGTGACTACTGTGATCCCTAATTGAAAGTAGTAGCAGCTATTTTAGTGGATTGGCTATTGTTACTAGATTGTAGTATCAGGTCCTCAGGTAGATTGGAAGTGGTTGTGTCTTTTTTTGCCCTTTGAGCATTCACTTGTGCAGACCAAGTCTCAACTGATCTAGTCACAATAGATTCCACAGGCATATCCCTGGGCTGAGAGCTACGGGTGGTGTCATGTTCCACCTCTTGGACATTTGGAAGCTTAGCTGGAGATAGAAATTGGGATTGAGCAGCTGCACTTGATGACTATTTTTGTGCTTCCTATGTCTGTTTAGGGAAAGAGGGTGTAGGAGACTTGGGACTCCTAAGTGGCTTTGACACTAGCTGGAATATTTGCTCATGGATGTTAGGCAATTGTACCATTTGCTTTGTTGAGCAATCAGCCTTCTTATGAGCAGTGTTGTGCATGTGGTGCTCATTATCCTCTTGGGAAGTCAAAAGCTCCTTGAGCACTAGTGGTCTTTGTGCATGCTCACATCTAACATCTACTTATTAAGCATGCTAGGCTGAGGCTCTTCCTTTCGAACACTCATGTTTGGTTTCTTTCCCTGATACCTAGAGTTTCTCTTAGATTTCCTCCTGTGCTTCTTTGGTTTTGATGCAAGCTGGCCTTCAGTTGATAGGGATGGTTTAGCAGGGGGTTTTGGTACCCAAATCCATTGGTTACCTGCATAATACCCTTGAGCACATAACAAAGCTTTGGATATCCATCACAGTGTTGTGTTGGCTCTCCATTGATACATTCGTCTATAAGACTTGGGCTTCTTTTGTGGTCTTCTACAATATTTGTAAGTCCAAAGCCTGTCCTTGGCACTTCTATCAACTCTTTCAATAGGTCCTTGCTCTTGTTACTAAGCTTGCATGTCATGTCATCACCTTCCTTGCCTTTCCCTCGAGGTTCGATGAGGTCACCCTTGCTAAAGGTTGCGATTATCCTCACACCCGGTAGTGTCAGGTGTATCCTCTGTGCATATAGTCGGCCTCACACTGAGTCGCCCTTTTGAAGGGTCTTCCTAGGAGGGTTTCCTTTCTGCAATTAGCACTATTTTGAGGAACATGAAAGAGGATAGGCAAGCTTTCAATTTCAATTGTCGCGATGATTTTGCGCTTCCCTATAAGTGCTTATGGGTGTCGCCCGTAAGGACTAAGAGTTGCATTAGTTGGTGTGAGCTCTGGTTGGCCTAGTAGGGTCCATGCTTCATACGTCAAGATATTAAAATCTTCTCCTTCATGAATCAGAGCATTGATAGTGTGCTCTCTTTTCGCGGTGAGTTTGACCCTAAGATAAGCAGGTGGTACTATATCTTCATCTTTCGGGTCTTGGCTTATAAATTTAAGCCTTCTAACAAATGCCCTTGAGTCCCCAACTACACGACCAGATGTGGATTCTCCACTGATGTCTTGGATTGCCGGTGTAGTGCTATTCAAGGTGCATCTATCGTTAGGACTGTCATATCTAGTTATCCTCATAGTTGTAGCCTGATGTTGTTGCTTTTTGTTTTCATTAGATGCAGTCTGAATGCAACACATATGTGTTTTTGCGGTGTGGCCTTTTTGCCCTTGTTGGCTAGATTGACTCATTGAGGTTCTAGGGTCTGTGTTTGTCTTTGTTCGGGTATGGGCTTTTGGTTGCTCTTTTGCAAGTGAGAATCCATGCTTGTGTAGAGTCATTACTACACTAGGGTCTAATTTGGAGGACCTATCACGACGCGCATTTTCTCTCCAACCTACTTGGGGGAGGTGCGAAGGGGGAAAAGCCCCCTCGTAGGGCCATTACGATAAATACCATGCGCGATTTAAAGGACCTTTCGTAGCCAAGTTTTGAACTACTTGCTCTAGATTTCAATCTAGTGATAGGTCTATGATGTGCTTTCGGCTTTATATGGTCTCTCGGTCAGTTTCAGGGTCTACAGGTTAAGATTTGAAAAAATCCATATTCGGCCCAACAGGTCCAAATTGCAGAGGCTGAATACCCAATTCGGCCCGTCCGAATGGTTGAGGGCCGAATGAGAAAGTGCCAAATGCAACTAGGCTGAATACCCAATTCGGCCCGTCCAAATGTGGTTGTCCCGGACGGCTGAGTGGGCCGAGTCAAGTGGGCCGAGGGCCGAATGGTAAATTTGGCTAGGCCAAATGTCAACTTCTCCGAGTGGGGTTGGGTCGAGTCGGCAAGGTTGAGGGCTGAATATCAAAGTTGGTCTGAGTGCTTCACTCGAACGGGCCGAGTGTGAAAGGCATTTGAGTGTAGTTGGCCGAGGGCCGAATGGCCGAGCGGTCTGAGGGCCGATTCTGGGACTTGCGACCCAGAATTTCCGTCACTCGAATGGGCTAAGAGTGACGTGTTTGGCTAATGCAATGATAAATCACTCAAATCACACGATTCAAGTGACGGCCTATCGCACATACCTCCAGATCAAAGCTATGGATATAGGGGAAGAGTTGTATATACCTGGAATAGACAATAAACTCCAAAATGCAAATCGACAAATGAATCAAACCCTCATGCCCTGTTATGATAGAAGAAACCCTGATGCTTCTTTTTCTTTGTTTTTTTCCTACCCTAATGCATCCGAATCACAAAGCAAATACCTACACTACTCCTTCATGCTTTTCCAAATCTTTAAAAAAAAAACCTACTTGCTAAGGAGATCTAATACCTCTTCAAACTCCCTCGCTTCCTACACATCTGCCTCAAGTACCAGTTTGGGAAAACCCCTACTTCAATGCTCAATTCGTGCAAGTGCTCAAGGCTTGAATCCGTTAGTCCCAGAAATGGAACAAAAATGTGGGAGCTTTCACTCAACCACCAAAACCCACGGACCTCTTATTGCTTCAAGCGTTCCAAGCCGAGCACTAATGGCTACCTCTCACATAGCCGATGCACTACCTAGTCATGAGTGTAGTGATCTTACCTCCATGCCGATCGAATTACCTCCTCTCCTGCACACTCTAGTAGCTCCATGATCCAAGTGCAAGCTTCAAGCAAGCTCCATCCTCAGGCTCCACGCTCCAAGCTTCATTGCCGCGAGCAAGACAAGATAAGAGAAGAGAAGAGAAGGAGAGAGGAGAAGATGGAGAGCTTCTCCTCCCTGGTCCCTCTCCCTCACATACTCACTCCCTCACACACTCTCTCTCAAGCACACAGGCTCAAGTAAGCAAGAACAAGAAGAAGAAGAAGAAGAAGAGAGCCACTTTTGGCCACACACAAGAATGAGCTTCTCATTCACATTTCAAATTTATATACAAAACCCTAAATCCCTTTTGGGCGGTCATCCCCTTATCCCCTTTTTTACATGGTCGGTCGTGGCCTAGGCCCTTTTTCCCATTGTCCTCCTATCTTCCTAGCTTCCTTTCCATCACCCATCTACATTTACAAATTGCATGGGTGAGAGCCCAAAACTCTTAAAATAAATCATGGTACGCCTTACGCTTTTTTACAAAAGTATAGACTTGCGCTTTTTCTCGTACACCTTTTTCCTTGATTTAGAACTTTTCTGCACTTCTTGTGTTTCCAAATTCTTCTTGGTGTGCCTTCGTCTTCTGCTTCACTTTTGCCTTTTCCTTGTCTTCTGCTTAGATTTTTTGGCTTTTCCACCTTATTTCTTTGAGGGTTAACACCAATTTTTGGACTCGAACCAACCCATCCTGTCTAATCGGACATACCCTGTCTGATTTTGAAAATCGGGCATCCTAGAATCGGACACAAAAATTGGAAATCCCAAAATCAAACACAAAAATCAAACAAAAAAATCAGACACTCCAAAATCAAAAACTTGTCAAATCGGACATTGGATTCCTAGAATTGGACACACAAAAATCAGACACATGAAAATCAGACCAACCATCCAATCGGGGATACCCAACCATCCAATCGGACAACCTTCCCCAACCGAACCACCCGTCCAGTCAAACACCCTATTTGTCCAGTCGGATGCGCCTAACAGTCGGACCACTCTATAGTCAGACCAACCATAGGACTCGGACCCAACTACCAATCGGACCACTCTTCGGGGTCGGACCAGACCAGTTGGACCGTCCAACTCTGAGAGTCAGACCACCCAAAATCAGACTATCCAATTCTAGGAATTGAACTAGTTGGGCAGAAGGACAGAAGAACTAGGAGTAGGACCACCCCCCCAAAGGAGGACTTATTGGGACACATTCTTAAACACCTCAGGAAACCCACCCTAGCTCGCCAAAGCCAGAAACTAGAGGAAACCATGACTATGCCACTTAGAGGTAGACTCTAGGAGCTTGGTGGTTGACTATGTTCATAGCCCAAGGGTTGACCTCTTGACTGTGAGGACCCAGCCTTGATAGAGCGTAGAGGGTAGTATAGTTCTCGTACTAACCTCAGGAGCGACCAAAGACAGCATGCAGAGCCGTACTAGGTCATACAGAAGAAGGGGGAGTAGCTAGAATTGCATGATCATTTCATCAATGCACCCCACACAATAATTTCTTCCACAAAAGTGCACTGGAAAAGGACAGAAAGCCTGATTTTGCACTGTGCATAATAGAACACCCAGCACTGAGTATACATAAGTTGAGGATTGTTTCCAATAACAAGGAATGCAGTCATACTTAATAACCCAAGGAGAACACCAATAGGAGGAGACCCCATAACATAGTCGGATGCTTTGGAGCCCCATCAATAGGACCTTCAAAAATGGAAGAGGGACCAAAAGGGTAGCAAGATTGGGGACAAAGTGCTAGCAGAGCTGCTAGGATTGATTGACAACCTCATGGAGCAGAAAGCAAGAATGATGTCAAGAGCAAATGCAGACTAGGGGGAGGACCAACTAGACCTGGGTGAATTTTTTATTGCAGTCCAAGACATGGTCAATGAGTATGACATGCTAACCAGGATAGTAATCCATGATAGACCAGTAGAGGAGGTGGTGGCAAGCCTGGAGGAAGAGAGGAAAGCGGTTAGGAAAGCGTTGCAGGGCATAGCTGCCTACAACAAAGAGCAGAGAACTAGGAAGCTGCAACAGGATATAGAAGTGCACTAAGCTTAACACGTACTGGCCTTAGCCAGCAACAACAAGGAAGGATCAAACACGAAGAGAGAGAGAGCACTAGAGGTAGACATCACATTGAGCGAGCTTGTGACCAAGTGCCTCATCGACAACACAACTGCTAAATAGAGTGCGGCTGCATTAGCGACCCCACTACTCTCAAGCCTAGGAATTACTCAAGGGGCGAAGAGCCAATCAAAAATCCCTGTAGTAGCTAAGCAAATGGACAAGTACTAGCCTAGTAGCAACCCATATAATTTCATGGAGCAGTTTGAGCAAGTTTGCAAGGCCAACGGTCTCACAGACCTAGCACAACACTCCCAAGCATTTGGGCTATGCTTAGGTGATAAAAGTAGGACGTGGTACACCAGCTTGGATGTGGCATAGTGGGTAGACTTTGCCCAACTAAAAGATCTCTTCATTAAGAGATTCTTGGAAGCAGGATACTCTGACAACCTCATAGTCCGATTGATGAACATTAGTCAAAAGGACAAGGAGGACATAAGAGACTACATCACTCATGTGCGCAACCTCTTCAAGAGAATCCCCATGAATGAGTGACCAAATGAAAGAGTAGTCTCCACCGTGTTCACGAACGAGATCTGCAACGAGGAGTTGTACAAGGCTTTGGCAAGCAACTCTAGCTTGCAGCGAGACATGTTAGCTAGGGTCTTTGATGAAGCAATTAGGGTGGATGACCAGCTGAGAGAAAGAAGCTCTCAAAGCTCAATTTGCAACAACTACTCTTAGAGGACCATAGAGAGGTCCACAACCTCGGAACCCCTAGCACGCAAGGCAAGGGGAAGAATGTAGATCAGGGTCAGGAGCTCACCAAGGTGAGAATGGAGCTAGCACCACTATAGGAATTGGTGAGGAAACCAACGTGACCACATGTCCAATGTGTGCATTGTGGTGGCAACCACCTTCCGGCCGAGTGCTAAGATCCTAGGTCTAGGCCCTGCACGAACTGTGGTCATTTCAACCACGATGACATGCATTGTAGGTTGCCTAGGAGATTCCCCTATGTCTAGTAGTACAACCCGCCGTACTTGGGGAATAGGCTGCTAAATTTCCCTAGAAGAGGAGCCTAGCTGGCGCTCCCAGCACCAAATGATGCAAAGCCCATCATCCCTAAGATAGAGATCAACCCGACAGGCATACCCCAGCCACCAGGACCCTATGCGACCCATCCACCGAGTGATGCTCTAGTCCATTACGTGGAGGAGCCTAACAAAGATGAAGCCTATGTAAGCCCTTACGTCTCGTAAGACAAAGAGGGCAACCCAGTCCTCATGGACTATTGGCCGGTACTAGTGATGGTGTTAGGTAGAAGTAGGGGAAGGGGATTCACAGGGCTGACCCAAGATCCAATCTCATGTTGGACTTGCGATCACCCAGGCCACATCTCATCATGCTATCCAAAGAGAGAACAAGCGAATAGGAAAAAAGCTGACCTCAGATGTGTCGAGTGTGGCATCACTCACCTCTTCACTGGTTGCCCTAGACGAAAGCCATCCCCTAACTTGGCAACTGTTCCCTCAGGGCCCTTGGGGATGTTTGGAGTTGAGATATTCAACAATGAGGACACACCTATCCCGTTGCATGTCATAGCAAAGCATAGACAAAGCAGGTAGGAATATCATTGCTAGGGCCCAGCAATGTAGATGCAACCTCAATAGGAAAAAAGAGCCGATGGAGGAGGAAAAATATTAACACAAAGTTCACTCTTAAGACTGAGGGTGTGACAACACTAGTGACCGGCAAGAAGGTAACGGATGTAGAGGCGGAAACTACCGCTCCAAAGACAGGAGAGAAAAGGAGTGCCAAGGTAGGCAAGTATCCCCATCCTAGGCGCCAACTCGAGATAGTAACCAAAGTCAAGGAGTGAGTAAAAGAAGCCTAGGGGCACCTTAAGGATGCTGAACCTGTCTTAGAGGATGAGATCGAGGACCTCTCTAGTGTAAGCATGCTAGTCTCACCTGCACGACAAAGGTTGAGAGACGCACCCATGACTTAGGTAGCACCAACTAAGCCAAGTCTAGATGCCACAGGCCCCAGTCGGTTAGTCAAGACCCGTGGCCAAGGAGCACAAACCTAGGAGAGAGGCAAGCAACCAGCAACCTCCTCGTGACATTAGTGACCACCCCAGTGACCCTAAGTTTAGGAGACCTCCTTAGACAGCACCCCATACTATGGCAAGAATCGAAACACTGGGTGGAAGAACTGGTGGAGCATGCTGCCGCTAACTTGCAAGATCATGATGCAGTCATGCAGATGCCCGAGCTTCACATTGCACTTAGTATCAAAGTCACTACACATTAATGCCATTTGGAAAGGCATTAAAACGCGTGCAGTCTTGCCTATCCTAGCCCTAGGAGATGTCACATGAAAAGGAATCATAGATACCAGGGCAGGAGAGAGTGTGCTAAGTCATACTACGCTCTAGGCTTGGGGAAACCCACCCATTGAAATCGCTAGGTTCAGTGTCACTCTACCTAACAGAATGAAAGTAAGGCCATTTGGAGTCTTAAAAATACTGGCCAGTGAAGATCGCAGGTGTCCAGTTCTATGTGAACTTCATTGTCATGAAGGGAGTGGACTACGACATTCTGCTAGGATGACCCTAGATGAGGAATGCTCAAGTCATTGAAGACTGGGGCAATGGTCTAATGTTCCTAGGAAACCGAAGGGAAGCAGTAAAGGCTGATATGGACACTTGGAAGACAACCCCTATTGACATGGATGCTTTCTCTGCCATGCTCAGGGGTGACACACCAATAAAGAAGTCTCATGGACACCTAACCAAATACATCCCTTGTCCTGACAAAGAGTGGGATTGGATGCACATACTAGACAACATCAATCTCCCATTCTGAGATGAGGAGGAGACATACAAACAGGCTACAAAAACTGTAAGTGTCTCAAGGAGGGAGCCCGTAGTGCCACTCTGTATGATGGCCAGGAGCTCAAGCAGCCAACCTAGACCTATCCCTCCCCATGTTCCTAGCAACAAGCTATAATCGCATGGGCCTCCCATGTTGGAAGCCCCTGTCTCAATGCCCATGTAGCCACCATCACCGAACTAGAGGATGAGGATGAAGAGGTAGTAGCACTAGCATACCTACGCATCATGGCCATCGCTCAATGCACGCATACTTTTGATGTCTTGATTGACAAGGGAGTTGACTGTAACGTCCTGACTCACGCGCATTGGACCCTCATTGGTTAGTCACAGCTATAGCCCAGCAACTCTAAACTTAGCCCATTCGGAGGCAAGCCATATGCACTCCTAGGGAAATGCAAGATCACAGTCTCTATCTAGTCTGAGAGCCTATCCATCATCTTCTATGTCTTGTCAAACACAAAGGGTGTAGGTCAAGAAATGTTATTAGGACGCACCTTTAAGAAACAGGCGTAGTGCACTGTAGATTATGATCTGCAGCATATTCACCTAGCCATTGGAAACATTTGAATTGTGACTGCTTTCAGCACAAGGGTAGCAAGGCTCCACCCAAGCCCACCATGCCACCGATAGAACTACCTAGGACCAAGCCTAGGGAGGAGGGTCATGAGCCACCACAACCCACCCAAACTATAAAACCGCTGCCAACTAAGACTATCCCCAAAGCCACAGAGCCCACACATAAATGGGTGTCGAAGCACCAAAAATGACCTACTCATAGCCAGCAAACATAGCCCTACAAGGCTCACAACTGTCATTCAAAACCTAAGCTACTTATCTGACACTATCTACATAGGCGCACAATCAAGCTGCGATGGATCCCAAAAGATATGTTGCAAGGCCAAGGATACTATGAAGGCAACACCATGATATGGGTGCCCAAGAAGAGAGATCTTAGAAGCATAGCCCAACCACGACCATTGCCTGCCACCCATTCTTGAGGAAGTCCCACTCTTGCTAAGGCAGTAGTGAACACCTAGAAAACCCGAGTGCCAAAGACTGTAGAATCCGTGACTGTTGCGGTCAAAAAAACCCCAACCAATCTATCAACCCAAATAATCTCATGATACCTCAGAATCATCTAAGTCCGGAGAGCTTGGCATCCCAGTGGGCTACGCAAGAAGACGATAATGCATCATTTGTGCCACTGAACCACCCTCAATACCCCAAAGAAGCATTGGACACATAGATCACACTACGGAACTACCCTTAGACATACCAATGTCAAGTCCACCACCCCTTGAACCATTATTGTCTAGCTCAATTCCACCCCAACCACCAGCAGGTCTTAGACCTTCCTACGAGCAACGTTCATTCCTCTCGGTTGCCAAGGACCTTGCTAAGAATGCGGGAGATGACTTGGTGACTTACATCAAGCTCTTGGATAACACCTTTACCACATTTGCTAGGAGCTACAAAAGACTTAACCTTGGATTACTTGATGAAACCCTTTCCGCTAAGGTTCGTTCCTTATCCTGCACTTGGGAAGAATATGAGTTCATGACCCTAACATCCCCCAAGGTCTCAAAGGAGTTGATTGATAATGGTGAAATCTCAATAGAGCATGCATTCATCAAACGACTAATAACATCATAACACAAGCCCCAAAGGCCTATGTCACATGTTGAACTTGAGGAACTCACCCACCTCGCTGACTCTGACTCTTTGTTCCTAAAAAAATGGGGTAACCTACGTCTCCAATGGAAGAAATGGGGTTGCCAAATAATGACTAATGCTGAGCAGCGATGTGCTTTCAAAACAACTGAGTATGATTTGACTTATGTAGCCCCAATCTTGTTTTAGGTCTTGGCCACCACTCAATCCAAACACTCAGACAACCAGGTCTTGGCCCATCCTTACATTGATTGTATCCTTACATGTGGCTAGCCGCATCAACTCGGGTGACTTTCTAACCAATGTCCTGACTTACATTACCCAAGTATGCATTAGCCCTCGTAATCTCGATCGTCATGCCCAATTGGAATACAACCCTGATTTCTATAATTGGCTGATGCCCAAGTAAATAGCACCCTATGGTGCTCAACTATCTTGCCTCTCCCATGTCCAATCCTCGGAAGGATTCTTCTCATTCCCAAGGGGGAAGGGGATAAAGGTGAAGAAAGGTGAAATTAGGGAAAAGTGTCATAAGATCTTGGAAATGAATAGAACTGCTTAAGGGGAAATTTTTTTTATTGCTTAAAGCATGTTTTTCTTGCCATAAAAGCATGATCAATTCCTATTTATTTTCTAGCAAGAAAATGTCTTAGGAATACTAATGGTGAACCATGATATATGACAGGAACCTAAAATGGAAAGGCAAGATAAAGGCAACAAGCTTCCATTCATGGAGGAAGAGCAAGCTAAGTATGGCTTGACGATAGAAACAAGGGGCTATAGCCAGTTCACATTCAAGCACGCCATGAACCTAGAAGACATCATCATGGAAGAGCCACCCATAAAATGACTTTTGGACAAGTGCAACCTATAGAAGTACGTAGAAAAGGTTGGGTAGGAAGTCAACTACAAAAAATGCGTAGAGTTTCTCAGGAGCTTCAACGCCGAAAGGAACTTTGGCATGGTGAAAATTAGGAGAGGGGAGGAAGCCCACCAAGTAGAGGTGGAATTGAGCCCTGAGGTGGTGGAGAAGTCCCTAGGCTTAACTAGCAAGACCAAGTGATGCCCAAAGAGGGATGTGTACAACATGATAGGGATGAACAAGGCTACCATATGCACAATGGATGGGATAAGTTTAGCAGATATTCCAAATATTGAGATCAAGCTGCAGGCAAAGATGGTCCATACTCTCTTCTCCAACAAAAGGTATAATGCCCTTATGAATAGAATCAGGGTGCTGTTGTTGGAGAGCATCGCAATAGGATCCCCAAACGAAATATATTGGAAAGCCTTCGTGCGCAAAACTAATGAAAGCTCAATGAGAGCTTTGACCACTGGTAGAACGGTAGCAGGAGGAGAATCCCCAACCTCCACAACAAGATCAACTTGAAAGAAGTCCTCCTCCATAGATTCGGTGGGATCCTAGTAGCCATCATCTAGGAGGCCTTGGAAGACATAGAGGAAGGTGGAGAGGAAGTAGGGGAAACCCCTAACTAACAACCTCACCATGAACAGGTGCAGTCAAGAAAAAGGACTACAAGTGATAAGGAAGATCAGGAGACATAGTCCAACAAAGGAGAGCCAAAGGCACAGACGACGGCAATCCCATCAAAGCTACATAAGGATGTCAAGATTGTGGGAGAGAAGGAAGGAGTCTCACTTGTAGCTTTCTTGCTTGCACAATGGGGAAATACACACAAGGGTGGAGGCTGAAAACAGTTTTCCTCTTCTTAGTTGTGTAAGCCAAAAGAACTCTCATACAAAGAAATAGAAGAACCCTATATATGGGTCTCAAACCAAACTCAACTAACTAAGGTGGCATACTAACTGAGCCACGAACTAGAGTAGATAAGGATAGCTGTCATGTAGCTATTATTCATGGGCGGTGTACCAACCGCGTCTGCAACTGACAAGTCGGTGACATAAATACACAACGGTCACCCTGGCGTATCACGAGTGGAGCTCGATAACTCAACACTCCCCCTCGAGCTCAATCCCAATTCCTGCACACCAAGCAGGTCTCTGAACTTGCGCAGCTTCTCTGCGCCCAATGCCTTCGTGAATATGTCAACTACCTGATCCTCTGTGCTGACATAAACTAGATCAATAAGACCTAGTAAAACCCTCTCTCGCACATAGTGATAATGCACCTCAATGTGCTTTGTTCTAGCATGATAGATTGGGTTATTTGCCAAGTGTATACTACTCATGTTGTCACAATAAATGACAACTGGCCCATCTGTAGACTGATGCATATCATAAAGTAGCTTATGCAACCAAGCTACCTCACATGCAGCCATTGCTGCACCCCTGTACTCAGCCTCTGTGCTGGACAAGGCAACTGTAGGCTGTTTCTTGCTACTCCAAGTGACTGCAGCACTCCCAAAAGAGAACACATATCCACTGGTAGATCGTCTATCAGAAATACTACCAGCCCAATCAGCATCAGTGTATCCATGCAACTGTATCTGAACCCTAGTCTCATAAAATAGTCCATACTGCAATGTGGACTTCACATACCTGAGTATGCATCTAGCCGCATCCAAATGTGGTTTCCTTGGAGCCTGCATAAACTGACTTACCAATCCAATAGCATAGCTCAAATCTGGCCTAGTAATAGTCATATATATCAAACTTCCTACTATGCGTCTGTACATAGTAGGGTCTTCTAGAAGCTCACCTGTATCTCAGCTCAGCTTCACATTCTGCTCCAAAGGAACTGAAATAGGCTTACAGCCTGTCATCCCATATTTGGACAGCATGTCCAATCCATACTGCCTCTGCAAGAGTTGTATCCCACTTGGTGATCTAATCACCTCAATGCCCAAGAAATAACGCAGCTCTCCCAAATCCTTCATCTCAAACTTCTGCTTCAATAGCATTTTCACATGAAGGATATCTTCATCACTGTCACCTGTCATAATCAAATCATCAACATAAATGACAAGTAGCATAATACCTTTCTCTGTTTTTCTCACATAAAGTGAGAAATCTGCCTTGGAAATCTGAAAGCCAATAGTGACAAGATACTGTCCTATCTTGTCAGACCATGCTCTAGGTGCTTGCTTCAAGCCATACAAGGCTTTCTTCAACCTGCAAACAAACTCAGGATGAACAGCATGCACATAACCTGGTGGCTGCTCCATATAGACCTCTTCTTGCAAATCACCATGCAAGAAGGCATTCTTTACATCCATCTGATGTAAAGACCATCCCTTTGATGCAGCCATAGCAATGACTGCTCTTACGGTTGCCATCCTTGCAACCGGACTGAATGTTTCTTCATAGTCAATGCCATATGTTTGTGCATACTCCTTGACTACTAATCTTGCCTTGTATCTATTCACAGAACCATCTGCATTGTGCTTCACCTTATAAACCCACTTACAGCCAATTGCATTCTTACCTTTAGGCAAAGGTACCAACTCCCATGTAGCATTTGCTTCCAAGGCATCCATTTCTTCATCCATGGCTTTCTCCCATTTTTCTTTTCCCATGGCTTGCTCAAAAGAAGTGGGTTCTGGTTCCTGTATCACCTTGACCATATATGCATAGTGAATGGCCGTAAATCCATCATATTTCAGCCTATCCACAGGATACCTAACTCTGGTAGACCTGCGCAAAGTGGGTTCACTCCCAGGTGCTCTCAAAACATCCCTGGTCTTCCTTACTCCAGGTGTAACAATAGAAGGAATACCCAACTCATCATCAATGCTCTGTTCTGAGCCACTGGATTCACCATCCACATAAGAGTGACCTGCATTCACATCAAACATGGGCTGATCAACCTTCTCTTTTCCTTTTCGTGATACCTGCATACCACTATCTGCATTACTTTGAGAAGATTCTCATGATCTCAATCTGCCTGTCCATGGCGAAGAATGTGAACCACAGCTAGAGGACGCTCCAAGTCCACTAATATTTTGTGACTGCTGCTGTGGATTCTGTGCAGCATTACCATTTTGTGCATCTACATCATCAATCACATTTACTGGTTTATACCAGCTACTCATCTCATCAAAAACAACATCTCTGCTCACTGTAAACTTACGAGTAGAAGGGTTATAGCATCTATACCCTTTTTGCTGCAGAGAGTAACCAATAAAGATGCACTTCTCAGCTTTTGGATCCAACTTGGATCTCAACTCATCTGGCACATGTACATAGGCAATGCAACCAAAAATGTTCAAATGAGAAATATCTGGTTTCCTACCAGTATACCTCTCCTCTGGAGTCATTCCATGTATTGCTGCAGTGGAAGTCATGTTCATTATGTAGACTGCTGTAGCAACTGCTTCAGCCCAATAAAAATCTGGCAAGTCTTTTTCATTGAGCATCTCACTTTCTCTTTGCACATTATGCAACTCTTGCTTGAGCTGCATTTTCCTGGCTTGTGTATTTGTGCTATACATTTTTGACAAAGTATCCCATGCCTCCTTTTGTGTACTTGCATCCTGAATATGCACAATCATAGAATCTGAAATACTGATAGACAACCAATACATAACTTTCCTGGCTCTTTCATGCCATGTTTTGAATTCCTGCATTTGTTGTTGATTGGGAACATCAGGAAGAACTGGTTCTTCTTCATTTCCTGCAACAAATTCCCAATATCCTTTTCCCATAAGGAAATTTGTCATTCTAAACTTCCATGCTTGGAAGTTGTTCTTGTCAAGCTTTTCAGTGACAATCTGTGAGAGAGAATCAGACGCCATTACAGAACACTGCAAAAAATTCTGTCACTGCAAAGAACACAGCTTCAGCCTCACAAAGGCAAATCTGTAAAACTGATGAAAGTGGTATTTGACCACACAGTCACTTCCTAGTGACGATTTTGCAACAACAGGCAACAGGGATGATTCTATAACTCCCAATGTCTCTGCGCACAAACATACGATGCAATTTCTACAGTAACTTTTCACCGACCTATAGAACAGTGGCTGCACAGCATAAAACTGGACCTTTTCCTGAGTGCATGCAGAAAACTTCCGCCTCCAAAACAGGCCCCAAAATGGCCTCAAATCAAAAAAACAAGGTCGCCAAGGGCTAAAGCCCTTGCCCGCAGCATATACTGCCCTCTTGCTTCACCGCGAAGGGCGTCTCAACCTGAGACAATGCACTCCTACAATTTCCGACTGTGCTACCTGTAGAGATCTGCTCCCAAAACAGAGAATGAAAGCAACACTGCTCCTCTTACCAGACCACCGCGAGCTTGGCTTGCTTTCTTGAGCTCCTTACCACGAACAAGGCTCTGATACCATGTCAAGATTGTGGGAGAGAAGGAAGGAGTCTCACTTGTAGCTTTATTGCTTGCACAATGGGGGAATACACACAAGGGTGGAGGCTGAAAACAGTTTTCCTCTTCTTAGTTGTGTAAGCCAAAAGAACTCTCATACAAAGAAATAGAAGGACCCTATATATGGGTCTCAAACCAAACTCAACTAACTAAGGTGGCATACTAACTGAGCCACGAACTAGAGTACACAAGGATAGCTGTCATATAGCTATTATTCATGGGCGGTGTACCAACCGCGTCTGCAACTGACAAGTCGGTGACATAAATACACAACGGTCACCCTGGCGTATCACGAGTGGAGCTTGATATCTCAACAAAGGAGACAAAGGGAGCGATGACAAGGGAGGAATGGGTCGAGTTGCGCAAGGCCGAAAAAGAGTCCAAGAGGACTGAATATGAGAGAAAGAGAAGATCCGAGAGAGAGGTAGAAGAGCTAAAAAGAAAGGAAGATGAAGACATAGCAAAGACCATGCATAGGTCTATAGAGGAGACCTACAATTCCAGAGGAATGGCCACCTTGAGCCCATGGCACGAAGGTGAACCAAGCGGCTACGCTGAAGTGGTCGCAGTCGTTGCGGGGAAGGGCAAGGACTTGTTGGGCCCTTCGACCCTCACACCTCAAACCGTCGCCACCACCTCCACCATAGAGGAGCCAGTGTCTGCCATGGACACCACTTAGCTCATGTCCATTATGCAGTTCTTGGTCACAAAAGTACAAGAAATGGTGCTAGGGGTAGGAGCCAAAAGTTTGTCTACGGCAAACGTCAAGTCCAGGAAAGACCCTAAGCGCGAAAAGTTGGAAGCATCCACCACAACACTGCCAACGACACCCCCAGCTACGAACTATGATGCCTATGTGGCTGAACTCCTAGCCCAACCATAGAGGGCCAAGGAAGAGAAGAAGGCCGCTGCATTGGAGCTGGAGAGGCTACGCCACCACATACCTACGACTAGAAACTACATGCAAGCCTGTGAGCATCAAAAATAAATTCGGAGCTTGAAAGAGAAACTCAATGCCCAAGGAAAGAAGGCTCAAGAAAATGAAGATTGCCTAAGGCAAAGACTAGAGGATGAAGCCCAAGACTTGGTGGCGGAGCAGCGGGACCACAAGTGGCTTAACCAGCAATATGCTGAGCTCCAGCAGCGAATGGCACAGGTGGAAGCTATGCATGTAGAACTACAGGAAAGCTCACAAGAAGGAGACTAAGCACCAAAAGAATGACGCCAAGAACAAAAGGATGCTTGATTATTCCGACTGTGGTTAGCAATGGAAGAGCAAGGAAGGCTGGAGAGAGAAATAGAAGCCGTGTTAGAAATGAGGGACGAGGTCATCAACAAAGCCACAGGAAGCCTACAAGACGACCTAAAGAACACCCGGGAGGAGGTGGATGCACTAATGGCCATGGCTATGACTGAAAGGAAGCTGCACCAAGAAAAGCTTGAAAGTTGCATGCAAACCACTGTAGATCTATCAAAATGGATCATAGAAGCCTATCAACAGTACTTTGTGGTGGCTGAGCAAGGTAGGAGGATAGTTGAGGAGTAGTTGAACCGCTGGGATAAAGAGAAGACCCAGATGATGGAAATCTAGAGCAAGCAGCGACAGGTGGTAATGATGCTGTCTCAGGAGATGGAGAGGGGTAAGGAAAACATGGAAGAAAAGGCACAACAATGGGAGGAACGCAACCTTGAAAGAGTGGGGGACTGACAAAGCACTTGGTAGTATTAGAATGTGAGAGGGTGCTCGCAGAGTCCAGAGCTGAGGCCACTGAAGCGTGCTCCAACACACAAATGCAAGCCTTTTTGAGCACTATGCTTCATGTCACACAAGTTGAAGGCGAGGAATCTATGGAGAGAATGAGGAGGAAGCTGGAATTGACAACTAGAGCTTTAAGATATGGCTTGCAAGAGTGCACACTTCCAACCAGCACGGGCATAACCAAGGAGCAGCAACGTAGCTACTTGGAACAAGCTGGCCTCTCCACTGATGAGCTCAGGAAACTTGGATTTGAGGAACAAGAGCGACCCCACCCACCCCCAATCCAACTCTCTATGGAACAAGACACCGAGGAAGGGCCTGACCTCGAGCAAGCATTCAAAGAAGAACCACAAATAAGAGAGGGTAGTCCGCCCTTACTTAATCTACCCCCAAAAGATCCGGAGGGTACCCTGGTTCCCAAGCATGTTATTGCTACAAGAAGAAGAAGATGGGAACTTGTGGAACAAGCCTAGCAACATAGGGTGCAGGCACGGCCACAACAACTTCCTGATGAGCCCATGCCGTCACATGAGGATCACCACCCCATTAATTGGCTGCAGGAGCTGACAATCTAGCAAAAACAAGAGCTCCAATCTAGACCCTTCGAGTTCCCCTTCCTCTATCCATGGGCCTTAAACTCAGTCTTACCCTTGGAAGTAGTGGAAGGAATCATTTGTTTGGGCAATACTCTAGCAAACCGATGGGTTGAGGAGCGGAGTATCATCATCACACAATGGAGGCGGGAGCCCATGGACTACTAGCAGGACAAGGTCTATCAGATTCCCAAAACCATCCAAGGCTGTGAGGTGTAGCCAAAGTGGCAAAAGAGGATTTGGGATACCAATTTTGATGCATGTATGGCCTTTTGTGGCACACTACAAGAAGAACGGAATGATCCCTCCTACATGCCCTACCCTTGCAGACATGGAGTGGATTACGATAGGGGGTGCATGGCAAGTATGACTTTTCGAAGATCTACAATGTCAACAACTCCCGAGGAATGCATGACCTTTAGAGTAGGGGACTTGCACCCTTCTATTAATTGCTTCCTCCAGATTTTCTCTTCGTGCCCAGACCCAGCCTTGATAACCACTTGTAATTACCTTAGGATCATTAGGTTTCTTCTTAAACAAAAGCTAGAGGAAGCCCACCTCCCCCCACTCTTTTTTTACATTAACCTAGGAATAGACAGATGTGCTATGTCTAGGCTCACGATGAGAGCAACCCTGCTTCCCTCATTTTGCATAAGGATCCTTGAAGACATGAATGATAACCACTTTATGAGGTGCAACCACCCTTTTTTGTCAACCACACCTCTCAATGCGAGGGCTAACATTAAGGAATACCTACAGAGCCACACCTTCTTGACTAAATCCCTAAGACTACCTCGCGACTCGTTTGAGGAAGATCAGGGTAGAGTCTGGGAGCACCTCAGGTGCCAAAAAAAAAACACTTTGAATGCCACAAATCACTGCACCTAGCATTTTCATACCTAGCCCCACCCCCCACGATACATGCTTAGGGCACAACAAGGGCATGATGGACGCGTCCCCACACTTAATACCTTAATAAATTAGAAGAGCCCTAACATGGGATCATAACCCATACATATGTCCCCACACTTAAAACATGACTGACTCATCAAAAGGGGTAGGGTTAGAAAAACTTGGCCCAATTTGTAGATGATCGAGGAAAAATTTTGATGTCACATGAAGGATCTTAGTCGTTGGTAAGAGGTACCAATGCTCGCTATGTTGCACTCGTCTAGCATGGTAGGGACCACGTAGCAGCACCTAGGGAGGTAGCTTTATTGTTGAAAAGTTGGTTAGGTTGTCGATGGGGGCGAGTATACATCACTCAATCTTTACAATCACTCATGGTGAAATGATAGATTAGTTGCGCACCCCATGTCACACGTCACTCAAAGAATAATGATTGAAACCCATAGATTACATCTAGTTTAGAAATTGACAAAGGGAATGGCTTAGAGGGAGTATGCCAATGTGCACAGTTTATGGTGCATCAATGCATCCCAACCCATTTGGCATAGGTGCAAGAAGGAAGGCCAGGGAGCCTTATATGTGTAGTGTGCCAAAGAGAACGAGGTGGAGAGTGATGGTGAAGGCGGCCTGTCTCATGGGATACGAGAACGTATCTATCTCCAAGTGTCAAAACGTCCCTCAATCCTCACCTCTCAGTTGACGAAGGGAAATCAATCACGCTCAACCCCCCTCTGTCTCACGCTTTGTTGATGATAACAGAAGGGAAATCAAGTTCCTCACATCCCATTAATTGAATCCTTGCACGGCCACTTGTGCAAAGGTTGTATGCATTGTGCGCAATTGATGGTGCAAAAGTTCATTCCCACCCTGTGCAAGCATACAGTGTAAGAAGGAAGGCCAAGGAACCTTATAGTGTCATGCACAATAACAATTTTGTGCTTTGTGCATTAAGAGGCCCATCCCGTGCATGAAACACTCCATTCACAGATCGCACCTCTCTATTGGATATAAAGAGCAAGGATTGGTCACTCACCCCACCCTTTGTCTCACTTTCATTTGATAGATACAAAGGGCAGCCCATACTCACATCCCCATCTGGTCAGGATGAAAGCTCACACTCCAAGGGTTGTCGATGAAGATCGCTTTGTTTATTGAAGGGGTGTTGAAGATGAGGCTTACCTAGGGAGGTAACCAACAAGTCTATTACTTTGAGTGTTTGTAGAAGAGGTCGTCTGTTGGAGGGTTAAGATAGGCAGATGAAGTTACAAAGATAGTGCACCAAGGGAGGTGGCTTTGAATTTCTTTTGGAAAAGGTCTGTTGGTGATTCAGCTATCTTGAACTGTGGGGTATTACCATCTTTTTCACATCCAGCTTCACATCCAAGGGTGTTTGCCACCTTTTATTAGAGCGAGGCTTGCTATGACAGGGAATTGCTTCATTTTCTCCCATAGCAGTTTTTTTTTCTCCTACTCTTGAGGGTGTTGCTACCTTTTCTCAAAGAATAGATTGGAATGATATGGACCAAAGTTCTTTTCTCCCATGACCAATATATGTTTTTATATCTTTTTTCTATTTTTTAAAATATTTGTTGGAAGAGGAGAATGGCAAGAATGCCATAAATTAGAACCATCCTCGCCACAGCTGTCAATTGAAAATGAAAGGTGAGAGAAAAAGGGCAAGAGGTGGAACTGAGGGGATAGAGGGCTATATATCCCTCATCAGTAGTGGCAAAAGAATGACTATCAAGAGTAGCATCAGAAGAATTACAGTGCAACGCCAAAGGGGAAAAGGTCCGGTTGATTGTGATTTTCAAGACCCCCAAAGAGGAAAGTACTTCTTCAGACGATAGCCATTGAACATGAAGGGATCATCAAAGGCATCAATGATCATACCTGGAAAGAGCCATTAGGGTTGATAGCAAGAACCTTATAGGGCCCATCCATAATTGTTGAAGCTTTTCTGGAAACTTGCCAAATCTCCGATCATAAGCTAGGACTAAGTCTCCTTTTGTGAACTCCTTTTGCTTGATGAAGCTATCATGATAGGCCTTTCTACGAGCTTGCCTGACTTCCATACACTATAGAGCCATCTTGCGAGTCTCCTCTAGGCATTCCAGATATAAAAGACGGCATTGTAGTGACTCATAATCTTCCATGCATTCTTTGATAGCTACGCACAAAGAGGGTAGCTTGAGTTCAATAGGAAAGACGGATTGTGTTCCATATACCAATTGGAAAGGGGTTTGTCCTATGTAGCCTTATAGAAGGTTTTGTACACCAACAGGGCCTCTGTAAGTCGATTGTCCTAATCACAACAATGTGTAGCAATTTTTCTTGTCATAATTGAGAAGAGAATACGATTGGCAACTTCGACTTGTTGGCCGTTGGCTCTGGGGTAATAGGGTGTGGACTTACGATGGCAGATCTTGTATAACTCTGTTAACTCTTCCATAATCTTGTTAAGGAAGTGAGTACCTCTATCACTTACAAACTCTAGGGGACTTCCAAAATGGGTGATGATATTCGCGTACAAGAACAGGGCCATGATGTTGCCATTATCCCACTTCAGAGCTTTAGCTTCACACCACTTTGTCACATAGTCAGTACTACAGACCAAGATGTATATGTTATGTTTCCTTCTAGTTAATAGATCAATGGGGCCCACGAAATCAATTTTCCACTTCTCAAATGGCTTTAGGGAAAGAATGGGTTGCAATGGCATGGCGCTGGATTTGGTAGGCTTTTCCATTCCTTACAAGCATCATAACGTCAGCATCTTTGTGGAGGGTTGGCCACCAATATCCTGCAAGCAAGGCCTTCCTGGCTATTTCTTCTCCTGCAAAGTATCCACCACAGTGCTCATCATCGCATGCTTCCAACAAGATTCCAAACTCTTCTTCTGCAACACATCTGCAACACGATTCCAATCTCTTCTTCTGAAACACATATTCACAATACCTCATTTTTTCATTTCTTGTACACAGAGCACCACCTAACAAGGTATAGGGGGTTGATTCCAACAAAAGCTTCTTCTTCTTACGGCTTGAGATAACAAGGGGATACTGTTGGAGTGCCAAGAGGTTGGCTATATCTGCGTACCAAGGGGTAATATTTTTGACTAGAAATAAGGAAGCATCAGGAAGATCTTCATCGTCTTGCTCTTAATTATCGCTTTGAGGGATTTGCGACAAATGATTAGCTAGGACATGGGAGTGACAAGGTTTTGGTGACCACTTCAAAGTCAAACTCCTAAAATAAAAGGACATCTCATCATTCTTCCCTTCACATTGGCCTTGTTCATCAAGAAGGATAGGGCCTCATGATCCACATAGAATTTTGAAGTGCATCGATAGCAAGTAGTATCGCAACTTCTCCAGGCAAACACCATTGCTAGGCACTCAAGCTCCGTACTGTGTTGTTTCATTCTCTGTCAGCTACTTTTCGGCTCGCATAATAGATAGGTTGATCTAACTTTGAGGGGGCCTTTTGGCATAAGATTGCACCTAGGCCTTCAACTGATGTATCGATCTGTACATGAAACTCCTTCGTCCAATTAGGAGGTTACAGGATGGGTGCTTTAATCAAAAATTGCTTCAAGGTGTTTAACGCATCATCACAATGAGTGGTCCATATGAACTCTGTATCTTTTCTAAGGAGTTTATGAAAAGGGTTTGCCTTTGTCGCAAAGTGTGCAATGAACCTTCTGTAATAGCCCACATTGGTAAGAAATCCCCTCAATTATTTGAGGTTGGTTGGTGTTGTTAAAGTTGCAATCTTCTTGATCTTTGTAGGATCTATTGCTATCCTTTGTGTAGAGACAATGTGGCCCAAAAGAACTCCTGATGAGACTCTAAAAATGCATTTGTTGGGGTTAATAGAGATCCCATACTCTTGACATCTGTCAAAGCACTGCTTTAGGTATCCCCGATGCTCACAAATGAGGCTATAGACACAGAAGTCATCTAGATACACCTCAATAAAGTCATGCAGATGGTTTTGGAATGCAGCCATCATCACTCATTGGAAGGAAGTAGGGGCGTAACATAGCCCAAATGGCATCACTTTGTAAGCATAAGTTTCCCATTCCGTTGTGAAGGTCATTTTGGATTGATCTTCTTCTACGATCTAGACTTGATTATATTCACTGAATCCATCCAAGAGGGAATAGAGCTCATGGCTTGCCACTGTGTCCAAAAGTTGTGTAACATGTCCGCTTGTCCGCTTGTGGGACACGTCTTAATGGCCCATCAGGAGGAGTGTCTAGAAGGCTCTGCCTGGCACTTGCAGGGAATGACACAGGGTTTGCGATCTAGGTCTTCCCGAGTCTGCCCCGAGGGTTTGCAGGGAATGACATAGGGTTTGCAATCTAGGTCTTCTCGAGTCTGCCCCGAGAGGAAGTGTCCAGCCATTCCCACTTGGGATCGACTTGAGGTCAGGGTTTCTTTCCTATCAGCAAAGTCTCTAGGAAGGAGCTAGCATCGAGCTCCAGATGTGCCACTTTGCGTAGGAACCACAGAATCAAAGCGGATTCATGCTGCACTTGGTTCATGGAGAATGGAAAACGAGAGGGATGCGAAGGTCAACCTCTCTGCCATACGGCATAGTCCCATTCCTTTCCCCTAAAGCAGAATAAACTGAAAATTCTACATCTACTAACACTAGGTCTTCATTGTCTTATTATCTCATCATTTGAGAAAAGTTCCTAGCTAACCGGGACCACCCTTCCATAGGATGGACCTAAGTCACACCCATTGTACTTTCCTCAATTTTCTTTAGTTATCTAATTATCTAACACATTACGTTTTGACATGCAAAATCAGCTTCCTTAATTAAACAAATTAATCACAGGTTCCTTCACGTAACTTAGGCACTGACACAAAAACAATGCCAAGGAGGTTCCTTTTTCTCCAATAACTGCTCTTTATTTATAAAAAAATCTTGGAGTACATCCAATATCACACCCAAAGACTATCCCAGCAATCTACACGATTGCTGCCCCAAGTTCCACCCGTTGACTAGTACATGGGCCTCGAGATCCCATCTCGTGTCACATCGGCCTCTTGTGCGAGATTCGGAGGCAAGGGATTTACAACCAGAGACTCCACTGGCACCCAAGAATCCTCTCGCTCCAAGTAGCACCCACAGAGAGACCTCTTGCAGTGGGTTAGGTCCATATACCCGGTGCGGTTAACAACCCCCTTGGATAGGGCCAGGCAGACAGTCGAAGGTAACTGTTCCTGCCTCTCCCTCTAGGCTTTCAACCTGAACCATTAAGTGTTTTCCTTGAATTAGTAGAGAGATCAAATAATGTGTCTAAGCACAAGCACGAACATTTTGGAGGTTGTTTGTACGATTGACTGCTAAGGTGTGACTTCTTTTTTCCCGGATGCCCCCAGCATCTGATCTTGGTTCTTTTTGCGACTTGGCAAGATGCCAATAATTTCAAACAAGATACACAAGCAAATGGTCTTGGTAAGTTGACTTATACTTGTCCTTTTCCCTTGGGTTTTTCCTTAGGGTATCCTAGTCCCTAACTCAAGCATTAGCTGGTCAGTCAAGGCAATGGACATGCCTTATTCGTAACCCAACTAAGGGTCTTTTAATCTCTAATTCCAACCAAGCTCAGTTAACACACATGGCAACACATGATTCTTCATTTAGACCTTCAAGATGCAGTCTAGATGCATGCGATTCTTCCAATTTTCTTAGTGTGGTTCTATGCAAGATTTCCCAATCAACCTTAACCATCATGCACATTGTCCGTTTTAGTATAGTTCTACCTCCTAAACGACTTTTATCTTTCTTTATTTTTTGGCAACGAGTACTTATTTCTAATGCACCGGATCACATGTGACTTGCGTATATGAAGTCTAGGGTTTTGTCTGACATTGCAAGTGCATCTCATGAACAGAAATTAACATTTCATGTGTTTCTTTTAACCACGATTGCAAAACGTGAATTCTAAATGACTATTCATGCATTGAACTGGTTAAAAAGCTATCATTTTATGTCAATTAAGGTGATAACCTTATCATTTTATGTGAGTAAAAGCTATCATTTCATGCTTAAAAGCTTATGCGAGTTCCAAACTCTACCGTTTCGCACATGCATCTTAGTACTTAGAGTAAACAAAACCACCCTAAGACTCGTTCTTGTTCCATGCACGTCATCAATCCTTTCATCCCTTCCACGAGAAATAATTCCTAATTAATTTTAAAGCTTAGAACCTAGGCTTGATTCGTGTGTGCTGCATTGGTTGCTCCGCTCGCCCCTCCAACATTACTGGTGGCTTGGGCGCCTACGCTTCCCGCGACTTTCTTCTTGGGAGCCATTCGCCTCACGGAGATTGGGCAGTCCGGGGGACCTTGACGGGTTTCAGGTTGACAGGTTCGGAAGAAAAGACCACTAGATGGGGTCCTTTGCCGAGAGAGTGGTTTGGGTGTGGCTTGTTGCAGTTATCAACTCCCACTACCTCTCCTTCTTTCTTTCTCTCTCTCTCTCTCTCCCTCTCTTCTTCTCCACTTATTCTCCTACTCTCTCTCTCTCTCTCTCTCCCTCTCTTCTTCTCCTTCTCCCACTTATTTTCTCCTTCTGCTTCTTCCCTCTCTTTCTCTTCCTCTTCTCTTCTTTCCCCTTCTACTCTTCTTATTCTTCTTCTTCTTCTTCTACTTCTCTCCTCTTTCCTTCTACCTCTTTCTCTTCTTCCTCTACCTCTCTCCTTCTCTCTCCCTCTTCCTCCTCTTCTCTCTCTCCTACTTCTTTCTCATCTCACCTTCTCCTTCTCTCTCCCTCTTCCCTTTTCTCTTCCACTCCTTCTTCTTCTCTCCTTCTCCTTCTCTCTCCCTCTTCCTCCTCTTCTCTCTCTCACTCCTTCTTTCTCTTCTCTCCTTCTCCTTCTCCTTCTCTCCCTCTTCTTCCCTTCTCTCTCCCACTCCTTCTTCTCTCTCCCACTCCTTCTTCTTCTCTTCTTCTCCTTCTCTCCCTCTTCTCCCCTCACTCCTTTTTCTCTCCTTCTCCTTCTCTCCCTCTTCTTCTCCTTCTCTCCCTCTTCTTCTCTTCTCTCTCCCACTCCTTTATTTCTCTCCTTCTCCTTCTCTCCCTCTTCTTCTCTTCTCTCTCCCTCTTCTTCTCTTCTCTCTCCCTCTTCTTCTCTTCTCTCTCACTTCTTCCCTTCTCTCTCTCTTCTTCTCTCCACTCTCACTTCTTCTTTTCCTCTCTCCTTCGCCTTCTCTCCCTCTTCTTCTCTTCACTCTACTTCTTTCCTACTCCTTCTCTTCTTCTCCTTCGCTCCTTCTACTTCCCTTCTTCTTACTCTTCCCTTCTTACTCTTCCTCACAGGGCCGCGCACAACTGGTGATCAGAGGGGGGTGGTTATGGCATGGCCCAGGGCCCGTTTCAGCAGCACTACGGGTGATCAGAGGGGGGTGGTTATGGTCGTGGTGCAGGGCCCATTTTAATAGCATGGCTGGGGGGAGATCCCCAGGGTAGGAGTGTGTTGTGCCTGACGGTAGGGTGGCTACGGTCGAGAGCTCCACAGGGGTGAAAACTGTAGTCACTGTGGATGGAGGAAGACGACCTTCAACGGAGGCCCAAGGCCGTACACAACTGCTAACGGGGGGAAAGGTGATGACGTACGGAGGGCGTAGCCTCTTGTCTCTGCTAGGGGAGGGGAGAAGCCTCCCCTTAGGGGAGGGGAGGAGGTAGGTGGCATGGCCACCCCTCCTACCTGGGGGGCTGCATGCCCCCCAGCACCATCACTCCCTCTCTCTCTCTCCCCGACGTGTTGTCGGCGGGGAGAAAGGGGGGGAGTAAAAAAAATTTACGGCGCGGCTAACAACCCCCTTGGATAGGGCCAGGTAGACATTCGGAAGTAATTGTTCCTGCCTCTCCCTCCAGTCTTTCAACCTGAAGCATTTAAGTGTTTTCCTTGAATTAGTTCCTTGAGCAAAGAAATCAAATACTGTATCTAGGTACAAGCACGAACATTTCGGAGGTCGTTTGTGCGATCGACTACTAAGGTGTGACTCTTTTTTTCCGAATGCCCAGCACCCGATCTTGGGTCTTCCTGCGACTTGGCAAAATCCCAATAATTTCAACAAGAGCAAATGGTCTTGGTAAGTTGACTTATACTTTCTTAGGCTATCTTAGTCCCTAACTGAAGCACTAGCTAGTCAGTCAAGGCCATGGACATGCCTTATTCGTGTCAAGAATCACGTGGTAGGGGGATTTGCTCAAGATGTTGCACCGAACACACACAGAATGCACAAGGAGAAGCTCACTTAAGAGACAAGAAGAGAGATGGAGGCCAAAAAATTTTCTTGCTAGTTTCTTCTTCTTCTTCCACACATTTTACAATGTACACAAAGTATAGATAAGATGCAACATAAAGGAAAGTGGTCTACTAAGTCAAACAATGCATAACAGACTACACTAGTCGACTGCGCTATAACTATACCAGTTGAAAATAGGTGTAACAACTTGAATATAAAAGTAATGAGTCAGTGGCCATGTGAGAGTCATAATGACCACCAACGTGCTAAGTTTAGACGTGTGGACCCATCTAACCAGGCAGTCCATCATCAATGTCCGCATGTGTTGAGCTTGTCATCTCAACACTCCCCCTCAAGCTCAACTGCATCTCTGCAACTCCAAGTAAGCTTCGAAACTTTTGAAGCTTCTCTGTTCCCAATGCCTTCGTGAAGATGCCAGCTATCTGATCCTCTGTGCTGGCATACACCAAGTCAATCTCACCTGCTAGTACCTTCTCTCTCACAAAGTGGTAGTGTACCTCAATATGTTTTGTCATGGCATGGAACATAGGGTTCCTAGCCAACTGTATACCACTCATGTTGTCACAATAAATGACAAGTGGACCTTCCACCTGCACATCTAAATCAGCCAAAAATTTTGCAGCCATACTACTTCACATGCTACAACAGTAGCACATCTATACTCAGCCTCTATACTCAACAAAGCAACTATAGATTGCTTTTTGCTGCTCCAAGTAACTGCTGCATTACCAAGGGAGAACATGTATCCACTGGTAGATCTTCTATCAGACATACTAACAACCCAATCTGCATCTGTGTATCCAAACACCTGTACATCTGTACCTGCCTCATAGAAAATTCCATAATGTAATGTGGACTTCACATATCTCAATATGCGTCTGACTGCATCCAAATGTGGCTTTCTAGGTACTTGCATAAACTAACTCACAAGACCAACAACGTAGCTTAAGTCTGGCCTTCTAATGGTCATGTAGATCAAACTCCCCACTATCCTCCTAAACATAGTAGGGTCTTCTATCTCATCCCCAACAGCAGCACTCAACTTTACATTCTGCTCCAATGGGACTGAAAGTGGTTTGCATGCTGTCATATAATACTTGGACAACATATCCAAGCCATACTGTCTTTGGGACAGCCATATACCATCATCACATCTGATCACCTCAATGCCAAGGAAGTACCTTAGCTCACCTAAATCCTTCATCTCAAACTTCTTCTTCAAAAAGTTCTTGACTTCGGCAATCCCACTATCACTATCACCTATATAATAATCAAGTCATCCACATAGATGACTATGATGATCAAACCTGCATCTCCCTTTCTCACATAAAGTGAGTGATCAACATCAAAAACATAAAAGCCAATATTGACAAGATACTCTGTGATATTGTCAGACCATGCTCTAGGTGCTTGCTTGAGCCCATAGAGCGCCTTCTGCAACCTACACACATACGTGGGATGCTCTAAATCTTCATAACCTGCTAGCTGATCCATATACACTTCTTCCTCCAAATCACCATGCAAGAAGGCGTTCTTCACATCCATTTGCTGCAACCTCCAACCTTTGGTTGCTGCCAAAGCAATCACACATCTGACAGTTGCCATCCTAGCAACTGGACTGAAGGCTTCATCATAATCTATGCCATATGTCTGGGCATAGCCTTTTGCAACCAGCCTAGCTTTGTAGCTACTAATAGAACCATCTATATTGTGCTTAATCTTATAAACCCACTTACATGTAATAGCTTTCTTGCCCTTCGGCAATGATACTAGATCCCAAGTCTTATTGGCCTCTAATGCAGCCATCTCCTCATCCATTGTTGCATCCCAATGAGTATGACCAACAGTATCCTCAAAGCAAGTGGGGTCAACATCCTCAACTAGTTTCACCATATAAGCATAATGGTGAGCTGCATAACCTTCAAAACCAAATCTTTTAACAGGGTATCTGACCCTACTAGATCTGCGTACCACCGGATCACTCAATGGAGCCTTTACATTACTATGAGCTCTCTGTACACCTGGTGTCCTGACAGAAGGAATGCCAAGCTCATCATCCAAGCTCTCTGAGCCACTAGAGTCTCCATCAAGAATTGCATCAATGCCATCTGACACTTTATTATTTCCTTTGTCTTTACCTGTAGTGCTACTAGATGCACCTGAAGATGTAGAGCTACTCCTTAGTCTCCCAGACCAAGGACTACCAAATGATGTCTCTGGTCCACTAAGAGTCCGTGATTCTTGCTTTTCAGCCTGCACATGAGTGTCATGATCATCATCATCATCCAATGCATCACCACTAGATGCATAGCAACTACTAAACTTACATGTGACAGGGGTATAACAGTGATACCCTTTCTGCTCTAAAGAGTATCCAATAAAGACACATTTTTCTACCTTTGAATCAAGCTTCTTCTGTAGCTCATCTGGCACATGAACATATTCAACACAGCCAAATACCTTCAAGTGAGATACATCAAGCTTCTTGCCAGTAAAGCATTCTTCAAGAGTCATCCCATGAACTGCAGCTGTGGGAGTTCTGTTCATAATATAAACAGCAGTATGAACAGCCTTAGACCAAAAATGCTTATGCATATTCTTTTCAGCCATCTCAAGGTGCGTGCAACTTTTGCAATATGCCTGTTTTTCCTTTCTGCAACCCCATTTTGCTGTGGGGTATACCTACATGTGAACTGTCTCTTTATCCCATGAGACCTCAGAAAATCACTGAACTCATTCAAGAGGTACTCTCCCCCTCCATCTGACCTCAAGCACTTTACTTTCAAGCCTGTTTCTCTTTCAACTGCATCCTTGAAAGTTCTAAAGTGCTCAAACGCTTCACTCTTTTCCTTCATAAAATATACCCACAGCTTTCTAGAACAATCATCAATGAATGTGATAAAGTATGAACTGTCTCCAAGAGATATATTTTGTGTAGGCCCCAAATATCTGTATGCACAACATCAAGGATATTTCTACTTACATCTCTGTCATGTGAAAAGGGTTGTCTTGCCTGCTTACCAAACTGACATGCTTTGCATACCTTATGAAATTCTGCAACTCTAAATGTAGGCAAACCTGTAACCAACCCTTTGGACTGTATTAATTTCAGCCTTTGTACATTTGCATGTCCAATGCGTTTGTGCCAAATTTCAATATCTACAACAACACCTTTTCCTTTAGCATACATAGCAGCATTCATAGTAGGAATTCTAGCATCCAGAGTAAACATATGTCCAACTCTACTTCCCTTTGCAACCAACCTGCACTTGTCATTGAAGTCTTCTACAAAGCAGCCCTTTGCATTAAATCTGACTTGCAGCCCTTGCTCTACCATCTGACCGACTAACACCAAGTTCTTTGTAATAGATGGCACATGTAATACATCTGAAAGACTCTTTGTCTTACCATCATGCAAGGACAAGGGAACTTTTCCAATGTGTGAAATTGGGTGGCATGAATCATCACCCATCTGCACATAACCTGTATTTTGCAAATCCTGCATCTCTCCAAACCATTCTGCATGGCTGGACATATGATTGGATGCACCTGAATCAACATACCAAACATCATCATGTATTCCCTTTCCTGTAACAGCATTCAGTATATGTTGCATAACAAACAAACGTTCATTTTTGTCTTCATTCTGTCGTGAAGTTAGTTTCCTTGCTGCAACTTACCACTGTGAATATCATCTTTCTTTGCATAACATTGGGCTGCAATATGACCTGTTTTGCAACAGTAGTGACACACAATACCAGAGTTGTTAGAACCTTTGTTCTGCCATCCACCTCTTCCTCTAAAGCTCCCCCTGCCTCTAAAGTTACCACGACCTCCTGAAACCTGTATATTGTCAAATTGCTGATTCAATCTATTTTGCTGGTTGTCACTACACATCCTATACCACGGCCTCTTGAAGAGGACCTGCCACGTCCCCTTCCTGAACTGGAGTAGAAAGTTGGACCTATTCACCACTTTTTTCAGATGTCTCACTCTACATGTTGATCTCTTCAGTGATCATAAGGGAGACCAACTCATCGAAATCTGGAAATGGCTTTCTGACATATACGGAAGTTACAAAAGACTTCCAAGCCTTTTCATTGTTAAGTCCACCCAAGGTAGACGACACCAAATCATCATCATCAGGTATTGCATCAATTGCTGCCAAGGCATCTGCAATGCTCTTTACCTTCAATGCATACTCATTGATAGACATCTTCCCTTTCTTCAATGTATTCAACTCTTGCTTGAGTTGAATCTTTCATGCCTTTGTATTTACGAAAAACATACTTTCAAGTATGGTCCAAGCTGCATATGAATTCTCTGCATTTCTAATATGTCCCATCATATTATTGTCAATTACTGCAAACAGCCAATACATGACCTTCTTGTCTTTTGCATTCTATTCCTTCCGTGCCTTTGTCTCTTCTGCAATTGGAGGATCACTCACCTCCGGCTTCTTTTCTTCACCTGAAACAAACTCGTAGAGGCCTTTTCCAATAAGGAAGTTCGTGACACGGAACTTCCATGAAGGGTAGTTGTTCTTGTCGAGCTTCTCAATGATGGGGCTTCCACTGTTCTCTACCATTATCACAAAACTAATACCAAACAGCAAGCAAATCTTCTGCAACCCTCAACCTGTAGTGCACAGCAATACACCAGACAACCTTTTTCACTATCTGCTCAACAATATATGCAATCTGTAACCTATTTGTAGATAAACCTACTGCACACCTATGCCTATCAAAGACAATCCGAAATCCACATGTAGCTATGACTGAAATAGAAATCAATTTAATTCGTATGCATGATACATACAAAACATTCTCCAGAGTGACAACACTGCCTGTAACCGATGTAACAGCCACCTGCCCAATACCCTTAACCATATAAGATGCATTGTTGGCACATGTCACGGAACCCCCCTTTGGGGCATCAGTGAGAGAAGTAAACAAAGTTTTACAGGAGGTAATGTGCTTAGAAGCACCACTGTCAGAGAACCATGTAGAGGCTGAAACTGCCATACAAGCATGTGAACTTGTATCATGCACTGGAGGATTGTAATGGCATTGAACAATGAAGCCCCAATTCTAATCCCTGGCATAATTAGCTTGCTCATTAGCATGCCCATGTGTATTTGCATTAGTGCCAAAGATATATGTGACTGAAAGCCCAGCTTCTTTCTTCTTCTTTTCAGAAGCAATCCTCTTCCTACATTCAGCAATTTCATGGCCCGGCTTCCTGCAATAATTGCACCTCTTTTTCTTCTTTTGATCACCCTTAGAGGATGAAGTAGAAAGCTGATTAGTTGCTGTATTTTTGGGGACAAATTTCTGAAATCTCCCCTCATTCCAATCATTGGCTGCAAATGCTTGATCTGAGTGCATACTGGCATTCCGATTCACACGGCTCTACTCCTCCTGCAGTAAAAGTGCAACCAATTGATCAAAGGAATAATAGTTTGCATTGCCCATGGCAACCAACCTCAAGGTAGTGGCAAAACCTTGGTAAGAGTCATGCAACCCATCCAATGTGCCTGATACAAGCTGTGACTCAGGGATGTCCTCATTAATATTAGCCAATTGCTCCTTTAAATCTTGAATAGCTATAAGATATGCATCCATATTATCACCCTCATTTAGACGAGTATCCTTCAGTTGCTTGTGAAGATAAGCAGCACGGGCCTCATTGTGTACCTGATACAAGGAAGCAAGCTTATCCTAAGAGTCCTTAGCAGTAGTGCATGATCTGATATGAGGAACAATACTTTTTTTGATAGACAGAGCAATAAATGCCTGTGCTTTAGCATCACGGCCATCCCACTGTATCATCTCCTGAGTAGGAGGAATGAAGGCATCACGGGAAGAACCAGTGGATGTAACATCACTGGAAGAAGGTGTAGCCTACCTGACAGGCCTAGGCTCATTGCTAGATACTAGATTCCACAAGTTCTTGGAAACCAAGACATGCTTCATCATGAATGACCACATAGGGTAGTTAACCCCATCAAGCTTATCATCAGCACACCGAAGGCCCCAAAGAAATCATCTTTGCCACCAGCCATTATGCAAACAAATGCACAAGAATGACAAAAGCAAAGATTAGGAGCCTCAAGCTCTCAACTGCAAATACCAATTACTGACTCCACAAGCCTCAAGGCTTTCCAAGCATAAACCAACTGTATGACCAACTGAAATCTGCCAGCAATATTTGAATGTACCTGAAAAGACAAATCCCCGCAGGTAAAATTCAAACTGAATGCATGAATTTCAGTCAACCAGTTGACCAATCAACCCTAAAAGTCAACACTAGTCAAACACACAGTAAATCAGCTTTGACCAACTCGCCACCAGTAGATGTATGTCTGCAACAGCAAATACTACTGCTGTAACTACAAAACCACTTAATAAACAAGCTGTTTTGACCAAAACCGGGGCAGTTTTAACCAAAATGGTCGTAGTTTTGACCACGAATGTCAAAATCCAGCAAGACCAAGGAAAATGGAACTAGAAGAGAAGGACAACCAGATCTGTACCAAATTTGACCCAAAACAGTCTCCGAAACCCTAAAACCAGAAGTGGTTTTTGCAAAATCGGAGGTGGTTTTGGAGCAGAAAAGTGATTTTGACCTGATTTTTGCACCAAGTAGGGGTGTCCTGACTTGTAGAACACAGCTATGCCAAAAATTTTGCACTTTGTCAAAACCGTCGTGTGCAAGAAGTGGTTTTGTGATGCAACAGGTGGTTTTGACAGAAAACAAGCGGTTTTGGCCCAAACGAAGGCTAAATCAGCTTGAATAGAGTCCCCCAAGGTTGGAGAAGCAGCAAGAAGGATGGGAGATCAAATTTGAAGCACTTTCCTGCGACAAAACTTTGAGCAATGACTGGAAACTCCAGAAAATGGCGATGGGAAGCCTCCTAGGAGTGATGACCAGCAAGAAGAGGAAGCAGGAGGGTCAGATCTGAAGCAATGAAGTGATAGTGACCCGCTCTGATACCACTATTGGGTGGAGTGGACAACGGAAGCAATAGGAGACGGAGGCAAGAAGCAAAGCGTGCTGCTGAAGTTGTATTACTGAAGTTATGAAGAATACAAAAGATACACCTAATATAATGAAACCCTAACCTAACATGATGAAACCCTAACTGGGCCTCATACATGTACTAGGTGTCCCAACTGGAACTAGTACTAAGTGTACCATAGGTCCTAACTGATAATATATAGGCCTACAAGGCACATAGCAAGGAATGAGTGACACCTACGGATAGCCCATAGAGTGGCCTACATGAACCGTTGCCCTCTCAATGTCAGCTTCCATGGATGGATCTTCTTCATCACCCAGATCCTTGTTGACAACACTAGAGGTTCTCCCTCTGGCCATGACGGTAGCTCCTTGGTCATGGGTGGTTCCTTGGAATGGCCCTTGGCATTGTCCTCTGCTAAGCTTGGGACACTGCCTTTTGAAGTGTCCAGGCTCGTTGCAATGGAAGCAATGGAGATTGTGCCCATTACCTTGTGTAGGAACAAAGTTGTTGACAGCATTGGTCCTAGCTTTCTTCCTTTGTCCCTGATTCTGACCCTGTGCTCTCTTAGCTTGAGCCCTATACATTCCCTTGTTCTGATCCCTATAAGGCCAAGTCCTATTGATCCTTGGCTTGGTCTGCACCTCCTGTATTATTGGTGCAACTCGAATGAGTGCGTCTTCTAGGTCCGTTGGGCGCATTGATTCCAAGCGGGTGTTTATGGGTGGATTTAACCCAGCACAAAACTTTGACACCTGTTGTGCCATATCCATTTGTGGTGCCTACTTTAAGAGAGAGATGAACTTTGAATAATATGCATCCAGGGATAGTCCAAGTTGCTTCAATTCATAGAATTCGTTCATCTTTTGTGTGCGGTAGGCAGGGAGCAGGTACCTCCCTCGCACAACTTCCTTAAGCTTCTCCCAAGTGATTGTCCCTTCCGAGATCCCTTGGTCTCTGCACCACTGTTTCCACCAAAGTCTTGCTTTGCCTGTAAGCTTAAGTTTGGCAAGCATAGCTTGGTTAGCAGGTGCAGTTCGTGCTGCCTCAAAATAGTCCTCCATGGACTCGATCCAAGTCTCAGTGTCAATTTGAACAGTCCTTCCCTTACCATCAAATTCAGGTGGTTTGATTTGTTTGAGAAGGAACTTCTTCTCTTGAATCATGGCTGTACTTAATGCAGGGGTCGGACTTGGAATCTGCACTTGGGGTTGCGCTTGGGCTTAAGATTCTTTATGTTAAAAACTTACCAAACGTTTCTCACATTATGTTAATATGACTAGCACAGCTTTTAGCCAAGTAACCTAATCACTTAACTCCTTTGCCAACATTTACAGTCAGGATAGATAGTTAAAAAAATCTTATTCATTCATGAGGGCATAGCCCTTTTGAGTACATTTACTTTGGGAAAGTAGAACAAGCTAATTGGCACATCAGTTTAGGGAAAATAGGATTGTGTTACATTCGGCTACAGGGACTGAGTAATAATATGGAGAGGGGTCATGGATTTTCAGGAATTGATAAGTCATAGAAAGCTTGGGGTATCCCTTCCTCTGATACCCATTCTTCTCATAACGCCCCAGCACTTTGATTCTGTTGGCAGGGATCACCTGAGTCACTTCATCATACACATACTTGTTCTGCTTGACTTGTCGACCGCCAACATATAGGGTTGCATTTGTGTGAGCTTCGACAAAGATGAATAGATTCACAATCTTTAAATCCTCCATCCACTTGATTCTCTTCAAGTTGGTCTGAAGGTACGCAAGTCGGTGGGTTGCTATGTAATATATTTCTGATTCTCCCGTCCATCTCCGTTCTGTGTACAGGGGTGAAGGATTGTAGATGTTGTCTAGAATATTCATCATGCCTAGCCTCCGTCGATAATCTGAAGCATGCATTGCAGTCATAAACATAACCTCGAACACCAAGAATTTGTTCCATGCTTCGTGACTCTACAGCCCAGCATCCATAAGTAAGTAAGAAATTGTTCTCAACAGCAAACATTGCTCTACTTTCCTTCCTCCATTAAGTTCCTTTGTAAATAGTAGATTCTGTTTGTTCGCTCTGATACCAACTGTAACGTGCCCGTTTGTCCGATTGTGGGACACGTCTTAGCAGCCCATCAGGAGGAGGGTCTAGCAGGCTCCGTCTGGCACTCGCAGGGAATGACATAGGGTTTACGATCTAGGTCTTCTCGAGTCTACCCCGAGCGGAAGAGTCCAGCCGTTCCCACTTTTTGCGATCGACCTAAGATCAGGGTTCCTTTCCTACCGGCAATTCTCTAGGTCCTCATTGTCTTATCATCTCATCATTTGAGAAAAGTTTCCAGCTAACCAGGACCATCCTTCTGTAGGACGGATCTACACCGCATTTTCCTCAATTTGCTTTAGTTATCTAATTACCTAACACATTACATTTTGACATGCAAAATCAACTCCCTTAATTAAACAGTTTAATCACGGGTTCCTTCACGTAACTTAGACACTCACACAAAAACAATGTCAAGCAAGTTTTTTTTTCTCAAACATCTGCTCTTTATTTGTCATAACATTTCGGAGGTCGTTTGTGCGATCGACTGCTAAGGTGTGACTCCTTTTTCCCGGATGCCCAGCACCCGATCTTGGGTCTTCTCGCGACTTAGAGAAATCCCAATAATTTCAACAAGAGCAAATGGTCTTGGTAAGTTGACTTATACTTTCTTAGGGTATCTTAGTCCCTAACTGAAGCACTAGCTGGTCAGTCAAGGCCATGGACATGCCTTATTCGCAACCCAACTAGGGGTCTTATAATCTCTAATTTCAGCAAGCTCAGTTAGCACACATGGCAACACATGATTCCTCATTTAAATTTTCAAGATGCAGTTTAGATACATGCGATCCTTCCAATTCTCTTAGTGTGGTTCTATGCAGGAGTTCCCAACCATCATGCACGTTGTGCGTTTAGTATAGTTGTCCCCTAAACAACTTTTATCTCCCTTTATTCCTGGCAATGAGTACTTATTTCTAATGCATCGGATCACATGTGACTTGCATCTATGGAAGTCTAGGGTTTTCTTTTCCAATGATGCAAGTGTGTCTTATGAACAAAAATTAACACTTCATGTATTTCTTTTAACCATGATTGTGAAACATGAATTCTAAATGACTATTCATGCACTGAACTGGTTAAAAAGCTTTCATTTTATGTGAAATAAGGCAATAACCCTATCATTTTATGTATGTAGAAGTTATCATTTCATGTGAGGTAAGGTGATAACCTTATCATTTTAGGTGAGTAAAAACTTATGCGAGCTCAACCCTACCGTTGCATGCAGCTTAATTTTTAGTATAAACAAAACTTTATGCACGACATTAATCCTTACATGAGAACTAAGCCCTAAATTAACTTTTTTAATGCTAAGAACGTGGGCTTGATTCATGTGTGTTGCGTCGGTCGTTCCACTTGTCCCTCCGGCATTGCCGGTGGCTTGGGTGCCTATGCTTCCTGTGACTTTCTTCTTGGGAGCCATTCACCTCGCGGAGAATGGGGCAGTCCGGACCTTAACGGTTTCGGTTAGACACGATCGATTGGGAAGACCGCCAGATGTGGTTCGTTGCCAGGAGAGTGGTTTGGGTGACTCGTAGTGGTTACCCCCTTTTTCTTTCTTCTACCTCTCTTCTTGTCCTTCTCCCACTTCTTTCTCCTTCTGCTCCTTCCTCTTTTCCTTCCTCTACCACTTCTCACCTCTCTTCCTCTACCTCTTCTTCTTCTTCCTCTTCCTCTCTCCTTTCCCTTCTTCTTCTCCTCTCCTCCTTCTCTCCCTTTTTCTTACTCTTCCTCTACCTCTCTCCTACTCCTTCCCTTCTTCTACTACTCCCCCTCTACTTCCCTCTTCCTCTACCTTCTTTTCCTCCCTCCTTCTTCTTCATCACTCCTTCTCCTTCTTTTCTCTCTCTCCCTCCTTCTTACTCTTCTACCTCCTTCTTCTTTTCCATCCACTTCTTCTTTCCTCTTCTCTCCCTCCTTCTTTTCCTCTTCTCTCCCTCCTTCTACTTCTTATCCTCTCCTCCTTCTACTTCTCTCCTCCTTCTACCTCCTTCCTGTACTTCTTACCCACTCCTCCTTCTTCTCTCCCTTTACTCCTTCTCCCTCACTCCTACTCCTTCACTCCTTCTCCTTCCCTTCTCCCTCTTTCTTCCACTCCTTCTTCTCACCTTCTTCTCTTTCCCTCTTCCTCCTCTTCTCTCTCTCTCTCACCTTCTTTCTCTTCTCCCACCCTCTTCTTCTTATCCTCTCCCTCCACTTTTTACCTTCATGGCCCAAACAAGGAGACCGTTTAATTTTTGGAGGGTCCAGGGAGGGTCCTGCGTCTGCAGTAAAAAAGGGGGCAGTTGAAAAGGATCAAGGCCTAGATGGCCTACGCCGAGTTGTCAAGGGGGGGAAAATGTCACGTGGGGGGAACTGGGTGGCGAAGCAGCCACCGCAGAGCTGCTGTTGCAGTTCGTCACAGGGGGGGAAAGGACCCCGTTCGAAAGGGCAAAGGGAGGTGGCGAACGCCTGTAGTCCAGGCAATGGGGGTTGGCTGCGGATGAGGCCCCAGGGGGAGGGTTGGTGCAATCAACCGTAGGGGGGGTTGTGCAGCAGGATGGCGGGCGTAGCCTTCCTGCTAGGGAGGGGAGAAGCCCTCCCCTAGGGGAGGGGATGGTTGGCATGGCCACCCTCCACCTGGAGGGTGCATGCCTCCCTTGCCAATCCATCACTCCCACTCCCTCTCTCCTTCCCCAACTGCTGCTGTCGGCGGGGAGAGAGGGGAGGGGAGTTTTTAAAAAATGATTTTAAAAAAAAATCATTTTCCTTTAATTAATATTTAAGGGGAGGTTCCTATGCCCCTCACACCAATAGCTCTTCGTCTTGAAGATTTATACCCACCTTCAGGTGACGTTCAGTACCTTCTGCATCCACGAATGTTAGTTGCTTTTCCCCTTCCACTTCATGGATAAATGTCCCACGAACTACTTCTAAGTAAAGATATGACTCCTTCAAGGGAGTGGTATCCTCTCCTGATGATTCATTGGAACTAATGTCCTCTTTTGGTAGAGACAATGTGCACTCCTTAGGGAGTGGAAAGGATATTAGAGTAGTTTTGAGTTTGGTTTGGGGATGAGTTACTTCTTGGCTTGAGGACTCATCTTTTGAGGATGTATTGAAAAACGTCACATAATAGGAACCTTCTGAGTTCCATTTGAGTTGCGAGGTTGGGGGTTGTTGGCACGGTGCATCGTCATCGTCTTTTCATGAGAGGGGTGGATAAGGCGACAAGAACCACTGCTCTACTGAAGGAGGGCTTATTCTTATTAATCCATTTCTTATAGAGGTTTTGCATAAGACATGACTCATTAATTAGTCTAAATAGTACCATAGTCATTCTATCGAACATAATTGGATCTTTTTCTTTTGAGGCTTTTAGAACTTCTCCCTCATCTCTTCCTTTTTGTGAGTAGGATAGATTCTTCTAGCTCGCTTTCATAATCTCCTTCTGTATTATTATTTTCATCCTCATCAGATTCTGTTTCTACCTCTCTAGGGGCTCTGTAAGAGAAGAACAAACTCTCTGTTATGTCCTTTGCTTTTGCTTCTATGTCTATTTTTGCATCTATCTTTGGCTCTACTACATCCATGTAACAAGGAGAATAGTACATCCATGTTTCTATCTCACTATCAGAGGCAACTTCAAAAGTCAATTCGAGTTCAGGCAAGAGGTATTCACCCATTGATAAAGACTTTGCTTCTTTCAACAGTTGGCTTACAGTGCCCACTATTAGGGACTGTGCCTTTGTTTTCTTGGGAAAGATTTGTTTGACGACTTCTTCATCTCCTGATATACCATCTATTACTTTGTTGGAGGAGTCTCTTAAGACTTTGACGGACGTGGATCCATTGCCTTTTTGCGATCCATACAACTTCAACACCACCTTGTTGGGTCTCTTGCCTAGGGTTAGGATTCCTTTGAACCAATCCATCCTTGCTCTTACTTCAAAGAACCAAAATCTTCCTAGTAGAAGAGGATATGAGATCCTGTAGGAATTTGATTTTACCACCAAATATGTCATCAAATAATCTCTTCCTGCGAGGGTTATCTTCACGTATGGGAGAATTCCCAAAGGCTTGATTCTACTCTGATCTACCAATCGAATAAGCCATTGTGTAGGCTGCATTCCTTGCAAACCTAGATCCTTCATTGTCACATCCCTCATTATGTTTACTAACGAGCCTCCATCAATCAATGCATCTACTATAAAGCATCCTTCCATCTATACTCCAATCTCTGGGGTCCTAGGATCCAGAAAGGCATTAGCTACATCCACTTCCTTCACAAGCTTTGGGGCTTTATTGTTGGACTTGGTTGTTGCAGAGGGAGCAATCCGTAGGCCTCCTCTTCTTGTTAGTATGCTTTTGAATTTCTTTCAACAACTAGGAGACAACATTAGTAACTGTCAAAATGTTAGGTTAGGTTTAAAAGTGTCTAGGTCTTTGACCAAGTCATATGCTTTGATAGGATCCACAGGCTTCTCCAATCAGCTAGGGAATGGGGCCACACCCGCTTTTATCTTCCCTTTTTCTTCTAGGAGTAGTAACATCTGTGCTTCTTCTCCTTCAGGAGGTATTTCGGCATCCTCTATCTCCTGGACCTCTAGTCCTATCTCTACAATTGTCTCTATAGCTCTTTGTGGATCTGTAGTGCTCTCCACTGCATTGTTCTATGCTACAATGTTCTATTTCTCCTTAGGAAGGTTGAACTTCACTATCTTGGCGGAGGGAATGTTCTCTTTTAGAACTACAGGTTCTCCTTTCTTTGCATGTGTTATTGCAGCAACTTCCAATTCCACCAAGTTGGAAGTAGGTCCTTGAGTCTCCTATTGAGTATCATGAGTAGCTTTCACAGGAGCTAGACTTGGACAATCTTTTGTAGTATGCCCTTCTCCTTTGCATCAGTTGCATAAGGGCTTGTAATCCATAGACCTTCTAGGGTTTGGATAGTTGGGTAAGATATGACCCTTTTCGCCACATTTGTAATACTCCACCTCTAATCTCTAGCCACCGCTAGACTGTCATCCTCTGTAACTCTGAGAGGGAAACCTCCTTTGACCGAAATTAGGGCTGAAATACCTAGGCTTTGGTTCAATGTCCTAAGTGGTCATTTTAGATTTCAGCAAGTTGAATCTTGCTTCTTCATCTTTCTTTCTTCTATCATGTATCTCCTTCAGGAGAGAAAATATCCTCTATATGGTTCTTCGTCAAACAGTATGAACAGAATGCTCCACAAATGGTTGGCTTTGGAGTATATTCAGTGGCTAAGTATTCCTCTTAATGGTACTTTCCACACCATGTATTAAATCACATCTCTTCCACCTCCTGTAGGAGTGGATATAGTGGTATTCACCTTCATTGTCTATAGTTGTTTTGTAATCAAATCCATAAGCTCTTTCTTGATACTTGCAACTAAATTGGATAGGTAGTCCTTCAAATTTTCACCTCCTAGAGTACTTGCAATAGGGTTTTGGGAAGCTTCTGTGATCACTGCATACACTCGTTGAGTTAATCCAGAGGGTCCTATGTTTTGGTCCTAATTTAGTCCAGTATCATTCCTTATTGTTTCTAGTTCAACTAAATTTGCAGCAGACGTTGAAGGTTCATTAAAGGCTTGTTTACCTTTGTCAGTAATTTTGTTATCCTCTCTCTTAGGGCAATTCTCCTCATAATGTCCCTCACCACTGCACTTCCTGCAAAGAGGAGTATAGTCTTGATTTTTACATGCATTTGGACAATACGTAGCTATGTGATCTTCTTGTTGGCATCGATAACAAATTACTGGTCTCCTAGGCCGCTGTTGTCCACCCTACCCCATTGGATTATGAAAATTTCCATTGTTTCTTCTGAAAGGAGAATTTCTCCCTCGATTGGCATCACTATTATAATTGTTTCGGGTTACTGGAGGTCTACCCTGGGTTGGCAATCCTCATGGCCTAAAAGATTGATTGAGTGGTCCAATCTCATAAGTTGTATTATTACGATCCATATATATATAATTCGTTTGCATTGAACGAGGTTGTTGTTGTTCTCGCCCTATCTTATGCCAGCAATTAGTGTCCAAATGCCCTGTCTTAAGACAAAAAGTACAGAACGGTGGATGATCAAGTATTAATCTTGAAGGTGTCGGGCACTCTGTAGCCACATAGCCGTAACCATGACACTTACCACACCATATATTTGATCTTGGTGGGTTTGAAGTTGAGTTTCCCGATGATTGTTGTGCACTTGGACCTTGTGTTGTTACCGAATAAATTTCCTTCAAAGGTGCTTGTACTGCACTCATAATTTCCTCCTTCAATTTTTCGAGGGATTTCGCAATAATATCTGCTACTTTTGCTTCATCAAGGGGAGATTGAGGTTGTGGCATAAAAGGCATTCCTGTCTGCATCATATAGGCTGGAATTGAAGTGTACGGATTTAAAGGTACACTTGACACATTTGAACTTGCAGTTACCGAGGGATTTAAAGAAACGGTCACATAAGACACATTCTTAGGTACCCCGCCTGAAGTGCTAGCAGGGTATTCCATCCGAGGTTCCTTGAAGAGATCTCTCCATCGTTGTTGACTAAGCTGCACTTCTTCCCACCATCTAGCATGCGTTTTAGCATCTGCCAGCCTAGCTGGTCTTTGTAAACTAACATGCTGATGAACTTCAGGATTAAGCCCATCAATAAACTTACGTTTTTGCATGGGATCATCAGGAGCGGGATTCATTTTGCGAATGATTGTCTCCGTACGCTCAATGTAATGTTCAACGCTTTCAGTTGCTCCTTGAGATAAATAATGTAATTGAAGAACTAATCTATCTTGAAAACCTTGTCACCTAAATTTTTCAGGAAAAGCTCTTGATAAGGCAGCATAGGTTCCTTTATGTTGAGCATCCAGGTTCCCATACCACCTCACTGCCTCATCTTTTAATGTTGCAGGGAAGATATGAAGCTTTTGGTCGTCGTCTATTATCTCGTTGGCGACACAGGTAACCTCAAATCGTTGCGAATGGACATCAGGATCTTCGTCCCACAGTCCCCCAAATTGCGTAAAGTCAGCTAATCTGACTGGGTTTTGAGCAATTATTTCCTTAAATAGTGTTCCTAGTCCAAAATCTGAAGTAGAGTCAGACCACACGGGTTCCTTGAATTCTCTGAATAAGGATCTTAATCCAAAGTCATATACGGCTCTTGATTGCTCTCTTTGTTGGGGAATACGAAACAAAGAACGTAATCTGTCACTTGATCTATCCACAAGGGTTCTTTTGGTGCTTTAAATAAGTAGTTTAACCCAAAAGTAGATTCTAAATTCGAAAATATAGATTCGTTACTCCCTATAGTGGCATTAGCTTCACTCTCCACGCTCTCACTTTGCGTACTCTTTGCCTCAGTAGGACTATCAGTGCTTGAAACCACTCGATCCCACTGGTATGAGGCTACTTCACTTTCCTTTGATGGTGTTCGATCAAATGATATGTTAGGCTCTAAGGATTCTACGTTTGAGTTAGACACAGCGTCTATCCCCAAATTCAGTAATGCGTTGACTCTCTCAAGCCTTTCTAATAACCAAGCCTCCTGTCGCGCCGCTCGTTCTCTAGCTCGCTGATCTCTAGCTTCGTTTTGCTGCCTCCGTCTCTCTTCTGAATTCATCCACGATTACTAAACTAGCTCTTACTGTCATACTCCAAAATTACGCACGTTTTATTTGAAGCTATAAAATTAGGTTTTCGATTATATGCGCGCTTAGAAGGTTCAAAACAGTCGGCAACTCTAGGTCTATTTCCCCATAAGGCAACTTTTCTTCTTGCTCGGGGATTAAGCCTAAGATTTTAGCAACCTCTCTAACGTCTTTTGTGTCAAAAGTAATTTTTAGACCTCTGGATACACGTATCTAGGGCAGCACATCATCCCAAACCACTCTTCTAAAGGTTCGGTAAGAGCTACGATAATACCAATCGAAGTGGTACGATACACTAATTGTATTTATCTCTACTGCGTCTATTAGCCCAAAGTGTGTTGCTAGTAGAACTATGGTTTGCGCACAATCGTTATAACCCCAACTCCAAGAGGATAATTGCTCTACATCCACAGTTAATTTAGGGCCACAATATTCGCCTCCCTCTACCAATTCTGTGTCTCTCGCCCAATCTAGCACTCTTCTTTGGCACTCTTGGGGCAAATTAGGAAAATAGTCCCTTAGAAAAGAGACTGCGTACTCACTCATAAATAAAACCTAGGATTTAAATACCCTAGGAAAATTGATCACCCGTTCGAGCGCACTTGGCTCCCGGCAGACGCACCAAAAAATGACTGGCTAAAGACCAAGCCACTTTTAACCAGGTCGGCAAGCCAACTCCTAAGAGTTGTTGCACTAAACAGGTGATTGTTACTACTAACTATACTAATTTGGTTTAGCCTTCCACTATTTTTACGACGTTTGTTCGTAATAGTCCAACTATAGATATCTAAACTCTAGTAAACATACTTAATCTCACACTTCGTTTCTTTTAAACTTTCACAGCTAGGTCTTTATATTGGGCACTAAAACACTAAACCTATGATAACTACAGTTTCCCTCCATCTTTCAGGGGCGGCTCCTCATAAATTTCTTCTGCCATACTAGTAGCGATTTATCCAGGAAGTTTTGATGTTTAACTTTAAGAAATTTGTTTCAAGGTATAGATCCCTTGGATCTATTCGAATATCCCCATTTAAATTCCTTTTTATCTTTCTCTTCTCCAATTGATTAAAATTAATTCTTTTTATTTATTTAAGTGATAGCAAACATTCAAAACACATTTTCTAACGTACCATAAACCCAAAATTTTAATTCCTTGTAACATTTCGCCTCTCCATATTGCAATTCGTCATTGCTTTTTAGTGTTTAGATAATTAGTTCGTTTTGCGAGAATAACGTCCTTTCTTTCTTCTTCTTTACTAAATACCAATCAGGATAAAAACAGATACTCTCTACACTCCAGCGTAAACACATACATAATTTATTTTAAATCCCCATATTTCCCTTTAATTTATCAATTAGTCCTAGTGGTCCTCCACTCATAATTCTTGCAATCATCAAATTTTTGTAAATGTAAATAAAATGTAGACATTTAATGTAGACGCTGAGACTTCATCCCATGCCATCTAATCATTAAATTGTTAATTTTTATGTTGCTTTTAATTTAAACCAAATATTGTAGCTGAAATTTGACATTATTAATTATTACAAAGTATTATTAAGCTTCTTATTCTTACCCTCCCAAATTCCATAAAATTTCCACACCACCGATAATCTCTATTTACCAAAACCAAAACACCATATCTTAACGCAAGCATTTCTTTAAGGAAAACATTATTAAATTGTTGTTTCTTTTCTTTTAATCCTTACAAAAATTCACTAGCAACTCAAAAACTATCTTCTCAGCCTTTCACTAGGAATCCATAATTTTCATTGATAAATGACACATTTTATTTAAATGAAAACTATGATTTTTCTTAAAAAATAACCATTTTTAAATTTTCAAATATATAAAATAATCTTTAAATATTATGAAAAAATTTCCATAAATTCCTAAAGACATAGCCTTTATTAAAAAAATATCACAAGTCATATCGGATCAACTAGAAATTTTGTAAAAATTTATATAGATCAATTTAAACCATTTTAGAGCATTTTTCAAAGGCGTCAAAGGTGTTGCAAAACTTTTAGAAGGACGACCAGTCCTTTGACATACATCACATTTTCGGCAATAATAATAAGCATCTTTAAATAGGGTAGGCCACCAATAACCAGCTAATAGAACTTTCCTTGCGGTCAATTCACCGGCAAAATGACCACCACACGGCTCATCATGCAATGCCTTAAGAACCACTAGGACTTCATCTTCCCTTACACATCGTCGATAGATACCCTCGTGTGGAAAAAATTTATAAAGGTAACCCCCTAATAATCCATAGGAGCGTGCTTGCATTAATATCTGATGTTTCCGACACTTATCAGCACCAGGTGGATATCGAGCAGTACTCAAGAAATTTGCAATATCAGCATACCATGGAACTTGTGTCTCCATAGTAAAAAGTGATGCATCTGGCGAATCATCTTCCACTTCTTCCTCCTTGTCTGATGTTAATAGTCGTGAGAGATAATCTGCTAAGACATGAGCTCTACTAAGACGAGTAACTATTTGAAAATCAAATTCTTGAAATAACAACATCCAACGAATCACACGTCCTGAAAGTTCTACTTTATTAAGCAAATACTTTAATGCCTCATGATCAACATATATGGTAAATTTATTTCCTAATAAATAATGACGAAATTTTTCCACCGCAAATACCATTGATAGGCATTCTTTCTCAGTGGTGGTATAATTCCTTTCTGCATCACTTAAATTCCGACGCTCATAATAAATTGGATGATCCACCTTATTAGCATCTGCTTGGCACAAAACAGCCCCTACAGCATACATAGATGCATCGACATGAATATGAAATTCTTTTGTCCAATCTAGGGGTGCTAATACTAGTCCTTCAATTAACTTCTGTTTAAGAAATTCAAATGCTTTATGGCAGACATCATCCCAAGTAAAAGGAGTATCCTTTCGTAGCAGATTTGTCAAAAGGTGATGCCACCTTTGCGAAATCTGAAATAAATCTCCGATAATAATTTAGATGTCCCAAAAAAACCACGCAATTGCTTAAGAATTGTTGGAGGTGGAAGTGCAGAAATCTTTGCAATTTTAGTTGGATCCATAGCAATGCCCTCCTTAGAAACGATATGCCCCAATAAGGTTCCTTTTGGCACTCCAAAAACACATTTATCAGGGTTCAAGGAGATACCTATGTCATCACTACGTTCAAACACTTGCGTTAGTAGCTCAGGCATTTCTTTTGCCATCCCATAGACACGAAAATCGTCTAGAAAGACTTCCATCCACCATTGACGCAGAAAATCTTGATAGGCTGCAATCATAACCCTTTGAAATGTTGCAGGTGCATTGCACAAACCAAAAGGCATTACTTTATAAGCAAATGTACCCCATTCATTAGTAAATGTAGTTTTGGATTGATCTTTAGGATGAATAAGTACTTGGTTGTAACCACTAAACCCATCCATGAAAGAATACAACTCATGACCAGCAATCTTATCAAGTACCTGATCAGTAAATGGTACAGGAAAATGATCTTTCCTTGTCTTACTATTAAGCTTCCGATAATCAACACAAATGCGAATTTTCTTGCTATTCTTCTTGGGTACTACCACAATTGGAGACACCCATTCAATGTATGCAACAGGATATATAAATCCAGCATCTAAAAGTTTAGTGATTTCAGCCTTCACTAAGTCTGCATATATAGGGTTTGTCCGTCGTTGATGCTAGCATACGGGTTTCGTGCCTGGCTCCAAATCAATATAATGTTGACATAATTCAACTTTAATACCCTTAAGGTCCTTATATGACCAAGCAAAAGCGTCAACATGTGCTCGTAAGACTTCTTCAAATCTTTCACAATGTGACGATTCCAATTGGTCTCCTAAATTTAAATATTTTCCTTCTGCCATTTTAAGTTTAACTACTTCAATTTCAGGCTCTTCAATAAATAAAGAAGCTATTCTTCGTGGCTTAATTATAGGCACATCTTCGGATATCTGCATCGATACATTTTCAAGCAGACTATGCCTAGTACTTGATTCTGGTGCTTCTTCCCTCACATTCACAGAATGCACTAAGGGTAAAGCCTTATAAGGAATAATAGCAAGATTATCATAAGTAGCACCATTCGCTTCTATTCCGTAAACATTTGCTATCTCAGGAAAGGATTTTTCAATATATCCCTTTCAATATTTATCTAAATAGCCATTATTGGCATTTAAGTATTTATGAGATTTCATGATAAATGAGGTTTTTACAGAGCCAATTACGCTAGGTATCTGCTCTAAATTACATGGATATTGAGCATGTAACCTACGGTGACATCGACGTAAGATTTTGTTATTCTTTTCTAAACATTCTTGATCATTTACACTCCAAGACCATTGATTATCTTAAAGCTTGGGAATTAATGAATGTAGATTCTCATCCTCCTCGCCTTGAATTCAACAACCCAAATAATGTATGACTTGTTTCAGTTCCACAAAATTCCTAGGTGTTGCACATTCAAACCATCTAAGTTGTGGCTCCTGGCTAGCCCCATAGATAGTCAAATCCATTACTCTTTCTTTTGGATGAGGCAACACCACCTCTTGCATATTTTGCAATTTGACCTTGGTGGGTTCAGGTTGGACTCGTTGATAACCAACTAGTGGTCCCCTAGAATAGCGATACATCTTTTGCGTAATTCCATTTAAACGTTTAAAAGAATGCCACAACCAGGGAACACTCGTAGGGTTTTTCTCTTGAGTCTTTGGCTCAAAAGTACCCTTAGATTTATCTTTTTCCAAAAACCTATTAGTTTTTTCATATTCCTCCCAATAATTCATATCCATAGGTAAAGCTTGTTCCATCAGTAACTCCCCGCCACTTAATTTAGACTTCTGTTCTTCTAAATAAAATTCTAAAAGCAAGATTTCATCTAGATATCGCCTTTCTCTATACTGAAACTCTGCCTTTTCCTTTTGCAACTCAGTAATCTTCTTCATTGCTTCATTTACAGCAGTTAACGCTGCCTCACGCTCTACTTCCAATGCCTCGTTCAATTCTCTAATAATCCTAGCGTAATTACCATGATGTTCACGAGAAGTCTGTGAAAACCTATTAAAAGCCGAAGATGAATCATCCTCATCCTTACGAGATAGTGGTCTTTGTAAGGGTTTGCACCCATGCTTACTTCTCCTTTCTCTTTCCTTTCTTTCTAGTTGGTAATAATAAATCCTTTTGGCTCTATCTGGCAGTTGTTCAAATCCAAAGGGTAAAGCATTTTCCCCATAAGGAAGAGCTGCTAAAATCCTACTCTCAGGCATACTATTATTATTATCAGTAACATCATCTTCGTCCATACTTTCTGAAGAGGTTATTGAGATGTCAGCCACATCAGATGTCATTAACTCAGGCATCTCTTCCTCCTTTAATTCATCCATAGAAACCTCTTCTGACCTATTGTATGCAAAAAATGCATTTTCTTGATTATTCTCTTCTTGATCGTGGATAATTGAAAACGTGTTTCAAGCGAATCATCAAAGTATTCTGCTTTCTCTGCAGAAAGCATTAAGCAGTCTAGAGTTATATCTTCGAATGTAGACAACAGTGAGTAATATCAGTATCCGAATCATTGTCAGATGAAAACGTTACAGCATATTCACCAATACCCATCTGTTCTACCTTGTGAGGCTAATATACTCTGTTGACCTCTACTTTCTCCGCTCCTGCTGGGTGTGGTGCTTTAAATAACCAGGCATAAGGCCCTTCATGATCAGTCCTCTCCATTCCCGAATCATAAAACTCACTGTTGGATCCCTCATCCATTTCACTAATTGCCTCATCCCCTGACTTTTTCAAAAATCCTCTTGAAATAACTTGTATTTTAACCCTAAAATTTCTAGGACCAATCACAATTAAACCTTTAGACCAGTCTTGAATGCATCTTGCTTGGTATAACCAGGGTCTTCCCAGCAACACAGAATATGATGAAATATTTGTCTGCGAACGAATGATCAAATAGTTCACATGAAATTCTAATCTAGCTACTACTGATTTCACATTTACCAGTAACCCCAAAGGAGTTACTTTTCTCTGATCAGCCACCCGTAAAACAATATGAGTAGGTTCTAGATCCTTCAACCCTAATTCTTGCATTGCCTGTTCTGTCATCAAATTAACCGCTGAGCCACCATCCAACTGCACTTCATGTAGCAAGTGGCCATTAATAGTAGTATCGATGATTGGAGCTCCTGGATCCACAAATAAATCTACTATTTTTACATCCTTAGTTGTTTTTCTTTTAGAAGAATTTTCACTTACTTTGGAAGCATTAATCTCAATCCTCTTCCTTCGACGCCGAACTAATTTACGATAAAGTTGCTTCCGACAAGCAGGCGCTATTTCTAGCAATTGCCGAAGGTTAATGGTCAATGATATTTCTTCTAATGCAGCCCAAAGATCATAGGTCTTATTTCCTACTTCCGATTGCTCTTTACTTCCTTCCTTAGGAGGAATCAATCTTTCAAGAAAAGGAGCTACTCCCACTTGAATCTTAGGATTTGCTAAGGGAACAGGTAATAATGGGTGGTCATAGGAATGCTGTGGAGAATCTGATTCAGGTAGTTCTACATTAGGATCTATGTCCTTAGATTTATCCTTCACTGCTCCGTTTAATTGTGGACTCTCTTCCTCTAAACCTTGCTCCTTTTGTTGTTGCTTTTGTGCCCTAGTAATGACACCAATCATAGGGTCAGCCTTAAAGGTCACTTTACGATGTATAAATTTTGTATTAACTCCAGTATCTTTCCTTATTGTTTCTAGTTCAACTAAATTTGCAGCAGATGTTGAAGGTTCATTAAAGGCTTGTTTACCTTTGTCAGTAATTTTGTTATCCTCTCTCTTAGGGCAATTCTCCTCATAATGTCCCTCACCACTGCACTTCCTGCAAAGAGGAGTATAGTCTTGATTTTTACGTTTATTTGGACAATACGTAGCTATGTGATCTTCTTGTTGGCATCGATAACAAATTACTGGTCTCCTAGGCCGCTGTTGTCCACCCTGCCCCATTGAATTACGAAAATTTCCATTGTTTCTTCTAAAAGGAGAATTTCTCCCTCAATTGGCATCACTATTATAATTGTTTCGGGGTACTGGAGGTCTACCCTGGGTTGGCAATCCTCGTGGCCTAAAAGGTTGATTGGGTGGTCCAATCTCATAAGTTGTATTATTACGATCCATATATATATAATTCGTTTGCATTGAACGAGCTTGTTGTTGCTCTCGCCCTATCTTATGCCAGCAATTAGTATCCAAATGCCCTGTCTTAAGACAAAAAGTGCAGAACGATGGATGATCAGGTATTAATCTTGAAGGTGTCGGGCACTCTGTAGCCACATGGCCGTAACCATGACACTTACCACACCATATATTTGATCTTGGTGGGTTTGAAGTTGAGTTTCCCGATGATTGTTGTGCACTTGGACCTTGTGTTGTTACCGAATAAATTTCCTTCAAAGGTGCTTGTACTGCACTCATAATTTCCTCCTTCAATTTTTCGAGGGATTTCGCAATAATATCTGCTACTTTTGCTTCATCAAGGGGAGATTGAGGTTGCGGCATAGAAGGCATTCATGTCTGCATCATATAGGCTGGAATTGAAGTGTACGGATTTAAAGGTACACTTGACACATTTGAACTTGCAGTTACCGAGGGATTTAAAGGAACGGTGTAAGAAGCTAGGAATAACAAATTAGTGTTAATAATATTGATATTATGCCATGTCACACTGACATTGGTATAAAAGGAGAGAAGATGTAATTTTTCACATCTTTTTGACACATTAATACAATTACAGTCTTTCTCTCCCTTCTCGCTCACAGCTTCTATGGCTTCCCCTTCTTTCTTGTCTTTCTCTCTCTAAATCTAGTCTTTCTCTCTCCTCGTGACTCTTCTTCTCTCTCTTCCTGCAGTCTTTCTCTCTCTTCTGCAGTCTTCTCTCTCCTCTTTCTCTCTCCCTAGTTCTCTCTCTGACAAGTGGTATCAGAGCCTGAGTCTTTGATGCATTCTTTTCTTCCATTTTCAGTCCCATTTTCCTATTTCAAAATCAATTTCAGACAAAAATGGTACAAGACAGTGACTAGTGGAGTGCTGTAGGACATCTACAGTTAGTAAGAGACTACATCTGGAGATATCCAAGGTCAGATATGGCGGGTAATGGCTTTAAATGGCTGGACGTCATCAAATTTCATGCAAAAATGGAGGTAACTAGGGTAAAGGATGGTTAACCGGGCTTAGTTAGAGACTAAACTACAGTTACTTTTCAAAAGAGGTCTTCCTTTCCTCTTTCTTCAAGCTCTGCCCAAGCTTCCATGGAGTTTTCTGGCTGAGATCTCTTCTTTACTCACTGATCCTTGCTCTCCATCAACAATGGCCTGCATAGTGGCACTCTAGACATCAAATGCAACAGGTGGAGCACCATTTTATGGCCTGGAAGAACGGCCACGTGGACTAGACAGCAGCCCAAAATTTGCGCTGATTTTTTCAGCCCTGTTCTTCATCACTCCTCAGTCAATCTTCAGCTATGGTGCTTCTAAATGATCCTTGGCAGTGATTTCTTCAACTTCCTGGTGTGTTTACTCCAAAATAGGGCTATATTCCTCTTCCTTTCACTCTCTTGAAACCCTACATGAACAGTCCATGGGCAGCCAAAAAAGCTTCAGCCCAAGCTTTCATTTCTTCACAATTTCTTGAAGATTCTTCATCCTTTTAGCCCGTGGAATCATCTCAGCAAGGATTCTTCAACAAATTGCATGGATTAAACACGAAATTGTTAAAGATTGAAGATCAAGAGCTTCTATGGAGCAAAAATTTGGGGAAAACGGGTTTAATGCTTCAATTTCAAGCATTTGAGGCTCCAGGATTGTTCTTAAGTACCGGATAAACAAGCCTTGTGGATTATTTTACCAACATTGGACAACTAGGGCTCTATCAAGCATATGAGATTGATCAAGTCATCTTCAGCCATGTCAAAGGTACTCTTCTTCAATTCTTAATCTCTCTCATTAATCCAATTGCTGAGCTTAATCCATTTGATTGAGAGATTAAAGAATTGAACATTATTCATCAAATTCTCAGCCAACCTTTGCTTGAATCCATCTATTCATGAATGCAATGCTTGCTTTATGCATATTAGTTCCAATCAGTGAATTAGAGGCTTTAATCTGAAATCTCAGCATAATACTTGAATCCCATTAACTGAATCCATTGATTGATGAATTTGTTTACTCTAATCCGATTGATTGGCTGAATTTCTTTTGCCCAAGTTGAAATATTATAAAAGGGTAAGTACTAGCAATCAGTGAGTCACTGAATTGCATCGGTAAGACCCTTCTCCTATCCCAATTTTTCAAAATGTCATTCAATTGCATCTCATGAAAGGCTGAATGAATATTTCAAAAATGCATATCATGCTGATTGCTTAGAACACTAGCCTCTGCCATGTTGATATTCTCACCGAGGAAAAAGGTGGATGCCGGGGGATATAGTGGGACAAAAGAGAGGTGACCCTCCCTCACTATCAAAGATCCCGAAGGGGTGCAACCAACCGACCCGGGGGAAACTTTGTCCACCTCTCGGTGATTCCGAGCTCATGTAGGGAGCCTGTCATGCCGTTTTATCCCTCACACAGGTACAGCGAGTGGAGAATTGAAGATTGAAGACTTTCCAAGAACTCAAGTATCTACAAGACTAAAACAGGGTAAAACAGGAAATTTACAGGTCACTTACAGGGTACTTACAGATGGTTACAGGTACACCATTCATTACTGAAGCACAGGTGCAGGTACTACAGGGTACCCACAGGTCCTATATACCCTTTTGCAGGGTTTGGTAGCCATTTGGGGTTACTGTCTTGCATTATAGGGTCAAAACAGGGCACTTACAGGTCTAGACAGGGTGCAGGACTGGACAGTTCAGACTCTGAAATCCAGCTATAGAATTTTGTGTCCTAAACCTCTTATAGCGTGCTATAGCTCATCTTGAAGAGGGCATTCTTAGCTTCGATTCACACAAAAAAGTTCTGAAATCGGAGCTTCCTAGCCAAAGTTATAGCCATTTTTCTGACAGGGGGTACTGCAGGACTGCACTAATATGGCAGGACATAAAGGCAAAAATAAGGTCCAGGAAGATTATGCTCAGCAAATCAGGGATTCCATGATGGATAGTACACTCCAAGAGAACCTTGAAGAGCTTCAACAACAAGGAGAAGTCAGTATACTCAATAATACTCTGTGTGTCCATGAACAAAGACATAGGGAACGACATGAGGCCATCTTGTCAAGAATGGAGCAGATGGTTCTATCTACTGATCAAACCAAGGCTTCTATTGATAAGTTGGTGAAATCCAATGAACAACTCATGGCACAAATTTTTAAATTCATGCAGTTGCAAATGGCATCAAGAGAAGTTAATGAGAAGGCTTGTTCAAATAGTGGCCCTTCAGTCCCACTTCAGCCATCTAACCAAAATGGTCATGGAAATGGGATTATTGGAAGAAGAGGCATTCCAAATAGTCAGTACGAAGTAGAAGAAGCTTCACAGAGGCATGATGACTATTTGGGCAGTTTGAATGGGGCCAATACTCAAGCTTTTGGATTGCATACTCAAAATTCTAGGGGTGCTCTACCAACAGGAAGATTACATGGTAATTCTCAGCTACCTGTTGGAAGATTCCCGTCTCAATTTGGAGGCTCTGTACTTGGTAATCCTGATCAGCCAATTTTGGGACAGCAACCCTTTCATGAAAGGGAGTTTAAGGACAAAATTGTTTTAGCCAAATTTAATGGCCAGTCATCTTCACCATCAGACTTAGAGGAATGGACCTCTAAGATGGAGTCCTACTTTGATATATACCCTAAAACTGATGATATGAAGATTCACTTTGCTTCCTTGCATCTGCAAGGATTTTCCCATACTTGGTGGAGGTATATCAAGAAAGAAAATATACTTTAGAGAATTGGGAAGCTTTCAAGGCACTTATGGCTGAAGTCTTTGTTTCACCTCTTGAGAAAGAGAAGTTAGCACGGAGATGGTATGGTTTGGAACAAAGGGGCCTAAGTGTAAGAGAGTATACAAACCAATTCCTCAACTTGACCATGTATGTGGAAAGCATCAGTGATGAGGCTAAGCTTCACAAGTTTATGTATGGTTTGGAGCCATCTTTGTCAGCTGATGTTATGGCGCAAAATTCTACTTCACTTTTTAAGGCTATTGAGCTTGCGGAGCGCTATGGAAGAAAGTATAGGAAATAATCTTCATTTCAGTCTAGTTATGGACAGGCAAGGACTGTTTTAAAGCAAGGACAAGTTGGTAACACTTATGGCAGTAATCATGTGCCTAATGGGAGCTTATGGGTACCAACTTATCCTTCATTTAATGCTTCTAGGCCTCAAAGTAATTTCAAGACAGTAAACAGTCCAAAAGTTGAATTCAAACAGGGGGACAGCAAGCCTAAGTCCATTTCAGCTAATACAAATCCCAAATCTATTTCCATGGATCTTTACAAGGAAAGGAAGGATAAGGGCTTATGTTTCAAGTGTGGAGAAAAGTATACACTTGATCATGCTTCAAAGTGTGTATACAAAAATGCCAAGCCTAAGCTTCAGAGTATGTTAGTTTTTGAGGATTTTGAAGATGACATAGATGAAGCTAATGCAGTGGCAATTAATGCTGAAAATGAAGATCTTGAGGAGGAAGTTGGATAGGAGTACTTTTATGATCCAACCGAATCTTTTCCTTTTGATCTAGGTGGAAATGTTCCGTTTGACCCTGGTGGATCTTGTGATGAGTCGCTTGATGCCACTAATTGTTCTATCTCTATGGATGCTTGGATGAGATCTAAGAGCCCTAATACACTTCGTATGAAGGGAAGCATATGTGGAGAGCCAGTGTTCATCCTGATAGACAATGGCAGTACTCATAGTTTTGTCAATAAGTCCATCATGGACAAGTTAAATTGTATTCCCATAGACTTACAGCAGCCCATTAGAGTTCAAGTGGCTAATGGTGAAGAAGAAATCAGCACACAGATTTGCCCACAGGTTTCTTTGCAGTTGGCTAAAAATTTTGAAGCCAAAGTAAACCTGATCACTCTGGAAATGGGGCCCATAGATATTGTACTTGGTTGTGATTGGTTGATGATCTTAGGTAGGATCACTATGGATTTCTCACAGTTATATATGGAGTTTATCTCCAATGGACAGCTTATCCATTTACAGGGAATTCCTAGTAGATCTGATTTTCAGCTTATCACCATTCAACAACTCAAAAGAGAGTACAAGAAGCGCTCACAAATATTTTTTTTGCATTTGAACAAAGAAATACAGGATCAGCCAATAATTCAGCAAACCATCTAGCCTTGATAGCTCTTCTTGAGGAGTATAGAGATTTGTTTGAAGTACCTACTTCATTGCCTCCTAAGAGAGCAGTGGATCACCCCATTGATTTGGAGCCCAACTCAAAGACAATCAATAAGCCACCTTACAGATTATCAAAGTGTGAACGAGAGGAAGTAGTCAAGCAAATCAAAGAACTTCTTGAAATGGGATTCATTGAACCAAGTTCTTCACCTTACGCATCTCTAGTCCTGTTAGTCAAAAAGAAAGATGGATCTTTCAGAATGTGCATTGACTACAGGGATCTCAATAAGATAATAGTGAAGAACAGGTGTCCTATACCTAGGATTGATGATTTGCTTGATGAGCTTAAGGGGGCTCGATTCTTCACGAAGATTGATTTGAGATCAGGGTATCATCAAATTTGCATGTGAGAGGGTGATGAAGTCAAGACTGCTTTTAGGACTGATCGTGGGCCCTATCATTTCTTGGTGATGCCATTTGGACTTACAAACGCTCCAACTACCTTTCAAAGCCTGATGAATAAGATCTTGCAACCTTTCCTCTTTCAGTTTGTCTTGGTATTCTTTGATGACATTTTGATCTATAGCAAGACTTTACAGGATCACTTGGCACATATGAGGAGGGTTTTTGATGTATTAAGACATCATAGGCTTTTTGCTAAGGAGAAGAAGTGCTCTTTCATGCAGACTGAAGTGGAATACTTGGGACATATAGTCAGTGAAAAATGAATACATGCTAATCCCAAGAAGGTGCAATGCATAAGAGATTGGCCAACGCCTACTACTACTATCTCTCTTAGAGGATTCCTTGGTCTATCTTCATTCTATCGCCGATTTATAAAGCATTATGCAGCAATTGCAGCTCCTTTGACTGACAGGTTGAAGAAGGAGGCTTTCTTTTGGGATGCTCTTGCAGATAGCAACTTCAACCAGTTAAAGGAACTCCTTACTTCTGCTCCTATCTTAGTAATGCCCAGATTTCTCCAAAGAGTTTACTATACAGTGTGATGCTAGTGGCCGTGGCATTGGGGCTGTTTTGCTTCAGGAGCATGGAGTAATTGCATTTGAGAGCCGTAAGCTTACAGATAAGGAGATGGCCATGAATGTTTACGACCAAGAGATGTTGGCTATCCTGCATGCAATCAAGAAGTGGCACCATTACTTATATGGCAGCCGATTCAGAGTACGTAGTGATCACCGGGTACTCAAGTGTTTCCTTACTCAGTCAAATCTCACTCCAAAGCAACGTCACTGGGTAGCTACATTACAGAATTATGATTTTGACATCACTCATACAAGGGGCAAAGATAACATAGTGGCTGATTCTCTTTCTCGTATGTGGGCCTGCAAAGTTTCAGCTATGACAGAATTACATAATGACTGGATTGAAGAACTACAGGAGGCCTATCTTTTAGATGAGGAATTCAGCCAAATCTTTCAGAAATTACAGCAAGGTCTTATGGAAGAAAACTCGCATTACCAGCTTAAAAATGGTCTTATTTGGTGGAAAGGCAAGATTGTTATTTTCTCTACTTCTTCTTTTAAGCGAAAAATTATGGAGGAGTTACATTCTTCGCCTTTAGCTGGACACTTGGGAGTTTTCAAGACTTATGACAGGATCAGCAAAAGCTTTTATTGGAAAGGACTGTGGAAAGATGTCAAGGACTTCGTTATGAAGTGTATGCCTTGTCAGCAAAATAAGGATAGCACCCATAAGCCAGGAGGTTTGTTACAGCCATTGCCTATTCCTACGGGTAAATAGACTCATATTACTATGGATTTAATTACTGGCTTACCTACTACTAAGAAGGGGTGGAATAGTATTTATGTGGTGGTTGACGGACTCACCAAAGCAGCTCATTTTATCCCAACAAAGATTCAGTTTACTGCTTCTCAAGTGGCCAACCAGTTTATGGAGCATATTTTTAGACTACATGGATTACCACAGGTGATTGTCCATGATAGGGACTCAAAGCTTATGAGTAACTTTTGGCAGGCAGTATTACATCTATTGGCACTAAATTGGCTCCATCTACGGCTTATCATCCTCAAACTGATGGACAGACAGAGAGAGTTAATAAATGGTTGGAGACTTATCTTCGCCATTTTTGCTATGATGTCCAAACCTCATGGGATTCTTGGTTACACTTGGCTGAGTTTGCTTATAACAATTCCACTCATGTGAGCATAGGAGTTTCACCCTTTGAGACTTTGTATGGTTACAAGGTGCCCTTACCCATAGTCATCTTTAATGAAAAGATCAATCCTCATGGGAAGGAGGAGTTGGAAAGAATGCAGACTCTTCTTCAACAATGTAAGGTGAATCTAAGGAAGGCTCAAGATCAAATGAAGATGTATGCTGATGAGAAGAGGAGGGCTTTAGAGTTCCAAGAAGAAGATCTGGTTTTGTTGAAGGTGCCCAAATCCAAGTACTCTACGGTAAAAGATGGATCCAGTAATAAGCTTGCCCACAGGTTTTATGGCCCTTACAGGATCCTTAAGCGAATTGGAGATTTGGCATACAAACTAGAGCTTCCCTCTTCTACAAAGATTCATAACGTCTTCCATGTTAGTCATCTCAAGCCCTATTATGGTGATCTAGTGGATATAGTTGATGAGCTGCCACCCATTGATGAAGATGGTCTTGTTCAGTACATCCCAGAGGCTGTTATAGGTCAGCGTGAAAAGAAGCTTCGATCACGTTCTATTGTAGAATATTTGATCAAATGGAGAGGTTTACCATCTGAAGAGGCTTCTTGGAGACTCGATTCTATATTGGATGAGTATCCATACTTGAGGGAGACATTGATGGTAGCTGAAGCCTATTGCTTATGGAGCTAGTAATGATGCAGACTGGTTCAGGACAGCATGCTGTTTTTGAATAGTTTTTATCGTACCTAATTTTTAGAATTAAGCTATCTATATGGGCTTAAAGTACTCTTCAAGAGCTTCGTTTTGATATATGGTACATCTCATTTGGACACTTCTATCAAAAGTTATGGCAGATTTGGTCCAGCAGGGATTGTTTACTCAGCAAGCTGTCTACTTTGTTCTGGGATTATTTGTTGAAGACTTTATGGCTCCATTTGCTTCTGAAGTATTTCAAATCATGTATATAGCTGGGGCTTACTTCTGTTCTTCAAATTCAGCTCATGTAGTGGTCATTTTTCATTCATTTCCCATTAGTAAAGCTGTAAAACAAAGTAGTACTTTGTTCTATCCATCTTCTTTCTAGTTGTTTCTAGGTTTATTTTTTAGGACAAAAACTTTTGGGAAGGGATGGATTGTAAGAAGCTAGGAATAACAAATTAGTGTTAATAATATTGATATTATGCCATGTCACACTGACATTGGTATAAAAGGAGAGAAGATGTAATTTTTTACATCTTTTCGACACATTAATACAATTATAGTCTTTCTCTCCCTTCTGGCTCACAGCTTCTATGGCTTCCCCTTCTTTCCTGTCTTTCTCTCTCTAAATCTAGTATTTCTCTCTCCTCGTCCCTCTTCTTCTCTCTCTTCATGCAGTCTTTCTCTCTCTTCTGTAGTCTTCTCTCTCCTCTTTCTCTCTCCCTAGTTCTCTCTCTGACAAACGGTCACATAAGACACATTCTTAGGTACCCCGCCTGAAGTGCTAGCAGGGTATTCCATCCGAGGTTCCTTGAAGAGATCTCTCCGTCGTTGTTGACTAAGTTGCACTTCTTCCCACCATCTAGCATGCGTTTTAGCATCTGCCAGCCTAGCTCGTCGTTGTAAACTAACATGCTGATGAACTTCAGGATTAAGCCCATCAATAAACTTACGTTTTTACATGGGATCATCAGGAGCGGGATTCATTTTGCGAATAATTGTCTCCATATGCTCAATGTAATGTTCAACGTTTTCAGTTGCTCCTTGAGATAAATAATGTAATTGAAGAGCTAATCTATCTTGAAAACCTTGTCGCCTAAATTTTTCAAGAAAAGCTCTTGATAAGGTAGCATAGGTTCCTTTATGTTGAGCATCCAGGTTCCCATACCACCTCACTGCCTCATCTTTTAATGTTGCAGGGAAGATATGAAGCTTTTGATCGTCGTCTATTATCTCGTTGGAGACACAGGTAACCTCAAATCGTTGCGAATGGACATCAGGATCTTTGTCCCACAGTCCCCCAAATTGCGTAAAGTCAGCTAATCTGACTGGGTTTCGAGCCATTATTTCCTTAAATAGTGTTCCTAGTCCAAAATCTGAAGTAGAGTTAGACCACACGGGTTCCTTGGATTCTCTGAATAAGGATCTTAATCCAAAGTCATATACGGCTCTTGATTGCTCTCTTTGATGGGGAATACGAAACAAAGAATGTAATCCCAAATCTGTCACTCGATCTATCCACAAGGGTTCTTTTGGTGCTTTAAATAAGTAGTTTACCCCAAAAGTAGATTCTAAATTCGAAAATATAGATTCATTACTCCCTATAGTGGCATTAGCCTCACTCTCCACGCTCTCACTTTGCGTACTCTTTGCCTCAGTAGGACTATCAGTGCTTGAAATCACTCGATCCCACTGGTATGAAGCTACTTCACTTTCCTTTGATGGTGTTCGATCAAATGATATGTTAGGCTCTAAGGATTCTACGTTTGAGTTAGACACAGCGTCTATCCCCAAATTCAGTAATGCGTTGACTCTCTCAAGCCTTTCTAATAACCAAGCCACTTGTCGCGCCGCTCGTTCTCTAGCTCGCTGATCTCTAGCTTCGTTTTGCTGCCTCCGTCTCTCTTCTGAATTCATCCACGATTACTAAACTAGCTCTTACTGTCATACTCCAAAATTACGCACGTTTTATTTGAAGCTATAAAATTAGGTTTTTGATTATATGCGCGCTTAGAAGGTTCAAAACAGTCGGCAACTCTAGGTCTATTTCCCCATAAGGCAACTTTTCTTCTTGCTCGGGGATTAAGCCTAAGATTTTAGCAACCTCTCTAACGTCTTTTGTGTCAAAAGTAATTTTTAGACCTCTGGATACACGTATCTAGGGCAGCACATCATCCCAGACCACTCTTCTAAAGGTTCGGTAAGAGCTACGATAATACCAATCGAAGTGGTATGATACACTAATTGTATTTATCTCTACTGCGTCTATTAGCCCAAAGTGTGTTGCTAGTAGAACTATGGTTTGCCCACAATCGTTATAACCCCAACTCCAAGAGGATAATTGCTCTACATCCACAGTTAATTTAGGGCCAAAATATTCACCTCCCTCTACCAATTCTGTGTCTCTCGCCCAATCTAGCACTCTTCTTTGGCACTCTTGGGGCAAATTAGGAAAATAGTCCCTTAGAAAAGAGACTGCGTATTCACTCATAAATAAAACCTAGGATTTAAATACCCTAGGAAAATTGATCACCCGTTCGAGCACACTTGGCTCCCGGTAGACGCACCAAAAAATGATTGCCTAAAGACCAAGCCACTTTTAACCAGGTCGGCAAGCCGACTCCTAAGAGTTGTTGCACTAAATAGGTGATTGTTACTACTAACTATACTAATTTAATTTAGCCTTCCACTATTTTTACGATGTTTGTTCGTAATAGTCCAACTATAGATATCTAAACTCTAGTAAACATACTTAATCTCACACTTCGTTTCTTTTAAACTTTTACAGCTAGGTCTTTATATTGGGCACTAAAACGCTAAACCTAGGATAACTACAATATCCCTCCATCTTTCAGGGGCGGCTTCTCATAAATTTCTCCTGCCATACTAGTAGCGATTTATCCAGGAAGTTTTGATGTTTAACTTTAAGAAATTTGTTTCAAGGTATAGATCCCTTGGATCTATTCGAATATCCCCTTTTAAATTCCTTTTTATCTTTCTCTTCTTCAACTGATTAAAATTAATTCTTTTTATTTATTTAAGTGATAGCAAACATTCAAAACACATTTTCTAATGTACCATAAACCCAAAATTTTAATTCCTTGTAACATTTCCCCTCTCCATATTGCAATTCGTCATTGCTTTTTAGTGTTTAGATAATTAGTTCATTTTGCGAGAATAACGTCCTTTCTTTCTTCTTCTTTACTAAATACCAATCAGGATAAAAACAGATACTCTCTACACTCCAGCATAAACACATACATAATTTATTTTAAATCTCCATATTTCCCTTTAATTTATCAGTTAGTCCTAGTGGTCCTCCACTCATAATTCTTGCAATCATCAAATTTCTTTAAATGTAAATAAAATGTAGACATTTAATGTAGACGCTAAGACTTCATCCCATGCCATCTAATCATTAAATTGTTAATTTTTATGTTGCTTTTAATTTAAACCAAATATTGTAGCTGAAATTTGACATTATTAATTATTACAAAGTATTATTAAGCTTCTTATTCTTACCCTCCCATATTTCATAAATTTCCACACCACGAATAATCTCTATTTACCAAAACCAAAACACCATATCTTAACGCAAGCATTTCTTTAAGGAAAACATTATTAAATTGTTGCTTCTTTTCTTTTAATCCTTACAAAAATTCACTAACAACTCAAAAACTATCTTTTCAGCCTTTCACTAGGAATCCATAATTTTAATTGATAAATAACAAATTTCATTTAAATGAAAACTATGATTTTTCTTTAAAAAAACCATTTTTAAATTTTCAAATATATAAAATAATCTTTAAATATTATGAAAAAATTTCCATAAATTCCTAAAGACATAGCCTTTATTAAAAAAATATCACAAGTCATATTGGATCAACTAGAAATTTTGTAAAAATTTATATAGATCAATTTAAACCATTTTAGAGCATTTTTCAAAGGCATCAAAGGCGTTGCAAAACTTCTAGAAGGACGACCAATCCTTTGACATACATCACATTTTCGGCAATAATAATAAGCATGTTTAAATAGGGTAGGCCACCAATAACCAGCTAACAGAACTTTCCTTGCGGTCAATTCACCGGCAAAATGACCACCACACGGCTCATCATGCAATGCCTTAAGAACCACTAGGACTTCATCTTCCCTTACACATTGTCGATAGATACCCTCGCATGGAAAAAATTTATAAAGGTAACCCCCTAATAATCCATAGGAGCGTGCTTGCATTAATATCTGACGTTTCCGACACTTATCATCACCAGGTGGATATCGAGTAGTACTCAAGAAATTTGCAATATCAGCATACCATGGAACTTGTGTCTCCACAGTAAAAAGTGATGCATCCGGCAAATCATCTTCCACTTCTTCCTCCTTGTCTGATGTTAATAGTCGTGAGAGATAATCTGCTAAGACATGAGCTCTACTAGGATGAGTAACTATTTGAAAATCAAATTCTTGAAATAACAACATCCAACGAATCACACGTCCTGAAAGTTCTGCTTTATTAAGCAAATACTTTAACGCCTCATGATCAACATATATGGTAAATTTATTCCCTAATAAATAATGATGAAATTTTTCCACCACAAATACCATTGATAGGCATTCTTTCTCAGTGGTGGTATAATTCCTTTCTGCATCACTTAAATTCTGACGCGCATAATAAATTGGATGATCCACCTTATTATCATCTGCTTGGCACAAAACAGCCCCTACAGCATACATAGATGCATCGGCATGAATATGAAATTCTTTTGTCCAATCTGGGGGTGCTTATACTAGTCCTTCCATTAACTTCTGTTTAAGAAATTCAAATGCTTTCTAGCAGACATCATCCCAAGTAAAAGGAGTATCCTTTCGTAGCAGATTTGTCAAAAGGTGATGCCACCTTTGCGAAATCTGAAATAAATCTCCGATAATAATTTAGATGTCCTAAAAAACCACGCAATTGCTTAAGATTTGTTGGAGGTGGAAGTGCAGAAATCTTTGCAATTTTAGTTGGATCCATAGCAATGCCCTCCTCAGAAACTATATGCCCCAATAAGGTTCCTTTTGGCACTCCAAAAACACATTTATCAGGGTTCAAGGAGATACCTACATCATCACTACGCTCAAACACTTGCGTTAGTAGCTCAGGCATTTCTTTTGCCGTCCCATAAACACAAAAATCATCTAGAAAGACACGCATCCATTGACGTAGAAAATCTTGATAGGCTGCAATCATAACCCTTTGAAATTTTGCGCGTGCATTGCACAAACCAAAAGGCATTACTTTATAAGAAAATGTACCCCATTCAGTAGTAAATGTAGTTTTGGATTGATCTTTGGGATGAATTAGTACTTGGTTGTAACCACTAAACCCATCCATGAAAGAATACAGCTCATGACCAGCAACCTTATCAAGTACCTGATCAGTAAATGGCAGAGGAAAATGATCTTTCCTTGTCTTACTATTAAGCTTCCGATAATCAACACAAATGCAAATTTTCTTGCTATTCTTCTTGGGTACTACCACAATTGGAGACACCCATTCACTGTATGCAACAGGATATATAAACCCAGCATCTAAAAGTTTAGTGATTTCAGCCTTCACTAAGTCTGCATATACAGGGCTTGTCCGTCGTTGACGCTGACATACGAGTTTCGTGCCTGGCTCCAGATCAATATAATGTTGACATAATTCAACTTTAATACCCTTAAGGTCCTTATATGACCAAGCAAAAGTGTCAACATGCGCTCGTAAGACTTCTTCAAATCTTTCACGATGTGGCGATTCCAATTGGTCTCCTAAATTTAAATATTTTCCTTCTGCCATTTTAAGTTTAACTACTTCAATTTCAGGCTCTTCAATAAATAAAGAAGCTATTCTTCGTGGCTTAATTATAGACACATCTTCGGATATCTACATCGATACATTTTCAAGCAGACTATGCCTAGTACTTGATTCTGGTGCTTCTTCCCTCACATTCACAGAATGCACTAAGGGTAAAGCCTTATAAGGAATAATAGCAAGATTATCATGAGTAGCACCATCCGCTTCTATTCCGTAAATATTTGTTATCTCAGGAAAGGAGTTTTCAATATATCCCTTCCAATATTTATCTAAATATCCATTATTGGCATTTATGTCTTTATGAGATTTCATGATAAATGAGGTTTTTACAGAGCCAATTACGCTAGGTATCTGCTCTAAATTACATGGATATTGAGCATGTAACCTACGGTGATATCTACGTAAGATTTTGTTATTCTTTTCTAAACATTCTTGATCATCTACACTCCAAGACCATTGATCATCTTTAAGCTTGAGAATTAACGAATGTAGATTCTCATCCTCCTCGCCCTGAATTTGACAACCCAAATAATGTATGACTTGTTTCAGTTCCACAAAATTCCTAGGTGTTACAGGTTCAAACCATCTAAGTTGTGGCTCCTGGCTAGCCCCATAGATAGTCAAATCCATTACTCTTTCTTTTGGATGAGGCAACACCACCTCTTGCATATTTTGCAATTTGACCTTGGTGGGTTCAGATTGGACTCGTTGATAACCAACTAGTGGTCCCCTAGAATAGCGATAGATCTTTTGCGTAATTCCATTTAAACGCTTAAAAGAATGCCACAACCAGGGAACACTCGTAGGGTTTTTCTCTTGAGTCTTTGGCTCAAAAGTACCCTTAGATTTATCTTTTTCCAAAAACCTATTAGTTTTTTCATATTCCTCCCAATAATTCATATCCAGAGGTAAAGCTTGTTCCATCCATAACTCCCCGCCACTTAATTTAGACTTCTGTTCTTCTAAATAAAAATCTAAAAGCGAGATTTCATCTAGATATCGCCTTTCTCTATACTGAAACTCTGCCTTTTCCTTTTGCAACTCAGTAATCTTCTTCATTGCTTCATTTACAGCAGTTAACGCTGCCTCACGCTCTACTTCCAATGCCTCGTTCAATTCTCTAATAATCCTAACGTAATTACCATGATGTTCACGAGAAGTCTGTGAAAACCTATTAAAAGCCGAAGATGAATCATCCTCATAGTCATGAGATAGTGGCCTTTGTAAGGGTTTGCACCCATGCTTACTTCTCCTTTCTCTTTCCTTTCTTTCTAGTTGGTAATAATAAATCCTTTTGGCTCTATCTGGCAGTTGTTCAAATCCAAAGGGTAAAGCATTTTTCCCATAAGGAAGAGCTGCTAAAATCCTACTCTCAGGCATACTATTATTATTATCAGTAACATCATCTTCGTCCATACTTTCTGAAGAGGTTATTGAGATGTCAGCCACATCACATATCATTAACTCAGGCATCTCTTCCTCCTCTAATTCATCCATAGAAACCTCTTCTAACCTATTGTATGCAAAAAATGCATTTTCTTGATTATTCTCTTCTTGATTCGTGGATAATTGAAAACGTGTTTCAAGCGAATCATCAAAGTATTTTGCTTCCTCTGCAGAAAGCATTAAGCAGTCTAGAGTTATATCTTCGGATGTAGACAACCAGTGAGTAATATCACTATCCAAATCATTGTCAGATGAAAACGTTTAAGCATATTCACCAATACCCATATGTTCTACCTTGTGAGGCTGACGTACTATGTTGACCTCTACTTTCTTCACTCCTACTAGGTGTGGTGTTTTAAATAACCAGGCATAAGGCCCTTCATGATCAGTCCTCTCCATTTTTGAATCATAAAACTCACTGTTGGATCCCTCATCCATTTCACCAATTTCCTCATCTCCTGACTCTTTCAAAAATCCTCTTGAAATAACTTGTATTTTAACCCTATCATTTCTAGGACCAATCACAATTGAACCTTTAGACCAGTCTCGAATGCATCTTGCTTGGTATAACCAGGGTCTTCCCAGCAACACAGAATATGATGAAATGTTTGTCTGCGAACGAATGATCAAATAGTTCACATGAAATTCTAATCCAGCTACTACAGATTTCACATTTCGCAGTAACCCCAAAGGAGTTACTTTTCTCTGATCAACCACCCGTAAAACAATATGAGTAGGTTCTAGATCCTTCAACCCTAATTCTTACATTGCCTGTTCTGTCATCAAATTAACCGCTGAGCCACCATCCAACTGCACTTCATGTAGCAAGTGGCCATTAATAGTAGTATCGATGATTGGAGCTCCTGGATCCACAAATAAATCTACTATTTTTACATCCTTAGTTGTTTTTCTTTTAGAAGAATTTTCACTTACTTTGGAAGCATTAATCTCAATCCTCTTCCTTCAATGCCGAACTAATTTACGATAAAGTTGCTTCCGACAAACGGGCGCTATTTCTAGCAATTGCCGAAGGTTAATGGTCAATGATATTTCTTCTAATGCAGCCCAAAGATCATAGGTCTTATTTCCTACTTCTGATTGCTCTTTACTTCCTTCCTTAGGAGGAATCAATCTTTCAAGAAAAGGAGCTACTCCCACTTGAATCTTAGGATTTGCTAAGGGCACAAGTAATAATGGGTGGTCATAGGAATGCTGTGGAGAATCCGATTCAGGTAGTTCTACATTAGGATCTATGTCCTTAGATTTATCCTTCACTACTCCGTTTAATTGTGGACTCTCTTCCTCTAAACCTTGCTCCTTTTGTTGTTGCTTTTCTGCCCTAGTAATGACACCAATCATAGGGTCAGCCTTAAAGGTCACTTTACGAGGTATAAATTTTGTATTAACTCCAGTATCTTTCCTTATTGTTTCTACTTCAACTAAGTTTGCAGCAGACGTTGAAGGTTCACTAAAGGCTTGTTTACCTTTGTCAGTAATTTTGTTATCCTCTCTCTTAGGGCAATTCTCCTCATAATGTCCCTCACCATTGCACTTCCTACAAAGAGGAGTATAGTCTTGATTTTTACGTGCATTTGGACAATACGTAGCTATGTGATCTTCTTGTTGGCATCGACAACAAATTACTGGTCCCCTAGGCCGCTGTTGTCCACCCTGCCCCATTGGATTACGAAAATTTCCATTGTTTCTTCTAAAAGGAGAATTTCTCCCTCGATTGGCATCACTATTATAATTGTTTCGGGGTACTAGAGGTCTACCCTGGGTTGGCAATCCTCGTGGCCTAAAAGGTTGATTGGGTGGTCCAATCTCATAAGTTGTATTATTACGATCCATATAATTATAATTCGTTTGCATTGAACGAGCTTGTTGTTGCTCTTACCCTATCTTATGCAAGCAATTAGTATCCAAATGCCCTATCTTAAGACAAAAAGTACAGAATGGTGGATGATCAGGTATTAATCTTGAAGGTGTCGGGCACTCTGTAGCCACATGGCCGTAACCATGACACTTACCACACCATATATTTGATCTAGGTGGGTTTGAAGTTGAGTTTCCCAACGATTGTTGTGCACTTGGACCTTGTGTTGTTACCGAATAAATTTCCTTCAAAGGTGCTTGTACTGCACTCATAATTTCCTCCTTCAATTTTTCGAGGGATTTCGCAATAATATCTGCAACTTTTGCTTCATCAAGAGCAGATTGAGGTTGCAGCATAGAAGGCATTCCAGTCTGCATCATATAGGCTGGAATTGAAGTGTACGGATTTAAAGATACACTTGACACATTTGAACTTGTAGTTACCGAGGGATTTAAAGGAACAGTCACATAAGACACATTCTTAGGTACCCCGCCTGAAGTGCTAGCAGGGTATTCCATCTGAGGTTCCTTGAAGAGATCTCTCCGTCGTTGTTGACTAAGTTGCACTTCTTCCCACCATCTAGCATGCGTTTTAGCATCTGCCAGCCTAGCTGGTCATTGTAAACTAACATGCTGATGAACTTCAGGATTAAGCCCATCAATAAACTTACGTTTTTGCATGGGATCATCAGGAGCGGGATTCATTTTGCGAATGATTGTCTCCATACGCTCAATGTAATGTTCAATGCTTTCAGTTGCTCCTTGAGATAAATAATGTAATTGAAGAGCTAATCTATCTTGAAAACCTTGTCGCCTAAGTTTTTCAAGAAAAGCTCTTGATAAGGCAGCATAGGTTCCTTTATGTTGAGCATCCAGGTTCCCATACCACCTCGCTACCTCATCTTTTAATGTTGCAGGGAAGATATGAAGCTTTTGGTCGTCGTCTATTATCTCATTGGCGACACAGGTAACCTCAAATTGTTGCGAATGGGCATCGGGTTCTTCATCCCACTGTCCCCCAAATTGCGTAAAGTCAGCTAATCTGACTGGGTTTCGAGCCATTATTTCCTTAAATAGTGTTCCTAGTCCAAAATCTGAAGTAGAGTCAGACCACACGGGTTCTTTGGATTCTCCAAATAATGATCTTAATCCAAAGTCATATACGGCTCTTGATTGCTCTCTTTGATGGGGAATACGAAACAAAGAACGTAATCCCAAATCTATCACTCGATCTATCCACAAGGGTTCTTTTGGTGCTTTAAATAAGTAGTTTACCCCAAAAGTAGATTCTAAATTCGAAAATATAGATTCGTTACTCCCTATAGTGGCATTAGCTTCACTCTCCACGCTCTCACTTTGTGTACTCTTTGCCTCAGTAGGACTATCAGTGCTTGAAACCACTCGATCCCACTGGTATGAGGCTGCTTCACTTTCCTTTGATGGTGTTCGATCAAATGATATGTTAGGCTCTAAGGATTCTATGTTTGAGTTAGACACAGCATCTATCCCCAAATTCAGTAATGCGTTGACTCTCTCAAGCCTTTCTAATAACCAAGCCTCTTGTCGCACCGCTCGTTCTCTAGCTCGCTGATCTCTAGCTTCATTTTGCTGCCTCCGTCTCTCTTCTGAATTCATCCACGATACCTAAACTAGCTCTTACTGTCATACTCCAAAATTACGAACGTTTTATTTGAAGCTATAAAATTAGGTTTTCGATTATATGCGCGCTTAGAAGGTTCAAAATAGTCGACAACTCTGGGTCTATTTCCCCATAAGGCAACTTTTCTTCTTGCTCGGGGATTAAGCCTAAGATTTTAGCAACCTCTCCAACGTCTTTTGTGTCAAAAGTAATTTTTAGACCTCTGGATACACGTATCCAGGGCAGTACATCATCCTAGACCACTCTTCTAAAGGTTCGGTAAGAGCTGCGATAATACCAATCGAAGTGGTACGATACACTAATTATATTTATCTCTACTGCGTCTATTAGCCCAAAGTGTGTTGCTAGTAGAACTATGGTTTGCGCACAATCGTTATAACCCCAACTCCAAGAGGATAATTGCTCTACGTCCACAGTTAATTTAGGGCCAAAATATTCGCCTCCCTCTACCACTTCTGTGTCTCTCGCCCAATCTAGCACTCTTCTTTGGCACTCTTGGGGAAAATTAGGAAAATAGTCCCTTAGAAAAGAGACTGCGTATTCACTCATAAATAAAACCTAGGATTTAAATACCCTAGGAAAATTGATCACCTGTTCGAGCGCACTTGGCTCCCGGCAGACGCACCAAAAAATGGATGGCCAAAGACCAAGCCACTTTTAACCAGGTCGGCAAGCCAACTCCTAAGAGTTGTTGCACTAAACAGGTGATTGTTACTACTAACTATACTAATTTGGTTTAGCCTTCCATTATTTTTACGATGTTTGTTCGTAATAGTCCAACTATAGATATCTAAACTCCAGTAAACATACTTAATCTCACACTTCATTTCTTTTAAAATTTTACAACTAGGTCTTTATATTGGGCACTAAAACGCTAAACCTAGGATAACTACAGTTTTTCTCCATCTTTCAGGAGCAGCTCCTCATAAATTTCTCCTGCCATTCTAGTAGCGATTTATCCAGGAAGTTTTGATGTTTAACTTTAAGAAATTTGTTTCAAGGTATAGATCCCTTGGATCTATTCGAATATCCCCATTTAAATTCCTTTTTATCTTTCTCTTCTCCAACTGATTAAAATTAATTCTTTTTATTTATTTAAGTGATAGCAAACATTCAAAACACATTTTCTAACGTACCATAAACCCAAAATTTTAATTCCTTGTAACATTTCCCCTCTCCATATTGCAATTCGCCATTGCTTTTTAGTGTTTATATAATTAGTTCATTTTGCGAGAATAACGTCCTTTCTTTCTTCTTCTTTACTAAATACCAATCAGGATAGAAACAGATACTCTCTACACTCCAACGTAAACACATACATAGTTTATTTTAAATCCCCATATTTCCCTTTAATTTATCAGTTAGTCCTAGTGGTCCTCCACTCATAATTCTTGCAATCATCAAATTTTTGTAAATGTAAATAAAATGTAGACATTTAATATAGACGCTGAGACTTCATTCCATGCCATCTAATCATTAAATTGTTAATTTTTATGTTGCTTTTAATTTAAACCAAATATTGTAGCTGAAATTTGACATTATTAATTATTACAAAGTATTATTAAGCTTCTTATTCTTACCCTCCCATATTTCATAAAATTTCCACACCACGGATAATCTCTATTTATCAAAACCAAAACACCATATCTTAACGCAAGCATTTCTTTAAGGAAAACATTATTAAATTGTTGTTTCTTTTCTTTTAATCCTTACAAAAATTCACGAACAACTCAGAAACTATCTTTTCAGCCTTTCACTAGGAATCCGTAATTTTCATTGATAAATAACACATTTTATTTAAATGAAAACTATGATTTTTCTTTAAAAATAACCATTTTTGAATTTTTAAATATATAAAATAACCTTTAAATATTATTTAAAAATTTCAGTAAATTTATAAAGACATAGCCTTTATCAAACAAATATCATAAGTCATATTGGATCAACCGAAAATTTTATAAAAATTCATATATGTCAATTTTAAACCATTTTAGAGCATTTTTCACTATTTTTGATTTTTAGAAAATAATTTCAGGTGCACATAAATATAGACAATCATTCAGCACAAGAAAACCAGTTTCAAAACATTTTCTAAAAATATTAAACTGAACATTTACTCATAGTGTATCATTTATTTTAGATAATTGAATTAAGACGCTTACGTGTTAAACCGCGGGTCGTCGTCACGTCCTGGGAGACCGTGTCCTCTTGCAAACCAGCCAATGTATATCTTCTAGCCAGTGATATCAAATGTGAGCTCATCATTTTGTTTTGCTTCCCCACAGTTTTCCCAGATGCTATTCCCGTTATAGCAATAGGAATGATCTTTATAAACTATAGATTAAGCTTTTAGTTGAGAGCTTTAATACCATAGCTTCTCCCTTGAAGTAATGGCGACATATGAAGAGGGAGGATATTAATGCATTATCCTATCAATCTAGGCACCAAATTGCCCGCGAAGTAGAGCAATTTGAAGAGAAGAAATTCTTCTACCTACCTATAACTTCAGATTATACCAGTGTATTGAAGCTTTAAATTGGCTATTATAGAGAAGGCATGGTGAAGTAGAAGAGACATGGGGATTCCATTGATGTCTGCAATGATCTTTCAATCTTGTTTAGGCTTCCATGGAGATGGTTCTTCATTCTTTACAATGAATCATTAAGCGTAATGAGGCGCCCTCTCTTCTTGCTTGACGTTTTGTTACCAGGCGCCTTCCCTTTTTGTGATTGACATTGCTTTTGCTTCTTCTTCTTTTTCTACCTTCTATTCAATTTTGATTTTAGTGTATATGGCACAACATGGTAGCACAAAACAGGACTCATCGCAATCCTCTCTCTCTCTCTCTCAGACTGAGTATAATATTCAATTTCAGCTAGCAGCTGCGCCAGCCATTCTTGGAAGAACGAATTAAATACAGAGATTGGGATTGAAGTCCTTTACGAATCTCTCTCTCTCTCCTTGACTCGGTATTGAGGTTAGAGCAAATTGACTAAGGTGGGGACGAATTTAGAGACCTCCTCTCTCTCTCTCTCTCTCTCTCTCTCTCTCTCTCTCTCTCTCTCTCTCAGGACGATGCCCCAATTCACGCAGAAATGTAGAGAGTCAGCCTAGCAAACCTTCTTGGGTAGATTGTGTTGATATTGCAAGGACTGCGAATCGAGGTGCACTGGAAGTAATGCCCCTCCTCTTGACAAGATTGAGCTTGGAAGAAGGCAAACGGCACGCACTTGCTCGGAACATGACGTTGAAGGACGACCATGATCGCTCGCGCAGACGGAGGCCTACCCCCTCTCTCTAATTCACAGACAGGCCCACTTATGTTTTGTTGCATTTTTGCTCCCTGTATGCCCCACCTGCCGAAATCCACCCACCAACCGTTGCCTCCCACCCTTTCATCACGACTCTCTAATTAAAAATTCTTTTTCTCTCTCTCTCTCAAATATGTGATATAGGCAATGATCGTTCACGGATGAAAAAGCCAAGATCTACCCCGTCTTATGTGACCTATTATTTTGCTTTGGCTAAGAGCGCCATATGAGGAAAAGAAAAATGCAACAATAGGGCTTCAGCCTTCAATTTGTTGATACTGATTGGCCAGATGGCCGTTTGAGTTCCTTGAGCCAGTTCGAATTGCATTTTTCAATCCATGTGATCCATATAATCCGAATAAGGGTGGCGAAGCCCAACTCCTCGTTTCTGATTTGTCTCGCTATATTCCTCTTCTCGGATACGTGCCAACCAAGAAAGGCAAATCGACAGGAAGGAAGGAACCATATTAAGAGGCAAATCAGCGGAATAGATTGCCCCCTCTCAGAATCACAGACTATGGCGACCTTTTTTTCTCCCCCTCTCTCATGCGGATAATGGCATCTCTTCCCTCCTCTTGGCAGTTCGCATCCCCCCCTTTTCCATGCATAACTACCACACGCATATTCATCACCTCGATCTCCTCCATGACCTTGACCATAACCTAAACATTGCCCTAACAAGCAATGTAAAATCTATTAAAAATAATTGTTCCCACTTGGTGTGTCCATTTCTTGTCACTATATCCTTTTCACTTCATATGTTGTTTTCTAGCTATCCTTGACACTACCTAGTTGGCAAAAAAGGCCCCTTGTAAATACTAGGTGGCTTGGTCGATATTGCCAGCTAGTGCTGCTGCTATGCTTCATACAGTTGGCACACTTCGAGTTTTAGTGAGTTCTCTCTAGTTCTTCTAGGTTCTCTTGCCGTTATTCATATCCTTGGAAGCTAAGGGGATGGTCAGACATCTTATGAGTGGGAATCCACAATGATGGATCATCTTTGTATAATGCTCTTGTATCTTTAGTGCCATCTCAATTTTCTATTGAGGGATTTGACACAATTCTCCTTTGTTGTAACCTAGGCTCATCAAACTCAAAGGGAACTGCATAATCTTCCATGGATGACATGATTTCTAGTGGCTCTAAGGATGTGGATTGCATAAGCTCAAAGGACTTCATTTTGCAAAGTCCTACAATCTCTAATTCTTGGTCTCCATAGCCTATGCCTTGCAAATGAGATATAAGAGCTTTTCTTGTTTGTACACAGGCCAAAAGTTGAGTTTTGTACCGACATTTCCTGGCCGAATTGCAAGGACACGACCTCCAAAGACAGCAACAACGAACACCGCATCTGTAATAAATTAAGATAAAAATTTGAAAATAGGGTGTCACTTATATACAAATTTGCCAAAAAATTGTTGCAATAGATGGCATGTTTTTAGGTGTTGTCACAAACTTGCTCCCCTAAACAAGTGGGAGTTCTTATCACATATTCTATCATTATATGCTGTTAATAGTGATGTGTATCCCTGTGTAGGGAAGGAAAGAATGCAAGAACACAGACTAGCCGTGCAAGCGGAGGTGGCAGCTATCGGTAAACAAGTGCGACTCATGGTTTTTTTTTTTCCACAATACAATGACAATAAAAATGGTTTGTATTTTTGCAATGGGAGATACAACTTTTGATTTTCAACCTATAATGCTGGAGGATGTGCCAGCCACCATCACAGACACTTGTGAACTAACATGTCTCAATAATACTATCTACAATAACATTTTGAACAAAAAATATGTTGCTAATTATGAATTTATTGTGCAAGAGGGCCATACTGAAAGTCACGTGGAAGTCTCCATTGTCTCCCATAAAGCTACAATGGTGCAAGATGTTCCAACCACACATGCACGTAAACAAACGTATAAGAAGAATATTATCTATCGTTAACATTCAATAGAAGAATATGTTACTAATCGAGGAGTCAATATGCAAAGGTCCACAACGTTGAAAACCCCATGGAAGACCCCTTGCAATTCGTTGTCTCCCATGCCGCTATGATGATGAAGGTGGAATGGCGTATTTTTTTGTGTGACCCATTTGAGATTGGAGATGCATTGTGAAGTGATCGGCCAAGTGAGGCATTCTCTCGATTGGTAAAGGCATTGGAGGAGGTTAACTAACACAAGATGGTCTAGGTTGACAAAGAAACCACAAACACCTCATGCGATAGCATGGTGGTTTGTCTCCTTGAAGATAGTTCCGTACATGGATTAGGGGATGGAATTCTGTCATGGAACTCCTATACTGAGGCAAAGTTAGCCGATGCCATGTATCTGGCTGATCGTGTTCTCAAGGACACATCGATGTTACTTTTCCTTGCCACAACACACTCCATGGTAGAGCTTGTCGAGCAGGCTATGGAGGATGGACACCAATAGATGGATTCAAGGAAGAAGTGTTGGGCCTTACACATGGCATAGGTTGTTCATTGTGAGACTCTTGTGTGTCATTAGAGGTAGAGAGGTGAGAGTTTTAAAGTCATGATATGGTCATGCTAGATACTATTTGTGTATCACACTTGTTGGCTCCGTTTAGTGAATGCAATTACTAAAATTAGTATTTCAAGCTTTAAATGCAAGTACATATGATATATATTCTAGCATACATGTGTTCAAATATTGCTTACAATGGAATCATTCCTCTGGAGTTCACAAAAGATGACATTACTGCAAATGAGTGGGTGCGAGATACATTAGGATCCCCAATGAGAGGTCAATATGAGATCCAATGTTGTTAAACTACTATAGAGATGTTTTGTAAACATTTAGTAGATTCTTAATCTGTCATATGACTACCAAATACTGTAGGTGGCATGCAACATGGCATGGCTTTTTGGAGCTCGTTCTTGCAAACATACACAAAAGAAGGGGACACCATTTAAGATTGCAATGCAGGATGTGGTGGCTTTGCATCGGTAGCACTAAATTTCAATAGATAGATTGCATGTCTATATCACTTCACCGAATATGGAAGATATCTAAGAGCAAAGGTAACATGTTTACATAAACTTGTATAATATCTTATTGTAATGTAGTGTTCTTTTTCGCCATACCAATACATGGGTGCTCACCCTTCCATGTGTGCATGTACAACTACCTCCCACAACCTGAAAATTAATCGTGTTTGATATGAATGTGGTGTTTCTACTTGGCCAAAGCAAAAGGGATTGTTACTAGTGAAGCGCTTAGAAGTTGGCAGGTATTGGGTGATTTTGCGACGAGGACTCGCAAGGTTTTTGAAGGAAATATCTACATTGTTTGACATTGCCATCTGAAGCTCTATGAAGGAAGACAACTTAAGTGAGCTACTCCAATTGGTTAGAAGTGAATGTGTAAAGTCATCAAAGCAAGCACCAACCTTTGTATTATAATATGGACAAGGCAAGTATAGAGCAGCTCCCACAACAACTTTTGCACTGGAAGAAGGAGTTACACAAAGCCCCTTTCATTCAATGTTTTGACGACATTGATTCGCCACATTTCAGCCCAACAACAACACTATTTGTGGATGATAGCATGGAGAAAATGTAGATGAACCCACCCAACACCTTTTTATGCCCACCCCCATTTGAGGGAAGCCCCATGGACACTACCCTTTTGGAGCACATGCTTCCCTACTTGACCGAGCTAACGTGCTTTCGTGGTTCAGTCCTAGACTTTGTTAGGGATCACCAATTCCACCCCCTAGCACAATGGAACTCAATTGATATTTGATGTGCATGATGAGTATGTACTTTTAGAATGATTAGATTGTGTTTATTTACAAGTGCAATGAAATGAGGATGAGAGAAGAGGAGAAAGAGAGAGGAACATGCAAGTGAGGGAGATTGTATATAGGCATTCACTCAATTGCAATACTACAAGATGTGTAAACAAAGCACATGCAAAATATTTAGGGAAGGTGGAGTGTAGAAACATGCATGCATGTGAATGTATATGTTGCACAGTGGATTGAGTAACAATGAGGTAATATTGTTGTCTTGATATTAACTATTCGAACAAATTGAAAAATAATAGATATTGCACGTTATTGTAGTAAGTGTAACAAACTATTTGATACCCTATCCTCTTGTAGTAAGTCCACACAATAATGCTCATTTGAAAGTAGCGAAAACATGTATGATGTAGTTTCACTTATATGTGCACAATGTAAGTGATATATTAGGATATAATATCAAATCATGCACATAAAAGTGAGAGGTGCATGAATATATATATGCATGTGAGATAACAATGTGATATTCTTTTTGTCCTCATATTAACAACTAAAAGTGTCTAAGACAATTTACCTCTTGCAAAACCTTGACCCTTGTAGAAATAAGAGGGTTGTGAAAAATGGATGGATGACCCTTGCAAAATTGAGTGAGAGAGAGAGAGAGAGAGAGAGAGAGAAGTTGCTAATTTAGAGAGAGAGAGAGAGAGAGAGTGTGTGTGTGTGTGTGTGTGTGTAAGAGGGGGAGAAAGAGAGGAGTTGCTTATTTGGTCTAGTGCTCTCTGATCTAATATTAATTAGTTGCTTTATTTACTTTCTCTATTTGAGAGAGAGAGAGGGGGGAAGGAGAGAGAGAGAGAGAGAAATAAAGAGAGAGAAGGAAAGGAGAGAGAGGGGGGAAGGAGAGAGAGAGAGAGAGAGAGAGAAATAAAGAGAGAGAAGGAAAGGAGAGAGAGAGGGGGGAAGGAGAGAGAGAGAGAGAAGGAAAGGAGAGAGAGTGTGTGTGTATGTGTGTGTGTGGGTGTACATGTATTGTGAGGGACACAAGGAGAGAGAGAGCAAGTAAGAGAGATGGTGAGTGTAAGAGAGGGAGAAGTGAGAAGTTGCCGAGAGAGAGAGAGAGAGAGAGAGAGAGAGAGAGAGAGAGGGAGGAGAGAAAATAGAGAGAGAATAATTGGTGGAAGATGGGGGATAGATAGAGAGAGAGAGAGATACCTGTACTTGAGATAATTAACATGGGAGGGGATGGTAGTGGTGGAAGCAGTGGAGGTGGTAGTAACAACGGTGGTGGAGGCAGTAATAGAGGTAGTGGTGGTGGTGGTGGTAATGATGGTAGTGGTAGTGGTGGAGATGGTGGTGGCAGTAGGGGCAATAGTGGTGCTTGATATGTGCACAAGAGAATAGGAGGAACAAGTGGAATATGTAGAACAAGAAATGGAGGTTGTCCAGAAAATCTCGCTTAAATGCTTGCTCAAAAAGCTCGCTTCTTGCCTTTCCCCATAGGTCCTATGCTTAGATTTTTTAAAGGGAAGGGAAAGAATCATTGTTTATAAGATGGGAAGAAAGGGTTCATGCTTCAAGGATATGAGGTGCCCACACACCCCCTACCTTTGCCTTGGTAACTTGTTTGTGTGGTCATGATAGCCAACAAAAATCGAGGGCTAATGCTTATTCTTATCATCTTTTGTCACATATGGGTATATGTGGGTGTGTGTGTGTGTGGGGGGGGGGGGGGGGGTATGCCTATTACGAAGCTAGATGTGATAAATTTACATGCATGTACTCTCTTATTTGTTCATGTCTATATGATGGACCCCAATTCCCTATACACGTGTCATTATTGCTATTTGTAATATGTGATCCACTTCATACCATCAATGGCATATGTTGCCACCATTGACCTATGTCAAGGAGTGGTCACATCACTGCTTGATGCCCCACATGTATGCCTACCTACCCCCACTCACTACATACCCAACACATTCATGTGGCATACCAGAGACACAGAGAGAGAGAGAGAGAGAGAGAGAGAGAGAGAGAGAGAGAGAGAGAGAGAGAGAGAGAGAGAGAGAGAGAGAGAGAGAGAGAGAGAGAGAGAGAGAGAGAGTGAGTGAGTGAGTGAGTGAGTGAGAAGGTCATGCCACTTGCCACTTTGCTATCAAACCTACCATGCCATGCTACCTTCTACAGTCGCCCTTGCCTTTGTGCAACCACCAGTTACTCGGATATTTCCTTTCACCAAAAGAGAGAGAGAAGGAGGGGGGAATCTCTCACAAATGGAGCATCATCACAAAAGCTATTACAAGAGTCACCTTGAGAGAGAGAGAGAGAGAGAGAGAGAGAGAGAGAGAGAGAGAGAGAGAGAGAGAGAGAGAGAGAGAGAGAGAGAGAGAGAGAGAGAGAGAGAGAGAGAGAGAGAGAGAGAGAGAGAGAGAAGCCAAAGATCTCGAGTAGGCAAACTACCATGGCAAGAGCCACCAAGAGGTGAAGATGGATGTGAAGGCCATGCAAATCCACATGATAGGGCCTCGGTGTTAGCTCACCCCTAATTTCAAGCACCTCAAGTTGAATCTCAACCCACATGAGAGAGAGAGAGAGAGGCCATGCTGCCTATCTCTGTAAACCCCCCGTCCTACTCCACCCCAAACCTTATGGCAATGCCCACCTTGCCTGCTCCTTCCCTCCCTTGCCCCATCTTAGCACCCCACCCCTTGCACCCTCCATCTTCACACACTAGAGGAAACCACAGCATGCCATTGGGAAGCATTGAAGTACCTCCGTTGGGCACATGCCCATCGATTGCACTTTGTCACACACAAAGAGAGAGAGAGAGAGAGAGAGAGAGAGAGAGAGAGAGAGAGAGAGAGAGATGCTACTAGGGAGCTTCGCTACACACATGCCCTAGCTACCCTTTGTCACACACACATACACACAGGTTTCTCCCTTACCTATGCTTGCCACTTTCTCCCCCCTCCCTCGAATCCTTTCTCTTTGTGTCTCTTGCACACCCAAGCTTGAGAGAGAGAGAGAGGGGGGAGTAGCTTGAGAGAGGGAAAAGAGGAGCAACTTTTATATGAGAGAGAGGGAGACGTGAAGTTCATCTCTCACAGCCATCTGCTCAAATACACCCTTCCTCATTATGTCCAAATCCGTCAAAAACATCACTTTTGTTAATCATTAGATTAAGAAAAGGGCTAACAAGAGGTTACCACATCTGTAAGAATATGGTATTCTTGTCTCCTTTGTTTTAGAGATAATCATTTCCTAGATTTCTCCTCCTTTTTAGCCAAAATCTCTAAAACCTAACTTTTTTTTTTAACTCCAAAGGTCATAAAGCTAATAAAAGTTGACAAAAACTGAGAAAAAACCAAGATGTAGTTAATGCTATTGGTTTTGTAACTTTTGAGACACATTTGAATATTATTCTTAGTGCCCATTGTATTTTTAGTAGCCTTATTGACATTCGTTTTGAGTTCATCCACTTTTTGTCTTTGAGTTTCCTTCAACACATTAGCTACGCTCTCTTTTTTTTGGGCTGGTACAAGGCATCCTTCTCATTTGATAAACTCTTACATTGTCTTTAACAAAAGTGAAGATGGAAAATGGGAGCCCAAAATGTTCAATATAAACAATTAGGTCACCATGTTACTATCTTGCACAGGGGCTCTCACAAATTGATGAACATGAAACGAGAGGATATCAAATATCATTGGAAGGAATGTATCACCAATTTCAAAATCACAACCCAGGGGTGGTTTGCTCCGGTGCAACATGTTTACATGGAGAAGCAGATTTACTTGCCTCCAAATGAACATTTTTCTCACGAAGCCAATGTAAGTTTGGTTTTAAGTTGAATATTGTATGCTATTATTATTTTTCGTCATCAACGAGTTCTAAATGGCAACTCACAAAGAGTCTCAGTACTATGTAATTCATAAAGAATTTGCAAACATTATCTATGTTGATCAAACCATGGGTTTTTTTAGTAAAGGTAGGGTTTTTGTATATTATGCATAATATGTGGTTCCCTCAAGAGAAGGTGTATATGAAAATATTGAGGATTTACCATTGCCAAGCCTTGCATCCTTGAATTGGGAGACTCCTAATGAAGTAACATTCAAGAGCTTTAAACTCAAAATAGCTGAAGATATTCAAAAGGCCATGACTATGGAAGGATATCTAGAAGAAAATGCTTGTTGTGGTTTAAATACAAGGTTTAAATATAAAGGTTTGAATATAAGGGTAGTCGGCTTTGTGATCTTCACTTTCTCCTTCCTTTGAACTTTTCTCCTTCTTTGGCACAGGTTCATCTTCATTAGTTTTATTCATCAATTCATGGGTATTCTCTTCTCTTGAGGCTTCAAAGGAGATGGATCAAACTTTAAAGGAGAAAGCTTCGATATATCTTTCTTTGTGGAGACAATATAAGTTTTTTTCATGGTTGACTTAGTTGTGCCCTTACCTTTCATTGTGTAGAGGCAACAAAACTCTTTTTTGGTGGTTGCCTTGATAATGCCCTTATGGCTTGTACCTTTCACATGTCTCTTAGCTTTGCACTTGAAAGATTTAGGAGAAAGAGGGGAGTCAAGGTCCACTGGTGTGATTGTGCTATCCGAAATTATCTCAATATATCTCTCCCTTATCCACCACATATATGACTCAAGGTAATCATTGCACTAAAACAAAGTACATAGTAACTCAGTTAAGAACACAAGATAATTTTAACTTAAAAGCAAAAGACAAAAGACTTATAATCACCCCATCTATGTTCAACAACTTTGAATCTATAGTCATGTAAACATTTGAGATAACTCTCCATCCACAATTATGTACTTCATGTTGTAGTGGGATCTCTTGAAGAAGAAACTTGAAAGGTTTTTCAAAGTCAACAATATCTTCAAAATTGGCATCCAAATGGATAGTAACAAGTCTAATGTCATTGAAAATGAAAACTTGTTAGGAAATAGTAAAGACTCCCTGCAACAAATCTAGAAAATAAGATAAGGCTATTGATGATATAACTTTGCCATGCCATGAATTTTTAATAGAGAATTCATAAGGATGACCTCTTGAGCAAGAATATTGAAGTAGATCAAACTCCAATGACTCTTGTAAAGAAGACATTAGTTAGCAACACATATGAAAAAAAATAACCAAAAGTAAATATGTCTAAGTGATTTACCTTTCAACATGTAGAAAAAAGATATGTGTGTGTGTACTGTAATTTTTTTAAAAAAAATCATACAATATTTGAACCAAACTTTGAAAAAAGATCCACATAGAGAAGTGGATGAACAATAAATATATTCTTAGCAATTTCATTACCAACAGAAGCAATGTATATCATGTATAGAAACAAAGCCCAAAATAAGAGAATGAAGGTGCAAGGAACTTTGAAAAAGTTAATAAAAACAACGACAAATATTACCTCAAACAATAATAAACAACACCCTCTTTATCTACATCTCAAGAAACATTTACAATGATTTGGCCAAATACTTTGCCCATCCTCTCATAGTTAACTGGGCCAAGAGAATCAATGTTTCTCATGCAAATCACATTCTCACTTTCAACCTCCTCTTTGATTTTCTTCTCTATGCCTATGAGCTATAGTTCTTGTGGGATATAAGTGACTAACATATTCAATGATAGACTCTGTCACTTTTCTCAACTTTAGGGGAACATTGAGGATCTCAAAGGCTTTATAATTAGTAGTAGGCAAGGGCTTCAATAGCTTGTTAAACTTACACCTAAGCTTGCTCATCATATTGAAGTCCATGTTGATCAATGTGATCCTTTGTGCATGGGCAACAATAAAGTAAGCATCATTTATGAAATCAATGATGAAGTCTTTTGCAGCCTCCTCTAAACAAAGTATAGTTGAAAGTTGTCACTTCTTATGGAGTCCATCAATTGTGGCAACACTGGACAATCTATTTGAGATATCCTTGACCATTTTAATAAATGTGGCCTTTGGGATAAGATGGTTGGTTGCTTTTTTTTGGGCTTTCTTAATTTGTTTGACCCGTACATGTAAAACCACCTTGACTTCCTTTTCCTCTTAGCTAGGGCCAATTTGGAATATTCCTCATCTGGCGGCATAGTTGAAGGCTCACCATGTTTAGGAGCATCTAGAAAAGGCAAATGCTCCCATTGACTAGAACAATAGAAGAGGTTGAAGGTTGAGGACTAGGAGAAGTTGGGTCATTTGAAGATGTGACTTCAACTAGAGTTTCAATGGGGACCTCTCGAGGCAATGTGAAAAGATCTAGGATAACATGGCCAACATTTTTCTTTGAAAAAATATTAGAAGCTTGTGGATGTGGTTATTGAATATAAACCATTAACCATTCTCGCAATTTGCTTAGTCCTAGCCATTGGAGATTTTGTGCTCTCACAAGCAAGAGGAGCAAGATGATGAACTTGGGAAGTTACCAAGAGAATGGTTGTTACAATGTGAAGGAGGGAGTTCATAGAGCATGAGCAACCCTTATCGTGCCATTGGGGAAGACTCCCAAGTGATTGTTGTTATGACATGAGGGAGGAAATTTGTGGAGCCCGAGCAACCCATTGCACCATTGGAAAAGAGTAAGAAGCAACTGCCATTATGGCATGAGGGATATAGTTCATGGAGCCTAGGTAACCTTTATTACGCCATTAGGGAAGGCTTGTAAACAATTGCGCTTACAAAACATAAGGGAGGTAGTTTGTGGAGCTTGAGCAACCCTCGTCACACCATATGGGAGGTCCTATTTTTTTATTAAGCTTTCTTCAGCTATATCTAAATTTTTTTATATTTTTAAGATTTTTTAGCTTTATGATAATTATCACTACTAGATTCAATTATGTGAGCATGCTGTGTTTTTTAATTTTAATGAGACCTTACGCTTGTCAAAAAATATTTTTTTAAATTCATATATATGTAAGGCTTTGAAAAAAAGTAAAAGTTTTAAAAAAAAATTGGAGCTCATTTGCTATTATAAAATTATTTTGAGGTTTAAAATAAATGCCACCAATCCCTCTAATACCATTGCAGCATGTTATATTTTTAAATGATCTTTCTGTCATTTTAGGCATTTTTTAGTCTTAAAATAGTTTAAAATAGCAAATGAGCTCCACAAACAATTTGAAATGCCACTAACCCCCTAACTGTGCCTTGTGGTATGTTTTATTTTTAAATAAATTTTTGGTTATTTTTAAATTATTTTTTAACCTTAAAATAATTTAAAATAGCAAATGAGCTCCAAAAATAGTATGAAATGACATTGTCCCTTACGATACGTTTTATTTTTAAATAAATTTTTGGTCGCTTTTCAAGTATTTTTAAGTTTAAAAATAGCAAATGAGCTTCAACAATTTTGAAACTCTTTTTAAATATTTTTAAAGACCAATATATTTATTTTAGAAAATTTACATTTTTTACAAGTATAAGATCTCATTAGAAATAAAAAATATAGCATTATCATGTAATTGAATCTAAATTTAGTGACCAATATCCTAAAGCTAGAAAACCCTTTAAAAATCAAACATTTTAGATATAGTTAAAGAAAGCTTAATAAAAAATAGGACTTGCCCATACATCATAATTATGGGGGTTGGTGGGATGCCACCAATCCCCTAATTACGCCATATAGGCAAGTCCTATTTTCGATAATTTTCATCATTTTTCAAACTTATTTTCACCCCTTCCCTCACCCACGGTGCCAAGTCGTGTTGGAGAGCAGGTTGATATTGCGCCAACCCTTGCCCGTGACCCCTGTGCCTTGCACATTTCGCGCCTTGTAAAGCTTCCGTGCCTTTTCTACCATCGTGCAATACAACTCCAAGCCCTCAAGAGAGGCCCTTTGTTTTTACCCCCCTCTCACTTGTTGTTTCCTCGTGCCATGTCGTGATATGCTTCCGCAAGCTTGTGAGCATGCCGAGTGGTGGGTGATACCCCATGACGCGGGCTTCACGGTGTGGGTCTGCCCTTTCCCCAAACGGATCCATGGCGGGTTTGTCACACTTGATATCCCATAATGTCTCATTAAAAAGAAAGATTACAACATTATCACCAAAGTGAGGTGGAAATTTCTTAAAAGATTTTCAAATCTTTTTTCAAAGTATCTTAAGCATCATAAGGCTTGGATTTTTTTTTTGCTATTCCTATGCTATTTTTTCTACCTATCATTATATAACTTGGATCCAAAAGAGACTATCTTTTTAAAGACATATTATATTAGTATATCTTATACAAATTCTATATTCTTTAGAAGCTTAAAACATATACAAGAAGTGTTGAATAGTTATATATTGTTGGGATAATATATTCTTTTATCATTTCTTTGTTGATGATTTTATCAGCTCACTAAACTATTTTTATTTAAGAGAGGCTACCTTTTTGAAGAGTTATTAAATATAGTTTATCTTTGCTAAATAATATATTCTATCCTTTTGAGCTATAGAAAAAGATTGAAGAGATATGGAATAATTATATCTATTATCATAGGTTTATTGTAAGATTTTGACTACTAATGACTTATTTATTCAACTCCATTAACTTATATTATTGTATATAAGACTACTAATTATTTTTCTATCTAACTCCATTGACTTATCAAAAGTGCATGTTATTTTAAGTAGAGAATTTTATATATATATTCAAAAAAATAAATAATATCATAAATGCTATAGACTAAAAGAGATTTATAATCACAAGGATTAATTTGATGGATATTTTTTTGTGAGATGTGAGAGATATTACATTTGAAAAAAGATATACAAGGATAAGGCATCAATAGTATAGTGATGCTTTCAATCATAAAATCGGTTTACATTAGAATTAGAGTTTCTGAGAGGAAGAAATAAAGTCAAGTCCTTTCTGTTTTTTCCTACAAATCAAGGGGAGAGATCTTAAAAGATTGCTAAGGATAGAATAATATGAGCAGTATCATCCCATGACATCAAGGCACCATTCATGCATTGAAATCTGATAGTGCTATTAAGAATAATAGTTGAGGATATTGAAATCCGATATAGTGCTATTAAGAATCACAATTGATATCCTTCGTATTCTCCAAAGCATCCTCCACACATGAGATCCTCTTAGTCTTGAAGTAGATATGATGCATAATGTCACTAATACCTTTATCTATTTTGCTAGGTTAATTTTTTAATATTTTAATAGACTAAAAGTTAAACAATACATATTTTAAAAAAGAGGAGATTCACCAGTAGTAGCAGGATTGTTTGAATCAATGTTTCTATCTCCTAAAAATCAAAGTACTTCCTTTCTTCTAATCATAATATATTACCCTGATCCTATCCACCATCGATGCTCGCTAAAAAGTTGACATCACAACACAATATTATGAAGATATTCTACTTTCAAGTACCAAGATAAAGGTGAAGAATCTTTTCACTTTCTATTCAATTAGCTTGAGGTTCATCTTTAGTGTATCTATTTCTACCAGTTTGTGTTAACACCATGAGTATCTTTTAACTATATTCTTATAAATCAAATCAAATTCAAGAGATAGAAGAAAAAGTTCGGATTTGGATGAAACAAAATCTTACGGAAAGGATAACTTGGGGACAAAGTAAAGATATGGCTTGGATGTCCGAACCTAATTGGATCTGCCAAAAAGTCTACAAGTAAGTGGCACTAGCCCCTCAAAGACCCTTTTCATGTTATTGGTCACCTTCTCAAGAGCCTTTACCAAAGTAGACTGATGGTAAGCAGCTATCCACAATGGAAGAGAAGGAGGATAGTCACACGCAGGGCTGCCATCGCTCCCTGCGAGATGATATGCTCAGGATAATGGGGAACCCGGCCTTCTGCGACATCGTCTTCCTGTGCGGGCCAGACGAAGAGGAATGCCCTGCCTTGCGAATGCTGCTGGCCGCCCGCTCCCCCATGCTGGAAGCCATGCTCCTCACATCCGGCATGGCCGAGACCCAGCTCGCCCGCATCCCCCTCCCTTCCCTGGAGGCTTCCACCATGCGCATCTGCATCGAGTTCTTCCACACAGACGCCGTCCGCAGCCATCGCTGGGCCGGCTTTCTCTGCTGTATGAAGGTCGTCTCTGCGGCAAGGCTGTTCCTTGTTCCCAAACTCGAGCTGCTTGCCGTGTCTCACATGGCCTCCTCTCTCAGCAGCAACAAGGAAGCATGTGCAGTCGATCTGGTTGACCTAATCCAGGCCTACAGTTATGCAGTCGACTCGTTGCAGCAGAACATCTCTGACAGAGACATGCGGTCCCTAATGCAGGAGCTCAATGATTACATCTCCAGTTCCGAGCGATCATTGTATCTGAGATGCCAGAAGCATCTCTCAGAGCCGGCCCTGATTCACCTCATACACAATCTGAGCCACAAGAATCTCATTCTGCCAGAGTATATCAAATTCCATCTGGTCTTTTGTTGGAGCTATGCCCGATTGCATGATGACCTTGAGCTGCTTCAGAATGTCTTGAAGTATCTGTTGCCATGGGTTGCTTGTGATGTCAAAGAGCTCCTAAGCCAGGATGTTCATCGTGCAGGTGGCTCCCTGCTGTCAGTCGAGCCCTTGATGGACCTCCAGTCAGTGGTAGCAAGCTGCTTGAACAAGGCCAACATAGATTTCTCCAAGATCCCTGCACTTGTCTTGAGTAAGATGATTGAGCCCTTGGGCCTAGTGCCTCCACCCATGATGACAACCGCATATCGACTCCAGGCCTTGAGCAAACCAGATTTATGCTGGGGGCCACTGTAAATTTTGCACTTTGTTAACTGTATGTACAGTTACAAGCTCAGGAGTCAGATAACAATGTGCTTCTGAGTCTCAAACTATTGCATGCCAAAGTGTGCGTTTTGGGTTTTGCTTGGTCATCTCTTCCTTGGCAAGTAGTGATGCAATGCAACGTTTGCTAGGTTTATTTTAAGAAGCTTTGGAGAAGCACTGATTTCCTCATCAGCCATTCATTGCTGCACAAGATGTTGCCCATCAGCCATACTAGAAGGATTTATATGAGTAAATGCGGCTACATGTTTTGAGATGCTGAAATCATGTGTGGGGCCTAGTAGCTTGATGGGGAAATCCCACAAAAATCATTAAAAAATGGATTTTAGAGAAAAGAAAGGATGGGGTTGAGCAAAATATGAAGTAGCAGTATCTAACATGGGCTCATGAACATGTCTAAGAAAATGCTCACTTTGAGATCTTTCAGGTTGGAGAAGAAAGGGAAATCCTACAATGCAAGAGAGATTAGCATTGGAAGCCACTTTTAAGATTCCTAGAGCCGGGACACGCATAGGTTAAAAAGACTTGTAGAAGTCCTTGAAGTCAATTCGAGCAAGTATGGCCAAGCTACCTAACTTGACTTCCTAAAAATTTGGGACTCTAGCAAGTGAAGCTATTCTCACTAAAATTAGTGAGACTTGAGAGACTCAACCAAGTTTGGTGATGTGGCAACCCGATTACTCTCTCTCTCTCTCTCTCTCTCTCTCTCTCTCTCTTTAATAAAGCATTTCTCATTGTTGGATCTACATGGTTCACACAAGTTCTTACTTGTGTGCTAACTTCCTAAAAATTTGGGACTCTAGCAAGTGAAGCTATTCTCACTAAAATTAGTGAGACTTGAGAGACTCAACCAAGTTTGGTGATGTGGCAACCCGATTACTTACTCTCTCTCTCTCTCTCTCTCTCTCTCTCTCTCTCTCTCTCTCTCTCTCTTTAATAAAGCATTTCTCATTGTTGGATCTACATGGTTCACACAAGTTCTTACTTGTGTGTGGTTGTGGTGCTTTCTTGGCACAACCCCTCCACCCTAAGTACATCAGCTTAGGTGTGGTGGAGCTCTAAGACATTGAGTTGAGAACGTGATTGGGACAATTTAAAGTAACTATAATGTCTATTAATGGGTTCTGAAGGCCATTTATCCCCCTAACATGTGGCATGGCTTGGGAGAGCATGAGTTCAATTTGAAGCATTAGAAGCAACATGAGTCCATGTGGATGGACTAAGGGAAAACACATAAGAGATTGAGAAGAGGATGCACAATGATCGAAAGGCTCTCAACTAGAGAAGTCTTCCATCGAGGGTGGCAAATGCATTACATAGGATCGTGTGGCTTTTTCTCTCCCTCATATGAGTCAAAGTAAGCTGAGTACTTTATTTGGCCTTTACATATACTTTATGGGAAAGTCTCCCAAGGAGGATAGTTTGCGCACTAGTTTTGACTCATGCTTGGATCCAAGGCACTGCTCTTGTAGTTTACTTTAGTCAAGGTGGAACAGGGTAGCTAAAATTTGACTTGATGTAGCATTTTGTTAAATAGCATCAATTTGGCATCTTAATGCCAACAATTGAGAATTAGATGGTATGGTTGATGGCAATCAATTAACAAAAGCAAATATCATTTCAATAAATTAATTGCATGCTTCATAGTGAGATCCAAGTGTATGTTAAGGCTCATCAATGAGTTGCAATCATTTTCCTGCTAATACCCCTTTGGAAAAGGAATGATAGGTAGTTGAAATTTGCCTTCTTGTAGCATTTGGTTGAACACTTTCAATTTGGCATGTTAAATACTAACAATGGAGGACTAGATGGTATAGCCTATGGCAATGAAAGGGAAAGCATGCATTTATGGTATGCTACATCAATTTCTTCTAGTGATCCTTGAGTCTAGTATTTATATGTATGACCATTTTGTCTTTAAAACCAATAGCATTCATAAGATTGTACTCACTAGAGCTAAACTCATTCTTGCTCCAATAGAATACTTCTTTTATCTCTTGTACCACAAAAACCAATCATGATAGCATCATCGCTTCTCTTAGAGTGTGGACTAATCTAATCATTAGCACTCGTCTAAAAATTAAGCTCGATGCCCTAACTAAAGTCAGCACCTTGATATTTGATGCATGTCATCTACGTGCTAGAGTAAGTTGATGAGAATGAGAAAGGTTCACACAAGCCTATCTTGCCCACAAATCTAGTAGATGGGAGAGTCCCACCTATAAAAAAGAGAAGGGGAGCTATTGTGAAGGTGAGGATGCAAATGATGAGAGACATGTTGGTAAAGGACTTCTACAATCTCTACATGCTAGAGCAAGTTGATGAGAACAAGAGAGAGTCACATAGGTCTAGCTTGCCCACAAATCCAATGGATGTAAAAGTCTTGAAGGAATGTGTGTTTCAAAGAGGGTCACAAAATTTGTTGAATGATACATTAACAAACGTGAAGGTCTCCAAGAACCTTAGCACTCTGAGGCTCCAATGGGAAACTCTCCAAAATCCCCATCACTTTGAGGCTCCTTGAAAGCTGATTCTCTAACATCTCAAATGTCCCCACATCTCTTTCACCATATGAATGGTTGAAAATTATTCTACTCTACTCATGATATTGCTTTTCTTGAAAGCAGTCATGCATTGGCCCACCTCATATTGATTCATCTCTTCGATGAAAATAAGCATGCTCAGAAATTTAAATTAGGTAACCTACATAAATCTATGTTCCTCAATTATCTTCAATTCTTATTGTCCATCTGATGAACATAAACATGCTCAAACATTAAAATTATCTTGATTTCTCAATAATCGTACCAAGGAGAGCCAACCTTAACAATACCCATTATGCCCCAATATTATCATTGCTTTAACTTGGTGGACTAGTATGCATTGGTCAATTCAATACACCAACTAGTGTAATGAAAGTGTTGTATCAACTAATGTGTGGACAAAAGTTATCTTAAAATACATTAATGTTGGGCATAAAAGAATGATGTTAGGATGTGCACTTCTAAGTGCAGCTACTAGTAGCAAGCAACAAACCCTTTGATTGCAATATACTCTAGCCAAAAAAAGCTATTCTACAGTGGGAGCAATGGGTTTAGACACTGATTGGGTTTATTTGGGTGCTGATGTATTGCCACAGAGGGTGTTGGCTCCTTGAGGTTTCGATTATGGTGCTACAAGTTGAGTAATAGATGGTGGTGAACCTCCAATAGGATTTGGTTTTACCCTTTATTTTTCCATTACTACATGGCTTTGTTCCTTATGTAATTTGCAAGAAGCTTGCCATCGTATGCACGTAAACTTTTATCATCTTTTAATTTCTTTCATATCTTCCATGATTCAATGACTTCACAGTGACCAAACAATCATATCTAAGGTTGCCATCACTAATGTAAAAATGTTTAAAAATAGTTATCCTTTCTCATTCAAGATTATACATATAATGATGTGCTCATCTAGTGAATGAGGGTAAGATTACCTAGCTTATGGAGTGATGCTTGTGTAGAAAGGATAAATCTAGATTTTGCTAAGAGCTAGACATAGATCAACTTAGTCTAGAGATTCAAATATTTTGTAGCTAGAAATGAACATGAATTACTCCAACAAATTGACTACTACTTAAATTGTTGTATTAGATGCCTATGTAGAAGAGATCAACCTGTTGTAAAAATATTAGATCTAGCTCCTATAGAAGGTGAGTATGTCACAATTAATGGGTTCTTTATTAAGACATTGCATACCATATGGATGGATCTAATTTATAATAAACTCTAACCAAAAGAGAGTGACCTACATAATTTTCTTAACACTTGGGGCCTAGAGGTTGAGCCATCTCATTTGGACAAAGATATCGACAAATTTCTATAACACTCTCAAAGGCTAGTTCTCTATGTTACTAATATCTTCTAAGGGTTCAAAACATTGTTAGACCCAAAAAAAAATCAAATGATTGTAGCATAAGGTTCCTCTTGCCCATTTTCCTAGATCAAAAAGGTAATTCTAGATGTACTTGTAGTACACACAATTCGGCTTTCGATTTCGCAAGACTTTGGTGTAGTCTAGCTATTGTTTGGTCCTTGAGCTTTTGAGCCCAATGTTTACTATGGTTGCTTGCTTCAAGGTAGCTGCATTATACATAACCCAAGGATTTTCTTGACTGGCCATAGAACACCAATATACTTGTATACTTGCCTAATCTAGAATTTTGTAAAACTACTTTTTGAGGAAGTGGCATATGACTATTATATTTTAATTTTCTTATATGTTATGTTCTATTGAGATAAATCCAAGCAAAAAAGATGCAGAATATAGTTCTGGATATTGATGCGATTTCTAGAAAAACACTTGTAATTGGATGACTTTTATGAATTTACTTCTGGCAAAATTGATGGGCCATGGTTGGCTTGTTTATTATGTTCGGATGGTAAAGCTTTTGGAGTCATCCTTTTGACATTTGCAATGTAAGTTTGTCTTTGTTGAAGAAGTACCTACTTAAAATTTATCCTCATCTAGGTCTTCTCCTAGTCTTAAATAATGTCTTCAAGTTCTCACTTATCTATAAAAGGACTGCTCAAATTTTGTCCTCACTTGCCTTTTCTCTCACTTTTGAATTTGTATGTTTGTGTCATTTTGAAAAATGCATTAATCTAGTAACAACGATCTATTACCGTCTCTATATATTGGTTAGGTCACAATGCAATATCCATATAATGTTAACTAAAAAGTGCCTAAGATATAGAAAAAACATTTCTAAACAAGGAAAACCAATCAAACCAAAAAAAAAAAACAAGCTACTCCACACAGACTTTCAAAAATCGAAAACATGCAATTTGTGCATGCTAGTGTGGTCTTGTTACGCCACGTGTAGGATGATACCATGTTGCCACCAAATGTTATGGTTAGATCTATAGCTTGTGGGAGGTTTTGAAGTCACACCATTTTTCACTCTCAAGCACCATCATCTTACCTTTCCCTGTGCATGCAATTTGCATAAAGAAGCATTATACTCTAGACTCCTAAGAAAATTATGTTCTCATTTTCCCTTATCTCCACCATGTAACTCCAAAGGGCACCCCTATCAAATATAATGGCTTGGACCTATACATTGAACAAACAATGATCTACTTGTTACTAATAAGAACCTAATAAGAATGGATGTTGGTCATACTCCTATCACATCTTGCCCAATATTGCATGGAATTAAGAGCCTTGTTAATCAATAAGATAGTGCCTCTCTTCCTTGTCTACAGAGATCACCCAAAACTAGATAGCCTATCTAATATTATGTGACTCCTCCAATACTAACTTAGCCTCTTGATTGAAGTGCAACCACATCATACTTCCTCTCTTTGATTAGGAAGAAGCATGCCTAATTAGCATCAATGCTAAATCCCCTTACACTCCACATCACCATTGTGAGCCTTTGAAAGCTTAATTATTCATAGATGAAGATCTCTTCCTCTCCAACATCTCCATCATCATTAAGGACTACAAAGAAGTTCTTGTCCATTAAAGCCTTCCATGCAAGTGTCTTAAGCAAAATTTGCTTCTTTTTTCCATTGAGTTATTTGGGAGATTGAGGCGATAAGTTCTCGTTATTGATATTCTTTGATTGGTGTTGCTCTTGGCCATTGCATTAGATTACTTCCATCTAGGTTTCTCATTCTTATATCCTTTTCTTTCCTTGTTCCTTCCTCTTCATGATTGCTCTCCATTTTCTTTTCAACAACATTAGTAATTGGTCCACTTCCATTTTTGCAAGATCGCTTGCCTGTTGGGCCATAGATTTATATCCATTCCTTGCAAATCCTTTGCATAATGTCCATCTTGCAAATTAAATAGGTATTTGAGAAGACTAAAAAAAATTATTGCATTCTATGTTGATTGCTAGCTTCCCCTCTCAATTTGGACCACTCCAAGATGCCCAAAAATGAAGGTGTGAATACCCTGTGTGTCATATTTTTTATTAGTTTCTTGCATTTTCCTTATTGAACCCCCAACCAAGCTTGACATTGGACATAGCATTGGAATCCTTCTTATGGCCCTGACAATATCGTAAGGTTTGTCTCCACCACCGCTTCCTCCAAATAAATCAGAGACACTACCCTTGCTTGGTTTGAAGGTGAAGGGCCTCAAAATTTAATTTTCTTATACCCTTTTTTCTGGGTTAGTTTTCAGTTACACAATCAAGTCTATGAGAGGCATTTGTTTCCTTTGACCCCACTTTCCCACCATCAATCTTTTGCTCCCTCACTACACTTACATTGTTGACTCTAAAATCAGATTGTTAATACATTTCAATTCCAAATGTCACCTCCTCCACCATTATTGTTGCCACTGTTGGTGTGGAACTACTCCCTTGTTGTAGTCAACTTAAAAGCCTCTCTGCATTGGAACCTGCACCATGGAACTTTCCTCCAATGAATGTATATCATTTTGTGCTCTATAGTAGAGAACTCGCCAAATCACTGATATATGCATCATACAAGTTGATAGTCCCTTTGAATCCCTCAATGGCTCAGCCAACTTGTATGCAAGTAGCTTTACTAGGCTTGTAATTGGCATATGAGAAATGTCCTCTACCACCTACACAAAAATCAACATGAGAGTGTATAGTGTGTGTGAGAAAATAATTTCAGTACATATCACACTACCCATTCTTATGGATTAGACTTATCCCACCGGCAAAGTATTGTCTCCAATGTGAATTCTGGTACACCACCAATTAAGCCAAAAATCCATTATTGGAATATTGCAATTCACAACTTTTACTGAGGTCCACAAGGCTTGAATGAATTAGTATTGTAGTTGCATCATGTTCTTATTTGGAGACTGTTACCAATGAAATAGGTAAGATCTTTGTTATCTAGACCATCATTGAACACTATGTAGGCTACCCTTCAATTGATACCTACCTCATCTACCATGAACCCTCAAAAATCATCTTTTGGGTGGCCACACTTCATTCAATTTTGACCAAAATAAGACTTGTGCGTTCATATCTTCTTCCTTCATCTCATATATTGCCACAATCATCAACTCTTGTACACTAGAGAAAACTTCAAGGAATAATATATTCTTTACATTTTTGTGGGGATGACAAAACGAGACCAGAAGAACTACCTTGGATCATATACATGTGCTTACTCTAGAACTTTAGAATTGCATGCAATGAAATGGTTCAAAACATCACTTTAACTTTATAGAACAAGATTCCATCCCTGCTCACTCCATTTGTGTGTTGAACGAACCATATATTTGAATATACATGCATGGAATACTCAATATCATCCCATTTATTGGGGTTTTTTGAACTACATTATCATATGTTACTTATTGTTGAATGGAATAGTACATTATCTATTCCTCTAAACGAGTGATTGGAGTTCCTCAAGCATTGTTAAGAGTTCTATGCCAAACATGGGGACACCTTGCTTGTCGCTCGCAAACCAGATCACTTGTCACTAGTCTTCTAGCCATAGTCATTTGTAAGTGTCAAGGACTAGATTCACTAAAGTCTCTCGCTATTTCCTCTATGATTTTTCAAAGCTCATTTACATTTGCTTTGCAAGTGCCTCTTTGCACCTCATGTTTATGTGTGTCCTAAGGGATGCTTAATCCTGACATTGTACTCATTGACATCACATAATACACTCTGCACTTGCACTTGGAGAGAAAAATGGAGGGTTTCTTGCAATAGAAGCATTAAGTCTTCCAAAGCCATCAAACAACATTCTGACAATTGGTATGTGGGGATTAAGTCTCCCCACATGGTATGAGGTGGATGTTAATTTGTAATATGTAGTCATTTTCAAAGGTAGGATACTATTCCACGATGCTTTTAAAAACCTTGAAAATGAAGAGTGTTGCACCACTTCATGCCACATGGTTTAGTAATCCAAAGATTAAGCAACTAGAGCAATTTTTATTTGGTCACTCTAGTTCTCTAATGCATTTGATTCATGGAATTGTGCTAGGGAATGCCATCGATGTCAACATGGGCTTTGTGTAGCAATGGCCATCGCACTTCTACTCCATACCCTTAATAGAACGCCTGTTTTCTACTACTAGCGGAAGCTCATGCACCACATTGCCATTATATAAAATTGGGATTTCCTCAACTCTCTCTAAAAGACTTGTATTCTAAAGCAATCCATGCAAGACTTGATGTCGCTCTCTTGAAGACATTATGTACTCAATAACACTTGTAATATGAGTCTTGCCCTTGTTCCCTCCTCTTCCACATCAAGTGATTGGAAAGGTCTTGTTTTGGCCATGTTTGGGCTAGTGATCCTTCCACATTCACTGCTGTTTACCCCATGTTGCAAGGGATTTCAAAGAGGTCTATTGTAGGGGAGGGGGAGGGTTACAATGTAACCCCATTTCTTTGTTCAACAATATAGTCGTATGAAGCAAAAGTATCTAGAATATATACATGGCGAGCCTCATGCTCACTCTTGCAATGGATTGGTGTACTTTTTATTCATCCATTGACATGGGTAATAGCAAGAACAAGTCCACCATTGCCAATGGAAATTTACTCCTCGTGTAGCATTAAGAACTAGCTATTTGCATACTACACAATAGGTTTCGCAACGAGAGAGGCTACAAGTATATAGAGCTTAATCCTTGCTTCAGATGTGGCACTTGATGTTTGGTCCATTTTGGATGCAACGAGAGAGGCTACAAATATATAGAGCTTAATCGTTGCTTCAGATGTGGCACTTGATGTTTGGTCCATTTTGGATGCAATATATGTACATAGAAAGAGGTAAATAGAGAGAGAGAGAGAGAGAGAGAGAGAGAGCTACAAGAATGATTGAGTTGTAGGGGCAAGGGATATTTTGTTTGAATGATCATGAAAGGGGGGGGGGGGGGGGGTCATAGGAGGGGGGGTATAAGCACTAAATGCATATCGTGCGTGCGTGCGTGCGTGCGTGCGTGCGTGCGTGCGTGCGTGTGTGTGTGTGTGTGTGTGTGTGTGTGTGTGTGTGTGTGTGTGTGTGTGTGTGTGTGTGTGTGTGTGTGTGAACATATATACATCCCCTTTTCTCGCTATGTAATCCCTATATCTCTACGTCGCTTGCCTTCTCTCTATATCTCTACCCTCCTCTCACTAAATCCTTCAATTGCGTGCCTTCTCTATATCTTTTCATCATGTTGATGACCCTCTTTTTGACAAAAAATAAATCCTAAACACACACATCATTTGGAGCTCTTCTCCCATGCTTCTTTTTTGTGATGCTATCTTGTCGTTGTGTTCTCCATACATAATAGAAACATGTATTGGTAGGTTCATATACGAGGAGTTGGAGAAGGGAGTGTTGTAAATTTTGATAGGAGAATGTGAGGACTGGGTGGACTTAGAGGAGGAAAGGTACATATATGAGGATCACTAGATTGAGTAGCTATGGGATGAGGAGATATACCAGAGACACCCTATTTTCCTTGACTACCTTGAAGGTGAAACCTTCCAATGAGAAGGCATTATACCAAAAATACTCAAAGAAAAAACAAGTGCAAGGGACACAAGGATCCATAGCCTTTGGAAGTATTTTCACATGTATTCTTTAGAATATGTCACACTTTTATATCTCCTCTAAAGAGACCATGGTTGATCGCAAGGAAACGATACCAATAGTGTGATTGCTGGAAAAGGGAAACATAAAAGCACGCAAACACTTAGTATTGACCAAGAAAGGTCGAGTGGAGATCAATGGTCGAGGTTGATGAAGAATGCACAAATATTGTATGTGACTTCATGGTGGTTTATCTTGCCAATGATAGTGTCATGCATGGATTAGGGATCGTATTTCATCATGGAACTCCCACACTAAGAGAGAGTCAATTGACATCATGCATCGAGTTGATCGCTTGCTCAAAGAGCTAGGTGTTAATTTTGATTAGTATAGTATCCTCCATGGTATAGCTCATTGCACAAGTTGTGGAGGATAGACATTGATGAATTAAGACGGGGCATAAATATTGGGTCTTGCGTATGACACATGTTATTCATAGTGAGATAGTTGTTTGTATTGTCAGAGGTAGAGAGGTAAGTGGTATTAAGTTACAATATAGTCATGTTAATTTCTTTAATAATATTAAACTTGGTGGCTCCTTTTATGTACTACAATAGCTAATATTAATTATTTGTGTTTGAAATATAGCTACGTGTGATACATATTTTAGCATACATGTGTATAGATGTCAATTATGGAGCAAGTATCCCTACAGAATTTACAACTGATGCTAAAAATATGGATAAGTAGGTGCAAGATATAACAAGACCTCCAATGAGAGGTTGATATGAGATCCATTGCTATCAAACTAATAGAGAGTTATTTTTTGAATTTTTAGTATATTCCCAATATCTTGGCTTGAATGTTACATATGTTGCAACGTGGTATGGCTTTTTGGAGGTCATTTTTGTATATGTACAAAAGAGAAGGAGACACTATCTTAGATTGCAATGCAGGGTATCGTGACCTTACATTAGTTATGCTAGATTCTCAACGATAACTCATATTCTTATATCACTCTGTTGAAGAGGGAAGGTTTTTAAGAGTGAAGGTAACATACTTAGTTAAAATCTATAATGTCAAATCCTAATAGAGCCCTCTTTTTTTCATCCTAATATACATGTATGCTCACATTCCCTAGTGTTCATCTACACCCCCAAACAATCACGAAGATGACTGTGTTTGATATGAATGGGGTGCTTCTACATAAGCATCTGAGGCAAAAGGGATAATTATTAGTCAAACCCTTGGAGGTAGGCAAATATAGGGTAATTTTATTGTACTAAGTTCCTAGGTGTGTGTATTGTTTGACATTGCCATATGGAGCTTGATAAAGGAGGATAACTTGAGTGACCTACTTTGACCAATTAAAAGTGATTGTATAAAGCAAACAATGCTAGCACCATAGTTTTTGTTCAATACAGTCAAGGCATGTGCAAGACAATTCCCATAACTCATTTTTCAAAAAGGAGTTAGGCAAAGACACATTTTCTAAAATGTTTTGATGATATTGATTGGCCACTCTTTAGCCCTACAATAACACTATATGTTGATGATAGCATAGAGAAGATGGAAAGCAATCCATCTAGCTTCTTTATATGCCCACCTACATTTGAGGAAAATTCCATGGATACCATCCTCTTGGAATACATGCTTCTCTATTCCACCAAGCTAGCAAGTTTTCATGGGGAAGTCGAGGAGTTTGTTAGAGAATACCAATTCTATCTCCCAATAATGAACCTAGATTGATATTTGATGTTTGAAATAAATATATTCATTTTCTTTGCACAAAAACACAATGGATTTAATATATATTTTTGTGGTAAGTTCATGCTATGTAATGTGAAATACATTGATGTGTCAAAATATTTGATTGTTGAAGTTTAGTGTAAAATTGTAGATTATTGGAAGAAATATATGATGCATATGATGAAGCAATATGGAGATATATTTTACAAAGATCATGAAGTAATTGCAAGGCTCTATTGTAAAAGGATACATAACATAAGTCTAATTGGGAGAGAGAAAGAGAGAGAGGAATGTGTAAGTATGAGTGTATGTGGTTCACTCATATGTGCATAATTGAAGTACTAACATATCATGATGTAATTATAAAATATTGATTACATGTCTTTTCGGGTAGTCATTCGCTCTCTTATATCACCATAGCAGCTTTCCCGTTGTTGAGGCTATCATCAATCTACATTGATTCCCTTCAAAGATAGTCTTAAAAGTACTTGCCCATCATCTACTACATGAAGTACATCTCATCCCTTGAGAGCCCTAATTCATTGTGGATCATTCTTAGAGTCATGAATTGCATTCTTCTCCAATTTCAAATGTCTTCCCACATACTATCCCTTTGCATATAAGTCCCTTAGCCAATTTAGGCTCCTCTCAGCCTAGTCTATAAGGAGGCCCAAAGACTGATTTGAAAGTCCATATGACTCGCTTCAAGGTTGAGTCACCTCATCTATCTTGATCACCTACCCATACAACCTTCTCTAGCAACTCTTTCCATGCTTCAATTAGCCTTCACACAACCTATGAGTGACTACTTTTTGTCTTTTCCTAGTGGGTCTATCCAACAAGGGTTGGGCAACTTAAGGCCCTTGGCTACAATGTAACCAATTCTTCAATAGCAAGGTCCAATGCTTCATGGAATCCATTCTTTTAAAGATACTAAACAACATTGCAAATCCTTTTGAGTAAGTTGAGGAATGCTCAAGTCTCCTTCTTCTTTAGATGTTATTATATGTGCCCAAGAGATAGATCTCCACGCACAATGGCCATCAAGTTCCATAGAAGCCCCGAGAAATACCTCTCAATCTTGATCCATGTCTATGATTGATCTAAAATTCTTTTATCTTACTTCATACACTCTTATTGCATCCTCATTTATGCCTCTGGTCAATTTTGGAAGAAGAAGCACTTTGTCTAGAAGAGATAAGGGACAAAAAAGGTGTTGTATTAAGTCATACACAAATTAAAGGCAATTAGAGTATCTTATTAGTTGAACTGCTTTCTTTTTCATTTTGGTATAGGTATTTTGGGATTTTTGAAAGGTCATGTGTTTAATAAGGTTGCACAAACTTTTCTCACATGAACAATCTACTTTGTGTTGTGGTGAGAAACTATGAGTGTCAACAATGCCTTGTGTATAATCCTTATTGTGTAGAAGGATGGACACTTATTTTTCTTATGGAGATGGTAGAGAAAACTAGCTTTAGTTTCTACTTTTGGAATTGAAGCTAGTATATGATGATGTATTCATTGGTATAGTAGGATATCATGCTTATAATTGGCATCCCTTATTGCTCTATTATGATGATGATAAAGTATGTTAGTTTTTAATTGCCGCACGGTAAGCGTTTCTAGTTTTAAGAATCTCAAGCATTTAGAGGGTTGCAATTACTTTGTTAGTATGCATTGCTTACTTTCTTAGATTGACTTGCACTTTTGCATTGTGTGCTAATTAGCACTAATGAGATAATGCTTGAAGATAGATCCATACATGATGATACTCTCAAAATATTTTTTTTCAAAAAGGACTATTTCAATTAGACAATCCTAGTTTATACATGTGCCAAGTTTGGTATGCTTTCAAAAGAGTAAGAAGTGTTTGAGGTATTCCAATAATCATGATATATGTGCAACATTGGCTTAGTGAGGAGCTTTGAACTATTGATTACAAATGCAAAACAAGGACTTCTCTGTAGATCCTATCATAGTTGGTCGTATTACAAAGGATCACAATAGCATGTGAACCATGAAGAAGGCCAAAGAAATACATGTTGAGGTCCACAAGCTATGGCTACTAGAAAATCGTCAATTTGTGTAGAGCCAGCCATGATATCTTTATTGAAGAAATAGACGTGTTTCACAATTGGATCTATATATTGGAATGCCCATATCATTTTATATGCCCAACATTGACCTCATGAGGAAGTTTTGAACTACTTGGGCAGAAACTTTGTTAGTTTCTTGTAGCACAACTTAGTTGCTCTTAGTGTAATTGTTGGCAACAATATCTAATGTTACATAACTAGGTGCATGCAATAGTTGAGTTGTCATTTGGATTGATATGATGGATGAGGAAACTATAGTCTTTATCTCAAGTGTCATTTTCTTTTGGAACTAGAGTCAAGTTCAGAGTAGTTTCCTATTTTGGGAATGAGTGTATTAGATAAAGTGTTTCACGAGTGTCTTATTGATGTAAAATACAATACTTGCTAAGCATGAAAGAATGTGTATGATTGACTTTGGAATATTCTAATCATAGTAACATCTTTGGGACCGATGAAGAATTTCTAGATGCATAGAGGTCATGGAAGCAATTCACAAGTCTACTTTCAATTATAATTTGAATGTTCACAAGACAAATTAGATACAATCAAAATTGATGAAAAGAAGTGACTACTCCATATTCCTACCCGGTCTTGCATGTAAGGAAGAAAGCATTTGAAAAATGCATTAATCTAGTAATGACCACTCCTTACCCTCTCTCCATATATTGGTCAAGTCATAATGCAATATTTATACTACAACATTATTTGGTTCTAGCTTTGGAACCTTTGAAGGGCCTCTCAAACCTACATAATATCCCAAACCTCCCCCCCTTTTAACCAAGCCTTTTTTTAAATCATCTATCCCTTCTCTCTTTCACTTGTAGTTGACAGGTCCTCCCCCCCCCCCCTCTCTCCTCCCCCTCCCCTTTAATTAAATATTTTTTTAAACATCTATTTCTCCCTTTTTAAATTTAAATGCTTTCAAAACCCTCCCTAGCACGTGTGATTGACATGCTCTCCCCCCCCCCCTCCCCCCCCTTCTCCCTATCATTTTTTATTAATATATATCTCTTTTTAAATTCACCCGCTTTTAAACTTAAAGCATTCCCTTTCTCTCCCTTTTCCTCTATTTTAATTAAACGTTTTTTCATTAATATGCTTTAAAAAGACTCCCTCTTTTTTTATCAAAGGTTTTCTTAATTAAATATTTTTAATAATTAATTTTTTAATTAATTTAACTTAATATTTTAAATAAACATGTTTTTGACATGGTTAGAGAGAGAGAGAGAGAGAGAGAGAGAGAGAGAGATGAAATTTTTTTAAGAGAAAATGAAAAGAGAGAGAAGAGAGGGAAATTTTAGAGAAAGAGAGAAGAGAGAAATCTATGAAGAGAATAGAAATAGAGAAAAAGAGACAAAGAGACAAAGAGACAAAAACAAAAATGCAAACAAATAGACAAACAATGGGAGACAAATGGAGGGAAAAAGATTGAGACAAAGAGAGAAAATAATTTTGGGAAGAGAGTGAGTGAGAAAAAAATTCTAAAGATAATGAAGAGTTAAAAATTTATAGAGAGGAAAAACAAAAATTTAGAGAGAGAAAGAGAGGCAAATCTATAAAGAGAGGAGGGAGGGAGGGAGGGAGGAAAAAGAAAATCTATAGAGAAAAAAGAAAAAATAATTTAAAGAGAAAATAAAAAATAATGAGAAAATTCAAGAGAGAATGAACTTTTGAACACACACACACAAACACACAAAGAAAAACATATTAAGAGAAAATAGAGGAAGAGGGGAGAAAAAAACAAAGAGAGAGAAAGGGGGAGAAAGATAGAGAAAGAGATAGGGGGAAGAAAAAATTAGAGAGATGGATAGGGGAGAGAGAGAGAGAGAGAGAGAGAGAGAGAGAGAGAGAGAGATTATGAAAAAAAAAGAGTTTAGAGAAAAACTTATAAAGAGGAGAAAATTAGAGAGAGAACTAGAAAAGAGAAAAACCTTTAGAGGAGAGAGAGAGAGAGAGAGAGAGAGAGAGAGAATTTATAGTGAAATGAGATGAAAAATATAAAGAGGAGAAAAACATTTAGAGAGAGAGAGAGAGAGAGAGAGAGAGATTATGAAAAAAAAAGAGTTTAGAGAAAAACTTATAAAGAGGAGAAAATTAGAGAGAGAACTAGAAAAGAGAAAAACCTTTAGAGGAGAGAGAGAGAGAGAGAGAGAGAGAGAGAATTTATAGTGAAATGAGATGAAAAATATAAAGAGGAGAAAAACATTTAGAGAGAGAGAGAGAGAGAGAGAATTTTGGGAAACAGAGAAAAAAAAATATAGAGGTTATAAAGATAAAAAATTAGATAGAGGAGAAAGAAAGAAAAGAAAATAACCTAGGGAGAAAGAGAAAAAGAGAAATTTTTAAAAGAAAATTTATAAAGAATAGAAAAATTAAGGAAAAATACTATTAGGATACACACACACACACACACACAGAGAATTTTGGGAAGCAGAGGAAAAAAAATGTAAAGAGGTTATAAAGATAAAAAATTAGATAGAGGAGAAAGAAAGAAAAGAAAATAACCTAGGGAGAAAGAAAAAGAGAGAGAATTTTTTTTAAAAGAAAATTTATAGAGAATCGAAAAATTAAGAGAAAATACTATTAGGACACACACACACAGAATATTAAATTTGAACACGGAGAAAGAGAATATAGTGCAAAGAGAGAACAATGAGGAAAGTGAAATATACTATGTGGGCAAGAAGTTAGAGAAGTTGCATGCAATAGCACAACAACTTCCATTTCCTCACAAAGCTGCTCCTTGTAGCCTATTAGCGCTATTAATGCTAGTCTATTTAGGAATAACTTGAAAGTGCCTAAAATATAGAACAAGCATCTCTAGATAAGAAAAAGCAAGCAAGCAAAGAAAAATCAAGTTCCTCCAAACTCTTTTTTTTTTTTAAGACCAATGCTCTTGCGCACAAGAGTGTAGCCTTGTTATGCCACATGTAGGATGATGTCATGGTACCATCCAATGTTGCAACCAAATTTATTAGCACACAAGAAAGTCGTGTCATTTTTCTCTCCACAACCATCATGTTACCTTCCCCATGCAAGCGATCTACATTAGAATGCATCATATTTCAATCTCTTGGGAAGACTATGTTGTCATTTTTCCCCCTCTCCACCATATAACTCCAAACTATCAAATAACAAGTTGAACTCATACATGAACAAACAATGGTCTGCTCATTGCCAATAAGAAGGGAGGCCACAATCATAATTCCATCTCCTATAATTTGCCTAGTTTTGCATGGAATTAAGAGCCTTGTTAATCAATAAGATAGTACCTCTCTTCCCCTATTTGTAGAAATCGCCCAAATCTAGATAGCCTTTGTATCTAACATCCTTTGCCTCCAATCTTAACTTAATCTTTGAAGTGCAACCACATCAAGTTTCCTCCTTCTGACTAGCAGAAGTATGCCTCCTAGGCATCATAGCCAAATCCCCTTATATTCCACATTGCCATTGTAAGCCTTTACATGGTTGATTATTCATAGATGAAGATCTCCTCTTTGCTATCTCCATTTGTATCCCGGACTATGAAGATGTTCTTGTCTATCAAAGCCTTCCGTAGATTCGTTATGCGAAATCAGCTTCTTTTTTCCATTGACTTCTTTGGAAGCTCAAGTCTATAGGTTTTTGTCATCCATATTCTTTGATTTGTTGTTGCTCTTGCATGCTACATTAGATTGCTTCCATCTAAGTTTCTCCTTTACATCATTTTCTTTCCTTATTCCTTCCTCTGCATGCTGCTCTCCAATCTGTTTTGAGCAGCATCAGCAATTAGGCCACTCTTGGTTAGTTTCTTTTCCACAAGATCACCCACCTACTGGGCTACAACTTTAATTCCTTTCTTGCAGGGGCAATCCTTAATGCCAACCTTCTTTGGAGATGAAACAGTCTTGGATAAGGCTGAAAATTTGATATCTGCTAGAGGTTCAATCCTGTTAGGACTGAAGAGCTCCAAAATCATTTATTGTCTCTTGTCCCATAGTATGCATGCTTGTTTCTGAGGCTTGAGCACACCATTGAGAGAAACTGTTGAAGGCACATACATAACCTTTCCCAATGCTTCAACCAAGTTGACGATTTCGTCATCCAACCGATGCAGCAACCCCAAAACACTGACTATCAGACCAAGCACTTGGTCTCAAGACCTCCTTAGGGTTAAAATCAACTTGCCATGGCCTCGAATAGACCAACCTCCCTTTATAGCCAACAGTTGAGCCTTACACCAAATTTTTATCAGCCATAGACAAGACCCATGCCAGGGAAAAGCCTTCCGCGAGAACCTCATTGCCTTGGATCCGAGCATGAGCCAAAACTAGTGCACAAACTACCCTCCCTGGGAGGCTTTCCCATAAAGTTCCTGTCAAGGCCACAAGAGAGTACTCAGCACACTTTGACTTATACGAGGGAGAGAAAAAGCCACAAGATCGCCCATAATGTGTTTGCCACCCTTGATGGAAGGCTTCTTCTCTAATTGAAAGGCTTCTGACCAATGTGCATCCTCTTCTCAATCTCATCCATACTTTTCCCCAACAACCAGAATGTGGACGTAGTCCATCCCCATGGACTCCTGCTGTTTCTACTGCTTCAGATTGGACTCATGCTCTCCCAAGCCATCATCAAATCTCTCCCCCCCCTGCGGTTGTCATCATGGGTAGCAGCACTAAGCCCAAGGGCACAATGATCTTACTCAAGACAAGTGCAAGGATCTTGGAGAAATCTATGTTGGCCTTGTTCAAGCAGCTTGCGTGACGGCTGACTGGAAGCCCACTAAGGGCTCGACTGAGTGCAGGGACCCACCTACATGATGAACATCGTCGCTTAGGAGCTATTTGACATCACAAGCAACCCATGGCAATAGATGCTTCAAGATATTGTGAAGCAGCTCGAGGTCATCATGTAATTGGGCATAGCTCCAACAAAAGACAAGTTGGAATTTGATGTACTCGGGAAATATGAGATTTTTGGGACTCAGATGGTCGATAAGGTGAATCAGGGCCTGCTCTGAGAGATGCTTCTGGCATCTCAGATACAATGATGGCTCGGAACTGGCGATGTAATCATTGAGCTCTTGCATTAGGGACCGTATGTCGCTGTCAGAGCGGCTCTGCTGCAAGGAGTGGACTGCATAACTGTAGGCCTAGATTAGGTCAACCAGGTCGACTGCACATGCTTCTTTGTTGTTGCTGAGAGAGGAGGCCATGCGAGAGACGGCAAGCAGCTCGAGTTTGGGAAGAAGGAAGAGCCTTGCCGCAGAGACGAGCTTGATACAGCAGAGAAAGGGCCCAGCGATGGCTGCGGTTGACGTCTGTGTGGAAGAACTCGATGTTTGTTGAAAGAACTCGATGCAACAAACATTTAGGGTAAGCGGCCAAGTAAAAGAAGGGCCTCCAAAAAGGTTTTTTACATGTGCAACTAAAGGAGACATTTTGCCTCTGAGGTTCAAGAATTATAACTAATGGGATCATTTAGAATTATAACTAATGGGATCATTTAGCTTACTATAGAATTTTCATTGGTTGTTTTGCAACCCTAACAAGTAGCAAAATCTCTTGATTTAGACATATCCAAGATGCAGTCTTGAATTTGGTTTTCGGCATAGATCATGCCCTATCACACTCAAGGAGGATTATGTGCTGCTAAACATGGATTTAGAAAAGCCATATGATAGTTTGTGTTGGAAGTTTACTCTTGTTGTCCTTTCCAAGGCCGAGTTTGGTGAGCAATTATGTGGCATGATTAATCCTCTATGGTCATTTCCATCGATGGCTATGCTTCCGCCCTAGTGAAAGCCGAATTGATGAAACTCCTTGAAGCTAAGTTTATCTATCCAGTGGCCAATAATTCTAGTTTTCAACATTGTCTTAGAGAGTAGATGTTTTACTTTGGCACTCTATTGCTTGCAGTTGGTGGACAGCTCTATACTTTCGTATTCCCTCCTATTTTACCCTTGTTTTGGTTAGTTTTGGGGGATGATTTGCCATTAAGGCTAGTTATTTAGATGATAATGCTATTTTTAATATTGAAAAGCTTGATGGCACAAATTTCATCTATTAGAAGACACATATATAGAATGTATTTGTTCAAAAGAAGCATGTTAAGCATTTGAAAACTAAGAGTGGAAAGCTTGAAGGCATTGATAAGGATACTTGGGATGAGTCGGATGAGCTATGTAAATCCACTCTTGTATTATTATTGTCTAAACGTGTTTATTTTAATGTTGTAGCACTTGAGGATAATGCTTAGCAGTTATGAGAAAAGATATGCAATCTTTATAAGAAGCAAAGTCCTGCTTCATAGATATATTGGTTGAAATAGCTCATGGACCTTCGCATGAAGGAAGGAACTAGTGTGTTCGTGCATTTAAATGAATTTCATTCTATTTTCAACTAGTTGACTTCGCAGGGAATGGAGTTCAAGGATAATCTCCCTCCCTTGTTCTTCCCAAGTCATGGGACACTTTCTATACTGCTATCTATACTAATATGCCTAAGGATTTTGAAACTTTAGGATACACAAAGGAGATAAATGGAAAGAATGTAGATGTAGCCCATACTTCTCGTGCATTGATTGCTAATAGGGGTAGCCATGATGGTAAGAGCAGTAATGATCACTATGGTAGAGACTCACAGAGGTCTTAGTCTCGCGAGTATTCTCACAATAAGTCCTGTGGGTCATAAGGCCTCTCTTACATGTCATTATTGTAGGAAGCAGAGTCATATTTGGCCATCATAGTGCCATAAGATGTGTGATGATATGTAGAAAGAGGAAGACAATGAAAAGTGCAAGAAAAGTTTAATGATCATAACATTGTTTTTAGTAAGTCTAGCATGAAAATTGAGGAGATAAATGCCTTGGAGCGTGAGTCCGATGATGATTATATCTTAACAGCTTCTTCTCTTGATTCTAGTCAATTGGTTGATGGCTCATCCACTTTTTCTCAATGTTGGCTACTTAATTTGGGGGCTCTTTCCACGCTACCCTACATAGGGATCGGTTTCATTCTTATCGCAGTATGACGGGTTTGGTGGGACTAGAAAATGACTTGGTATTGGATATTTTGGCATTAGTGATATTAGACTACAATTTGCTTCAAGCAACACTTTTATTTTGCATGATGTATGTGTTAGATATGCTCAATGCCCTACCCTCATAAGGTGCCACCAATGATCCATGGGTGCTCAAATTTATAAGGCCCCCATTATGAGGAGAAGCCATGTGTGAGCTTGGACATTGGTGGGTCTTGACTTGCATGTCAGATGAGGTCTATGTGACCCGGTGGCCAAAAGGTAACCATTGTAGATCTAGCCTTTGGGTTAGACAAAGTAGTTAAAGTTGATAGCAACTCGCCGAGGCACACTGCATCGAGTTGCAAGGTAAGGAAGTTATTAGGGACCCCTATTTTGGGTCTAAGGTGTAGGAAAGTAGCCCTTGACTAGGGATAGGAATATTCCCTGGCCAGCTACTAGTGGAGGTGTACATGGAAGGTCAACAGATACATGTGCACATGAAAGGTCAACAGACACATGTGTATGTGGAAGGTCAACAGACACATGTGCACGTGGAAGGTTAACAGACACATGTGCATATGAAAGGTCAACAGACGTGTGTGCACATGACAGGTCAATAGACACATGTGCATATGAAAGGTCATCCATCGTGATCCCCTTCACTCACAGGCTAAAAAAGGTAGACCCCTTTACATCTTTCATGATCCATCCTTTCACCCAATTTGAGTTATTCCAGCTAGCCTTAAGCTCTTTACCTATCTTCTGTCTAGATCGCCATCTAAGCTTCACATTGGAAGAGCATGTATGGATAGAGCTATCTTTGTATTAGCTTGTTTGGAGTTAAAGAAATTTTTTGTTCTCCTCTTTTTTGCTATGTACTCTCTTTCTCTATCTCTTGCTCAAATTCTATTTGCTACACCATGTAATTTTTTACATGGTATTAGAGCCTAGCAGACTCTAGGGATTGAAGAGTACGCAAGAGGCAAAGGGTTTAATAGCAAGAAGGAGCAATGTCGACTTCCGCAAGGGGTTCTAGAGTATCAGAAAGCAGTTCTGGAGGTGATGCTACTGTACCAACTATTCAAACATTGAGGATTCGTCCACCAACCTTTAGCGAAGGCAAGTTAGATGGTACAAACTATGCTTTGTAAAAGTTTAAAATCACTACAATCCTTGATTCTTATGAGCTCATGGAGATGGTGCTCCGAACTTATCCAAAACCACAATCGACCCTCGACCCATTAAATTCGAGTGTCATAATTCCTCCAAATGCAAATCTTCTACAAGCTTGGAAACGAAGGAACGTAGATGATGCACTGTGTGCCTTAGTTATAAGATGTTCTAATAGTATTTTTTACTTTGGTTCAACATACAACTAAGGCATTATAAGGATGGATTGTCTTGAGAAGTCAGTAAAAACACAAAATAAAACAAGGATTCAAAACCTGGAGAATCAACTAGCACAATAGAGAAGTTTTTTTAAGGAGAGACGATTAAAGCATTCATCACTCGAATTAAGAATTTGAACAACTAGATGGTTGGCATTGGGATATAAAAGACTAGCAAGGAGCTAGCTCAGAGGTGTTTTCAAATCTATCTAGCAAAGTTTGATGGATTGATAAAACTGCCCTTAGTACTTAAGTGAAACCTCAAGCTTTAACTTTTGTATTATTAATGGAGGAGGAGTTGAGATTGAAAGCCCGAGAAGGAAGCGGTAGTGAGTGATGATGCTGCATTCTCCGCCAATGCAAAAGGTAAAGGTGGCTCCTCCACCAAAAATGATGGTAACAAAAAGAAGAAGGATGGAAATAAGAAATTTCAAGGAGAGTGTTTCTATTACAAAGAAAGGACATGCAATTTGCAGATTTTCATATCAAGAAGACATATGAAAAGAATGGTAAAAGTAAGGGGAAGGAGACAACCAACACAACTAAAGCAAAGCTAGAGTTATTCATGGCAACCATCAAGGAAGTGTGTTCCTTGGCACAAGAAGAATCTACCACTGATTCATGGGTGTTGGATAGTGGTGCATCCCGTCACATGACCAACAAGAAAGGTCTATATAGTTCTATGCAGCCTTTACAAGAATCCATTACTATGATGGTTGTAAATAATGCAAAATGCCATGCTATGGATAGAGGTACTATTTCCTTTGTTGTTGCAAATGGTGAAGTCAAAAAGCTTTCAAATGTGTTGTACATTCTAGAAATTAGGAAAAATCTATTATTAGTTTTGTTGCCATAATTGATATTAGTCATGAAGTGAGATTCAACAAGATAGGTGTTGAAATTCTTGATAGTGCTGGCCAAGTTGTTGGCAAAGGAGAAAGGAGGAACAACCTACATGAGCTAAGTGCTCTTACAACCACAGCTGGAGTTGGCACAAGTAAGCTTTGGCATGAAAGGTTTTGACACATTTGGATTTGTAGTTTTGAAGGAGATGCATAAGCAAGGTATGGTTGCTCACCTACCTACAATTTTATTGAATTGAAGGATCCGTGTGAAACTTGTATGATGGACAAGCAACAGAGAAAGGCATTTCCACAAGAAAGCAAGAATAGAGCAAATGGTCCTCTAAAGTTGGTGCATACTGACTTGTGTAGTAAGATGCCTACACAAGCCTTGGGAGCATCTTCTTATTTCATGTTGATCGTCAATGACTACATTAGGAAGATGTGGGTATACTTTCTTTATGATAAGGCTCAATCTTTTGGTAAGTTTAAAGAATGGCTAAAACTTGTTGAGAATGAAACAAGGAAAAGTATCAAGAAGTTTAGAATAGATGGTGGTGGTGACTTCAACTTAAATGAGTTTGAAGTCTTTTGCAAGAGTAAAGGAATCAAGTGTCAATTGATGATGCTCATATGCCTCAACAGAATGGTATTATGGAATGCATGAATCGCACCATTGTGAAGATGGCAAGGTGCATGCTAAAAGGCAAGGGATAAACCATTTTTGGGCCGAAGCTGTAAATGTTGTAGTCTACATTCTCAATTGGAGCTACACAAAGGCTCTCAAGGGAAAAACACCTCATGAGGCTTATATTAGTAAAAAACCATTTGTCTCACATTTCAGAACTTTTGGATGTGAATGCTATGTAATGTTCATGATAAGAAAAGAAACAAGTTAAAACAAAAAAGTAGAAAATATATATTATTGGGTTATAGTGATGAGCAAAAGGCTTACAAATTATATGACCAAGAGGCAAAGAAGATCATAGTGAGTCATGATATGGTATTCAAGGAGTAGTTGCCACATACAGTGGAGGAGGAGAAGGTAAGTTCTTCCACTTTATCATCAAGTGAAGAAGTAGTCCACTATGAACTTGTCCCAACAGCTACCCCTATCCTTAAGGAGGATGATGATGCTAGGAGGCATATTTCACAGTGGATTCCGTAAGGTTTTTATTCCATAGTGAATTCTATGAGGTTTTGCGATGGATTCTGTAAAACTATATTTATTTGCTGGGGCTCATACACAAGGTGGATTCCATGTCTAAGAAGTTGATGGGGATGCCTGTCCCTTTCGGGCATCATATTAATTTAATGTACACATGGGTGATTTCACATCGAGTGATTCTGTAAAATACATATTTAAATTAATGGACATTTATGAGTTTAGAGTGCACTCATATTAAATTAAGCTTAGGACAGAGTTCCAACCTATTTATTTATTTTGTAGCTGAAGACTGCTAGGTATTCACTTTTTGTCGGTTTAATTTTATTATTTTCTAACAATTGTGAATGCTTCACTTGATGTGTAGAGCAGGCAGTGATGGCGTTGGAAAGCATTGAGGAATGGCATGTATTTAGATTACCTAGAAAAAATTATCATTTTTTATAGACACGTGCCTTATTATTAAAGGCGTGGCGCTAATATTTATTTAGGCATGCTTATTTATTGAAGCACTTGACAAACATTTATTATTTTGTATGCGCATAGGTACTTGGTTTAAATATTTCATTATTGAATATTGTATTTGGCACAACCCGACTTTTGGGACACCCAACCGCTTTATTCTTTATTTGGACAAAAGGAAACACAAAAGCCAAAGCATGCTAATTGTAAATTGGGCTATTTTTTAGCTTGGAGATTAATAAATTTATAAATACATGTCTTATGGAACACTCACAAGATAAATTAGATACAATCAAAATTGATGAAAAAGAAGTGGCATGCTCATCTTCTGCCCTATTTTACTATATGTCACTCTATCACTTATTTTCTTAGTTCATCTCACATAGTCATCTCTCTTTCTCCCCCTTCTCCCTCTCTCACTCTATGAATTGATGCTTAAGGATTAAACAACAACGGTAAAGAATAATAGCATCACAGAGATTAAAAAAATAAAGATACCTCCATTATCACTTGATTACTTGTAGTATAGATTGTTGAAGAGGAAGATATCTTATAACATAGTATTGAAGAGGGAGATTGCTCGTAGCAAGGTAGAGAGTGTTGTAGATAGAAATTATTTGATTTCAGCAAATGATATCAAAACCACTCTTGAGATTTCTTGTAGTAAGGTAGAGAGTGTTGTAGATAGTATTGAGTGCTGCTTTAGAAGAATTTGTATGCAAAAAACCATATTCTAAAGGGAATGAGAAGAGTATACAAAATTTGGGATGAAATTAGAGCTTTGAGAGGGAATGAAAAGATGCCTAGAAATAAGCATATACTTGTCCAAAAAATATAAAATTTACAAGGGAACTCTTGAGTCAAAAAGGTATCTCTAGGTAAAAAATAATCTTAAAATATGATGTGTATGTTATTTTATATCGTTTTTTAACTTTTGCCCTTTAAGAAGTGAGAATGAGAATAATTCTAATATATTTTAATATTGAAAAGTCATGAGGATATTAAAGAGTTGTATATCAATGATTGGCTTCATTTTTAGAAAAAATAGAATTGTATTTTTTTAGTTATGAGGATTTTGAGAAAAAGTGACATTATCCTATGGTTTGGGAATAAAATAATAAGTAAAATCTATTGAAAATACAAATACGAGATTTTCTTGATTGTAGAAGATATTTTATTATAATATTATTTTAAAATCTCTTTTTAGAGAGAGGGAGAGGTGAGAGAAACCCTTAAGGGGTAAAAAAGAGTCCATATTTCTCCTTTTGAAAGAGGGGGAAGGTTGAATTTATAGAGAGAGAAAGAGAGAGAGAATAAAGTGCAAAGAGAGAAATATAAGAAAAGTGAAAAATAATGTATGAGGAGGAAGTAGGGAAAGTTACTGTGTGGTACTACAGCAACTTCACTTTCCTCGTAAGACTACTTCACATGGTCTATTAATGCTAGTCTATTTAGTATTAACTAAAAAGTGCCTAAGATATAGAGCAAGCATATCTAGATAAGAAAAAGCAAGCAAGAAAAAAAAATCAAGTGCTCCAAACTCTTTTTCAAAAAAGGTCAATGCTCTTGCACACAAGAGTGCAACCTTATTATGCCACATGTAGGATGATGTTATGGTACCATCCAATGTTGCAACCAAATTTATTAGAACATAGAAAAGTTATGTCAAAGTTTTCTCTCTAGCACCATCATGTTACCTTCCTCGTGCAAGCAATCTACATCAAAATGCATCATATCCCAGTCTCCTAAGAAGATTCAATTCTCATTTCCCCCTCTCTCCACCATATAACTCCAAAAGGACAACCATGTCAAAATAATGAGTTGGACTTATACACTAAACAAAGAATGATCTGCTCATTACCAATAAGAAGGAAGGCTGCAATCATAATCACATATCCTCTTGCCTAATGTTGCACATCATTAAGAGCCTCATCAATCAATAAGATAGTGCCTCTCTTCCTCTATCTATAAAAATCACCCAAATCTAGATAGCCTTTGTATCTAATATTCTTTGCCTACACTGCCAAATCCCCTTATATTCCACATCATCATCATGAGCCTTTACATGGTTGATTATTCATACATGAGAATCTTCTCTTTACTGTCTCCATTCTTATCCCGAACTAAAAATTACGGGGAGACGTGGTTGGCCAGTCTGGATTGTTTTCGCATAACACTGCAATCACATCACATTGATGACCGTAAATCACCACTATCAGACTAAATTCTCTTAATGAAAGTGATGAGTTTTACGACTTTGACAAACTGCATAAGAATGCCAACTGATTTATATGCAGCATAATTGTGAATTGAAGACATTCTTGTCAATCAAAGCCTTCCATGCAAGTTCCTTAAGCGAAATCAGCTTCGTTTTTCCATTGACTTCTTTGGAAGCTCAAGGCTATAGGTTCTCCACTACAAGGATATGGAGATATAACGACGGTGGTTTCCGACACAAAATAGTGGCGTCGCTATTTGCATCACTATTAGCGTTGCAAATACGACGCTAATAGTGACGGTACTCACAGACGAAAAAAACGTAGGCCGAAACCAGAGCGCGTTATTTTGCGCTCATACACGAAAGAGAGAGCGAACATCTTGCATTTGAGAGGGAGAGGGAGAGAAAGAGGGAGAAGGAAAGCTTCTCACTACCGCCGCTGCCATTTGCAAAGAAGAGGAGGAAGGGTACGAAGGGTGAAGAGGAGCCGCCAAACCCTTCTTCGAGCCTTTATGGTGAGTGCATTGTTCCTTCTTGCTTTGTTTTTGTGTTTTCTCTTTCTCTTTTACTTGTTTTTGTTAAAATTCATGTGTATTGAGAGAGGGAGAGGAAATTAGAGAGAAAGAGAGGGAGAGGGAGAGGGAGGAAGAGGAAATGAGAGAGGAAGAGGGAGAGGGAGAGGGAGGGAGAGGGAGGGATAGGAAATGAGAGAGGAAGAGGGAGGGAGAGGAAAGAGAGGGAAACATTAAACATAATAGGGAAAGAGAGAAAGAGAGGGAGAGGGAGAGGAAGAGGGAAAAGGAGAGAGGGAGGGAGAGGAAATGAGAGAGGAAGAGGAAGGGGGAAAATGAAATGAGAGAGGGAGAGGAGAGAGAGAAAACATTAAACATAATAGGGAAAGAGAGAAAGAGAGGGGGAGAGAGAAAAAACATTAAACATAATAAGAAAAGAGAGAAAGAGAGGGAGAGGAAATGAGAGAGGGAGAGGAAGAGAGAAAAGGAAATGAGAGAGGGAGAGGAGAGAGAAAAAGAGAGAAAAAACATAATAGGAAAAGAGAGAAAGAGAGGGTGAGGGTGAGGGAGGGAGAGGAAATGAGAGAGGGAGAGGAGAGAGAAAAAGAGAGAAAAAACATTAAACATAAGAGGGAAAGAGAGAAAGAGAGGGAGAGGGTGGGGGGGAGAGGAAATGAGAGAGGGAGAGGAGAGAGAAAAAGAGAAAAAACATTAAACATAATAGGGAAAGAGAAAAAGAGAGGGAGGGAGAGAGAGGAGGGAGAGGTTGTTGTTTTCTTGTTTGTTGTAGTAGTAGTAGTAGTAGTTTTTTTTTCTTTTCTTGTTTATTGTTGTTTAGTTTTCTTGTTTTTTGTTATTGTTGTAGTAGTAGTAGTAGTAGTTTTTTCTTCTTTTCTTGTTTATTGTAGTAGTAGTAGTAGTAGTAGTGGTAGTAGTGGTAGTAGTAGTAGTAGTTGTTGTTGTTGCTGTTGTTTTTTCTTCTTTTCTTGTTTATTATAGTGGTAGTGGTAGTCGTGGTCGTGGTTGTGGTTGTGGTTGTGATTATTATAGTAGTAGTTGTTGTTGTTGTTTTTTCTTCTTTTCTTGTTTATTATAGTGGTGGTGGTAGTGGTAGTCATGGTCGTGGTTGTGGTCGTGGTCATGGTTATGGTTGTCGTGGTCGGGTCGTGGTCGTAGTCGTGGTCATGGTCGTAGTTGTGGTCATCGTAGTCGTGGTCATGGTCGTAGTCGTCTTTGTAGTCATGGTCGTAAACGTAGTCGTCGTAGTCGTGGTTCTAGTAGTAGTAGTGGTTTTCTTGTTTTTTATTGTTGTAGTAGTAGTAGTAATGGTTTTTTCTGTCTTCTTGTTTATTGTTGTCTAGTTTTCTTATTTGTTGTTGTTGTTGTAGTAGTGGTAGTAATAGTAGTTTTTTTTTTCTTGTTTGTAGTAGTAGTAGTAGTAGAAGAGAGAGATATATATGTTTTGTTAAAGAAAATGAGAGAGGGAAAGGAAGAGAAAAAAGAAGAAGGAATGAGAGAGAGGAAATAAACATACAACATAATAAAGAAAGAGAAAAAGAGAGAGAGATGGAAGGAGAGGAGATAATGAATGGATAAAAAACAAAGAGAGAGTGGTGGCGAGTTCCGGTGAGGTCCGGTGCAACACCATGAGATGGGAAACACTCCCACATACGTTAATTTGTGAGTGGGTGGGTTGAGACTTTATATACGTTAATTTTTGCTGAGTTACAAGAGAAGAAATCCCTTCTCAAACAATTTAAGAAAGAAAAAAAGAATGATAACAAAAATAAATTGTTTGTCGTAACGTAGACAAAATGGAAAATGATGAAGGTCTTCATGTTCAAGATCACGAGGCCTATCTTAATCAGCGTGTTCCATGTTCTTGCTCTCAATGCAAGCTGGGAATTCGATGAAAACTTTGATTGTCTATAGAACACGTACGACGCTTTGGCAAGTTTCAATCTGAGATCATTTATCAGGTGATCTTGGATTTTCAGCAAACAGTAAGAAAAGTTAATATCAATCATGCATTGTACTCGCAAGCTAATTGAATACCATATACAAAAAGATTGGGTGTGGCTGGAAAATTTTCTATCCAGGGAGGTGACGTCTCCTCCCAAGGAGGAGTGCACCCTTTGCAGCTAATTAGAAGAGTTCGTGGGCGGATTCATGCGCATGGAGCCACATTGACTCTACCTTCCCAGGATTTGCCCGAGAGCCAAGGAATCTTTGGCTCGATCTTGCAATGGATGGTGTGAACCCATTTGGTCTGCGCGCTCAACTTCTTACAGTGTGTGGCCTATAGTCCTTGTCAACTGCAATATCCCTCCATGGCTTTCTACGAAGAAATGACATCTTATCTTTAGCTTACTCGTCCCCCGACCGCTACAAAGTAAAAAATATGGATATTTATCTTTGTCCATTAGTCGATGAGCTTAAGATTTTGTGGGAGGACAACTAATTTATCGTATCTATATTTTATATGTGACAACTAATTGAGTGTTTCAATGTATAGTACAAAATATATAGTGCAGCGTGGTCACGCGGACGACATTTTTACGTGGAGTGTATTGACAAAATGTGCTCCACAACAGACTGTGGTATCATGGCAAGGTTCGAGCAAGAGAGCCAATGACGAGCAACGGATCCAAATACGGTTATAGATGAGATGGAGTATTTTGGGAACTTGCAAAGTATTGTTACGATGGATTACCGTAGCTTCTCCATGATACTATTGGTAGCATCCAAAGGTTGGAGGTTGAAGCAAATGGATGTGAAGAATGCCTTCTTGCATGGTGATATGCAGGAAGAAGTGTATATGGATCAGACAACATGTTATGAAGATTTGGAGCATACCACGTATATGTGCAGGTTGAAGAAGGTGCTCTATGGGCTCAAGCAAGCAGCTAGAGCATGGTCTAAAAAGATCAGAGAGTATCTTGTCAATATTGGCTTTTATGTTTTTGATCCTGATCACTCACTTTATGTGAGAAAGGGAGATGCAGGTTTGGTCATCATAGTCATCTATGTGGATGACTTGATTATTACAGGTGATAGTGATAGTGGGATTGCTGAAGTCAATGACTTTTTGAAGAAAAAGTTTGAGATGAAGGATCTAGGTGAGCTAAGGTACTTCCTTGGTATTGAGGTGATCAGATGTGATGATGGTATATGGCTGTCCCAAAGACAGTATGACTTGGATATGTTGTCCAAGTATGGTATGACAGCATGCAAACCACTTTCAGTCCCGTTGGAGCATAATGTAAAGTTGAGTGCTGATGTTGGGGATGAGATAGAAGACCCTACTATGTTCAGGAGGATAGTGGGGAGTTTGATTTACATGACCATTACAAGGCCTGACTTGAGCTATGTTGTTGGTCTTGTGAGTCAGTTTATGCAGGTACCTAGAAAGCCACATTTGGATGTAGTCAGATGCATATTGAGATATGTGAAGTCCACATTACATTATGGACTTTTCTATGAGGCAGGTACAGATGTACAGGTGTTTGGATACACAGATGCAGATTGGGCTGGTAGTATGTCTGATAGAAGATCTACCAGTGGATACATGTTCTCTCTTGGTAGTGCAACAGTTACTTGGAGAAGTAAAAAAAAATCTACAGTTGCTTTGTCGAGTATAGAGGCTGAGTATAGAGGTGCTGCTGTTGTAGCATGTGAGGTAGTATGGCTACAAAAGTTATTGGTTGATTTAGATGTGCAAGTGGAAGGTCTAGTTGTCATTTATTGTGACAACATATATTTTTAATTGAGTGAAAATTATTAGCTATTAATGCTAGTCAGTTTTTACCTTAGTTAGTCTTTAGTTAGTAATCTTACTAACTTAGTAATTGACAAACTAACTTTCGAACTAACCAACTAACTTTTATTGCATGGAAATATTACAAAAAATCATATCAAATAAAGAAGGTCATTATAGGCTTGATCATAGACTCAATGATGGAGGAGAAACTACTTGCCTTCAAAGGTGAGAAGGATCGAAGCTTGCTTGGAAGAGCTATGGCGGAAGAGCAAGAGCAAGAAAGAGAGAGAGACTAAATGGAAACTCCAACCGTCACAATGTGTGACCGAGCCTTCCTTTATTCAAACTATCACTAAAAGAATAAAGAATAAAGTGACGATGATGGGCGCCCGCCACCTGTAGTGTGCAGTGGTGGGTATTGTTAGTGTAGTAATACATGGGCGGCTAGGCAGAGACACCTTTACCCCCAACAACCTCCCACTTAAAGGAAAATCTACCCTAGTGAGGAGTGAAAAGAAAAGTAAAAGATAGTACAATGTACACATGTACAACAAGATGAGGAAAAATGTCATCTCATCTCTCCTGAGGAAGGCAAAGTGCTTAGTAGTGATGCTTTTCGTGAGCAGATCTGTAGGATTTTCGTCAATGGAGATCTTGACAAGGTCAACACACTTGTCCTTCCCAACCCCATGTATGAAGTGATACCTCACCTCAATGTGTTTTTCTTTGCATGGAAGACTAAATTCTTGGCTAGTTAAATAGCACTCATAGAATTTGAATGTAGCATAGGTATAGAATCAGTCCCACTGTCATGAACCAAATGGCCCAACCATATAGCCTCCTTGCAAGCCTCGATGGGTGCAACATACTCAGCCTCAGTGGTAGAGAGAGTCGTACACTTCTGAACCATGGACATCCAAGAGACAGCACCTCCAACATATGTGAATACATAGCTAGAAGTGGACTTCTTACTATCTGCATGTCTTGCATAATCAGAGTTTGTGTACTCCAAAACTCTAGTATCCTGGCTGCCATAGCAAATACACATATATGTTATGCCTTTCAGGTATCTCATGATACCCTTCACGGCATCCCAATTTTTTTTCCAGGTGTAGCCATATAGCTGCCACAATGCAAACTACAAAGGCAATATTGGGACGAGTGGCTATCATGGCATACATCAAACTACCCACAACTGATGCATAAGGGATCTTGGCCATCTCAGCCCTCTATTCATCTATTTGCAGAAAATCGACATGCAAGACCTTCACATAATAAGGTAATGGATAGCCAATAGGCTTCATGTCCTACATGTGGAAACACTCAAAGATTTTATGAATGTACTTCCTCTGTGAGAGGTAGAGTAGTCCCTGATGCTTGTCACGCTTAATGCGTATACCAAGAATGTAAGAGGCATGTCCCAAATCCTTCATCTCAAATCTCTTCTTCAGCAGAGCTTTAAGAGCATCTAGCTCATCATGAGCTTTCCTTGCTATCAGCATATCATCCACATAAAGTACCAAAATAAGTAATGAGCCATCACGGGCTATCTTAGTGTAAAGACACAGATCCATAACACTCTTACTGTAGCCCTGTGATTGCATAAAGGCATCAAACTTATGATACCCCTCCCTAGGTGCCTGCTTCAAGCTATAAAAAATTTTCTTCAACTTGCACACTAGGTGCTCCCTCTGTGAGGTTTTGTAAAGCCCTTAGGCTGCTCCATGTAAATCTCATCATGCAAATCCTCATTCAAGAATGCAGTCTTGACATCCATCTGATACATGTCCAAGTCAAGCTATGCGACTAAGGCCAAAACCAAGCGTAGGGTGGTCGTCTTGACCATATGAGAAAAGACTTCATCAAAGTCAACTCCATGCTCATGTTTGAAACCCTTAGCAACAAGTCTTGTCTGATAAGCTGACTTGGGGTGTCCAGGGGTACTTTTGAGCTTGTACACCCATTTGCATGGCAAAGCCTATTCAAAAACTTGACATGATCACAAAAATTAAAGTCTTATTGTTTGAGTGAATCTATATGATGGAAAACTTATTAATCCAAAATTTTGATGTGTATGATGTAGCAAGCATTGGAGTCTTGTTTTAGTAGATCTACATGACAAGAAAGCTTACTTGCTCAACTCACTAGCAAATACACATGTTGAAATTAGAAGGTATAACATTCTTTTGCTAGGTTATTGTATATATTGTTGGTTCCACAAATAAAAAATCCAAACAAAGAAATGGAAAAAACATGACTATTATCTTACTTTGCAATGCAATTGTGTGAGAAGAATGATGACTACCTTGGATATAAATTATGAAGTGTTTTACCTTAATGTAAAAGTATGATCAAAATACATATCAAACCTTTATACATATCCGCATTAGAAAGCAAACAATTTTTTGTGCTAGAACTCTAAACTATCAACTTGGTATATTGCAAGTTCCAAAACATAATTATGGTTACTCATGTGGTTGGAGAGCACTTTGCAATGCAAAGCTAACACTAAGTCACTTCTATATAGCGTCTATAGGATTTTCACAATTCCTCCAAAGTCCTATGGTATGATAAGTCATTTTACAATCACAATCAAGTAAATTCTATTCATTTTTTTATATATAGTAATGGTGTATATGATGTTGTGGCAATTTAGATAACATATACAGACATGTTCTTGAGAGACTATAAGAAGAGCATGATTGCCGAGATGTTGGTTTGAGTAGGCCTTGGAGAAGAGTATTCATTTGGAAAGTGTTTAAGAATAAGGCCACAGGATGGTGTACATGGTGTTGTGGCAATTTAGATATCATATACAAACATGTTCCTAGGGGACTACACAAATACTATGATTGCCAAGATGTTGGTTTGAACACGACCTAGAGAAGAGTCTTCGATTGGAAGGTGCTTTAGAATAAGGTCACAAGATAGTGTGCCATAAGTAGGAAGTCATCAATTATAGTTCTCCTAACAAGGCATGAAGAAGATCATGACATGCAGAAACCTTACAAAAGACAAGCCTTCAATCTCTAAATACTCACCCAGGCCATGAAAAAAGTCTGTAATCCTACTCTAACATTGTATATGACTATGTTCTAGAATCTATTCTCTTACAAATCTCTCATGATTACTAAATGTATTAGATTGAACAAATATTTTATCACTTTTAAATCATTCTTACAATTTGATTGTCCATAGTCTCAATCTTGGATTTGAGTCAAGATGTCATACTATATCCTAGTCTAAGGGTATTTGACAAGTTTTCATTGTGGATGCATTTTAATATAGTTTAAATAAACTTGACTACATTGTATATTCACTTTCATAAAAAAGGTCAAAGTGTACACTATTCTAAGGGGGCGTATGCCAAGTTCTAAGCACATGACTTGAGAATGTTCTAATTATAGTGTTAGAGTAATTTTCACGATATGAAAGTGAAAAATGGGCATGTGTACACTCTAACTTGAGCATCACCTAGACATACGTGAAATTGTTCTTATACTTTCAATTTCACTTGACATTTTGTTTGAAAGTTCAACTCAAATTCCTACCCCATAGTCTCACTTGATTATTGAAATTCTTCAAAAACATGTTTATGTTCACATCATAGGACTCTCATTTTATCTTTTAACCTGCCATAGGAAAATCATGGTCTAATGCTTACGTAATTGATATTACTTGTGTGGAAAGGATTAGAAAAGTCAAGTGGATGTGAGTCTTATGGAACATGAATATAAGAAGATGACCTCCCTAGTGTTTGAAAGACACTAGTTTGATGTCATATCAAGTAAAGAAGGTTTCTATAAGCTTGATCACACAATCAAGTCCTCTCTCCAATACATCTAAAAGGGATAGGGGAAACTATGAACATGTCTTATGAAGCTCCTTTCCCACAAAGAAAGAGTTGGAGTATGTGCTAAAGATCTATCTCAAAGACATGTTAGAAATTTACATAAGAAAGATAGTACTCACACAAGCTTGAGCACATGCTCAAGCTCTCTCTCATAAACATCTCAATAAGATAGGAGATACTACCATGTTGTGCTCAAAGATAGAGGTGTCCTCCCCCACAAAGACATAGTTGATAGAAGCTTGAGCACACACTAAATCTCTTTCCCATATGCATATAAAAAAAGTCATATTAAATGATAGGATACTTGAAGCACGCTATCTAATAGCCATCTCAATGAGAGAGGAGGAACTGTCTTCCATGCCCTCAAAGGGGGAGGGGAAACCCCCATTAACAAGCTCCTTCCCCATAAAGAGAGGGTTTAAACAAGCTTGATAATGTGCATTAGCTAAATCCCAAAGACATATAAAAAATTCATGCCAAATAGGCAGGGTTTGAATATAACTTGAGCACATTCTCAAGCATGCCATCTCATAGCTATCTCACAATGAGAAAGAAGAAACTTTTTTTCGATGCCGTTAAGGGGACATGGGGAAATCATCTTGACAAGATCCTCTCTCATAAGGAGAGGTTTGGTATGAGCTTGAGAACATGCTCAAGATCTCTCCCAAAGACACCTCATAATCATACCAAATCAATACATAAAAATAGTGGAGCCATGTATGTATCCATGATGTATCTTTTTTTTTAGCTCTAAACTTGTATATACATTGATAATGTGTATGGGTGCCTAGAGACTAAACTATATTTATGTAGTGTTGACATGAATTCATCCCTTCATGGCCATGAGTTATTAGTTCCATACTGAAGATCTGTAATACAAAGACCATGCCCTATGCCTCTATGCTTGGATTAAAATGATGGGTTCTTAATACTAATGTAGTAGGAATACTTGGCAGCATGGATAAAGCTCAATAATACAATCAAACTGTCTTCAAATTGAGCACAGCCTTGTGGATAGGTTCAATGATATCCTTTATGAGATTGAGGTTTGCTTTAGAACATGTAGAGAATCTTAAACCTGAGATCAATAAAATGTTGAAAGAGAGCACAATTTCATAAATGTTGTGCTTTTTCAATACATGTAAAAGTGTATCCTATTCTAAGGAGACTTGACGTGAATCAAGTTAAAGTACACCTAGGTCTAAGCACATGGCTTGACAAGATTCCAATATAGTGTTAGAGTAACTTTTATTATGTCAAACTAAAATATGATAACAAAATGATATCGAAGTATACCCTAAAATATTTTAAGCAAGGCAATTTGAAGTAAGTTATTGCATCAAACTTCTTTGTCATCAAAGCGATAGTCACATTATACCCGATTGAATGAGTTTATTTAAAAAATTAATAGATTCATGATCCTAAACTCTTATTACATATATTGATATACAAGGTGGAGAGCTCAACCTTGCTTTTTATCTATCAAAGGGCATCTTATAGAGTTGAAAATATGTAATCATATTGATGTGCATACCATACTAATATGCAAAAAACATAGGTAAGTTACAAATCACTTTGTATCATGTTTTTATAATGAGAAGGTTGATATATGTATTAAATGTACAAATTCTTACATGAAGAGGTTCAAATTTTTTGTCTTGTGTTTCTGAAAGAAAAAAATTTAAGGTAAAATTATAATTGACCCTTTATGCTGCGAAGGTTGAAAAAATACAGTGATGGACAAACTTAAAATTCTCAAAGTTGAAAGAATAGAGTTTTAAACTATTCTTTTCTAAATTTAATTCAATGCCATTGGGCAAACTTAAAATTCTCAAAGTCCATTCTTCAACCTGAATACATGCCATGATGGATGTTTCCATAGCCAAGCATGGGCACAAAATCTAATTAATAAGAGTAGAATACTCTTCAACTTGAACACTTGATAATGTGGATGTCTACATGCCCAAGCTAAGGTCTCAAATTTTTGTTGAAAACTCATAATCCAAGGGGAACACAAAAGCCAAAACCATTGACATTAAGGTCCCATAAGCTCATTGTAACTTATTATTAACCATAAACTCAATCCTTTATCTTGTTAAGATTCTAGCAAATAAAGTTTGAGCTAAACTTTATATTACAAAAACAATGAATGATCCTAAAATTTAACACCTTCAACTTTATCCAATTTGCTTGATCGCATAGCCAAACCCTCCTTATATATTGAGAATGATAAATAAGAAAAAGATTTCCATAATGACTGAAAAGCTAGGCCAAGTGACAGAAAGGGGTTAAATAAATCTAAAAAGAATTGGACATGTTGGAAATGAGACTTTTCCCATTTTACCTAAAACACTCTTCTAGTGCCATCACCGGTACTAGTCGATCATCCATGAGGATGGGATTGCCCTCTTCGTCATACGAGATGTAAGGGTTCACATAGGGCTTGTCATCATTCGGCTCCTCCACTTAATGGACTAGAGTGTCACTCAATGGATGGGTTACAAAAGGTCTAGGTGGTCGGGGTATACTTGTGGGATTTATCTCCATCCTAGGAATGGTTGGTTTAGCATTATTAGGTGTTGGGAGAGCTAATGGGGCTCCCCTCATAAAGAAATTTGGCAGCCTATTCCCTATGTAAGGCTAATTGTAAGATTGCGAGTATGGGAGTCTCCTCGGCATGTTTCCATGCATGGCATCATGGTCGAACCTACTGCAATTGGAGCATAGTCGGGACCTAGGGTCGTGACACTCAGTTGGCAGGTGGTTTTCGCCACAATACATGCATTGGACGTGTGAACACGTAGGTCTCCTCATCATCTCTTGTAGTCTCGCTAGCTCCATCTTCATTTTTGCTAGCTCTTGGTTCTAGTTAGCGCTCTTTCCCTTTTTTCTCGGCCACTTGGGATTGACCGCTCTCACTGGATGTAGTTACCCTTTTTGAGGTTCTAGAGCTAGCCTCATCTTGGTTTGAGCTCCTGGAGCTCCTCTCCTTGAGTTGGTCATCCACTCAAATTGTCTCTTTAAAGACCCTAATGAGCGTGTCTCGCTGCAAGGTTGAGTTTCCTACCAATGCCTTATAAAGCTCTTCACTGCATATTCCATTGATAAAGACGGTGTACACCGCTCTCTCAGTCGATCGTTCCTTTGTTAGAATTACCTTAAAGAAACTCTGCATCTAGGTAACATAGTCCCGTATGTCCTCCTTCTCTTTCTACTTTACGTTCATTAGCCGCACTATCAGATTGTCTAAGTACCTAGCCTCCAAGAATCTCTTAATAAAGAGATTCCTGCAGCTATTGAAATTATTGCACTCTGCAGCATCTAAGCTCATGTACCAGGTCCTACCCTCATTGCCTGGGCACATGTCGAGAGGCTTGCAAGCGCTTGGTGAGATCAATGAGGCTGTTGGCCTCACAGACCTGCTTGAACTACTCTATGAAGCTATAGGGATCATCATTTGGTTGGTACTTGTCTAACTGCTTAGCAATAATAGGGATTTTTTGATTGGCTCTTGGAGCCCTGGTTGACTCCTAATCCTGTGAGTAATGAGTTTGCCAGTGATGTTGTGCTCTACTCTACTGACATGTTATCTAATAGTCGCTTCAGGAGAAACTTTGCACAGTGTAAGGTCCCCTTCTAGCTCTCTCTCTCTCTCTCTCTCTCTCTCTCTCTCTCTCTCTCTCTCTCTCTCTCTCTCTCTCTCTCTCTCTCTCTCTCTCTCTCTCTCTCTCTCTCTCTCTCTCTCTCTCTCTCTGCGTCAAGTCTTGTTCAATTTTTGTTTGCTAAGGCCCACATTTCTACGTTCTATCACAAGCTTTTAGCTTGTTGTTCCTGATTGTATGCCACTATGCCTTGCAAAGCTTTCCATGCTAGTTTTCCTCTCCTCTTTGAGATCTGCTATGATGTCCTTGGATGGCCTACTGTGGTGGTCCCTCTAGGTTTGCAAGTTGTACTTGCTCACCATTTGTTGGATTTCATCCAAGAAATCCCTCAAATCAAGCTCCTCGTGTGTCTACGGTTTGTGTTGGTCTCTGCCATGTCTACGATCTCTTGCTCCACCAGGGTGTTAATGAGGTTGATCAAGTTGGGCAAATTCACTTTCCCAATGATGTCGTCCTTGATGGGTCTGACTCCTGTGTCGTGTCTTCCTCTTGGTCCTACAACTTGGGTTTCTCGATAACCCATCTAAGTCTCAAGATCATTTCCTACTAGTGAGTTAGTTTAGTTTCTTAAGTCTAAGTGAGTTCCTTGTTATTTACAAAGGATCCTCAATTTACCGTCACTGTGTGTGTGTGTGTGTGTGTGTGTGTGTGTGTGTGTGTGTGTGTGTGCACGCGCGCATGCGTGCATGCGCGTGCGTGTGCACGTGTGCATGTGTGTGCGTGTGCGTGTGCGTGTGCGTGTGCATGTACGTGTGCATGTGCGTGTGCGCGCGCGTGCACGCACTCTTTTTTGTGCACTTGTGCAAAATCAAGCTTTCAACTTTTCTTCAAGTGCACTTCAAGTGTCAAAAAACAATGTGGGGTGCAATGCAGAATGGTAAATGCAACTTCAGTATTCTCGCCTACATTCTCAGCCTAATAGGGCTTTAGGCTCAGTCTCATTGGCCACTCTCGTTGGTCTCTAGGGTCTGTGTTGTGTCTTTCCACTCAGTCAAGGTCCCAACTCAAGGTCTATGGTTTAGTTTGTCACTCTGAGCGAGGTGGACACCTAGTTGGTTGGCGTTGCTTCTAGATATGTGATTCACTGGTTCTCTTGTTTCTTGCGCTAGAATGGTGTTATGTTCGTATGTATCACTCTATGGGGTTTGTACAGCTATGGTCGAGGTCAATCAAGTTCTATAAATGTCAAATCTGACAAATTCTAGATTCGGCAATGATATCATGTCCCGTTTGAATGCCATGTGGCAAGGTGGGCCAAGTGCTCGATCCTCCGATTCAAATGGACCGGATATGGTGGTCCGAGTGGGTAGGGCTGAGTAGGCCGAATGGCCAAGTGAAGCTTTCGAATGTGACTGGGCCAAATGGATAAGGGCCGAATCTAGGGCTCGGCCCAAAGTGGCAATCCAAATCTAGCCAAGTGTGATGGCGTGTGTTGGGCAAGGGTGATGATTTTGACTCGAATCAATTGATTCCTAGCATCCTAGGTCACATCCATTTTCAAAATAGATCAATGGACAAATATTAAGGTTTTTATATACCTGATGTGCTTGAAAACTTCCAAAATGAATCGATTCATCTGTTGCAGAGGTTTGGTTTCTCCAGGCTCTCTCTCTCTCTCTCTCTCTCTCAATGCTACTGTTGCAAATGAGCTCTCCCTTGACCTCTTGGGTTTTAAATCCTTGACCAACTAAGGCTTGACCTTCCCGATCACTCCTCTTGGGTTTTAAATCATTGCCTAAGAACTTCATGATCACTCCCCTTGTGACATTAAAAATCTAAGCGCTCTTTTTCCCCATGTAACATGTCCAGACCTTGACATGTTTTAGTAGTCCTGATCCAAAAGACACTGCCTAGCACTCCCACGAAATGTCACAGGATTTGTCACTTAGCAACTTTCAAGTCTACTCCACAACGAAATGTATCGAGCTAACCCTCTTAGGATCGACCTGAATCTTACTGGGTTTCTAATGGTCAAGTCATTCCACATCCTTCTAGTGTCGGGTCTTCAGATGAATCTCCTTTGCGCAGAGCATCTGAACCAAAGCGGACTCGTACTTGGTCCAAAGAGAATGGGAAACGAGAGGGATGCATCACTTAGCCTCTCTACCTGTAGAGTAAAGTCCCATTCCAATCCCCTAAAACGATATGAGCCAGTGTTCTATCTTACATTAACGAAGGCCAATACACCATCGTGGTTTGAATGTTGAGAAGCCTCCTAGTTCTCTAGGACATCCTTCCATAGGACGAACCCGTTGGGGGTTCCACCCATCCGCTTCCCTTGATAGCTTTAGTTTTCTACTTACCTAAGTGCACATTAGTGGTAACACATACAAGCAACTTCCTTAATTAACCCGTTAGCCACATGTTCCTTTACGTAATTTTATGCACTGACATGAAACAGTTCAAAAAAATTTCTTGAAAGTAAACTTTGTATTAGCATTTCAAATGAGATACAAATCCCATCCATAGGACGAATCCCCGCAATTCATGAGGATGTGTCTTATTTCCTCCAAGTTTCCACCCTTGCACTAGTAACAGGGCCTCAAGAATCCATCTCGAGTCATGTAGACCATTTGAGTAGGACCCAGAGGCAAGGGATTTACACCCAGAGCCCCCCGGGCATCCAAGCATCCTCTACGGTCAAACTAATCCACGGAGAGACCTCTTGTGGCAGGTGTAATGAAGGAGACCTAGGAGAGAAGGGAGAGACTGCAGAGAGGAGAGAGAAAGAGGAAGAAGATGAGAGAAGAAGAGAGAAAGACTAGCTGAAGCGAGAGAAAGTTAGGAAAAGAGAGAGAAAGAGGAGGGAAGCCATGAAAGCTGGAAGGAAGGAGAAAAGAGACTTGATTATTGATAACTGCTACCCTAATTGGGTCTCTCAACACCTTATATAACTTGTCAATATAACTAGGTATTCCCATGCTAACCCGCATCCTACCCATCTATCCCCACTCTTTTACATTCCATCCCGACCTCGAAGGTTTTTTCCCTCAAAAACAAAAAGAGGACTTATGGCTCACAACAAAAAAGGGGAGGAGGTGCAGAGTACTACTCTGCTCAGCATTACAAAGGAGAATATAGGAATGGAGAAGTACAATCTCATGTGGAATTGGGGCATAGGATTGTGTATATGATATATATGACATGTGCAAGTTGATAGCATATGAGTTTGGCCTCCAGTTCTTGGCAATTAGGGGATGACAAACAGTGGACAACATGTTGTCCAGAACAGGCCTGCTGGAGAAAAATGGTCATAACTTCCTATGGGCAGCTCCGATTGAGGCGTGTGACATGTCAAAACGAAGCTCATGAAGTGTACTTTCAGGCCATATATGTGACACTTGGCTGTCATTAATGCAGGGTAAAAATTGTTCTGAAGTAGTATGCTGTTTGTAAGTTGTCTACATTTCAGATTGGGGAAAATTTAGCTACTGCTCAATCAAAATTGCATCCTTGGAGTAGGGAAAGAACTGCACCGGTGAAATGCTGATTAGCATAGGGCTTTTCCAAGACCATTCCATTCCCCAGGATCAAATGGATAACCTCCATAATAAGCATCAAGAGCGCAAGGGTCATCCATACAAGCATGGGTCACCATACTGCCACCACGGTCAAAAGGATAATTGTTATCCAATGCATCCACTGTATCATAGAAGTAATTCATGGTGTCATCGTGAAGCACTGATGGTGGCACAAGATCCTTACCGACCCATACGGTAGCATGCATTGACTTGTTCATAAACTCATTGGGAACCACTAGGTCAAATCGGACCGGAGCAGATGAGGCTGCAATCAATACAGCATTCAATGCATCAATCCCTAGACATTTCATGTCCATGAGTTTCACATGCGTGGCTATTACTGGGCATTCAAAGGTAAGGGCCTTGGGCTAATGGGGCATCTTCTCATGAGCCTGTGGCAGTGAGATGCTCTCATCATGGCATCGTTCTTGAGAAGTATCATGTGGCTCATAAGGATGCACATGTTGCTTATAGTAATAATCAAGTGGCTGATGATATCGAGCACTCCATTGCTGATAATGATGTTGCTCCCCATGTACATACTCATACACATTTGCATGATGTTGTCCATGTACATAATGTTGTCTAGATGATTGTCCATATATGTGACCAGAATGTAGTTCATAAGAACATATATAGTCATCAGATGCATGCTGCTCAAAATATTCACACTCATCATATGCATGTTGACTATAAGTAGGTGCATGCACTTGCCTTTGCACATCGAACCCATGCCAATGGTCATGGTACTCATAATGTCCATGAGAATGCCCATACATGCCTTGCTGACCAAAATGTCCATGGGTGCCATGCTGCCCATGCATTATATGTGGACCAAATTGATTGTTAGGACATTGCTGCCCAAAATTCCCATGCTGCCCATGTGCACCTGCGTTGGGGCCTTGCTGCCCAAAATTCCCATGCTGCCCATGCAATACATGCAAACCAAACTGAACATTGGGTCCTTGCTGGCCAAAACTACCATGTGCATGCTACCCATGTGCACCCTGCATACTATGCTGCCCAAAATTTGCATTTTGCCCTTGCATATAGCTTCCACTATGGGAGAGCTACTATCCCAAGGATGGGCTAGAAGGGCTCGTCATGGGTGATGGGAGAATGGGTTCATCATGTTGCATAAGGGGCTCACCCAGCTCATAGGTGCTATGGGGAATGCCATGGGTGCCACCAAAACCTTGTGGGTTACGCCCGGTCTCCAAGGTAGGAGGGGAGTTGGCCTCATGGGGAGGGACATGCTCCTTGGACTTAGCCGAGGAGGGTGCGATGGAGGGGATGAGGGCGCCCATGCACTCTATGAGTAAGTCCATCTTGGCCATCATCTCGGAATGACGGTGATCTTGGCGGGTTTCCATCTCCCTATGGCGTTGTTCCATCTCTCGATGTCGTTCAGCATGACGGGTCTCATGTTGGCATAGGGTTTGGTTGAGCATAGATAAGCGGTCCATCTCGGGGGCACCCTCTTCAAATATGTCTTCATGCTCCTCCTGGGCTGAGCTAGGATCATTCATTGAGGTACGGGAGTCCCTTATTTCACGCTAGAAGTCCTCCTGGGCCTTTGCTTTACCCTTGTGGCCTGCCATCCCCAATGCAGTCCACTAGACCCCTTGTTACAGAAATGACGATATATTGAGCTAAAAATCTCCGATCGCCAAACTTTTTGATTCAAATAAAAGCTCTTGATCCTCTCTACGAGGCTATGTAAAAATATCTCTGACAATAAATGACCAGGGCTTTGCTGTAATCACTTTTTGTGGGCTGACTGTGTAGGACTATTGCCTGTCCCATAGTACCTCTGAGCACAAAACTGAGCGTACCTCCCAAACCGTAGGACGGAATAGAGAGATTTTTAGTTCAGATCGAAGGGGAGGATGCCCTCTTCAAATCAAGCTATAGAGCCCACATTTACTCACACAAGAAGGCTTTGCTGTAATCAACTTTTGCGGGCTGACTGTGGAGGACTACTGCTTGTCCCACAGTACCTCTACGCACAAAACTGAGCATATCTCCCAAATCATAGGGCGGAATGGGGAGATTTTTAGTTCAAATCGAAGGGGAGGATTCCTTCTTCGAATCAAGCTATAGAGCCTGCACTCAATCACACAAGAAGTCTTTGCTGTAATCAACTTTTGCGGGCTGACTGTGGAGGACTGCTGCTTGTCCCACAGTACCTCTGAGCACAAAACTGAGCGTATCTCCCAAACCGTAGGGCAAAATGGGAAGATTTTTAGTTTAAATCGAAGGGGAGGATGCCCTCTTTGAATCGAGCTATAGAGCCCACACTCAGTCACACAAGAAGGCTTTTCTATAATCAACTTTTGCAGGCTAACTGTGTGGGACTGACTGTCTGCAATACCCTGCAAAGACTCCTTCAATGAGCATACCTTATCCCAATGTTGAGGTGCTTACTTCAAGACATCTAGGGCCTTAATGGTGGTTCTCAATGCCACATAGAGCCATAAATCATTTGCATCCATAGTTCTCTTGCTGAGACCATTTTCATGATTGCATACCCTACCCATCACTGCATACATCCACCATACATTCGTTATACTTCCATCAAGTCGTACAGTTGCTGTCCATACATGTGCAAATAGTGCAGTTCTTGCAAATCCTTCATAATTATTTCATGTTGCATTGGCTACCACAAACACTAGCACTTTGATTGTTGCAAGATACTTGAATTTGCGAAGGATATTCTCATTATTATGATGTCAACAACAGAAAATATGCCCATGATGGTGAATTCAATTTCTCTTGGGACTGTGGAATTCTTGCTCACGCCATTATCGCAAGACAAGCTCAAAATATTTGGCAACATGTTGTTCGAAAGGCATTGGACTCAAGAGATACATTACTACCAGGTTTTCTTGAAGTAGGAAACAGATCTGCAGAGTTGCATCAACAGACATCTGAAGTGAATGAGGAGGAGAAAGTGTCTGGTAAAACTGCCTCTTTAGTTACTGAAGTGCCAAGTGCTCAATGCTTTGTACTTTCTGCCCCAAATGAGAAGTTGCTGCATCATCAACCCCTCGATTGGACCATCAGAGAATGGGCCTTGACTGAAGCTATCCACTGACGAGTCTTCCCAATCACTTGACTCTCTGCAAGCTAATATCCATAAAGAAACAGATTGTGATTTCTTTAGTCATGGGAAGCAAGAAAAGAAGACATCAACAAGTAGCTTCTCTACTGTGTAGGCTCGCAGTCTTCATCCGTGGGACAAAAGTTCAGAGTGTGAGTTGAGTCAAGATTTGAAATCTGATGTTACAGAATTTGAGGCTGATAGCATCAGTTACAACTTGCAAAACCAAAACCTCGCAAGGTTAACCCTACCACTGTGCCCAAAGAGCTAGATTCTCATGTTTCTAGCCAACGCAATGCTCAACAAAGCAGAGGTAATACTTCCCTCACCCCTCAACTAGTGTCATCATAGTTCACTTACATGTACAGTCAACAAGATCGGGTATGGCAGGCAAATGGTAATTGGGGTTATCATCCCTGGAGTTATCCTGCCCAGAATCCTAGCTTGAGTCAAGAAGAAGTATGGGCCACAAAGGCACGTGCTTAGGCTGCATCAAAGGCAGCTCAAGACGAATCAAATCCTGCTCAGCCAGGAGCAGTTGAGCATCTCAAATGAAGGTTAAAGTGTGCCAATAAAACCATCAAATCAGCTTACTCAAGGAATGACAAGTTTAGATCACTGTGCACATGAGATAACTCAACCATTGGAGCCATTGGAGCAAAATACTGTGTCAGAGACTGGGCAATCACAACTAAGCGATAGGCAGTCTGTTTCTAGTAGCTACGTAGGGGACTCCACTTCAAGCTTTGGAATAGACAATGCAAACACAGGTCCCCCAGGTACTGACATACTTGATTTTATATCCCAAGGCACTTTGCCACCATCTGACAGCCTCCCTTTCAATCAACAGCTGACCAGTTTAATCACACAAAGTTAGGCATCCCCACATGTTTCTTTACCATGCTTCACGTACCCTAAGCAGCCAAGTACACTGGGCTATGAGCTTCATCAACACATCAAGTTCCTCCAAGCTACTCGCAGCCCCCCCCAATAGCGTTTTACAACACATTCCCAGTCATTACCACATATACATTCGCCATTGCTACAGGCCAACCAGTGCAGCAGCAACATCCACAAGGGTTTGTCCTGGCATTAGTGACATGCTCCTCCTGAACTGAACCCAAGCTAATCAAGTACTGCAGTGATGCATCCATGGCAGATCCTTCTCACCTTCCTGCTTCTGTCAGCCCTGGCGTATTGCAAGGTCCTCACAAACGCGGACAACAAGAGCAACAAATTCCAACAATGAGAAGCCACTGACGCGAGGGGCCCTGTTTTCACTTCAAATCTCAGAGAGAAGGCTTACTTTATGCTTGCACTTGGGCGATCTTGAGATCACAAGCCCAAATCAAATTTGCACTGGCGAAGTGCAACTGGCACCAAGCCTAGTCCTGGGTCGTCAGAATCTGAACATGCATGTCTTCTGTTGTTAGTGGCCATAAAGATTGTTGCTCGGAGGGTGAGACTGGATGGATTCTTGATCTAAAGAAAAAGCTTAGATCTGTAGCATACACCATCATGGCTTGAGGTTGATTGGATCGTGTTCCGTCTATCCATGAATTTCAAGCAGCAGCTCGTGGTGATCATTAGAGGATGGGCGCATTTGTCGGTAAATACGCAGCTGAGCTCATTGTAACCGCCAAGTACATTACAACTCCCAGTAAAGGGATTCTGGCTACGGATGAGAGCATTGGTAGAATCGGCAAGCGCCTTGCCAGCATCAATGTAGAAAATGTGGAATCCAACAAGAAAGCCCTCAAGGAGCTCCTGTTCACCACCCCTGGCGCTTTGCACTACATAAGTGGGGTTATCTTGTTTGAGGAAACCCTGTATCAGATGACTGCAGCCAGGAAGCCATTTTTGGATGTGCTGAAGGAGGCTGGTGTCATCCTTGGCATCAAGGTAGACAAAGGCACTATAGATTTTGCTGGGACCAATGGTGCGACCACAACACAGGATCATTTCAATGCAAGGAAGTGTGATCTTTCATAAATCAAATATTTTTCATTTATCTACTATTTGCTACATAGGAAAGATTATCGATAGCACCTGGTTATTCAAGGATGTATTATCTACACATGAACCCGAGTTGTTGTTTGTCGTACCGCCTTGATCGGTAACTTCATTGGTGTTTGTGGGATTTCCATCAGCATGAGGCAGTCTTCGCTTGGGGACCATCCTAGGATACCTTCCCTACTAAGGAGGAAGACTCAAACAACCTCTGATCAAGGTAACTTGAATCCACTCCTTGCGCATGCATCCTTGGTAGATGGCTTGCTGATTATATGTTTTACAAAAGATAGTACACGTGAACTCCTCTCAAGGGGGTATCTTGGAAACTTCTAGAAGTTTCTTCTCTCTCTCTCTCTCTTTCTCTCTCTCTGCACATCTTGATAGGGGGTGGGCAGGGTATCACCTTCTTCTAGGGGGGGAGGGGTCTTTATAGGGAGGAGGAGGAGTGGTATGGGGGGTGACAGTGGCCTTCTCCCCACCCTCCACCTAGGCAATCCAAAATGGCCCATCACCATGTAGGCCGTTGTTGCAAATTGGGGCAGGGATAGTGGAGGAGGGGGAGGGAGGTGGCACACGTGTGCCCCTCCTTCCACATCATCTTCATTGTCATCTTCTGCTTCCCCTCCCTCCCACCCACCAGTTGACGCCCATCATCATGTAGGCCGTTGTTGCAAATTGGGGCAGGGATAGTGGAGGAGGGGGAGGGGGGTGGCACATGTGTGCCCCTCCTTCCACATCGTCTTCATTGTCATCTTCTGCTTCCCCTCCCTCCCTCCCACCAATTGACGGCATCGACAGGGAGAGGAAGTAAAAATTTTGAAATAATTTTAATGAAAATTTATATTAGGGGGGAGGGGTTCCTATGGGAGGCATGTAAGTGAATCTGTTAGTCCCAAAAACAAAACCAAAATGTAGAGGGAGCTCACACTCAATCATCAAGACCCATGGACCACCTATTGCTTCAAGCATTTCAATTGAGCACAAATGGCTATCTCTCACCTAGCCAACACACCTTTGATCCTACCAAGTGTAGTGAGCATACCTTGATGCCCAAATGAGTAGCCTCATCCTTCCAGCAATCCGGTAGCTCCACAATTCATGATTCTAGCTCAAGCATCCTCAAGCCTCCACCTCCAAGCTCCATCCTCCATAGCCATGGGTGAGACAAGAGAAGAGAAGAGAAGAGATGAGATGCAATTATGGAGAGCTTCTTCTCCAAGATCCCTGACCTCACACACTCACTCCCTTACACTCTCACACTCCCTCTCTCAAGCACACACAAGCAAGCAAGAAGGAGAGAAGAAGGTAAGAAAAAGATTCCACTTTAGCCACACACCAAAGGATGAGCTTCTCCTTTACTTTTTGAGTTTATATACACAACCCTTATCCCTTTGGGCACCCATCCCCTTTTTTATATGATCTGTCATTGTGGCAAGGTTCTTTTTTTCCTTTCCCTTCTAGTTGCCCTTTCTCTTTACCTACACATGTCGACCCTTTACAATTTGTATAGGAGGGAGCCTAGCGCTCTTTTACAGAAGTTTTAGGGGTGCCTTGCATTTAAAAATGTGATTTTGCTTTAGACTTAGCTTTTGAGGCCGCCCTTGCATTTCCCTTCCTACTTCTTCCTTTGTGTCCACATTTGGAGTTTTCTTGGACTTTATTGGACTTCTTTTTCTCCATCTCGGACTGGCCTTAACAACCTCTCAAGAGGAGATCAATTGATACCTTCTTCCATGGAAGTTACTTACTTAGTGAGGCTCTATCAGAAGACAGATGCTTTATATTTACACTGTCTACAAAGGGTCTTGCTTCTTGTATATACCTAATGAATCACATGATAAGGTTTGGAAATGGCGATCTCTGCAACAGATGGGTGCAATTTAATCACACCACTGAGACAATGGATGGGTAAGAATGGCTTGACGCGTCTATGTACCAAGGTAAGAGTAATGTGATGCCATATGATATGAGACTCCTAGTCTCACTCCTAGTTGCAATCCACTCTAGTATGCAAGACGTGATGACGATAGTCACATGTGAAATGAAAGAGGAGGATACTACTAAAAATTTTGTTATTCTAGGAGTTGTTTAACTCTATGATGCAGTAATATACATATCCATGTGATGATTTTTATGGGTGCATGGCTAACAAGGCAATGAAAATTTGGTTGGTCATTAGGAGGATAGTGTTCAATTGAGGGCACTAACAATATATTAAGAGGTCTTTCTTCTTCCAATGGAAGTAAAGCATATAATAACATACAAGGAAGTTTGTGAAGAAGGACAAGCAACAAGAGCACCTTTCCATTTGTGAGGAATGGAGGCTAGCACAAACCAAGGCCCATACCACAACACAAGTAGCATTAATAAGAAAGTGATAATATAAAGGCAATTGAGAGCTGCATTTTAGGAGCTGACTTTAAGCTAGCGGTTCGAGCTCGTTTTAAAGCAGAAACATGGCCGGGACGAGTCAATGAGACAATTTTCATGAAAAATCAAACGGAGGCGGACAGCCGAGCTAAAGTTTTCCTAGATGCATTTCGACATCAGGAATCCAACGCAGTCTCGGTTCGTCAATCGGAGGTCATTTGACCCCCCATTTAATCCCCACAAGGTTAGGTATTATAAAATAGCTACGAGATCGGGAAGCCGTAAAGTGCATGGGAGAGGACAGGTTGATGGAGTTCGACGCCACGAAGCCGCCTGTCCAGTCAGATTGCAAATCAAAGTTCGGTTGGGCCTTCAAAATTTAAAAATCCACTCGCGGGACAGTGTGAATACAAAAAGATAAACCGATTATTTTAATATTTTAAACCTTAGGCTTAATAAAAGCCTTGAAACTAATGCAAAAACTGTTAAACAGAGGGAAGCGTCAATGTGCCTCCTCATTTTTGCTCGATGCCTCTTCGATTCAAACCCATTTGGAGAGAGAGAGAGGGAGATTCTCGATCAAGGGAGAGAGAGGAACAAGATGGTTGTAAGCTTGCCCATTTTAATGGAGGATTTAAACATCTCATTTTTTAGTCTTTCTCTCTCTCCTCTCTCTATGGGTTGTTCATGCGCATTATCTTGAAGGAGGAATCAAGAAGGAGATTGAAGCAAATGATGATGGAGATTAATGGAGATATTGAAGCTTGATGTGCAACGTGGAATTGAGAGAAATGGAGGCGCTGATCACGTAGTCATTTAATGCATCTCGGGTTTTGTAGAAATACGGTATAACTATTTTTTATGAAGGAAATTAAGCTTTTTGACATTTTATGATGGAAATGATGTTCTCATGTGATGAAAATTTGTTTGAGTGCTGGTTCCATCATGTTTAATTGTTGTCTATCAAAAAATTCTGATTTCATAATGATTTACATGCGCCATTTAAATCCCGTAAAACCCGAAATGCGATTTTTAAGGGTAAAATGATGGTTTTGTCATTTCGGGTGGGTGAAATGTGTTCCTATGGGGGAAAATAAAAAATAAAATTGAATTATAGTATGTTGGAATGGTTGGTATGAAAATATTAGAAAATAATAGTAATTATTTTTAAATAAATGCTTAAAATAGGGAAAAATAAGGGGAAAATAGGAATATGCTTCATAAAAATAAGAAAAAATACAATGAGTTTGTGAATGTACGGTAGTAGCGGAGCATGAGGTTTAGCCTCAGTTTTCCCTATCTCTTTGTCAAAGTTCGTGATTTATCACTTTCTTTACATCAAAACATGACAAAATGAACCCCTACACCTATGCAATGGAAGCACTACCTAAAAGTTGTCAAGATTGTGGGAGAGAAGGAAGGAGTCTCACTTGTAGCTTTCTTGCTTGCACAATGGGGGAATACACACAAAGGTGGAGGCTGAAAACTGTTTTCCTCTTCTTAGTTGTGTAAGCCAAAAAGAACTCTCATACAAAGAAATAAAAGAACCCTATATATGGGTCTCAAAACCAAACTCAACTAACTAAGGTGGCATACTAACTGAGCCACGAACTAGAGTAGATAAGGATAGCTATCATGTAGCTATTATTCATGGGCGGTGTACCAACCGCATCTACAAATGACAAGTCGGTGACATAAATGCACAACGGTCACCCTGGCATATCACGAGTGGAGCTCATATCTCAACACTCCCCCTCGATCTCAATCCCAATTCTTGCACACCAAGCAGGTCTCTGAACTTGCGCAGCTTCTCTGCGCCCAATGCCTTTGTAAATATGTCAGCTACCTGATCCTCTGTGCTGACATAAACTAGATCAATAAGACCTAGTAAAACCCTCTCTCGCACATAGTGATAATGCACCTCAATGTGATTTGTTCTAGCATGATAGACTGGGTTATTTGCCAAGTGTATACTGCTCATGTTGTCACAATAAATGACAATTGGCCCATCTGTAGGCTGATGCATATCATAAAGTAGCTTATGCAACCAAGCTACCTCACATGCAGCCATTGCTGCACCCCTGTACTTGGCCTCTGTGCTCGACAAGGCAACTGTAGGCTGTTTCTTGCTACTCCAAGTGACTGCAGCACTCCCAAAAGAGAACACATATCCACTAGTAGATCGTCTATCAGAAATACTACCAGCCCAATCAGCATCAGTGTATCCATGCAGCTGTATCTGAACCCCAGTCTCATAAAATAGTCCATACTGCAATGTGGACTTCACATACCTGAGTATGCGTCTAGCCGCATCCAAATGCGGTTTCCTTGGAGCCTGCATAAACTGACTTACCAATCCAATAGCGTAGCTCAAATATGGCCTGGTAATAGTCATATAAATCAAACTTCCTACTATGCGTCTGTACATAGTAGGGTCTTCCAGAAGCTCACCTGCGTTTGTGCTCAGCTTCACATTCTGCTCCAAAGGAACTGAAATAGGCTTACAGCCTGTCATCCCATATTTGGACAGCATGTCCAATCCATACTGCCTCTGCAAGAGTTGTATCCCACTTGGTGATCTAATCACCTCAATGCCCAAGAAATAACGCAGCTCTCCCAAATCCTTCATCTCAAACTTTTGCTTCAATAGCATTTTCACATGAAGGATATCTTCATCACTGTCACCTGTCATAATCAAATCATCAACATAAATGACAAGTAGCATAATACCTTTCTCTGTTTTTCTCACATAAAGTGAGAAATCTGCCTTGGAAATTTGAAAGCCAATAGTGACAAGATACTGTCCTATCTTGTCAGACCATGCTCTAGGTGCTTGCTTCAAGCCATACAAGGCTTTCTTCAACCTGCAAACAAACTCAGGATGAACAGCATGCACATAACCTGGTGGCTGCTCCATATAGACCTCTTCCTGCAAGTCACCATGCAAGAAGGCATTCTTTACATCCATCTGATGTAAAGACCATTCCTTTGATGCAGCCATAGCAATGACTGCTCTTACGGTTGCCATCCTTGCAACCGGACTGAATGTTTCTTCATAGTCAATGCCATATGTTTGTGCATACCCCTTGACTACTAATCTTGCCTTGTATCTGTTCACAGAACCATCTGCATTGTGCTTCACCTTATAAACCCACTTACAGCCAATTGCATTCTTACCTTTAGGCAAAGGTACCAATTCCCATGTAGCATTTGCTTCCAAGGCATCCATTTCTTCATCCATGGCTTTCTCCCATTTTTCTTTTCCCATGGCTTGCTCAAAAGAAGTGGGTTCTGGTTCTTGTATCACTTTGACCATATATGCATAGTGAATGGCTGTAAATCCATCATATTTTAGCCTATCCACAGGATACCTAGCTCTCGTAGACCTGCGCAAAGTAGGTTCACTCCCAGGTGCTCTCAAAACATCCCTGGTCTTCCTTACTCCAGGTGTAACAATAGAAGGAATACCCAACTCATCATCAATGCTCTGTTCTGAGCCACTGGATTCACCATCCACATAAGAGGGACCTGCATTCACATCAAACATGGGCTAATCAACCTTCTCTTTTCCTTTTCGTGATACCTGCATACCAGAATCTGCATTGCTTTGAGAAGATTCTCCTGATCTCAATCTGCCTGTCCACGGCGAAGAATATGAACCACTGCTAGATGACACTCCAGGTCCACTAATATTTTGTGACTGCTGCTGTGAATTCTGTGCAGCATTACCATTTTGTGCATCTACATCATCAATCACATTAACTGGTTTATACCAGCTACTCATATCATAAAAAAAACATCTCTGCTCACTGTGAACTTACGAGTAGAAGGGTTATAGCATCTATACCCTTTTTACTGCAGAGAGTAACCAATAAAGATGCACTTCTCAGCTTTTGGATCCAACTTGGATCTCAACTCATCTGGCACATGTACATAGGCAATGCAACCAAAAATTTTCAAATGAGAAATATCTGGTTTCCTACCAGTATACCTCTCCTCTGGAGTCATCCCATGTATTGCTGCAGTGGGAGTCCTGTTCATTATGTAGACTGCTGTAGCAACTGCTTCAGCCCAATAAAAATCTGGCAGGTCTTTTTCATTGAGCATGGCACGAGATACCTCTCCAATATGCCTGTTTTTCCTTTCTGCAATTCCATTTTGTTGTGGGGTATGACTGCATGAATATTGCTGCTTTATGCCATGCTCCTGCAGGAACCTTGCAAACTCATTTGAGAGGTACTCTCCCCCTCCATCTGACCTTAGGCATTTTATTTGCAGGCCTGTTTCTTTTTCAACCATAGCTTTAAGAGTTTTGAAATGCCCAAAAACTTTACTTTTCTTTTTCATAAAATACACCCAAACTTTTCTGCTATAGTCATCAATAAAAGTGACAAAATAATGACAGCCTCCAAGAGATGCAGCTTTAGTAGTCCACACATCAGAGTGGATTATTTCCAATGGCTTCTTACTCTCTTGAACATGTGTAGGAAATGGTTTCCTTGCCTGTTTTCCAAACTGACAGGCTTCACATACCTTATGCCTTTCTGCAACCTTGAATCTAGGCAATCCTGCAACAATATTTTGGGCCTGCATTGATTTAAGTCGCTGTACATTAACATGACCAATGCCTTTATGCCAGATATCAATATCTGCAACTACACCGGTCCCATGTGCAAACATTGCTGCACTCAATTCAGACATGTCTGCATCCAACGTAAACATTTTGCCCTTCTTCTTTCCTTTTGCTATTAAGCGACCTTTATTTTTCATATCCTCAACAAAGCATCCATGAGGATTAAATCTGACCTGCAAGCCCTGCTCAACCATTTGACCAACAGAAACCAGATTCTTGGTGATATTCGGGACATGAAATACATTGGACATGTATTTCTTTTTCCCATCCTACATAGACAAGGGAATTTTTTCAATCTGCACAATAGGATGTGCAGTATCATCACCAGTCTCCACAAATCCTAGTTTTTCCATTTTCCTTGCATCCTCCATCCATTCTGCATGACCTGTCATGTGGTTTGATACACCTGAGTCAACATACCATACATCGTTGCTTTCTTCTACACTTGTCACAGAATTATTCATGTGCTACACCATAAACAAATGCTCATTTCTGTCATCACCCTGTCTACTAGAAGATGCATAATTTCCTTGTTGTAGTTTTCCATTCATGATGTCATTTTGCTTTTTATAGTAGTCTTTAGCCATATGATCCATTTTACCACAGTAGTAGCATTCAACATTGCTGTTTGCATTTTGGCCTCTTTGCCATCCACCACGACCTCTTTGGCTCCCCCTGCCTCTAGAGTTACCACGTCCTCCTCCATAGGACTGGTTTTCTTGAGTTTGCTGCATATTCTGATTTGTACCACAGCCTCCAGATCGGCCTCCTCTACCTCTGCCTCTACCTCTTCCAGCATTTGAGTAGAAGACAGCTTCTTTTGAAGTTCCTCCTGAAGAAGATGCACCACCATTTCTCTGCTCCTCAAAAATTAGAAGAGCAATCAACTCCTCAAAATCAGGAAATCTTTCACGGACGGAAATGGATGTTCGAAATTGTGCATAATCCTTTCCTAGACCATTCAAGGTCACGGAAACTAAATCATCATCTTCCACTGGCGACCCAATGGAAGCAAGTGCATCTGCAATCTTCTTTACCTTCATGTGGTAGTCATTGATGCTCATATTTTCTCTTTGCACATTATGCAACTCTTGCTTGAGCTGCATTTTCCTGGCTTGCGTATTTGTGCTATACATTTTTGACAAAGTATCCCATGCCTCCTTTGGCGTACTTGCATCCTGAATATGCACAATCATAGAGTCTGAAATACTGATAGACAGGCAATACATAACTTTCCTGGCTCTCTCATGCCATGCTTTAAATGCCTGCATTTGCTGTTGATTGGGAACATCAGGAAGAACTAGTTCTTCTTCATTTCCTGCAACAAATTTCCAATATCCTTTTCCCATAAGGAAATTCGTCATTCTAAACTTCCATGCTTGGAAGTTGTTCTTGCCAAGCTTTTCAATGACAATCTGTGAGAGAGAATCAGACGCCATTACAGAACACTGCAAAAAGTTCTGTCACTGCAAAGAACACAGCTTTAGCCTCACAAGGGCTAATCTGCAAAACTGACGAAAGTGGTATTTGACCACATAGTCACTTCCTAGTGACGATTTTGCATCAACAAGCAACAAGGATGAATCTGTAACTCCCAATGTCTCTGCACACAAGCATACGATGCAATTTCTACAGTAACTTTTCACCAACCTGTAGAACAGTGGTTGCACAGCATAAAACTGGGCCTTTTCTTGAGTGCGTGCAGAAACCCTCTGCCTCCAAAACATGCCTCAAAATATACTGCCCTCTTGCTTCACCGTGAAGGGCGTCTCAACCTGAGACAATGCACTCTTGTAATTTTTGGCTATGCTACCAGCAGAGATCTGCTCCCAAAACAGAAAATGAAAGCAACACTGCTCCTCTTACCAGAACACCGCGAGCTTGGCTTGCTTTCTTGAGCTCCTTACCACGAACAAGGCTCTGATACCATGTCAAGATTGTGGGAGAGAAGGAAGGAGTCTCACTTGTAGCTTTCTTGCTTGCACAATGGGGGAATACACACAAAGGTGGAGGCTGAAAACTGTTTTCCTCTTCTTAGTTGTGTAAGCCAAAAAGAATTCTCATACAAAGAAATAGAAGAACCCTATATATGGGTCTCAAAACCAAACTCAACTAACTAAGGTGGCATACTAACTGAGCCATGAACTAGAGTAGATAAGGATAGCTATCATGTAGCTATTATTCATGGGCGGTGTACCAACCGCATCTACAAATGACAAGTCGGTGACATAAATGCACAACGGTCACCCTGGCATATCACGAGTGGAGCTCGATATCTCAACAAAAGTAGGGGGTGGGGTGTTCAAATTATGCGATTTGGGGGTTGTTTATTGCTGATTTTACTGATGCATAGCATGATATAGGGTTCGTTGTATTTTAATTAAGAGGATAGTAGCATGAGCGTTGTCTTGGTGCTATCCTTACATCGCCGCAACGAGTTAGTGAATGAGCATTGGAAAGCCTCGTTGTGCACGACACGTTTCTGATTGAAAAATATGTTTGAGCACATTAGGATCATCCACTTTTTCATGTGCATATCAACCATGGTATTGAAATATGAAAAGCTAGATGCATAGCACCTATTTTCCATTATGGTGGCCTACGCTTGAGTATGTGAGACAACCTAATCTTTGTAGGCTAGTTGATCATTTTTTTGGGAATTGTTTGGTAAGGATACATGGTATCTCTTGGAATACGTTCAAAATGAAAGAGTGGAGCTTGTCTCGTGTGTACTTTATGTTTCTTGGGGCCAATATCTGAGGTGTAGAAGAGTTGCAGCGGAGCCGCAATAGTTAGCCAAGAGGTGCTTCCCTATGTGTGTGATACGAGGTATTATGCCTATATGTTATGGGATCTCCCTTTGAGGAGAAGGGATGGTAAATGTTTGACTATGACTTAATACAAATGCAGAATCAACATTAGCATTTATTGTAGAGTGAATCTGAGACGCTCCTCACCCGCGAGGCCATGTGGTGGGGTTGTCTGGTGTGTGCATGAGGTCTTGCTAGTGTCATAGCCAATGCCGACCATTTTAGTTCCCATTAGCAATGTTGAAGAAAGTGATGTACCTTCTTTGGATACTTGGCTTAGTTGGTGGGATAATCTAATTTCTCATTGCAAAAACCCCATATATGTTGTAAGCACTCTTAATACATGTGGTTCCACTCATTGGTATTAGGAGTTTCATAACATTGATTTCATTACAATCTTTATTTCTTTCATGTATCAAGGAGTGCAATGAAGGTCATCTACATACATGTGGTTCCGCTCATTGTTATTAGGAGTTTCATAATATTGATTTCACTACAATCATTATTTATTTCATGTAGCAAGGAGTGCTATGGAGGTCATCTACATATAAGTACAAATCTATAAGAGAGTATGCACGGTTTTTGGCTTGCTAGGGAGGGTTGAAGAACAAGGTCCCTTGAATAGTGTATGTTTTCTTATGTAAGTATTATCTTCATGTATATGTAAATTGTAATATTGTGGATAATTATGTTTAATGAACCATGATGTCATAGATACACAAAGCACCTTCCTTCATTAACCCTTGAAGTATTGGATTCATTGATGCAAATTAAGTTGCAATACTCAAAAAAGTAAAGAAATCCTTGTCAAACATTCCTTTATTCATTTTGAAGGTTTATTTTATTATAATATCTTTTCCTATCCATAAGGACGCATCGAAAAGTACAATCCACTAAGTTCTTGCCCCCTTAACTAGTAATAATAAGGTCTTCCAAGAAGACCATCCTAAGTGCATAGGGGTTAGGCCAATTCTAGGCATGTAAAGAATTTACGACTAGAGCCTCCCTTGGTACCCTTACTACCTCCTAGCCTAATGTCATCCCTATGGAAAGACCTCTTGCAAACAAGGCGTGTTTGAACTCCTTATGCACTCAAACAAACATGCTTGGTGTAGTGTTTCTACTATTATCCTTGGGGGAGACCTAGGGTAATCCATATCAACCTATTCTTGTTAAGAATCAATCAGAATCCTACATCTTACAAACACAAATATTTCATTTTGTGGTGTAGCAATTATCTCTTAGAGCACACAATAAAAAGTGGAAATTTTCATGAAAGGCAACCCCTATAACAATCTTTTGATTCACTATTCCCCTCGGGATTATCTTAGGGTTTCGGGCTTTGATTTTCTTAGCTTTTTCTTAGAGAACTAAGGTCCACCTACGCTTTGTCTTGAAAGTTAGTTCTAGCTTTCTCAATAAATAGGGTATACTTGCATCATCCTTATCTTAGGATAAATCATTAGAGAGTAAACAATCAAATTATTGTATATTTATCCTTATGTCAACCCCTAATTTAGAGCAAGAAGAAATCCTTCCTTTGACTAAGAGGATTCTTGTTCTCCAATTTAATGATGAAAAGACCTTCGAAGATCCTTCCTTGATGCAAGGTTTTTTTAGAAACATCATTAAATGATATCTCTAATGTTTAACCAAATACTTTTTTCTAAATAATTCCAATCTAAATCCCTAGTGTTTCAAGGGGAAGGTGTAATAGATCCTTCCTTCAATTCTGTTAGGAATGATCATGTGATCATGCACGTCATCATGCCTAATCTATCTAAATTAGGTCTTTATGATGAGCTTGTTAACTTTTCAACTTAGTACATGGCAAGTTAAAAGTTTATGTATCTAAATCAATCTAATAAAGGTCTATTTATTCCTAAGCTTAAGGTTACGCTAGCTTATTTAGGTATGATCACTTCATTTATTTTTTAAAAATCAAGTATCTCTAATTTTTAAAAGGATATGTTCCATTATTGACTTATATTTGAATGACCTAAGTATTTTCAATCTTTTCAATGATGAAAAGACATTAATTTATCTTTCTTTTACCAACTTAATCAAAGGAAAGAATCTAGCATTGAATTTGTGGATTTGGAGCATTGTCGACACTTGCCGCACCATCCCCAACTCCAAAGCTTACAGTTCCCATGCTCCTTTTCTTTGCAAACCAATAGATCCTTCATGCGATGCTCCCTATCTTTGTCAATCTTGAGAATTTTGTTGCTTAGACTAGGTGGGAATGATAGAGTAGCTTGTACAATGGCAAGCATCATAGGATGGGGTAGATTTCCCAAGTAGGCGAGAACATATTCCCTTGAGAGTAAGAGCTTGGGATGAAGGAGAGGATGATCTCAAAAATTAATCTTGTCTTCAACTTCCTTCTTCATCTTCTCTTTCTCCATGCTTTCAACCTCTCTCTCTCTCTCTCTCTCTCTCTCCCTCCCTCCCTCCCTCCCTCCCTCCCTCCCTCCCTCCCTCCCTCCCTCCCTCCCTCCCTCCCTCCCTCCCTCCCTCCCTCCCTCCCTCCCTCCCTCCCTCCCTCCTCTCTCTCTCTCTCTCTCTCTCTCTCTCTCTCTCTCTCTCTCTCTCTCTCTCTCTCTCTCTCTCTCTCTCTCTCTCTCTCTCTCTCGTATTACAACATCTCAATAGCCAAGGCAATGCTAATGCCATAAAATATTAAGGCTTCATGTGGGGGGGGGGCATGGGGTGGGGCACTCCTCTCCTTCTTTCTCTCTCATAATCAATGATTTGTTATTTCCAAATTTTGCGGGTGTGTTAGCTAGAATTTGTAGGGGGATGTCGATTTGCATGTTAGAGGGAGAGTTAAATGTATAATAGTGATGGTAGGGGTGTCGATCTACATGGCAGTAGGACGAAGAACTAATGGCAACGGGCCAATAGTGAGACCACAATCTATGAGTAGTAAGTTGAAGGTAAGGTTTTAATGTTGTGACTATAATTGTTTTTTAATCTTTTTATCAAACTCCCCCCCCCCCCCCCTTCCCACTCATTATTCACATATGGGGAGAGGCAAGGGAGAACCCAAGCTATCACAACTTGGTAGCTTACTCTCAAGAGCATTATGAGAAAATGTTGCAAGTCCTTCAAGCCTCTATCCAGAAAGGGATAGACTATCCGCTTAGCTTGCAGGGAATAGAACCACAAAGGGAAGTTTTAGATGAGCCTATCAAAAAGTATCATGAGAAACAAAAGATGAAGGAGACTATGATTTTTTACTTCAATGTCTACCAAGAAGCCTAATTCAAAAAATCCTTGCCACAATGATTGCAGAGTTAAGATAGATTAGCTTTTAAGATTACTTGCAAGATTCCCAAGGAGAAGAATCAAAGAGAGTATCTCATTGAGAAACCATGAGAGGTGTGGAAGCTCTAGCAAAATGGAGATATCATACTCTCAAAGCAAATGAATTGGCATATTCTACCTCATTACCTATATCTGAGAAGGCATGGGAGCAACTATGATATTGAGCACCATGGGGGGGATAGCTTTTCCAAAAATCCTAATGTTATTGCTCCACATTATATCAAAACTTATTGCTTCTAGTTACATGATCCACAACCATCCTTCAATAGTTTCCTTAAATGTTTCACAAACTGTCTAAATCTTGCATTCAACATTACTTACACGTATCTCTATGTGCTAGTCAAGCTCTTGGAACTACCATCAACTCCCTATTAGGATGGTCTACCACCTTTGTTCTTTGATGTTAACATAGGGATTGATCGTATTGCTATGGCCAAACTTTATCTATGAGCCCTACTATTTCCATCCTACTATGTTTCCTTAGTGGAGGATATGGTGGATAGCATATTCTCACAATGCACCTATCCTTTCTATTTGAAGTCATCCATTGATCTCTGAGAGTTTCTCAAGCCATACCTTCTTAGTCAAGGGTGTTGTTTATGCACCTTACAACCACTTCCTGAGGAGTGATCCACGAGCACAAGCTCCATGATTAGTTAGTTGCACTCACATTTCATTGCACCCAGGGGTCCACAAGCTAGGTACATCTAGTGGCTTCGATCAATTTGCTATGTCTCTAATCTCCTAGCCCTTCCCTTAACTTAGGCTTGCTCAAATACCTTGTCACTTTGAGCTTTGCATCCCATAGTAACCTTTCACCAACTAAGTCCTCAAGTGTGGGACAAACTCCAAGCTATCTTGGAGTTTGATCCATCTTCTAATTCCACTTGCACATACATAAATCTCTACACAAATGAGTTAGATACACCCTTAAGGAGAGCACAAGCTCGCTTATAGGATTTTCATAAAAGATAATCTAAACACCCATCAAGATTATTGGCCTCTAAATCATCCTTATTCCATGTACTCTTACCCTTCTTTGGTATTGCCATCAATTATCCTTCATGCACCTACCATGTTCTTATCAATGAGCCACGTCTTTCAAGACATCATCTAGCATGTGTATTGAGTTGTCAATAGCATCAGCAAGAACATCATTTCTTTGGTACAAGTTCTTCATCAGCAACTTGCATCATTTGTCTGTCAAGGCCATCCCTTATTTACAGATACTTCATTGACCATCCCAACATTCTACATCTACCTTTGACATGGGCGCTATGGGACTAGCACTAACCTTGGAGTGGGATAATCTAATCGGAAATGTGGAAGGCTGCAATAGAAAGTAGAGTTAAAATAACTCTAAGACAATCAAAGTGCCAAGTATTGGCTTTGAAGTGATATTATTTTCTAGAGTATTTCGATGTATTATTGGGCACTTACATTATCCTTTGTACTTCATGGACACATTATTATTATGGTTGTATTATTTTGTAAGAGCCTCTTCTATGCACATTGTATTATCACACGCAATTGTGTTTGTTGTACTCACAATGTGTGGGTCTCACACATGAATCTATAATTGTAGTAGTATAGGCTAGGTCTAATTAAGCTAAGGTATAAGCATGATTCATACCTAGAGCCCACAAAGTGGGTAGGATGCCCAAAAGAAGGTGCAAACCCTAATTCTTCACAATTGTGAAAACATTGAAACACAAAAGGGGCACAAACCCTAAAATGCAAAGGGAGTTCTATCCTAGAGAAGGAGCTAAACCAAACCTTAATTTTGTTCTATATAAGGGTGTGAGATCTTAGTTATATTTACTCTTATTATGCATTTATGCTGCAAAATCTCTATTTCAACCATCAATGTAACTATTAAGCTTTCCATTCACTTTTTATGTTCTATCATCTTGTCCCCATTGTTCAAAGGGAGAAAGTGTATATATGTGAAAGGTATGTTGAGTGAGCAAATAAGGAAAGGTGAAGTGTTGACACCAAAAATGGACCTAGCAGTGGCTCTAGGGCTCTATTCCGGCCTCCTATGCTCACCAAACCACCATTACAACCTCATGGCCAAGAGCATCTAGAGGCTATACACTAATCAAGCTAAATCATGCCTTTGTGTGTATCAATTTGTAGTCCAACAATTTTTCCCATCCCAACTCTAATAGAGGGGGTATACCATACACACAGGTGACTAGCACCTCGATTTGCACGCATACAGAGCACCCCCCCAATCAATTGTTGTGGCTCCCATGGCTCTCCTACACCCCAAGGATTGGCCCCAAGATGTACCGTCTCAAACGTAAAACACAATTGTAACATTGTCCACTCTTTTTCCAAGCTACATGTTCCATGAGATATTTTTGTTTCCTCACTTAATCAGTCCCCAAAGAAAATCGTACTATCCTACAACTCATGGATTCTCATACTCTCATCATTGGTTAATAGTTTTAGCAACCAATTGCAATGCATCCAAGAGAATCCCTATTTCTTGAGAACATGTGTAATATTGCAAATGTAAGGTGCAATGCCATATAGTGCTCAAACAAATTAACAACAAATCAACCAACACATCATGTGAAAAAAACATTCTTTCAATGATTTCCTTTCTAATGTAGTGTTGCATTGCTTAGAAACAATACTGAACTAATCCCCCTATGTCATGATATGCATTAAAATTAGAATTTAATTTATACATAACTTTCCACAACCCCTTTTCCCCTACCATTTAGGTTTTGCAATTGTGTACCAGTTTAAAAGGGTGTTTCATATCATTTTTCCATATAGAAAAGTAATAAACACACACTTTTATATAAACATGGTGGTAGATTGAGCTCAATCCCCATGCCTTACCTTCACTGTACATCCACACATATATATATATACCTAATTTATAATAAATTTTTACGTATGAAAATTAAAAATTTCCATTCAAAAACTCATTTTTTATTATTTATATCATTTTTTAATATTAATTGCTATTTTTTCAAATTTTCAAATTTATGAAACTTATGTTGATTGTGATTCAATATTATATTCAATATTTCTCCATAGGAACACCATTTGAATCATAAAAATTCATGAAACTATCATTTTTCTACTAAATCTTGCATTATGAATTTTGTGATTTTGATTTTCATTACGTAAATTCCTCAAATTGATTGATTATACTATAATTTCAGATATATTCAAGCATATTCAACCATTTCCAATCATTTTCCATAATAAAAGACCACTTATCTTATCATGTACATAGGCAACCCATCTTGTTTCGAAAATGAGAAGCCACTAAAACTCTTTTATAGCCATTGACGCCTCCTTTCATTTCCTTGTTCCATTCCCCATATCTCATCAAGAACCAGCACCCATTCAACCTCATCCTCTCAGCCCATATGAACAGTGTTTATGGCAAGAGAGAAAGAGGAGAGAGAAATATTGAAATCTAGACTTTTCATAGAGTGCATCAAATCTCGCATACTCTAGAGCAATACCAAGCGTGAAATTGTAGCATCTCAACCCTAAGATGAGAAGGCATATGATGTGGATAGTTGTGAATCTCCAAAAATTTCAAAAAAATGGGGTGAAAAAAAAAATACGCCCCTCATCTCGATAGTCTTCTTGTTGTTTCCTTCTTTTAATCTTCACTAATCTCTTAAACTTCAAAAAAACTAGTTCACTCCAACACGTTCACACTATCCTGCAAAAGTGGTTCTGGTCCAAAGGGAGGGGCGAACAACCTCGAATTTGCGATTGGATTGAACGGATGGCTCCCTAACATCAAAAACTATTAGCTTGGCCTTCGTCACTTACTTTTTAGCTTCTGGATTAAGTAGCTGCTTCAGAATACCAAACCTTGCAGCCATTAAATGGGGGGTCAAATGGACTCCAATCGATGAACCGACACTTGCATTGGATTCCTGGAGTTAAAAGGCACCTAGAAAAACTCTATCTCCTTGATTCGTAATCGACTCATTTTTCACCAAAAATTCCTCTTTTTATGGATCTCCAGTCACTTTTGCACTTTAAATTTGGCTCTAAAATTCAAGTCTCATTAGCGACCACAAGAGAGGGTGACTCAGCCTATCGAACCCATGAATTGATTTGCATAAATATAAATCATGGGACCTCAAATGGGCTGGCATTGTCTATGGCACTAGCCGGACCTCATGCTCATGATAGACAAATACACCCACACGGCCTCACGGGCCAGGAGCGTCTATCTGCTGCTAAAGGACGAACTATCTTAAAGCCTAATCTATGCGTTTATAGTTTTGTAGTCCAACATTTCCCTTTCTATAAACTCCACAGAGGGAGAACCCATACATATTGGCCATAAATGCCACGATAATCACATACATGGAAGGCAACCTCTCAGTGGAATCACCGCGGCCTCACTACAACTCTCCTACATCGCAGGGATTAGCCCCTTGATGCACTGCTCAACATATAGAACAAACAAACAAACTCCACTCTTTCATTTTGAAAGTATTCCAGGAGATACCATGTGTCCTTACCAAATAATCCCCCAAGAAACGAACATCTATCCTATGGCTTAGGATGCCTTTCCACACTCAAGCGTGGGTCATCGTCATCGAAAACGGGTGCTATACATCTAGTCCTTTGCATTCTGATACCATGGTTGACATGCACATGCAAAGGTGGATGATCCTAAAGTGCTCAAACATAATTTAAATTAGAAACGTGTTGTGCACAACCAGGCTCTCCAATGCATTTACTAACCCGTTGCGGCGATGCAAGGATAGCACCGAGACAACACCCGTGCTACTATCCTTTTAATTAAAATACAACGAACTCTATGTCATGATATGTATCAAAAAATCAGCATGCAAATCACACCATTCAAACCTCCCAACCCCCCTATGTTTAGTTATTGCTTTCGTTGCATAGGTGTAGAGGTTCATTTTGTCATGTTTTAATGTATAAAAAGCAATAAATCACAAACTTTGACAAGGAGATAGGGCAAAAAACCTCATGCTTTGCCACTACCACACATCCACAAACAATCATTATATTTTTCCTTATTTTTGTAAGACATATTTCTATTTTTTCCCTTATTTTTTTCATTTTCTTGATTTATTTGGCAATAAAATATGCTATTTTTTTATTTTTCTTGTTCCAATCACTTCAGCATACTAATATTCAATTTATTTTTCATTTTTCCCCCATGGAAACACATTTAACTCACTCGAAACAGAAAAACTACCATTTTACCACTAAAAAACCGCATTTCGGGTTTACAGGAATTGAATAGCACATGTAATTCATTGCAAAATCAAAAAATTTTATACACAGCAATTAATCATGATGCAACCAGCACACAAACAAATTTTCATTCAATAAGAACATCATTACTATCATAAACCATAAAAAAACTTCATTTTTCTTCATAAAAATGGTCATACCGTGTTTTTACAAAACCCGAGATGCCTTGAATGACTGCATAACCAGCAGATAGAGCCTCCATTGCTCTCAATCCAATGCTACACATTAATCTTCAGCATCTCCATCAATCTCCATCACCGTTTTCCTTCATTCTCCTTCCCGATTCCTCCTTCAAGATGGTGCACACGAACAACCCATAGAGGGGAGAGAGAGGGAGGAGAGAGAAATACTAGATTCTGATCTCTTCATCCAGATAGCCATATCTCACACGAAGACCAGCGATAGAATCAGGAAAGAGGGAGAAGTTGCCGGGTATTGTTGGTTTTTTGGGTTCTTTGCAGCCAAGAATCATGATGTGTGAGGGGAGGGGGGGTTAAAGTCCCAAAGGGAATCCCCCCTTTGGTCTTAAATTTGTCCACCCTTTCAAATCTTGGCCAATTTTTTGCCTCTGTCGCGTCTGGACTCCATTTCAACCTCTGAAAAATCCTGTGCGTCCGTCTCGACATTCCGCACTAACTGACAGCTCCCGGCATCCTGCACGGCAGTCGAAAAAATTATCAAAAATTGGCAAGTGTCGCTTGGGCGTCTTTTAAAAGTCATCTTTCACTTGGTGCTTAAAATCGTCCTAGTTGCAGTTGCCGCCTTCGATGTTGAATATTTTTCCCCTAAATTTCGGATTTTTTGGCAAATTTTAGGCACATCCCGGGCTGAAAACTCCGCTCTCATTGGCGACCACGGGATAGGGTGACCCAGCCCATCAAATCCCACACCAGATCTGCACAAAACAACCAAAGGAAGCATCAAGCTGATACAAAATAGATACTTATTAAAACACAGCACAATGCTCACCCTATCCCTTGACAAAACCAAGGCATGAAATCCTTTTCTAACGCTCACTTTTATTTTCGCTCCAACCTTCCTTACTTTCTTCTTGTCCAGTGAGATGCCACCCCTAGGAAGACAAGGCATCGGCCCCAGGTCCGACTCATCCCCAAGAACCTACCAGGCCTTTGCAAGGCGATGATCAACTGCTTATAACTTTTCCTTTCTTTTCTTTTCTATTCTTATAGGGATTAGAACCCCTTTTTACACACCTTTGTATATATTTATTTTCTTTAAGATATTCAGGGTTGGTTCCTCTCTATCATCATCATTTTTCCTTCGGCAGGCTTCTCTAACTGCCTCACAACTAAGCAAGAACTCCGAGGACGGTTGCCTAGCAGGTAGCAGAACAAGGTCACTAGAACTGCCAGGTCTTTTGATGCCTGACAATGTCTTTATAGGAGGCAACGACTACTCAGACCTCCCTCAAACATACCTAACCTAAACCTGGGACTTCATGCCTTGGACTCCGGTCCCCAATCAAGAAAAGAATATCCCCGACAAGTACACACACACATATAGCATAAAAACACGGTACTCGTAAAGGAGAGATATCACCTGGATAGGGCCACAAGAAGTCTCCACTAACATAGGGTCCTTCCAAGCTCTTCTTTAAACCTATCTAGCACATGACTAAAACAAAAAACCATTAACCACACCTGTACTAAACAGACAACTGGCCCTCTTGGCCTAATGAAATAAAGCATTCCACTACAAAAACTGATCGGCCCTCTTGGCCTAATGAAATAAAACATTAAGTCCTTGCAAAACTGGCCCTCTTGGCCTAACGAGATCAAATAGAATAGCACCTACACATCCCTCCCCGAAATAGTACAGATATATAATAATATACTCCTTTCCAAGGAGGAAAAATAGGGCTCCCAACCCTAAGCTAAATGCATAAGGTTATGACCCATCCCTCCTGCATATATAGCAAGAGGTGTATGCATAACATGTTGTCTAATCAGCTTATGGGTCTAGGATAACAACGGTAGATGGGTCTTGGCTACTCTTTGCATCACCCATATCAACCATCGCCTGCCATATATTGCATGCTCTGATAACATTCCCCACAAGCGACTGGGTCCTGTCTCATTATTGATAGCAATATCTAAACTAGAACCACAGTTGAAGAAAAGGTCTTCTTCATAAGCAAGGTTTGCCAGTGAATCCGCAAACTGATTCCAGTAACATGGAATCAGTTGAAGAGACACTCTCTCAAATTCCTCAAGTAAAGTCATGGCAGTTCGATGATACATACAAAGAATGGGATTCCACACTGTATATGTCCCATCTAGCTGATTCAAGATCAACTGGGAATCCCCTTTTACTAACAACCACCGAATACCACCGTGCTTGGCAATATGCAATCCCATAATCAAGGCTTTATACTCCGCCATGTTGTTAGTGAATCCTACCCCGAGATAAGCAGCTAACTTCATCGTAACTCTACGTCGGGAATCGCGGATTACTACTCTAACACTCCCTTTTTTATTAGGGCCCCTGGATGCCCCGTCAAAATATAATGTGTATGTCCACAATGGGTCTACACAGCCTACCATCACGAACTCCTCTATTCGTAATTATGATAGTCAAAATTTAGCATGTTTAGAGGATGAACTGACGGCTCCATCCCACCTTCTTCATTGAACTCAACAGGGATACTTGTCAACATTCGTAAGCAGTGAGATGGCAGAAGACTTTGATCTCCCACACAAAGGTTCCGTCTTCTTGCTCAATCACTTTGTATCCTTTGCTCCACCAGATAAGTTTCCCCTGATGGTATCTCTGCTCCAGATATAGGTGCTCCAGATAAGGAATTAACCGCTCCATCAACCAGCTGTAAGCTCTTTTGCAGGTCTCAAATCAGCCCAGCATGGACCTGCAATGCATTTCTCCATGTTAGCATACTTAGAAATAATAAGGTTTAATCTTATTAAGATTAACCTTATTTTTAAATTCTACTCCTTGCAGATCAGCTAGTAGAGCCGTAGACCTACTTTTCCCTATCCTGACAATCTTGTAGGGGCCATCCCATCTAGGTTCCAGCTTCGCTGGAAACAGCTCCCTACGCGCATCATAGTATAGAACTAATTGCCCTTTTTTAAAGGTATACTTCTTTGCTTTAAGGTCGTGCAACTGCTTCATCCGACGTTTAGCTACCTCCTGGTGTAATAAGCTCTGCAATTTCAACTCATCTAGGTGGGCTATGGTCGTGAAATGTTCAAAGAGTGCATCCTCATCTCCCAAAGAGTGGTTAATTGCAAACTGTATGGTTGGCAACTCAATTTCGAGGGGTAACACACACTCTTCCCCATAAACTAATTTAAATGGAGTATGGCCGGTAGCTCGCTTGAATGTTGTATTGTACGCCCATACTACCACATACAACTTCCTGTCCCAGTCTCGTTTCTTCTCAAAGACTATTTTAGACAAGATACCCACAAGCTGCTTATTAGTACTTTTGACTTGTCTGTTGGCTTGCGGATTATAGGGGGTCGTTTTGTTATGCTTGATTTGCTAAGCTTCAGTCAGGCTTTTGATCACTTTATTCAAAAAGTGGGTTCCACGGTCCGACATTAGTTCCTTTGATGGATGGAAACGGCAGATAATCTACTCTAAGAGGAAACTTGTAGTCTCTTTTGCATTATCCTACCTCCTTGCCCGCGCTTCTGACCATTTTATAAAATAATCAATTGCTACTATAATGTACCTCTTCTGAGTAGTAGACGACGGGGTGATAGGACCCACAAAGTCAATGCCCCACTTCTCAAATGGAAGGATAGCAATAATAGGCGTAAGTGAGCGTTTCCTATTCTCTCTGCTGTCATGTCTTTGACAGGTATCACATCTCTTAACATACTCAAAGGAATCTTGGAAGATGGAGGCCACCAATATCCAACTCTTAAAGCTTTCTGCGCCGCCAACCGTCCAGCGAAGTGCCCTCCACACGCAGAGTCATGGCACTCTTCCAAGATGAAAGGAACCTCGTCAGGCATCGCACATCGGCGATAGATATCATCAACACCCTGCCGATATAGTGTTTCTGCGATCAAGGAAAACTTCAAAGCTTGTTGTCTGATTTTCCTCTTTTCTGGTTTTGATAAACCAGCTCTTGTCTCTCCTGTTGATAGATAATGCGTGATAGCAGCATACCAAGATGGGATAGAAGTTGTATCAATTTTAAACATTTCGTCAATATCACTTCCTTCAGCCAAAGTCTCTTTCGGCTCCCCGAAATCCACAAGGCATTCCACAATACCCAGCAACCTCGGTGGCTTACTCTTAATCTCATAATCGAACTCCTGCAAAGTGATTAACCACTTTGCCAGACGATCAGGTGGTTGTAGCTTGTTCATAAGCAATCTAAGCCCTTTCGCCTTCGTATAGAACTACCTTCTCATAGAGGATGTAGTGCCTGAATTTTTTAGTCGCAAAGACCATCGCAAGGCACAACTTCTCCATGTAGGTGTAGTTAATTTTTTATATGCCCAATTTTCGACTAGCAAAAGCTATCGGATGATACCACTTTTCCTCCCAGATTTGGGCTAAACAGCAACTGATGCTATGCATGGTGGCTGCTGAAAATATATAAAGTACCTTGCCTCTTTTAGGTGCTTTTAAAACTGGTGCTTTTACTAGCTCCTGTTTCACATCCTCGAAAGCTACCTTACAAGGGTCACTCCATACAAATAGACAGCTAAAGGATAATAAGTTCGTTAGTGGCAAGGTCCTTTCTGCCAAGGCATTTATAAACCTCTGATAGTACCCTATCGATGACAGAAAGCTATGTACCTCTTTCGGAGTGTGTGGTGGACTCATAGTGACTATAACCTTGATCTTTTCAGGGTCAGTTGCTATCCCTACTAAACTGACCACATGGCCTAGCAATAGCCCATAAGGTACTTCAAAGACACACTTCTGTGGGTTAAGAGCGATACAAACTTGTTTGCAGTGCTCAAAGCACTTTCTTAAAATAATCAACATCCTTTCCCTTACAGTGGCTGCCCCCAAGTCATCAATAAATACTTTCAACTCATCTGGGGAGATGTCACCAAAGGTCTTGTCTACTGTTTGTTGCCATGATCCAGGTGCATCGCACAAACCAAAGGCCATCACATGGTACGCAAAAGTACCAAATGTAAAAAAATTACACGGCGCAGCGAACAGAATCTGAGAAAGAGATAGAGAGTACACAACAGATAAGAGGAGAATCAGTAAATTCTTTAGCTCCAAACAACTGATACAAAGATGGCTCTGTCCACCCGTGCGCTTCCACTGTGTGAAGCTTAGATGGTGATCTAGACAGAAGATAGGTGAAGAGCTTAAGGCTAGCTGGAACAATAACTCTAAATGGGTGAAAGATTAGTGATCGATGGCTGTGAAGGGGTTTAACTTTTATAGCCCGTGAAGGCTGTTAGGTCGGCCTGACCCACCTACCATATGAGCCTCCACTAGTTGGCCAGGGAATATTCCAAGGAATATTCTCTTTACCATCCAGCCAGGGGCCGTTGCCCCCGGACCCCCGCCAGGGGGGCCAGCGGCACCCTTGGGACTCCCCAGCCAGGGGCCGCGGGCCCCTTTTAACTCCCTTACCCCGCAACTCGATGCAATGCGCCTCGAGTTGCTACCAGCTTAACCACTCCATCTAACCCAAAGATTAGACCCATAACGGTCACCTTTTTTGCCATCCGATCACATAGACCTCATCTGATATACAAGTCAGGACTCAAACAATGTCTGGGCTCACATTTGGCTTCTCCTCATAATGGGGGCCTTACAACTTTGAGCAACATGGATCATTGGTGGCACCAAATGAGGGTGGGGCATTGATCATATCTAACACCCCCCCTCAATGTCCACCCATAGGTAAACTATCTCCTCGACCCAATGCCGAGTCTCTGAAGATGAACTTGAAGCAGATCCTTCATAAGTGCTTTGGTGAAGATATCTACTCCATTCTCCTTTGTTGAACAGTAGACCAGTTCCACTATCCCATCCTCTATCAAATCACGCACATAGTGATACTGGATCTCTATATGTTTGGTGCGTGCATAAAACACTGCATTTTTTGCAATGGCGATGCAACTCTGATTGTCACATCTCAGCAGAGTTGGTTCTTCATCCTGCACTCCCATATGCCATAGAATCCTTCTCAACCATACTGCTTCACATGCAGCAAAACAAGCTGCCTTGTAGTCTACTTCGGTAGAAGACAATGCCACTGTTGGCTGCTTCTTACTAATCCAAGAGAAAATTCATGAACCCAAAGAGAAACAATAACTAGAAACTGACTTCCTGGAATCACAGTCTCCTGCCCAATCTGAGTCACAGTTCTCCACAAGAGAAGTTTTGAAACTGTATGTGATACCATAGTCAAGAGTTTCCTTCAAGTATCTGAGCACCCGCATCCCAGCCTTCCAATGACTCTCATGAAGTTTGTTTGAGAACCTGCTCAAAACACCAACAACAAAACTGATATCTAGTCTGGTGTTACACAAGTAGATCAGACTGCCGATAGACTGCCGACGAACCTCCTATACCTCCCAATGTCTGCTAGTGCTTATGTATCCTCGACGGATAACTTTGCATTCACCTCCATAGGTGTAGCTATCTCCTTGCACTTGGTCATGCCAAATTCCTTCAAGATCTCCCATGCATACTTCTTCTGAGAGATGAAGATCTTTCCTGGCTCTTGCCAGACTTCAATCCCCAAACAATAGTGCAGCAAGCCCAAGTCTGTCATTTCAAACTCAGAACTCAAAGCCTTTCGAGTTTGGTTGATCATATCTTTATAGTCACCTATAATAAGAAGGTCGTCCACATATAGGACAATCACTACAGACTTTTTACCATCCCTGTAAACATACAAGTTAGCATCTGAGGCACATCTTTTGAAGTTTAGGTTTAAAAAGAACTTATCTATCCACCATTGGTACCATGCTCTGGGGGCTTGTTTCAGCCCATACAATGCCTTCTTCAACTTACACACTTTGTTCTCTGAATGGGGGGCCTCAAACCCTAGTGGCTGAGCCACGTACACCTCCTCCTTGAGGTCACCATTTAAGAACGTTGACTTAACATCCATTTGGTACACTGGCCACTTCTTGTGGGCAGCCACTGCAAGTACCATGCGAATAGTGGTCATTCTGGCAGTTGGGGCAAATGACTCTTGAAAATCAAACCCTTCAACTTGTGAAAATCCTTGGGCAACCAATCTAGCTTTGTACTTTTCTAAGGCACTATCAGCCTTGTACTTGACCTTCCAGATCCACTTGGTGCCAATAACCTTCCGCTTTTCTGGTCGACCCACTAGCTCCCAAGTTTCATTCTTCATTATGCTGTCATACTCCGCTTGCATAGCAGCCTTCCATGATGGATCTGCAAGTGCTTCTTCTAAGTCAGTTGGCTCCTTTACTTCTCTCATAATCTCAACCATCAAGGCCATATTGACTATGTGAGTAGAAGCCCGCCTTTGCTCCTCTATTCTCTGAGACCTCCTTGGTCCATCTGCCTTCTCCTCAACAGATGCAGGCATAGGATTATTGTGGTCATAGAGCTACTTCACCCAATGCGGAAATGGATTTTCCGATGGGGTGATGTCAGGTTGGTGAACTTTTTCCTCATCATCTAAAGATGATGCTTCCTCCTCTTAAGGATAGGGACAGCTCTCGAGATAGGTTCATGGTGGACTACTTCTTCGTTTGATGATAAAGTGGAAGAACTTGCCTTCTTCTCCTCCACTGTATGCGGCTCCTCCTTGAACACCATATCACGGCTCGCGATGATCTTCTTTGCCTCTTGGTCATACAATTTGTAAGCCTTCTACTCATCACTATAACCCAAGAAGATACATTTTCTGCTTTTTGGTTTTAGCTTGTTTCTCTTCTCATCTGGAACATGTGCATAACATTCACATCCAAAAATTCTGAAATGTAAGACAGATGGTTTCTTACCAGTGTAAGCCTCATGAGGTGTTTTTCCCTTGAGAGCCTTTGTGTAGCTCCGATTTAAAATGTAGATTGCAGTATTAACAGCTTCAGCCCAAAAATGGTTAGGCAATCCCTTGCCCTTTAGCATGCATCTTGCCATCTCCACAATGGTGCGATTCCTATGTTCCACAACACCGTTCTGCTAAGTTAATTGATGCTTAATCCCTTTGCTCTTGCAAAAGCCTTCAAGCTCCTTTGAGTTGAACTCACCACCACCATCTGTTCTAAATATCTTCACACTTTTCCCTGTTTCATTCGCAACAAGTTTTAGCCATTCTTTAAACTTACCAAAAGCTTGAGCATTATCACGAAGGAAGTACACCCACATCTTCCTACTGTAGTCATCGACAATCAACATAAAATAAGAAGATCCCCCCAAGGCCTGTGTAGGCATCTTACCACACAAGCCAGCATGCACCAACTCTAGAGGAGCCTGTACTCTATTCTTGCTTTCTTGTGGAAATGCCTTTCTCTATTGCTTGCCCATCATACAAGCTTCACGTGGTTCCTTCAATTCAATTATTGTAGGCACGTGAGCAACCATACCTTGCTTTTGCATCTCCTTCAACACTGCAAATCCGATGTGTCCAAACCTTTCATGCCAAAGCTTACTTGTGCCCACTCCAGCGGTGGCTGTAAGAGCACTTAGCTCATACAGGAATTTCTTCACCTGTCTTCTTGAACCTCACTTCATGACCAAGATCAGTTATGGCAGCAACTGATAAGATATTTCTCCTGATTTCGGGAACATACAACACATTTGAAAGCTTTTTGACTTCACCATTTGCAGCAACAAAAGAAATAGTACATGTGCCTGCAGCAGGGCATTTAGCATCATTTCCAACCGTCACAGTGATGGATTCTTGTAGAGGCTACATAGAACTGTATAGACCTTTCTTGTTGGTCATGTGACAGGAGGCCCCACTATCCAACATCCATGAGTTAGTGGTAGATTCTTCTTGTGCCGAGGAGCATACTTCCTCAATGGTCGCCATGAATAATTCCAACTCTGCTTCAGCTGTATTGGCTGTCTCTTTCCCTTTACTTTTAAGGGTACCATTATTTTCATCTGCCTTCTTAACACGACAATCTGCAATTGCATGTCCTTTCTTCTTACAATAGAAGCACTCTCCTTGAAACTTCTTCTTGCCGCCGTTCTTCTTTTTGTCACCATCATTTTTGGTGGAGGAACCACCTTTGCCTTTTGCATTGGCAGAGAATGCAGCATCTCCATTGTTGCTTCCTTCTCGGGCTTTCAGCCTGAACTCCTCCTCCATTAATAATGCACAAAACTCCTCAAAAGTCAAATCTTGAGGTCTCACCTGAGTATTAAGGGCAGTTACTAGTCCATTAAACTTTTGTGGACAAATCCGAAGACACCTCCAAGCTAGCTCTTCACTAGTCTTTTGTATCCTAGCGCCAGCCATCTGGTCGTGCAGATTCTTAATCCGAGTGATGAATGCTTCAATCATCTCTCCTTCAGCAAACTTCTCCGCTACTAGTTGATTCTCCAAGTTTTGAATCCTTGTTTGGTTTCGTGTTTCATATTGACTCCTTAGTACATTCCAAGCCTCTGACGCTTTGGTTGTTTGTTGCTGAATCAAATTCAGAACAGCTTGTAACTAAGGCACACAATGCATCTGCATTCCTTCGTTTCCAAGCTCGTAGAAGATCTGCATTCGGAGGAATCATCACACTAGGATTTGATGGGTCGGGGGTAGACTGTGGTTCTGCGCCAGTCCCCAGCGCAGTCTCCAGAAGCTCATAAGAATCAAGGATAGTTGTAATTTTGAACTTCCACAAGGTGTAGTTTGTACCATCTAACTTGCCTTCGCTGAAGGTTGGTGGACGAATCCTTAGTGTTTGAATAGCCGGTACAGCAGCATCACCTCCTGCACCGCTTCCTAATGCACAAGAACCGCTTTCGAAAGTCGACATAGTTTCTCTCTGTTGTTGAAGCCTTTGCCTCTTGCACACTCTTCAATCTCTAGAGCCCCCTGGGCTTTGACACCATGTAAAAAAATTACACGGCACAACGAACAGAATCTGAGAAAGAGATAGAGAGTACACAACAGATAAGAGGAGAATCAGTAAATTCTTTAATTTCAAACAACTGATACAAAGATGGCTCTGTCCACCCGTGTGCTCCCACTGTGTGAAGCTTAGATGGCGATCTAGACAGAAGATAGGTGAAGAGTTTAAGGCTAGCTGGAACAACAACTCTAACTGGGTGAAAGATTAGTGATCGATGGCTGTGAAGGGGTTTAACATTTATAGCCTATGAAGGCTGTTAGGTCGGCCTGACCGACCTACCATACGAGCCTCCACTAGTTGTCTAGGGAATATTCCCTTTACCATCCAGCCAGGGGCCGCTTCCGCGGCCCTCGGACCCCACAATAGGGGCCCCTTTTAACTCCCTTACCCCGCAACTCGATGCAATGCACCTCGAGTTGCTACCAGCTTAACCACTCCATCTAACCCAAAGATTAGACCCACAACGGTCACCTTTTTTGCCATCCGGTCACATAGACCTCATCTGATATACAAGTCAGGACTCAACCAATGTCTGGGATCACATTTGGCTTCTCCTCATAATGGGGACCTTAGAACTTTGAGCACCATGGATCATTAGTGGCACCTAATGAGGGTGGGGCATTGATCATATCTAACACCAAAGACAGTAATAAAAGTTGTTTTCAACTGGTCCTCTTCTGCAATTGCCATCTGGTTGTAACCCGCAAAGCAATCCATAAACGAATATATTTCCCTACCCGCTAATTGATCCAAAATCTGGTCAATAAATGGCAACGGGTAGTAATCCTTAACCGTCTGCTTATTTAGCTCTCTAAAATCTACACATAGTCGGATCTGGTTTTTTTTCTTCTTCCTAATGACAACTGGTGAACACCATTCTGTGTGCTGTACAGGGAAGATTAAACCAGCTTTCCGTAACTTCTGTAACTCCTCAAACAACCCGTCCCTCAATTCAAAAGGCATACGCCTTACTTTCTGACGCACAGGACGACTGCCTTCTTTTACAGGAATAGTATGAACAGCCAAGCTGGGAGGAATGCCTCTTAGCTCGTCATAACTCCAAGCAAAGATATCGGGGAATTCTTGAATCAAGGACACAGAGTCCTCCTTTCTGTTGAACTGAGCATGGAACCTAATTTAATTGGTCGCGAATCATTCGGCGTACCAAGGTCCAACTCGATCACATCCGCCTCTCGTATCCTATCTTGCGGCTCTATCGGCTCATTTAGAGTTATCTGATAAATATCCTCTGTAGTGGACCCCTCTTTAGATTCATCACAGGATGATGTCTCGCTACCAGATGGATCATCTGATGTTTCTAATTCAGTAGAGGATAAAGGAGCTCTCTCACTCTGAGGAGACTCATGGTAAGCATCGACTATTACTTGATTAGCACCTCTACCTAGAACCATTGGACCGGCGGGTATATCGACTTGATAGTCTGTTCGTAAGATCCAAGGCCTACCTAGCAAGACTCGATAGCTCTGACGTCCTGCAAATCTTATCACCCTAAAGTCCAAGAAGCATTCTACACTTGCAACTGTAACATGGACTTTAGTAACGCAACCTTCTGGTTGCCTTAGACTATCATCAACCATTCTAAGAAGGGTGGAGCTATCTTTTTGGATGCTAGACCCAACCTCTCCATCAACTCTGAACTCATGATATTGACGAAGGACCCAGTGTCTACGATAGCATGCTCCACTAATATTCCATCCACGTATGCTGGAACCCTAGGGCAATTCTTTTCAGCATGATCAAACCAATCTTCCCCTACTCGTGCTATGCCCAAAGGTTCTACAATATACCCAATACAAAGGATCTTCTTGAATTCCTTGCGTACTCCTGGAGATAATTTAATCAACTATAAGAGGTTTACATTTGGTTTGACTTCGCAAAGAGAACTTGCTAAATCAAAATCATGATAGGTAGCCAAATCTCTCTTTTCTCGCCAAACCATTCTCTCTTTTGGTCTTGGGACCGGCTTTGGTACTTCTTTTTTAGCTCTTGCCTTCTTTCTTGGCACTTCCTCATCCTTCTTAGGATCGAATTTTTTTGTCAATAGGCCTTAGAGGTCCACCTTCCACGCCGGGATTCAGGACTTGTGTCCCCTTATCCCCTTGTTTAGGGTTTTCCTCCTCGACCGGTTTTGCATTATCTTTATCACCCTCTTTAGCCTTTTGGCCTCTTGTCACGGCTCGTAGGTTAGAGGTTTCAGCGCCATTGACGCGTACAACCTCGATAAGGCTAACTCCATTGCCTTGTGGCAACTCCTCTACAGTGGTCTTTCCCCTTTGCAGTATTTGTCTTGGTCCATCATTTTGCTGGAGGTTATTACCTTGCGCTCTATGATTAACTGGACCTGGCTGTTTACTCCCTTGTTGGAGGGAACTAATCTTACTCCAACAGGTAGCGGCTAAGTGGCCCGACTTCCCACAAATATCACATTTAACATTTGGACAGTTCTAGGAAAATGTTGTCCGCTACACCACTTACAGCTGAATCTTGAGGGACCACCCTCTTCAGGGCATCGACTCCCTATCAGATTCTGTTGCTTCTTCAGGAAATTGACATCAACAGCTATTTGCCGATATTGTTCAGAAATCATGTCGGTGTAGTGCTTCATCATATCCTTAACTTCACCAAGGACATTAGATACACTCGACTCATAGCCTTGATTGTCTATCCGTCGTTCCATTGACCTAACAATTTGATTGGGCATTGGTTGTTGACTCAAAGGAACAACATTAGGGTTCAAAACTTGGCCTCCAACATTTGGTGGAGCCAATTGACTAGCCATAGGCATAGTCACACTGGGAGGAGCTGGCAGCAAAGGTACATTTTGAACCATGCTTCCTCTCCCATTGGGGTTATTCATAGGCATCCCTTGACTTCCATTTATCAATGGTAAATTGCCTCCAGGTACTAGACCCGCATTAAGATTTATTCGAGAGGAGTAGGCCGTCTATAATCGTGACTCTACTCCTTCTGCCTACATGATGGCGGTGTTTATGTCAGCCAAAGCCACACTGCTCAATTGTACCTGAATATTGAAGTCCAATCCATGCAAGAAGTATTGCAATTGGGTAGCCGGCCGAATGGGAATGTAAGTTTGCAACTTACAAAACACTTCCTTAAGCTTCTTGGCATAGGCTTTCACATTCTCATGGGGGTCTTGGCGTGTTACATTCAAAACACGCAACCAGTATTGGCCACCTCTTTCAGGGGCATATTCTCCTCGAAAAGCTGCATAGAATTGGTCGATTGTGGTTATGGTTCCAGTTTCTATGCTTTGATACCATACTGCAGCCCTTCCTTTTAATGTCATGTTAAAGAACATCATTAGGTGTCCCTCATCTTGGATGCGGTAATTAAACATTAATCTTTGAAATTCACAAATGTGAAACTCCGCATATTCTTCGGCTAACCCATTAAAAATGGGCAAAGGCACTCCTAAAGCTGGCAGATCTAGCATCCCTGTAGGAATTGCAATGGGTTGTGCCATGACGACAATCGGATTAACAATAGGAGTTTGGACTGATGGGATCACACCCCCACTTGAAGTGGGTTGACTTGATGGAAGAGAGGAAGAACTTGTGCTTCCTTCTGCACCTAAAGGACTATGTGCAGCAGTTGGGTTACTAAGACCACTGCCTTTTATGCATATCGGGCTACTCCTTTGAGGAGAATAGCGACTTACAATCTCCAACCGCCGTCTAGCCCTCTCAGCACGTTCTTCTTTTTGTATTTCGGCTTAACAGTCCTTGTCAAAGGACATAAACCAACTTTTTGGTCCCTAAAAACCCTAGATTCAAGAATCACCACTTGTTTGCAACTCCCGACAGATGCACCACTGATGGGACCTCAAATGGGCCGGCACTGGCTATGGCACTAGCTGGACCTCATGCTCATGGACAGACAAACACACCCACACGGCCTCGTGAGCCAAGAGCGTCTATCTACTGCTAAAGGACGAATTGTCTTAAAGCCTAAGCTATGCGTTTATAGTTTTGTAGTCCAACGTTTCCCTTTCTATAAACTCCACAGAGGAAGAACCCATACATCTTGGCCATAAATGCCACGATAATCACATACATGGGAGGAAACCTCTCAGTGGAATCACCGCGGCCTCACTGCAGCTCTCCTACATCGCAGGGATTAGCCCCTTGATGTGCTGCTCAACATATAGAACAAACGAACAAACTCCACTCTTGTTAAGATATCGAGCTCCACTCGTGATATGCCAGGGTGACTGTTGTACATTTATGTCACCAACTTGTTAGCTGCAGATGCGGTTGGTACACCGCCCATGAATAATAGCTAGATGACAGCTATCCTTATCTACTCTAGTTCGTGGCTCAGTTAGTATGCCACCTTAGTTAGTTGAGTTTGGTTTGAGACCCATATATAGGATTCTTCTATTTCTTTGTACTAGAGTTCTTTTTGCTTACACAACTAAGAAGAGGAAAACTGTTTTTCAGCCTCCACCTGTATGTGTATTCCCGCAGTGGGTAAGGAGCTCAAGAAAGCAAACCAAGTTCGCGGTGTTCTGGTAAGAGGACCAGTGTTACTTTCATTTTTCTGTTTTGGGAGCAAGTCTCTGCAGGTAGCATAGCCGGGAAGTGCAAGAGTGCATTGTCTCAGATTGAGACGCCCTTTGCGGTGTAGCAAGAGGGCAGTATATGCTATGGGAAAGGGCTTTAGCCCTTAGATTGCTCTGTTTTTTTTATTTGAGGCCATTTCGGGGCTTGTTTTGGAGGCAGAAGGTTTCCGCACACACTCAGGAAAAGGCCCTGTTTTTGCTGTGCGACCATTGTTCTATAGGTCGGTGAAAAGTTACCATAGAAATTGCATCATATGCCTGTGCGCAGAGACATTGGGAGTTACAGAATCATTCTTGTTGCCTGTTGATGCAAAATCGTCACTAGGAAGTGACTGTGTGGTCAAATACCACTTTCGTCAGTTTTGCAGATTTGCCCTTGTGAGGCTAAAGCTGTGTTTTTTGTAGTGACAGAATTTTTTGCAGTGTTCTGTAATGGCGTCTGATTCTCTTTCACAGATTGTCACTGAAAAGCTTGACAAGAACAACTTCCAAGCATGGAAGTTTAGAATGACGAATTTCCTTATGGGAAAAGGATATTGGGAATTCGTTGCAGGAAATGAAGAAGAACCAGTTATTCCTGATGTTCCCAATCAACAGCAAATGCAGCCATTTAAAGGATGGCATGAGAGAGCCAGGAAAGTTATGTATTGGCTGTCTATCAGCATTTCAGACTCTATGATTGTGCATATTCAGGATGCAAGTACGCCAAAGGAGGCATGGGATACGATAGCACAAATACGTAAGCCAGGAAAATGCAACTCAAGCAAGAGTTGCACAATGTGCAAAGAGAAAGTATGAGCATCAATGACTACCACATGAAGGTAAAGAAGATTGTAGATGCACTTGCTTCCATTGAGTCGCCAGTGGAAGATGATAATTTAGTTTCTGTGACCTTGAATGGTCTAGGAAAGGATTATGCATAGTTCCGAACATCGATTTCCATCCGTGAAAGATTTCCTGATTTTGAGGAGTTGATCGCTCTTCTAATTTCTGAGGAGCAGAGAAATGGTGGTGCATCTTCTTTAGGAGGAACTTCAAAAGAAGCTGTCTTCTACTCAAATGCTGGACGAGGTAGAGGCAGAGGTAGAGGAGGCCGATCTGGAGGCCGTGGTACAAATCAGAATATGCAGCAAACTTAAGAAAACCAGTCCTATGGAGGAGGACGTGGTAACTCTAGAGGCAGGGGGAGCCAAAGAGGTCGTGGTGGATGGCAAAGAGGCCAAAATGCAAACAGCAATGTTGAATGCTACTACTGTGGTAAAATGGGCCATATGGCTAAAGACTGCTATAAAAAGTAGAATGACATCATGAATGGAAGATTGCAATAAGAGAATTATGCATCTTCTAGTAGACAGGGTGATGACAGAAATGAGCATTTGTTTATGGTGCAGCACATGACCAATTCTGTGACAAGTGCAGAAGAAAGCAACGATATGTGGTATGTTGACTCAGGTGCATCAAACCACATGATAGGTCATGCAGAATGGATGCAGGATGCAAGGAAAATGGAAAAACCAGGATTTGTGGAGACTGGTGATGATACTGCACATCCTATTGTGCAAATTGGAAAAATTCCTTTGTCTATGCAGGATGGGAAAAAGAAATACCTGTCGGATGTATTTCATGTCCCGAATATCGCCAAGAACCTGGATTCTGTTGGTCAAATGGTTTAGCAGGGCTTGCAGGTCAAATTTAATTCTCATGGATGCTTTGTTGAGGATATGAAAAATAAAGGTCGCTTGATAGCAAAAGGAAAGAAGAAGGGCAGAATGTTTACGTTGGATGCAGACATGCTTGAATTGAGTGCAACAATGTTTGCACATGGGACCGGTGTAGTTGCAGATATTGATATCTGGCATAAACGCATTGGTCATGTTAATGTACAGCGACTTAAATCAATGCAAGCCCAAAATATTGTTGCAGGATTGCCTAAATTCAAGGTTGCAGAAATGCATAAGGTATGTGAAGCCTGTCAGTTTGGAAAACATGCAAGGAAACCATTTCCTAGACATGTTCAAGAGAGTAAGAAGCCATTGGAACTAATCCACTCTGATGTGTGGACTACTAAAGCTGCATCTCTTGGAGAGTGTCATTATTTTGTCACTTTTATTGATGACTATAGCAGAAAAGTTTGGGTGTATTTTATGATTCAGAAAAAGAAAAGTGAAGTTTTTGGGAATTTCTAAACTCTTAAATCTATGGTTGAAAAAGAAACAGGCCTGCAAATAAAATGCCTAAGGTCAGATGGAGGGGGAGAGTACCTCTCAAATGAGTTTGCAAGGTTCCTGCACGAGCATGGCATAAAGCAGCAATATTCATGCAGTCATACCCCACAACAAAATGGAATTGCAGAAAGGAAAAACAGGCATATTGGAGAGGTATCTCATGCCATGCTCAATGAAAAAGACTTGTCAGATTTCTACTGGGCTGAAGCAGTTGCTACAGTAGTCTACATAATGAACAGGACTCCCACTACAACAATACATGGGATGACTCCATAGGAGAGGTATACTAGTAGAAAACCAGATATTTCTCATTTGAAAATTTTTTGTTGCATTGCCTATGTTCATGTGCCAGATAAGTTGAGATTCAAGTTGGATCCAAAAGCTGAGAAGTGCATCTTTATTGGTTACTCTCTGCAGAGCTGAAAGGGTATAGATGCTATAATCCTTCTACTCATAAGTTTACAGTGAGCAGAGATGTTGTTTTTGATGAGATGAGTAGCTGGTATAAACCAATAAATGTGATTGATAATATAGATGCACAAAATGGTAATGTTGCACAGAATTCACAGCAGTAGTCACAAGATATTAGTGGACCTGGAGTGTCCTCTAGCAATGGTTCACATTCTTTGCCATGGACAGGCAGATTGAGATCAGGAGAATCTTCTCAAAGCAATGCAGATAGTGATATGCAGGTATCACGAAAAGGAAAAGAGAAGGTAGATCAGCCCATGTTTAATGTGAATGCAGGTCACTCTTATGTGGATGGTGAATCCAATCGCTCAGAACAGAGCATTGATGATGAGTAGCGTATTCCTTCTATTGTTACACCTGGAGTAAGGAAGACCAGGGATGTTTTGAGAGCACCTGGGAGTGAACCTACTTTGTGTAGGTCTACCAGAGCCAGGTATCCTGTGGATAGGCTAAAATATGATGGATTTACAGCCATTCACTATGCCTATATAGTCAAAGTGATACAGGAACCAGAACGCACTTCTTTTGAGCAAGCCATGGGAAAAGAAAAATGGGAGAAAGCCATGGATAAAGAAATGGATGCCTTGGAAGCAAATGCTACATGGGAATTGGTACCTTTGCCTAAAGATAAGAATGCAATTGGTTGTAAGTGGGTTTATAAGGTGAAACACAATGCAGATCGTTCTGTGAATAGATACAAGGCAAGATTAGTAGTCAAGGGGTATGGACAAACATATGGCATTGATTATGAAGAAACATTCAGTCCGGTTGCGAGGATGGCAACCGTAAGAGCAGTCATTGCTATGGCTGCATCAAAGGGATGGTCTTTACATCAGATGGATGTAAAGAATGCCTTCTTGCGTGGTGATTTGCAAGAAGAGGTCTATATGGAGCAGCCACCAGGTTATGTGCATGTTGTTCATCCTGAGTTTGTTTGTAGGTTGAAGAAAGCTTTGTATGGCTTGAAGCAAGCACCTAGAGCATGGTCTGACAAGATAGGACGGTATCTTGTCACTATTGGCTTTTAGATTTCCAAGGCAGATTTTTCACTTTATGTGAGAAAAACAGAGAAAGGTATTATGCTACTTGTCATTTATGTTGATGATTTGATTATGACAGGTGACAGTGATGAAGATATCCTTCATGTGAAAATGCTATTGAAGCAGAAGTTTGAGATGAAGGATTTGGGAGAGCTGCGTTACTTCTTGGGCATTGAGGTGATTAGATCACCAAGTGGGATATGGCTCTTGCAGAGGCAGTATGGTTTGGACATGCTGTCCAAATATGGGATGACAGGCTGTAAACCTATTTCAGTTCCTTTGGAGCAGAATGTGAAGCTAAGCGCAGATGTAGGTGAGCTTCTGGAAGACCCTACTATGTATAGACGCATAGTAGGAAGCTTGATTTATATGACTATTACCAGGCTAGATTTGAGCTATGGTGTTGGATTGGTAAGTCAGTTTATGCAGGCTCCAAGGAAATCGCTTTTGGATGCGGTTAGACACATACTCAGGTATGTGAAGTCCACATTGTAGTATGGACTACTTTATGAGACTGGGGTTCAAATACAGTTGCATGGATACACTGATGCTCATTGGGCTGGTAGTATTTCTGATAGACGATCTACCAGTGGATATGTGTTCTCTTTTGGGAGTGCTGCAGTCACTTGGAGTAGCAAGAAACAGCCTACAGTTGCCTTGTCGAGCATAGAGGCTGAGTACAAGGGTGCAACAATGGCTGCATGTGAGGTAGCTTGGTTGCATAAGCTACTTTATGATATGCACCAGCCTATAGATAGGCCAGTTGTCATTTATTGTGACAACATGAGTAGTATACACTTGGCAAATAACTCAGTATATCATGCTAGAACAAAGCACATTGAGGTGCATTATCACTACGTGCGAGAGAGGGTTTTACTAGGTCTTATTGATCTAGTTTATGTCAGCACAGAGGATCAGGTAGCTAACATATTTACGAAAGCATTGGGCACAGAGAAGCTGCGTAAGTTTAGAGACCTGCTTGGTGTGCAGGAATTGGGATTGAGCTCGAGGGGGAGTGTTGAGATATCGAGCTCCACTCGTGATATGCTAGGGTGACTGTTGTGCATTTATGTCACCGACTTGTTAGCTGCAGATGCGGTTGGTACACTGCCATGAATAATAGCTAGATGACAGCTATCCTTATCTACTCTAGTTCGTGGCTCAGTTAGTATGCCACCTTAGTTAGTTGAGTTTGGTTTGAGACCCATATATAGGGTTCTTCTATTTCTTTGTACTAGAGTTCTTTTTGCTTACACAACTAAGAAGAGGAAAACTGTTTTTCAGCCTCCACCTGTGTGTGTATTCCCCCATTGTGCAAGCAAGAAAGCTACAAGTGAGACTCCTTCCTTCTCTCCCACAATCTTGACAACTCTTTCATTTTGAAAGTATTCCAAGAGATACCATGTGTCCTTACCAAATGATCCCCCAAGAAATGAACGTCTATCCACGGCTTAAGATGCCTTTCCACACTCAAGCGTGGGTCATTGTCATCGAAAACAGGTGTTATGCATCTAGTCCTTTGTAATCTGATACCATGGTTGACATGCATATGCAAAGGTGGATGATTCTAAAGTGCTCAAACATAATTTAAATCAAAAACGTGTTGTGCACAACCAGGCTTTCCAATACATTTACTAACCCGTTGCGGTGATGCAAGGATAGCACCGAGACAATACCCGTGCTACTATCCTTTTAATTAAAATACAACGAACTCTATGTCATGATATGCATCAGAAAATCGACAATAATCAGCACACAAATCACACCATTCAAACCTCCCAACCCCCCTACATTTAGGTGTTGCTTTCGTTGCATAGGTGTAGAGGTTCATTTTGTCATGTTTTAATGTATAAAAAGCAATAAATCACAAACTTTGACAAGGAGATAGCACAAAAAACCTCATGCTTTGCCACTACCACACATCCACAAACAATCATTATATTTTTTCTTATTTTTGTAAGACGTATTTCTATTTTTCCCCTTATTTTTTTCATTTTATTGATTTATTTGGCAATAAAATATGCTATTTTCTGATTTTTCTTGTTCCAATCACTTCAACATACTTAAATTCAATTTATCTTCCATTTTTTCCCCATGGAAACACATTTTACCCACTCGAAACAGAAAAAATACAATTTTACCGCTAAAAAACCGCATTTCAAGTTTAGGGAATTAAATAGCACATGTAAATCATTGCAAAATCAAAATTTTTTGATACACAGTAATTAATCATGATGCAACCAGCACAAACAAATTTTCATTCAATAAGAACATCATTACTATCATAAACCATTAAAAAACTTCATTTTTCTTCATAAAAATGGTCATACCTTGTTTTTACGAAACCCGGGATGCCTTGAATGACTGCATAACCAGAGGACAGAGCCTCCATTGCTCTCAATCCAATGCTGCACATCAATCTTCAGCATTTCCATCAATCTCCATCACCATTTTCCTGCATTCTCCTTCCCGATTCCTCCTTCAAGATGGTACACATGAACAGTCCATAGAGGGGAGAGAGAGGGAGGAGAGAGAAAGACTAGATTCTAATCTCTTCATCCAGACAGCCATATCTTGCGCGAAGACTGGCGTAGAATCAGGAAAGAGGGAGAAGTTGCCGGGTATTGTCGGTTCCATGGGTTCGTTGCAGCCCAGAATCATGATGTGTGAGGGGGGGCGAAATTTGCACTGCATTGCTACTGCCACCATATCTCCACGAATTGTTGAAGAAAAGGGGGGGGGGGGGGGGGGGGGGGTTAAAGTCCCAAAGGGCACCCCCCCTTTGGTCTTAAATTTGTCCACCCTTTCAAATCTTGGCCAATTTTTGGTCTCTATTGTGTCCGGACTCCGTTTCAACCTCTGAAAAATCATGTGCGTCCGTCTCGGCATCCCGCACTGACTGGGAGCTCTCGATATCTTGCACAGCAGTTGAAAATTTTATCAAAAATCTGCAAGTGTCGCTTTGGTGCCTTTTAAAAGCTGTCTTTCACTTGGTACTTAAAATCGTCCCATGTGTTAATGACATGCATCTTAATCAAATTTAATTCTATGTACATGGATTAAGGGGCGATTGAAGCCCTTAAGGAACATAGAGCACAAATTATGGGGACCCTTGGAAAATATTTGTAGAATTTTGTTAGGTTGATGGCATTTTTGAATATTTCTTGATGAAGTTGGACGAGGTAGAAGTAACATGCATTCAAGAAAAGGTTTATTTTAGACCCATATTGTATGTCTCATAAAATCATATAATGTGTCAAAAGGAAAATACTATAAAAGAGAGTATAGTTGTAATGCTTATGAAAGCATGATGGATACTAGATTACTAATGATCAAAGGGAAGTCTTGAATCTATACAAAAGTTATTACATAAGCATGTAGGGATTGAGGGGGAATTGATCCAAATGTCATAGGGTTATTGATAGAGCGGGTCAATTTGGTTGTGACTAAGGAGGATAGTGCTGTGTTACTAAGGTAGTTCTTAGGAAAAGAACTATTTGAGACTTTGTGCAATGTCCCCATTACTTAGTTTGTAAACAATATGTGTATACATTCCAAAAATTGATTTATGTTGCACATTTTTAAAACTAGCTCTAAATATGAAGATAACTGTTATTATTAATGAGGTATTACATGCCAGCTCATGAAAGAAAGACTTGGGAAACCCCCCCAAGACTATCTTATTAAAACTATATTTGTAGTATAGAACAACAAAAAGAACTAGCCTAATGGATAGTCGCTTGGCAGTTAAGTACACTTGGGTGACGACACTGTTGGGATGGGTGACCTCCCAGGTTGATTTTCTTACAAGCTAGTGGGAGCTTCTCACGCACAACCAACAATGCCAATGAAGCCTTCGTAGCCTGTTGCCAAGTATGCCAAGGTCTATGCCTTGGTCATCGCCTTAGTCACTGCCTTGCAGTGATGCCTGCCCGACAACGCGATGTGGTGCTTGCCCATATAGTCATAATTTTTTATCTTCACATTACAAAAATAGAACCCCCCTCTCTGATGTCATCAATCATGTCGTCAAAAACACTAAAAGAAAGCGTTCTCTGTTTGTCATTGAAAAATGCTAAAAATCAAGCATCCTCTCTCTCTCTCTCTCTCTCTCTCTCTCTCTCTCTCTCTCTCTCTCTCTCTCTCTCTCTCTCTCCCCCCATTACTATATAAACAGGGGTAGAGCGTCACGTTAGAAACACAATGACCCGTGTAGAAGTCTCTTTGCTGTTGACGTGACGAAGCTATGCTGCAATCAACCGAGTCTCTCTCTCCACACCTACGCAGAAACGCTGCTTGAATCCATCAAGCTTCTTCCATGGCTCCCAAGAGATGTCGAGATGCCGAGTGAGGTCACGCTCAGAGAGCTTCTGAACATGAGAAAGTAGCGAGGGAACTCAACACGACGCTGAAACACAAGAGCTCTCTCTCTCTCTCTCTCTCTCTCTCTCTCTCTCTCCACACCTACACGGAAGTGCTACTTGAATCCATCAAGCTTCTTCCATGGCTCCCAAGAGACGTCGAGATGTTGAGCAAGGTCACACTCAAAGAACTTTCCAATGCGAGGAAGTAGCCACTGCTAAGGGAACTCAACACGATGCTGAAGCACAAGCAGAAGTTAATCTCAAACCCATTCAGCTCAAAGGACCGATTATTCCATAATAAACTGAGGTTGCAGCCATAAACCGTAATCATGATGGATGACCAAAAGGAGATAATCATGTTTAATACATAAGAAAAGAATTACTTTTAAACTATTAACTCTATAACTTCTTAATGAGGGATAAGCTAGTCCATCACATAGACTACGATCAGTTAGAACACACTTAAGCTTACAAAAACATGTTAGTATTATCAATTGCTTTTTAGGAAGGAATACGGGAATTGATCTAGGGGATAAATTCCATGCTTGTACAGACAGACGAGTTGTGGATTGTGGTGGTGCGGGACATTGGGGTCCCCAACCCAATGCTCCCTAACGCTCTGCGGGGAGTGTGGAAAAACTCACCACAGGGGGGGATCCTATGCTCCTCAGGGAGGTATGTGTTTTTGGTTTTTGATCACTCAAGCACTTGAGAGGGCAAAGGGCAAAGTGATAAGTGCCCCTGTTGTGTAGGATGGCTCTTGAGGCTCAGGGAAGCTTAGAGAGGCTTTGAGCTAGTAAATTCCCTGTTGACCATGGACGGAGTGCGATCACATACAGCCCAATCGCGAGGGATTGGAAGGTCCGACGGTGTCTTTCTTTGGAAAGATGGTTTTGTACCACTCTACAAAGTGATGGTTCTAGATGTTACTATGAAATAAAGTATCTAATTTCGGAATTGTTTTTATGTGCTAAAGCTTGAGTTTAACGAATCTAGTTTAACGGAGTAATAAAAGGAAGCTGATTTTATATGTCCAAACAACATGGTAGTATGCTTTGCTAATTAGAAAACTAAGCAAACCCAATTGAGGAAAGTGGGAGGCTTTGATCCTAAGATGATCGATTGCCTATGGCTGGGTGGACCCAATAAGTTGGGTAACTTTCCAACACTAGATAGAGCTGATTAAATTGTGACCCTCCCAATATCAATAGGATTAGTTACCAAGTTAAACACCATTTTAGGGGGCCGAAGCTGAGATTTTACCTTATGGGTAGGGGGATTGAGTTACACTCTCCCCGATCTCTCACTCTCTTTGAACCAAGTGCGGTGTTAATCTCACTTTTGCCTTTGATTGATTACAAAGTGGTCTTTCTTAGGTGGGCATTAGATTGATGTTAGGGGCGACTTGTCCATTCCCTTGTGAAGTAGAATTGAGATTCCCATGTTCAACTAAGTCCGAGGTTTTCCATGGGGAGACAGGATGGTGATGTGCATGGATATGAATCTTAGTCGACTACTAAGAGGACTCCTTCATGTCTGTTGGAGGAGGCACCTCACACTTTGCACTTGGTGGGTGAAAGGGAATCTCTAGCCTATGATGGCATAACTATGGAGATGGCAAATAAGTTTTTTCCAAGTCTTAAAGAGCATGTGACAAGGATGGTTAATGAGTATTGGGAGTTGGGCGAGCTATCTACTTCTTGGAAAAGATATGTTATTACATTTTGGCCCTAACACATTCAATGCACTAAGCTAAGCCACTAGAAATCTATCTCCTTCTTGGAAATAGTGTACAAATTTTTCACATAAGCCATGGTTATAAGGTTAGCTCCTATATTATTGAGATGCACGAGAAAAATGCAAGTGCTAGAGTTGAGCTAGTCTTTGAGGAAAACAAAGAGTTCTTCTCTGCTTGGGGTTTAGTCAACATTAAAGTTGTCACTTCACAAGCTATGTGGGTGGTTAGGATGAGTAGCATTTGTTGAAGTATGGCGATGTATTGCCAACAAAATTTAGATTGCATTGTTAGAGACTTGAGTAGTATAGCAAATGAAGACAATGAGAATATATTCTAGACCTAGGCATGCATGCCACTAGTAGTAGTTGTGCTTGAAAGAAGAGGGGAGGTTCCTTTCTAGGAGGGGGGACTTCAAAGGTAATCAGGATGGCATCATTATTGGAAGACAAGTGTGTAGCTCTCTAACTCTTGTAAAGTTGTTCGGGAAATTATGGCTTCAAATAAACAAGAGGACTATGTCTACTCAACCTTAGGTGGAAAACAAAGTTATTACGGATAGCTTAGTCTAGTAGTTAAGTTGGAGAATAGCTAGTGGATATGAGTCAAAAGTGGATAGGGTTCAAAAGTCTTGATGAATAGATGTTTCCAAATATCAACTCAAAATGGTGCTAAGTATTTAAAATTTCCACCAAAGGATAGCATTTTTTCTTGAAAAGTTATATGAGGGGTTGTTCTCATCGATTAAGAAGCTTAAGAGGTAGGGTCCTTTGGATGGTAAATGCCACTATGTCAGGTAAGGAATCAATTGATCACTTTTTTTGGGATGATGGCTCTACAAACACAACCTAGAAGGGTATTCTTCCCCATTTAGGCATACATGGAGAGAATAGGAAGAGCATGTTATTCTCCTTTTTTGAATTGCAAGATGGAATGAGCATGTTAAAGCTTTATGGTCTTCAAATTTTTTGTGTCTTCAATATGCAAAGCATTTGAGAGACTAAACGAAAAAGGTTATTTGATGGAATTACTATGGAAGGAAAGTGAGAGTTTGTTATATCTAAAGCTAAATCATTTCTTAGTATGTCTTGTATGTTGGGTAAATTAGAGAGTAGGGATCTAGCTAAAATCCGGAGATTTAGAGCTTGACTTATACTGCTACTTTGTAACTTGATTCTTTAATATATATAATACCATTTATGTTTAGAATTTTGGAGGGATTTTTGAACCAAATTATATGTATCTTCCATTTTCTTACTAAAATTTTGTACAATTCAAGGTTTTAAACTTTTTCTTTGGATTTTGAAGGTTTTAAGAAAATTTGGCAATTCATTTTACATTAAACCTCTAATTTTCATGAAGTGCACCTTCTTCCTTGGAGCGATCCCTTAAGAAATTGAGGCCTCACATACATGTAGCTTCTAGATTAAGGTAATTGCATACTAAAGACCAAGATCTAGAGTAGTAAGAGTGAGTTGCCACATTGATCATCTCAAGTGTTAAACATTGTAGCCCTCAACACATAAGTTCATTGAGTTGTAGTGGGGACAATAAATGAAGAAACCACAAATAGACCACATGTACTTTTATTTGTATGGATAGTCCTTATTACGAAAATATTAATATTAAAATTAATATGCTATTCATGTATTCTCACTTAAATGTTTTAAAGATGGATTGCATGTTATTGTTGAAATATGTGTGAGTTACAATTGATTTCCCTACGAGATTATATATTTTTACTATAATTTACAAAAAATAAGTTCTTTTATGATGTTTAGGACTTGCAAGCTTGAAAGTATCAAAAAGCAATACATGTCTGGAAATGTAGCTTTTTTTACACGTAAAAAGATGAATTCGACACTTTTATATATGCTAGCTAAACAATCAATATTATTCTAATCAATTTAAGCATATAAATAAGTATATTTTAATATTGCAAGAAAAAGTTATTATATTTCCAAGTTGTAGTTTCCATTAAGATAGTTCAACATTACACACTACAACTATACATGACAATGTGCTTCAATTAATTTATTACTTATTTAAATTCAAAACTAAAAAACATATATAGATAATGTATATATATCCTTATAAGAACCTCATGCTCTAATTGAGCATACTACAACTTGGTGATTATTACAACTTTATAGTATATTCTTTACATTTAACCTTGGACTAAATGCACAATAGTCGAGACATTAAACATACTTCTATCCTTCTAGTTTAATGAAGGGATCTAAGAGGAGAGGGAATACTATAGAAATGAAAGAAAGAGAGCATAGAGGAGAAATAAATACTAAATGAGGAGAGATAAAGGCTAGAAATAGAGAGAGAATGGCATGAAAGAAAGAGAGAGATGACTGGTAGCCATGAAAGGATAGGAGAGAAGCTTCGGAAGGTAAAATAACAAATTATAATATTAAAAAATGATAGCTATACATGTGTCCTTCACACCTTTAATATGTTCCTACCCACTCTCTTACGTTCTATCCCTCACTAAATGTTTTTGTCCTAAAAAACAAGATTAGGACTTATTACAATATATGGGATAGGAATAGAATCGAGTACTACTCTGTTTAGACATTACAAAGTATAAATCAGTGGGGAATTCAAGAATCTTAAATGAATAAAGGAGCTATAATCAAGTATAGTCTATGTGCATTAATGTGGAATGAGAAAATCCAATACTTGGTCACAAATCTTTGGCCAAATAAGAGTTGTAGAAGTGGAACAGTATGTTGTCTACTATAGGATCCTACTGTAGTAAATTTGAGATAACTTTCAGTTGGAAAGTTTGATCAGGGTGTGCTATACATCAAAATTACTATAGGATCCTACTGTAGTAAATTTGAGATAACTTTCAGTTGGAAAGTTTGATCAGGGTGTGCTATACATCAAAATGGAGCTCTTTTCAAATGCTTTCAGGTCATTTATGTTGTTTTTTGCGATCCATAGTGCAAAGTAAATATTTTAAGTTCTAGAACCCCTACATAAGAGAGAATGTGTATGTTTCCATGACAACAACCATCTTGAATTGCAGGCTTGTTGACATCTAGTGGTTCATATACTATCGCGGCCAAATGTCATGAATTTGAGCATATTCCAAAGAGAAACATGCCATTGTTTGATGTATCACCTACTAGATTTACTTTGAATCGAGTTCTCTGGACTTGGGAGAATGATGGAGGTGTTTCACATATTGAAAGATGCTCAATGCCATTGGTACATCCCTGTGTTTTTTTCACACACACACATACTTGAACATGATAGTGCAGTTGACATATCATCATCACATGATACACATTTGTAGGTGGAGCCCAAAAGATTGTCTTCATGTAAATCATCTCCATAGACTATTGTGCACTAATCCCCAAATAGAAGGATACAAACATGATTTGTTTGGTGAGTATGTGTGAAGATGGTTACCTAAGATCACACACTTGCCAATTAAATGGATACATGCTACTACAAATAGTAATGGAGCTACAATGTGGGAGCTTGCCTTATATGAGTCAGGAGACATAGCTTGCTATCAATCCAAGTAAATGCTTGCTATTCCCATTGTGATGGAAGATCCTTGCTAAAATTCACAAATCCCTACCAAGATTTATCCTAGATTTCATACCCCCTTACCCCTTCTCTGTGTCACCTACTAGCTTTGCCAAGATTGAATGGGAATAATATAAAGATGGAGCTCTTGTAAAAGTGTACCACTCCCACGTTTGCTATTCTCACTAGTATCTGGACTCTGGTTGCTAGGACCAAAGCTTAAATTTCAAAGTCATGGAGTCACTATAAAGAAGGGAAGAGACTGTTTTAGTTAAAGGGATGTCTTGCTACTACCATATCTAGTTTTGTGAGTTGAAAAAAAACCAAGGAAGAAGATGAATACTCCAAAGGAATGAGTTCAAAGACTCAACGCTTGGTCAACAACTAGTCAATGGACTTTTTGAAGAGCATGGTGATGGTTTCTTGATACTTCTTACTTCCATTTAAGAGATTCCAACATGCATTTCCAGCTTCAATTGTGTTGGTTGGTCTACTATCCATGCTGGTGCATTTGATGTCAAAAGGGTGAGGGATAGGAAGCTTTTGAGGTGGAGAAACTCTTGTGGGTGCCATTCAAGTCCTTGTGCAAGATCTCATGAGATAGGAGTGATTTGCTCTATTGGAACCTTGCTGGAATCTTGAGAAAGAAGATGAAAGAGAGATGATTAATAGCCATGAAAGGTCATGAGAGAAGCTTGGGAAGGTAGAAGGACAAATTGTATTAGTTGTACATGTGTTCTTCACACCTTTTATATGCCCATACCCACTCTCTTACATTTAGAAGTTGCAATTCACTTTAACGGAAATCTCTTACCTTGTCTTCTCAACACTCTGCTCTCATTTACCATGCATCCTTCTTTCTAATCCAAGAAAGCAAGAACATAAGACTAGCTTTGAGCTATAGTGAGCTACCCTATCTTACCTTCCCCCATTATGTAGTTTGAAAGCTTAAAGACTCGAAGATGGTTCGATGATCCAAGCAACACAATCCAATACCATCGCTCCTTCGCATCCATTACAAGTAATTCAATGGTGAGAGTAGAAGATGGAGAAGAAGAAAATCAAGAAGAGGATGTAAGCTTCATGAGAGCTGAATTTTAGAGTTGAATTTAAAGCACAAAAGTGGTCTGAGATCCATAAAAGAGGCATTTTTGGCAAAAAGAGTGTCGATCATGGATTAAGGAGCTCGAGTTTTTCTAGGTGCACTTTGATGCCAGAATCCAACGCAAGTGTTCCATTCATCGATTAGAGTCTGTTTGATACCCCATTCAATGGTTGGAAGGTTTGGAATTATGAAGCGTCTATACCAGTCAAAAAACAAGTGACAGAGGCTATGATAATAGTTTTTTAATGCCAGGAAGATACCTACCTAGTTAGATTGTAAGTTTGAGGTTGTTTGCCTCTGTGTTAGGATCAAAATCACTTACATGACAATTTGAATGCATTGGAGTGAACTAGTTTTTTGAAGTTTTAAGAGATCAATGAAGATTAGAAGAAGAAAACAACTAGAAAACCATCCGGGGGGGGGGGGGGGGGGGGGGGGGGGGGGGTTGGGATTTTTGGAGATTTGCAATTGTCTACATCATACCTCCTCCTTCTAGGATTGAGATATTGCAATTCCACGCTCCGTATTGCTCTAGACTATGTGAGATTTGATGCACTCTATGAAAAGTTTAGATTTTGGTCTTTCTCTCTCCTCTCTCTCTCTCTCTCGTCATAAATGCTATTCATATGGGCTAAGAGGATGAGGGGGAATGAGTGCCAATTCATAAGATGAGATACTAGAAATGGAACAAGGAAGTGCAAAGGAGACGTCAACGATTGTAAAAGAGCATTAACAGCTTCTCATTTTTTAAATACGATGGGTTGCATATGCAAATTATAGCATAAGCGGTCTTTTATTGAATTTTATGAAGAATCCTTCAGTCCTATTATGGAAACTGATTAAAAATGTTTGGATATATCTTAAATTATAAAATAAGTAGTAATTTCTAGTAATTCATATAATAAAATTCAAAACTAAAAAAATTGCAATGTGAGATTTAGTAGAAAAATGATAGTTAATGGGTTTTTATGGTTCAAATGGTGTTCCTATGAAGCTATATAGAATATAACACTGAATCGCAATTCACATAAGCTTCATGAATTTTAAAATTAAAAATACTTGTTATTAAAATAAATGATAAAAATAATGAAAAATAGAATTTTTGATGAAGAAAACTAGTTTTCATGTGTAAGCATTACTATAAATTAGGTATATGTGTGTGGATGTATGGTGAAGGCATTTGCTAGCTCTAGGTTTCCCTCTACTCATCACTAATGGGTTAGTAGAGTAAGATGCAGAGCTCCATAGCACTGAGTTCCAAAAATTAATGTGTAATTACTAAATTTAGGACAAATGCCATCTTATAATGTTCTTTAATATGACTCTAAAAGGAAGAGATGTGGTGTGGTATCATGACTTGGAAGTCGGAACCATAACTATGATAGATCCATTTTACGTAGCCTTGCAACAAGAGCTTGCCCCTAAGAGAGGTGGTCACTATTGGCTTCGTGTTTTGAATGTGACACATCAAGAGACCTATGAGAATGCTCAAGCGTATGCCAAGAAACTGAAGGAGATGTTTTGCAAATTACAAATCTCTATTTATATTTCATCTGCTATCCAACTCTAGTACTTTTACATGGACTAGACTTCAATATCCAAGTGCAATTGAGTAGTGTTGTTGTTGCTGATACAAACATTGCTATTACATGATCAATGGAGGTAGATTCATGCTAACAAGTGGCCTACTCATATAGGGCTAATCTAAATTTGAGACTAGGTCATGACAATAGTTTGGCATTGATAAGTGGAAGTCAAGGTGCGACTAGTATACCTATGGCCAATTCGAATGGAAGAGAAATCATAATGCAGAATGTGCCCATGCTGCTGACTCCTCTTAATGTTGCTATGCCAGTGGCTAGCCAAATGGTTTTACTAGATAATGGAAGCCAAATGATGAAATCTAATGTCACGCCAACTAATTAATGGCTAGTCCCTAATTAGGTGGTTAGGTCAATTGGACAAGAAGCAGATGATCATGATTATGAGTATAGTGCATTAAATGTTATTGGCAAAGTCAAAGAAATGATGAAGCATTATATTGATATGATAACAAAATAGTATAAAAAATAGCTGTAGATGTCAATTTCCTAAAGAAGCAACAAAACTTGATAGAAAGTCGATGTCTTGAAGAGGGTGGTCCCTCAAGATTTAGCTGTAACTAGTGTGTGGTGGTAAGCACTTTTTGAGAAACTTCCCTAATGTCAAATGTGACATTGTGGAAAGTCCAGCCATCTAGTTAGTACTGGAGTAAGATTAGCTCTCTTCAGTAGAGCCATGCCCAATTAATCATCAAGCACAAGGGAATAACCTTGAGCAAGATGAGGGACCAAACCAAATATTGCAGAGAGAAAAAGCTATCGTAGAAGAATTGCCTAGTGGTAGTGGTGTCAACCTTATCAAAGCTATGCGTGTCAACACCATTGAGGCTCCCAATTTATGAGCCATTACAAGAGGACAAAAGGTTAAATAAGGCGATATGGATAATGTAAAACTAGTTGAGGCAAACCTAAATACAATGATAGGGAGACACAAGTTCTTAACCCTCATGTGAAAGCTAGTCCTCTAAAAGCTATTGATGGCAAAGATGACTCCAATAAGGATCTGCCAAAGAAAAAGGTAAAAGCCAAGAAAGTGGCACCTAAGCCTATTTAGCAAACTAAGAGAAAGAATGATCTAGTAGGAGAAGAGAACAATTGCTAGTTATTATGAATTTGACTTAGCCAATTCTCTTTGTGAGGTAAATCTTGATGTGAATCTCTTGCAACTAGTCAAGTTATCTCCAGGAGTGTGTAAAGAGTCTAAGAAGATCCTTCAAAATGGGCTCACAATGGGTATATTATCAAATCCTTGGGAAGAGCCCGTGTGGGAGATGATTGGTTTGAACATGTTGAAAAGTATTGCCCAAGGGTGGTAGCATATGTCAACGGCATATTAGTGAATCATGCCATTGTGGATAGGGATCCTCCCTCAATATTACAAGTTCAGAATTGATGGAAAGTTGGGACTAGAAATCCAAAAGGATGCCTCCATAGTTCTCTAGATGATTGATGATAGTTTAAGACAACCAAAAGGTTGTATTACCAAAGTCCATGTGACAGTTGGTAATGTGGAATGCGTTTTGGACTTTAGGATTATTAGATTTGCAAGGTGGCCAAGCTATCAAGCATTATTAGGAAGGCCGTGGATCTTGCAATCTGATTGTCAAGCTGATATACCCACTAGTTGTTTGATTTTTGGCAGAGGTGCCAAACGTGTAACAGTGGATGCATATCTTGAATCTTCTCAAAGCAAGAGAGTATCCTTAGCTTCAATAGAATTAGAAGCATTTGAGGATCCTTTTGGCAGTGAGACTTCATCAAGCAATGAATCAAGAGAGGGATCCACTATAGAAGATGTCTATCATGAGACTTTGAATGAGCCAATAGAAGCCCAAGTTAGAATCAGAGACGTAGATATGATTGAGTTGAATGAGCCAAGATTGATTAAATTAAGATCCATGCTTAGTCTGGAAGAAAGGAAGGAATACATATCCTCGATCCAAGAATTCTGTGATATTTTTGCCTAGAGCTATGATGAGTTGAGGGGCATTTCTCCCTTGGTTGTGCATACTATTCCCCTGAAGGAAGGTAGCCATCTTGTTTGACAAAAAGTGAGGCGTATGCCTTTTGAGCTAAGGGATAGACTATTTGAGGAGCTTAAAAAATTACGTAAGGTTGGCATGATATTTCATGTACAACACACAGAGTGGTATTCATTGGTAATTATCAAGAAAAAGAAAATTAATCAAATTTGATTGTGCATAGATTTTAGAAAGCTCAATAAATAGATGGTTAAAGATTATTATCCGCTGCCATTCATTGATTATATTCTAGGTTAATTATTAGTGGGTAGGGATATCTACTCGTTTATGGACTGCTTTGCCAGTTATAACCAAATGGCTATTGCAGAGGAAGATAAATTAGAAACATCTTTATCATTGTATTTGGTACCTTTGCATATCATGTTATGGCTTTTGGATTATGCAATGCACCAGGGTCTTGGCAATGCATGACTGATAAAACTTTTGGTGATATTTCTCTAGAGGAGCCGAAGGTACTCATTGATAATTTGGGAAAAGCCACCACAAGGGAGAGACATCTAATTATTTTGAGAAAATGTTTCAAGCATTACAGGTAGTTATGCATTGCTCTCAATCCAAGAAAATGTGTCTTTGAAGTGCCCTATGCATTATTGTTGGGCCATGTGGTTAGCTTGACTGGTATTGCAACTAAACTTGAAAAGATAATGCTTATTGTCACTATGTCCACCACGTACTCTTAAAGAAGTGCATAGCTTTCTATCATCAATCGAACATTATCAATGATTTATCAATGTACTATAGCGGAGAGGACATTACCGTTGATGAATATATTTTCCTTTAATTGTTTGTTTGTTTAGAGTGATCTATGTTAAGTATCCTTCAAGGATGTGAAGCAAGAATTGGCAAAAGCACCAATCCTAAAAGGGCCTAAAAGCAGTGAGATATTTTATATATTTTCAATGGCTATGATGTATACAATCAGCTTGCTGTTTAGCTGAGATTTGGAAGGAAAAGTGGTACCATTTGATTGCGTTTGTTTGGTAACAAATTGGGGGTGCCCAAGATTAATTATACCTACATGGAGAAACTGTGCCTTGGGATGGTCTTTGCAACAAAGAAATTCAAGCACTACATCCTGTATGAAAAGATAGTACTTTATATGAAGGCAGAGGGGTTGAGGCTATTGTTGAATGATTTACAACTGCTTGAGTGCCTAGCAAAGTGGCTGATCACTTTCCAAGAGTTTAACTATGAAATTAGGAGTAAGCCTCCAAAGTTACAGGGTGGGGTATCGTTGAATGTCATGTGGATTTCGGAAGCCAAAGCAAGTCTTGGCTGAAGGTAGTGACCTCGAGGGTCTATTCAAAATAGATATAGCCTCCATTCCATCCTGGTAGGCTACCATAATGCACTATCTATCCATAGGAGAGGCTAGAGGTGCTTTATTGAAGGTTGAAAAGAGGAAAATTAGGTAGCAAACCTTGAAATTTGCCTTAATTACAAGAACACTATATCAACAAGGGGTGATAATGTTTATCACCGATGTGTCATGATTGATGAAGTTTTGTTTATCTTGGAAGAATGTCATGACTACGCTTGTGGGGGGACACTTTGCTGGATGGTTGATTATATAGAAAGCTTTGAGAGCTGGATATTAGTGGCCATCTATTTTCCAAGATGCATTCGTATATGTCAAGAGATGTGATACATGTTAGAGACATGACAATAGGGAGAATAGGAAGCGTCCACTAACTCCTATCATAACTGTACTACCATTCAAGAAATGGGGCATTGATTTTGTTGGACCTATACATCCTTCATCAAACAACCACATGAAATCATTATACAATTGTGGTGACATACTATTTCACAAAGTTGTCTAAAGCTTGTGCTATGATGAAGGATAATGCCAAGAAAATAACTAGTTTTATTTTGGAACAAATTGTTTGTTGTTTTGGTCCACCTAAGGAGCTTGTGTCTGATCATGGGACATGTTTTTTGAATAAAGTGATTGAGGCTTTGATAGAAACTCTGAAGATTAAACATAATAAGACTACATCTTACAATCCCTAAGATAATGGGCAAGTAGAGAGTACTAATAAGTAGCTTATGGGGATTTTATCCAAGACTGTATCCGAAGGTAAGTGTGATTGGGATAAAAAGTTGTATGTAGTTATTTGGGCTTATAATATGATATTCAAAAGAGCTACATGCTACACCCCTTTTAAATTAGTATATGGAAAAGAGTGTATTTTATCTTTGGAGATTAGGCTATCTATAGTATGGTTTGCTCTAAACCATTCTTTGGGTGAAGAGGAAGCATTGCAAGAAAATCTCACTTCCCTTGCATACCTTAATGAGATTCATTTGCAAGCTTTGTTACATTAGGAAGTAGGGAAGAAGCGAATGAAAGAGTTTCATGACCTTTGAGCTAAGAAGTAAAAATTTGCTAAGGGTCAATTAGTCTTATATTATGATGCCCATCATGAGCTCTTCCCAAAAAAGTTGGAATCCAAATGGGATGGACCTTATAAGATTGTCTGTATAGAAAAAAATGGCTCTATAGACCTTTTATCAGATTTACAAGGGGTAGAGTTCAAAACTAAAGTAAACTTCAATAAACTAAAGCTCTATTATCTATAGGGAATGACGTCAAACTTGCTGCCTTTGCAGGTCCCTTAGGAACCATCTTAAAATTGTAGAGAGTACCAAGACTATTGGATGGGGAAATTCATTCCTTATCTTGAGTATCCATAATTAGAGTAGTGTTACCACTAATGTAGAGTGATCTAATGGAGTAAGGGTTATCACATCACGAAGTGGCAAGATGGATCTTTCATGTGGGATATTTGAATCTATTACCATCATTGTCATCGTATACTTACTAGTGTCCCTATCGAGTTCGTTGAGGAAGAAGGGATTGTACTTGTCCTACACCCTCTCTCTAGGTTATATTTTGAGTATCATAAGTATGAATAGGTTGATTGCTATGGCATGTTATATCAATGAAGCTGTGGTATACACATTGTGTTTTGATGAAGCTTCTCGAGAACTTATTAAGCATGCAAGTATAAGGGGTTGTCATAAAAGTCCCTCATCATTGAGTGGTTTTAAAAATGGAAGTGTATTTAGGTACTACTTTTATGAATAACATGGTAGAATATAAGGCCTTGCTTATGTGGTTAAATCTAGCAAGACATGGTGGTATTCACCGATTATTGGTGAAAGGGGACTTGCAGTTAGTGATCAACAATTGAATGGGACTTATAATGTGAGAGATCCCATTCTAAGGATGTACTGTCATGTAACCTTGGACACCCTTGAGATCTTTGAGGTAGTGACTTGCTAGCTAATTTCTTGCCAATGGAACTATTTTGCAGACTCCTTGGCCAATTATACCTTTGTTGAAGATGTCTTTCTTAATTGTGGTCATGAGGGGCTTTTACAATTGTCTCTTGATGTTAGTTCAAGGCTACTATGGGGATTGCTTTATTGACATGTGTGGGAGCTTTCACTCAACCACCAAGACCCACGGACACACCGATGCACTAATGGCTACCTCTCACATAGCCGACGCGCCATCCATATCGATGGGTGTAGTGAGCTTACCTCCGTGCCGTTCGAGTTACCTCCTCTCCCGCGCACTCCGGTAGCTCCACAATCCAAGTGCAAGCTTCAAGCAAGCTCCATCCTCAAGCTCCACGCTCCAAGCTCCATTGCTGCAAGCAAGACAAGAGAAGAGAAGAGAAGAGAAGAAGAGAGGAGAAGATGGAGAGCTTCTCCTCCTTGGTCCCTCACCCTCACACTCTCACACTCCCTCTCTCAAGCACAAGCTCAAGCAAGTAAGAAGAAGAAGAAGAAGAAGAAGAAGAAGAAGAAGAGCCAGTTTTTGCCACACACAAGAATGAGCTTCTCATTCACTTTTCAACTTTATATACAAAACCCTAAATCCCTTTTGGGCAATCATCCCCTTTTCCCCTTTCTTACATGGCCGGCTGTAGCCTAGGCCCTTTTTCCCATTGCCCTTCTCTCTGCCTAGCTTCCTTTTCACCGCTCGTCTACATTTATAAATTGCACGGGTGAGAGCCCATCGCTCCTTGAATTAAACCATGATGCGCTTACGCTATTTTACAATAGTTTTGACTTGTGCTTTTCCTTGTGCGCCTTTGTCTTCCATTTCTCTTTGCCTTGGCCTTTGTCTTTGTCTTCTGTTTTAGCTTTCTGAAATTTCCACCGCCTAGCACTCTTTTACAAGATTTCAGGGTGCGCCTTTGTATTTTAAAATGCACCTTTCCCCTTTTGCATTTGCCCTAGACTTTAAGGTTGCCCTTGCGCTTTTGACCTTTTCTCCTCTTCTTTCTTCAGTCAGGCTACCTTTTTTCCGCCTTTTTCCTACATCTTTTTCATTTCCTTTTGCTTTCTTCGTGTTGGGGTTAACATTACCCCCCTCCTAGACGAGTGCCAGTCCCATGGCACTCTGCGTCGAAGGTAGCATGCAGAGCTTGCATCGACGACGTGGGTGGAAGGGTTGTTGTGGGTTGCCTTGGAGGAGCTCTTATGTTGGTGCGGAGAAAGGGCATTGGTGGCACTGTGCTGTTCCGATTGGCTGGTGATAGGATTGTTGTAGGTGGCGATAGGGCTACTCTTTGTTGGGAATGGCCACTCATGGCTGGCACGGGGTTTGGTGTGCGTGGGATGCTCATGGTGGATCCTGCTCGTGATGATTTGTTGGTGGTTTGCATGATGAAGTAAAGGACAAGAGTTCAGAGTTGAGTGTTGATGTAGAGTTGACGGTGCTTTCGTTGGAGTCTTTAATACCTGCAATTGGAAAACCTCTCAGGTGGTCTCTCCCTAAGGGGTAGTGCTAGTTTTCGTAGCGTGCACAAGACATATTTGGATTAGTTTGGGAGACAGGTCAAGCTCTAAGAAAGCCTGGAGTATTGTTCCGCACTTGAGGACCCAAACTGTGTATAGACTTTGGTGCATATATTATGTGAGTGCGCGTGCATACTTATATATTACGTAGTTAGAAGGCCGCGGGCTAGGTTCTCATAACAATGTGTGGATGAAGCAAAGTTGTTCCTGTTGAGAAGTTCTCGTGAAGGTGTATGAGATATCCTTTGCCTTGTGACTCCACGACGTAGCATAATTGAATACAGGGACACCGCACTTTCGGTAGCTGGAAGTTATTGGACTTGCTTTGTGGAGGACGGTGTACTTTTCATGCCCAATCGTGCGATGCTTATCACCATTGATCGCAATGGTATTAAAGCAGAGTGCCAGAGAGGACTGTGCAAGTGGGTCAAGGTGACAGGTCTAACCATAGGTGAGACAAGCTCACCTTGGTATGTCCTGCCCTTGATGTGCCCTGAACTATTGTGGGTGATGCTAGGGGGTTAGGGGGCTAGGGACGGAGCCACCCGACCAAGGTCACTGGACACACCTAACTTAAGGACCCCTAGGTGCAGTGCTGTGATCGTGGGTGCTTCTTATTTCTCTTTTTTTTTTTTGCCAAAGTACAACCACTGCAATATGCTGAGGCTATGAGCCTTTTTGGCTGGGAAATGTCAAGCCTAGAAGGCTCAGGAAATGGATATGACAATGATGATCGTGCCCGAGCCTCGTTGTTAGGGGAGCTGTTGTTGCAATATTGGTGCGATTGCAGGGGCACCCGTCGTGAGCTCATTGTAGCGCTTGGCCTAAAAGAGAGTGTAGCCCATGACTATGCTTTGGTGCGTGCGATGTGGGTACGCGCAAGGGTGATTTTTCACGTTCCGCATCGTGGCTGTGTTGCGGTTTGTGTGCGGTTGGTGGTCTTGCGGTGGCCTGGCCGTTGGACGCGTTTGCGCGAAGACCTCTGTCATCCTGCATCCACTTGTCATTTCATGAGAGTATATGCTCGCTTGCGTTAAGTACGTCAAACAAATGCAATCATGTTAAGACATAATTTTTCAGAATTCTATGATGTCTATTGGGATGCCTATTTCATTGCTTGTTAAGGTCGCATATATTAACGAGAGGTAATGGGAATGTGTACAAGTGGGGATCTTGACCCTTTATTCATCAAAAAACAAAAAGTTATGGCATGCTGACTTGTCGAGCTACTTGTACATCATAGGGGTTTAGTCGATAGGTACGAGGTGGGGTGAGTTTGGTTGGTTAGGCGACCGGGGCGGTGCTAGTGCGGGGCTCCCGTGAGGCTGGGCAGGGAACATGTCGGTCGGGACATGAATGGTGTAATCTCGGGCCGCTACCATTTCCACAATGTCTTTAAACAATTCATTAAATTCTGCCCTATCCCGGGCTGCCTTGTCACTTCATGAGCACCTAGTGCCCGAGCGTGCGTCGGGGGTCTGTGCAACTGGCGTTGCCACATGCTGCGCGTTTCTTTGAGTCTTGACTTTCTTGGCCTGGGGATTCTTTGGCCTTTGTCCGGGATGGTGTCGCTTAGGGCCTTGCTTCTTTGCGTACCTTTTGAGGGTAGGCACGTAGCGCACTGGTGGAGGGGCATGTGCCACATGTTCCTCTCGCTCGCGCAGAGAGCGTCTCTGCAAGCTAGTTGACCGTGGTTCTCAATGTTTTTCTTCTGGAACCCTGCAAAATGCAATCCAAGAGTTATACTTTGATACGGGATAAGAGCGTTCCCATAGGAGGGACTTGGTGTGGGTTGTCAAACATATGTGATTAAAAGAGGAGGTGCGGAACATGCTAGATTCTTGTAATGGTGTCCCTTTGGCCGCTAACTACGAGCAGGTCTTGACTCACGCCGAGTTGGATTGGTTGGTGGTTTTGCATTTGGAAGGCTCCTCCTCAGAAGGATAGGCTGGGGAGGGGGTCGTGTACAAAGAAAGAGAGACTGCGCCTTGCTTATGTCCTTAGGGATGTTGGACAGAGCTACCATGATGGTAATGCGGAGCACATGCTCTTTGCCTGAAGGCGGGCATGATTTGGTGAACGTGGAACCGGCCTAGCATAGCTTGGCAGCCCCGACTTGTCTGTCTGCGCTTGACTTGTTATGGCTTGTGTGTGTTGATAATGTCTATACACGGTGATACAAAAATCATTGTATATATATGTGTACATACATTTGTCTGAACCCTTGACGCTTCACTAGGATAGAAACCAATGGTAGAACTCGGGATTGTACTGAAGCGTGGCACACGCATCTAGCACATGTGGTAGCTTACTCAATACTAATAAATATTTTGCCACATCGAGTAGCATGGAACCTTGTCCGAGTCTACTGGCGACATGTAACTCCTCCTCAGCCAGAACTTTATCAAACAGAGGGTTTTCTTGGCTTGGTTCGGCCAAATCCTTGCCCCGAATGGCAATCAGCACACTCAAAGGGAAGTTGGTGCCACATAGATTGGGTCTCTTTGGAATCGCCATTTGGCCAATCACTCCTTAGAGACTGTCATGATCTGAGCCCCTAGTTTGGCCATTGCAACGCGTTTTCACACCAATGCTGCTCAAATCGACTCTGGCTTGCTGACAGTCGCTTTAGTCGCTCTATGTCTACGAGATTTGGTTGGCAGAGCACTTCATTGAACGTGATGGTTAAGTGCAGTTCGTCAGCTTCCTCGCCCGAGATGAGCCGCAGGCATTCGTGTAGGAGCCTGCTATAGTGCTTGTCAAGGTGTTCCTGCTCTTCCCAAGATAAAGGGAAGGGCAAGTAATCTCCAAGTTGTTCCTTGGGGATTGTGCCCATGTCTGCAAGGACATAAACTTGTGCGAACACCTTGAGCTTAGCATCCAACTCAGTTAAGCATTCTACGACACTTCTATGTTCAACGAGGGCTTGCTCGGTTGCTATCTCATGAAATGTTCTAGGAGTTTGCCTAGGCTTTAACATAGTTGGGGATTCAGGCCTATATGAGCAAGATTGGTCAATGCTAGGATTGCTCATGCTCTTGGGGTTTCCATGTTTCTCTTGAGGCTTCGTTATTGCATCATGGTTTTCCTTGGGTGTGACTGGTGTGAATTTGTCACCCCGTCGTGACAATGTTGTATCCACTCTTGATTTATCAATGCGAATTCTATTGTCAATGGATAGAGTGTTGCAAGCAGCCATTGATGGTAACGACTGCTTTGATTTGTCGGAGCATACGGATGTGTCTGAGGTTTCATCGCTATTAGGAGAGGCATCAGTGGGCTCATTGGTGGATAGACTCGATGCTTTATTCATCACCTCTCCAGCACTCTTCGTCTCAATGTTCTTGGGGTCCACAATTACCTGCAACTGTTGTTGTTTTCGTTGTTTTCTCCTCTTTTTCTTGGTCAGTGCAGGTGCATCTAATGGCTTAGAACCTTGGGCTAGGTCGATCGTTGATGTGCTTGGTTGGGCCTCAGCATTTTCCTTCTCTAGTGTATCCTCATGGGAGTTAGTCGTGGCCTACGGAATAGCCTTGCCAGGTCGCGTGGGTACAACTGTCTTGCTTTTGGGGGAATCTAGCTCTTCAGCCAATTCCCATGTGTTTGACTCCTCCAACCCAGGCTTTAGGCTCTTTGGAAGTGCTGGAGTTATTAATGAAGTTGGTTGCGACACCTCCTTCATAGGTAAACTACTAAGGACATGTTCCGCAAGGGGCATTGTCATGACCAAGGGTTGTGACGGCTGTGATCCCTGATTTGAAGTACTAGCAGCTAGTTTGGTGGACTTGCTACTATTGGTGGATTGTGGTATCCGGTCCTTAGGGAGATCGGAGGTGGTCGCGTCTTTTGTTGCCCTTTGAGCATTCATCTGTATAGATCGATCTGGTCACATTGGGTTGCACAGGCATATCCTTGGGCCGAGAGACACGGCTAGTGTCATGTCCCCCCTCTTGGATATTTGGAAGCCTTGATGGAGATAGAGATTGGGAGTGAGCAGCCGCCATTGACGACCACTGTTGTGCTTCTTGTGTCCGTTTGGAAAAAGAGGCTGTAGGAGATTTGGGACCCCTACGTGGGCTTGGCACTAACTGAAGAATTTGCTTGTGATTGTTAGACGATTCTGTCATTAGCTTTGTTGAGCAATCAGCCTGATCTTGAGCAATGTTGTGCCTGTGTGCTCATTATCCTCTTGGGAAGTCAAAGGCTCCTTGGACACTAGTGGACCTTGTGCACGCTTGACAGTTACCTCTGATATCTGCTTGCTACGCACGCCAGGATGGGGATCTACTTTTTGATAAGTCATGTTTGGTTCCTTGATTTCAATAGTGAGGGGCTCAATCACTCCAATATTTTTGGTTCGAGACTTGGATTTTCGTTTAGGTTTCCTCCTTCGCCTCTTTGCTTTTGACATAATTTGGGCTTCTGAAAGAGGTGGTTTAGCAGGGGGTTTTGGTACCCAAATCCATTGATTGCCTGCATAATACCCTTGAGCACGAAGCAATGCCTTGGATATCCATCGTGGCGTTGTGCTAGCTCTCCATCGATGCCTTCGTCTATAAGGCTTGGGCTTCTTTCGTGGTCTTCTACGATATTTGTATGAAATCCTATCCTTGACCTTGTCTCCTAACCTTTTTGTTTCAAGTATGGCCTCACTTACTGGTTCTCTCTATTCAACCTGCGCTTGTATCGACTCTTTCAACAACTCCTTGCTCTCATTACTAGGCTCGCTTGGTATGTCAGAATGCTCCTTGCCCTTCCCTCGAGGGTTGGTGAGGTCACCCTTGCTAAAAGTCGTGATTATCCTCACACCTGGTAGTATTAGGTGTATCCTCTGTGCTATATAGTCGGCTTCACACTTCGTTGCCTTTTTGAAGGGCTGTCCTAGGAGGATTTCCTTTCCGCAATTCTCGCCATTTGGAGGAACATAGAACAAGACTGGCAAGCTTTCTGTTTCAATAGTTACAAGGATTTTGCACTTCCCTAGAAGCGCTTGTGGGCGTTCCCCGTAAGGATTAAGAGTTGCATCAGTCGGTTTGAGCTCTAGTTGACCTAGTAGATTCCATGCTTTGTAAGTCAAGATATTGAAATCTGCTCCTTCATCAATGAGAGCATCAACACTATGTTCTCTTGTTGCGGTGAGTCTGACCCTAAGATAAGCACGTGGCACCATGTCTTCATCTTCCAGGTCTTGGTTTATAGCTTCAAGCCTTTTGATACATGCCTTAGAGTCCCTAACTGCACAGTCGGACTTGGATTCTCTACTGAGGTCTTGGCTTGTTTGTGCAGCGCTGCTCAGGGTACATCTATCATCGGGACTGTCATGTCTAGTCACCTCTGCATTGGTAGCTTGACGATGTTGCATTCCGCTTTGACTAAACATAGTTTGAACACAATTCACGTGTGTCCTTGTAGTGCAGCCTTTTTGCCCTTGATGGCTAGATTGGTGCCCGTTAAGGTTCTAGGGTCTCTGTTTGCCTCTATTCAAGTGCGGGCTTCTCGTTGCTCCTTTGCAAGGGAGCCTCCATGCTTGCGTAGGGCCATTAGTGCCCGAGGGTCTAAGTTGGAGGGCTTGTCACAGTGCGTGTTCTCTCTCCAACCTAGTTGGGGTGGAAAAGGAGGGGGTAGGGCCCCCTTCGTGGGGGTCCTAGAGGCGGTCCCCTCCTCCACTTGCAGGGTCATTACGGTAGGCATCATGCATAGCTTGGAGGATCGTTCTGCCAAATCTTGAACCACTTACTCGAGGGTTCGGCCCAGTCGTGGGTCTGCAGTGCGCCTTTCATTCTATGCAACCTGTGGGGTCAATTTTGGGGCTCGGCGCTCTTTTTCCACTTCGTTGCCTTGTTCATTTTTGGATCTAATCAGGCTTTTTCCCTCGGCGGATTGCGCCTAAGTCCTTGGTCTTGTAATTGCCTGCCTCTAGCTCCGAAGCGGTTGCGCCCTACGATTTTGCCTATTCCGTGAGCCAGAATAGCATTCTGAGTGTCCTACGGGCTTTCGACAGTTCGCGCTGCTGCGTTCTAGCCGGGTCAGGTCAAATTTTTAAAAATTTGATAAAAAATTACACTCGGACCAACTGGTCCGAATTGCAAGGTTCGAGTAGGTCACTCGGATGGGCCGAGGCCCGAATTTCAGGGTTTGACTCGGATGGTTTTGATTCGAATGGCCGAATGGTAAATTTGGACAAGATGATTTGGATGGGCCGAGGCACGTGGGCTGAAGGCCGAATGTGGGACGTGGTCGAGGGCCAAATTTGATGCTCGGACGGGCCGTTCGGACGGCTGAATGGCAAATTCGGACAAGGTGATTCGGACGGGTCAAGGCACTTGGGCCGAAGGCCGAATGTGGGATGTGGCCGAGGGCCGAATTTGAGGCTCGGACGGGCCGTTCGGATGGGCCAAGGCCAAATGTGCCACGTGGCAAAAAGTTTTGACTTGGATAGCCTAATGGGTTGACTCGGATGGTTTGCCTCGGACGGTCCGAGGGCCTGGCGGTCCAAGGGCCGGCGGACCGGTCCAAGGGTCCGAGGGCCGGCTGAGTGGGCCGGGTGGTCCGAGGGCCGAGTCTGGGCCTCGGACTAGAGTCCACGTGACTCGGACGCACCAAACGCCGCGCTTGTTTTTGCCAAAGCTCGCAAAATTCATCGTGTAGGGCGCTGGGGCCTTCCCCCTTGTCAAGCAACTCCAGATTGGTCCTACTACTGTAGAGGGAGGTGTAGAATTACCTGGGCTAGCTGAAGATCTCTCTAACGCCAAGATTGGAGCGGATTTCCTCGCCAAGATTTCCTCTTCTCTCCTACACTCCTGAAACCCTGCAATGCACAATGTGGCCTTTCTTGCCACTTTTGGCCCTTATACCCTCTTCCAGGTATGGTATTGGCACCCCCAATAACTCACTTACTGACCTTAGGCATCATAAGTAAGTTTTTAACCACTTTTTCACGATTCTTGCCCTGTTTTTGCCCTGTTTTGCAACAATAACCCTAATGCTTATTTTCTTTGTTTTTCTTTGTTTTCTCCTACTCTAATGCATACAACTCACAAAGTAAATACCTACTCTACTCCATCTCACTTCATAACTCTCAAAAATAAAAAAACCTACTTCCCAAGGAGATTGACTACCATCTTCAACCCCCTAACTACCTACCTATCTCAAGCACCGGTTCAGGGAAACCCTTACTTGGATGCTCGATTCGAAGCACGCAAGCACTTAAGGCTTGAATCCGTTGGTCCCGGCAACGGAACCAAAATGTGGGAGCTTTTGCTCAACCGCTAAGATCCACGGACCGCTTATTGCTTCAAGCGTTCCAAGCTGAGCACTAATGGCTACCTACGCTCCATCCATATCTACGGGTGTAGTGAGCTTACCTCCATGCCGTTCGAGTAACCTCCTCTCCCGTGCACTCCGGTAGCTCCACGATCCAAGTGCAAGCTTCAAGCAAGATCCATCCTCAAGCTCCACGCTTCAAGCTCCATTGCCACGAGCAAGACAAGAGAAGAGAAGAGAAGAGAAGAAGAGAGGAGAAGATGGAGAGCTTCTCCTCCTCGGTCCCTCACCCTCACACACTCACACCCTCACACTCTCACACTTCCTCTCTCAAGCACAAGCTCAAGCAAGCAAGAAGAAGAAGAAGAGCCACTTTTTGCCACACACAAGAATGAGCTTCTCATTCACTTTTCAACTTTATATACAAAACCCTAAATCCCTTTTGGGCGGTCATCCCCTTTTCCTAGGCCCTTTTTCCCATTGTCCTTCTCTCTGCCTAGCTTCCTTTTCACCGCCCGTCTACATTTACAAATTGCACGGGTGAGAGCCCGGTGCTCCTTGAATTAAACCATTATGCGTTTGTACTATTTTACAATAGTTTTAACTTGCACTTTTCCTTGCGCGCCTTTGTCTTCCGTTTCTCTTTGCCTTGGCCTTTGTCTTCCATTTCTCTTTGCCTTGGCCTTTGTCTTTGTCTTTTGTTTTAGCTTTCCGGATTTTCCACTGCCTGGCACTCTTTTACAAGATTTCAGGGTGCGCCTTTGTATTTTAAAATGCACCTTTCCCCTTTTGCATTTGCCTTGGACTTTTTAAGGTTGCTCTTGCGCTTTTGACATTTTCTCCTCTTCTTTCTTCAGCCGGGCTACCTTTTTTCCGCCTTTGCCCTGCGTCTTTTTTATTTCCTTTTGCTTTCTTTGTGTTGGGGTTAACAACATGTCCTATTTTGCCCATCAATGGTTAGTATGGGTTATGAGCCAGTTGACCATATTCCTATTCTGTCATGGTCGCATTGGATCGTTCAAAGACATATTCGTCAGACACCCCTTGCCATTTATATAGGGGTTAGCTAATAATTTGATGCATTTAGTCTAGGACCTGAATGGCCATCCCCTTGGTCTAGTTTTGTGCTTTAGTAGGGTTTATGTGGGGACCAAGGGTTTGCTTTTAGCAGTAGGTTGTTGAATGGTATGTTTTATGGTTACATTTTGTTAGGCCAAGAGGGCCATTTGTTTGTTTGATGCATGTGCGATTAGTGGGTTTTTTTGAGATGCTGCACTAAACAAATTTGATGGAGCATCTAGAAGGAGCCTCTTGCTGTGTAGAAGCTTCTTGTGAACAAGTCCAGGTGATGTCCTTCCTTTATGAGTTCTTTCCCTTTATGCTTCATGTGTATATGTATGTGAGGTATTTTTATTTTCTTGGGGACTAGCATTCAAGCATGAAGTCTAAGGGTTAGGTTAAGTGTGTCTGGGGAGGTTTGAGTAGTTGTTTGTCTCCTATGAAGACATTGTTGGGCACAGTTGTTTTTTAGGGTAGTCCTAGTGACCTTGTCATGCTAGCTTATTAGACATTTGTTTCTAAGGTTTTGTGTTCGTTCTGAGGCAACTAGGGAAGCCTGCCAACAAAAAACCATGAATATATTTGAAATATATAAGATAGAGAGGTGTGTAAAAAGGGGTTCGAATCCTTGAAATAAGAAAATACAAAGAAGGAAAAATTCCAAGAGTAGATGATCATCACCTTGCAAAGGCCTAGTAGGTCCTTAGGGATGAGTTTAACTCGATGCCTTATCTTCTTAGGGGTGACATTTAGCCAAGAAATAAACAAGGATGGTTGGAGTGAAAACAAAAGAGAGCAAAAGGAAAAAAAGATTCAATGTCACCTTGTGAGAACTTGGTAGGTTCTTGGGTATTGAGACAAGATGTGAGGCTGATGTCATGCTTACCTTGGGTCACAATACGCTCAACTTTCTCCTTTTTACACACTTGAGTATAAAGTATTAAAGAAAAAAAAAGTAAAATGAAAAAATATATGATTTTCAATCGACTAGGCTATAGGAGTCCTCACCTAGTAGGAGTTCCTGGTCTAGCTATCCTAGGTTAGGTAGGTAGGTTAAACCACCACTTAGGATGACTTCTTCGATAGCTCTTTTTAGCTGGTTTGTGTTGGAGTAGTTGGTTAGTGACTAGCTCTGGATCTCTATTAGACTATCTGGGCCTATCCCTAGTGGACTTCATGCTTTATTTTGTCAAGGGATAGGATGAGAGCTGTGTTGTGTATTTTTTTTTGAAGTAGCTTGATAGTTTTTATGGTTTATTGAGAGCGGAGTTTTGAGCTCGGGATGTGCCTAAAATTTACCAAAAAATCCAAAATTTAGGGGAAAAATATTCAACATTGAAGGCGGCAGCTGAAGAAACTTGTGTTGGCCTTCCAATGTATGAAGCTCAAATGAGCTAAGATGAGGCAAAACAAATATATCATCAAACCATAGAAAGTCAAAGTCTACTTCAATATTTACTAATTGTGCAAGTGAAGTGTCGTCCTTGAAGTTATACCAATGATCAAGTCTTGCCTAGTATCTAGGTGACTAAAAGAGTTAAAAGTGAGAGTGAGCATGAACATACTTTGATGATGTCCAATCTAGTAGATTCCAAATCCATTACACATTATTTGAGAGGAGACTTCCATCCTAAGCATTGAATTCAAGGCTAGGACTCCTACAACTTTTTAGGATTGTGAAGTGAGATTCACTTTCTTACACCCCCAACAAAAGATGAATAATCTTTGTATGAGAATCACAACCCACTATGATGATGCCTTTTGTGTTCCTAAATCAATACAACATCAAATTGATCTAAAAACCCCAATTTCCAAAAAGGTATCTTTTCATCCCACCATTCAATCCCTTGACATTGAAAGTAGTTAGCTTCATTTCCTCTCACATCATGTTGCTTGTTTGAGTTAGTATTCACCATCTTCTTGAAGCCTTTTTCCCTATTCTCCTTGCTCATTGAACCACATGCTATCTTGAGATCCCTCATATCTACTTGTCTTGTTAGAATTGATTTGAGCAATGAAGCAATTGTGTTGCCTTGCTCCATACATTCTGGAACCATCATGACTTGACAACATTCAGAACTTAGCATCCATGTTGAGGTATTCTTGCTCCAAGAGCACCCCTATTTAAAAAATTATTGACTTGAGAAGGGGGGTGTTCCCGAGAGTTCTTGGGATGGAAATCTATTGTTTTTCCTTACCTCTTGAATTCTTGACAATTCGCCAACCCTCCTCTTTTTCTCCCTTATCTTTCTTATAGCTTTTAGGTGATGCATGTTACTTTAGCCCACATTGACCTTATAGACAAGGGCTTGGAAGGTTGGATCTCCTCATTTTCATGTAGGTACATCCAAATACTTAGGCTATTTATTTGCAATATACCACAACAAATAAATATGATTCTTAAAGGCACTAGCCATAGGAGAAATGTAGAGTGGCTTACCCAAGCTACTCACAATGTCTGATAGTGTATTTCACATGAAAGCTAGAAAGTTAATGATTTCAACCCTCTATTTTTTCTCCCTTATCTGATAGCTTTTAGTTTATGCCTACTTATTGCTTTGAGCCACTTTAGCCCATGTTGACCTTATAGAGATGGGCTTGGAAGGCTTGATCTCCTCATTTTCATGCAGATTATCAAAATACTTAGGCTACATTGTCTAAATGACTATGCTATTTTTTTGTACTATCCCAAAAAAACAAATATGATTCTTGAAGGGACTAGCCAGAGAAGGAATGTAGAGTGGCTTACCCAAGCCCCTCACAATGTTTAATAGCATATTTCACATGTAACCTAGAAACTTGAGGATTTCAACCCTCCTTTTTTTCTCCCTTATCTTCCTTACAACTTTTAGGTGCTACATGCTTATTACTTTTAACCTCTTTAGCCCAAGTTGACATTATAGAGAAGGGCTTGGAAGGATGGATCTCCTCATTTTCATGTGGACATATCCAAATACTTAGGCTATTTTTTTGCAATGTCCCATGATAACCAAATACAATTCCTAAATGAACTAGCTAGAGGAGGAATGCAAAGTGGCTTACCCAAGCCCCTCCCGATGTCTAATACCATATTTCACATGTAAGCTAGAAAGTCAAGGATTTCAATCCATATTGGGTAGTCATTATTAATGCAATCCTTTCTAATATTAGTTGGTTGCCAAGGCATGGTGGACACCAAGTCAAGGCCCTTGAAAATAAATGCCTTGCTCCTAAAGGACCTTCTTTATTGTTTGCTTCTTATTGAATATCACCTCAAAGAAGACCTTACAACCATAGAAAATTTTATCCATAGCTCCTTCAAACTTGAGTAATGTGTTAAACCAAGTTGCCATGTTGATCACCTTTAGTTTAAGAACTCCATCATAATCATTATGTTGAATTTGAGTACATTTGGGCACAACTAATCAAGATTGAGGAACCACCTTGTTGGATGAGTCATTTCCCTTTTCCTCCATATATTAATTCTTGCTCAGAAAATCAACTATTCTTGCCAACAATTTAATTGGCTGGGCTAATTTGTCATCGAAGAGTTCTTGAGAATTTATTAGCCTTAGAACTTGCCTTAATTAAGTAATTAATACCTACTCTCTAATGTTACACTAACACTAATGGGTAATAAAATGATCTAGGCCAAAATCTGTCACCAACTCACTTTACTAATATAACTTATTATTATGACTTTTTTCGTACCACCCACTACCCTCTTAGTGTCAATCCATCATTGTGAAATAACTAATTGCACATCACATGTGCACCTCACATTTACGCATTTGATTAATAACTTAATCAAATGTTAAGCATAAAACTTTCATGTCCTCGTGATAATATTTTTCTAAAGAGACATGCCCAAGAGCTCAAACACTAATTAAGGATTGGCTACAATCTAAATCTTAATGTCTTGGTCAATTGCAATTGAACAATCATGAGGTTCTTGCTTTCTACCTAATGGGATAGTCACCTCATAGCTTACATTGTCCAAATCTACCTTACTTTTTTTATGCTTCTAAGAACTTGTAGTAGTGTTGGAGTGTCTTATCAATTCTTCATCATTGCTAGCTCCTTCTTTCATGGATTCATCCTCTATCTCTACATTGCACTTGCTAATTATAACCTTGGCAAGTTACCATGGAGAGATTTGCATGGGATGCCATATGTCATGCATTTTAATAAATTCTCCCTACTTGAAGTAAAGGCCATATGTGAGTTAAATGCACCACCACTCACTCGTCAACCATTCTTCTCTCTAAGCTCAAAATCTCTCCAAAAGTTTGAGTTGAATCTTTGTGTATTTGCTAGGAAAAAACTTTTTCTGTGAAGATTGCACAAAACTAATGGGATGGTGTAGAAGCAGGACTAACAACATATTCCTTAAAGTATTAAGCTATAAATATTTGCATGAATATTGAAATTTCAATATGAATTTGCTTCAAGTTTACAAACTGTAGAAAGGAGATGCCACATGCCATTGTGAATGCCTAAAAGAATAATTTTAGATTTGTGAGACTCAAGTGGTTGGTGAGTGTAAGCCACATCCACATGTAACATTATTCAAAAGGGTGCAAGACCCATGCTCGAATTTGAAAAGATAGAGTAATTAAGACTCAACAAGTGCACCTATAAGAAGTTATCCATATCATTTGCATTCAATGGATATTTAAAAATACCATTTTCTTACATGCCATAAAAAGGCAATAAAATAATCTCTTTTTCTTAAGAAACTTATGACTTTTCTTAAAATTATAATTAAAAATCTCCTTTTGTAAATGTGATAGTGTATAGTTTACTAAATAAAATAACCCTTTTTGTTGATTGTATATGGTACAATTAACACTTTTTAAGGTGTACCCTTGAGAATTAGGATCTAGTGGGTTGCATTGAGAAAGTGTGTAGGTTTACAACCAAATTCACTTGGATTTAATAGTAACACTGAGACAAGTAACAAACATCTTGTTTTCATGACACAAGAAAAGCATGAACAAACCACTTATAATACGAAATAAAGAGAAGAATATCATGAAGCATGCAATAATCTAAGTGACTCTTCAAGGCAACACATGCTTAGCATATTTAGGATGTTTGGATGTGCTCCTATTATTTTAAGAGCCTTGACTACTTAATGAGTTACCTCATGGAAAGAAATCAATTGGTTGCAAATGGGTATACAAAGTCAAGTGCAAATCGGATGGTTCTCTAGAAAGGTATAAAGCAAGGTTGGGTTGCAAAGGGTTATGCACAAACATATGGGTTGGATTATGAGGAGACATTCAGTCCAATGGCAAAGATGATTACAATGAGATCAGTGATTGCTTTGGCTTCTATACATGGCTGGAAATTGTATCAAATAGATGTGAAAAATGCATCCTTGAATGGGAATTTAGAAGAGGAAGTGTACACGGATTAGCCTGAAGGGTATGTGAATCCTAAATACCCGCATTATGTATGCAAGTTGAACAAAGCATTGTATGGACTGAAGCAAGCACCAAGAGCTTGGTGTGAGAGGAACAAGAGTTCAGAGTTGAGTGTTGATGAAGAGCTGATGATACTTTCATTGGAGTCTTCAATACCTGCAATTGAAAACCTCTCACATGGTCTCTCCCTAGGGGTTAGTGCTAGTCTTCTTATCATGCATAAGACATAGTTTGATTAGTTTGGGAGACATGTCAAACTCTAAGCAAGCCGAAAGTATTGTCTTACACTTGAGGACCCAAAATGTGTATAGATTGTGGTGCAGATATTATGTGAGTGCGCGTGCATAGTTAGATATTACTTAGTTAGAAGACTGCCATTCTGGTTCCACGTAGCAATGTGTGGATGAAGCGAGGGTTCAATGGGGTGGAAAAATTTGTCGATGTTGAGCAGAAGTACACTTGAAGGCTTCTTGAGACATCATTTGTGATTTTGACAACACGATGTAGCATAGTTGAGCTCATTAACACCAAGATTAGATTGCGGAGGCTGAGATTAGATTTGTTGATTGGGTAGTGGGGGCCTTCAATGTCAGTAGTTGATCACCATCGTTGAGTATACCTAAAAAAAGAAAAAGAAAGTGCACTACCTGGGGGTGTGTCCACCTCACTGTGCAGTGTTGCATGGTGTCCATGCTAGTGAAATTGGGAGTTGAATCGAACCTCAGGAAAGCCTGTGGTTTTGTTCCACACTTGAGGACCCAGTTTGTGTACAAGGGAGGTGCTATAGGTATCACTTAGGGAGACAGGTCTAACCATAGGCAAGCACAAACTCCCTATGTGTGTCATGCCCTTGAGGTGCCCTAAGTGTGAAGTGGGAGGATAGAAAGGGCTAGGGGGTTAGGAACGAAGCCAGTTGACCAAGGCCACCAGACATGCCTAACTTGAGGGTGCAATGTTTGTGGCACTCTGATATACATGGAAAAGCTCATTGTCCCTTTCCTTTTGCTTTGTGTGGGTCTTTTGTTTGTTTTCTCTTTTCGTTTTCTTTCTCCTCTTTTTCTTGTTTTGGAGATGCATTGGGAGGGAGCGCACTAGACATCATCCTAATGCTCTACAGTTGTTGCAATTAGAGGGGGCCTAAGAGATTTGCCAAGGGATGCATGGCTTGGCATGAAGCCCATGTTTGCACCGGCCTCCTTGTTAGCTCTAGTTTTCTTTTTAGTTGTTCCAATGTCTCTTTTCCTTTTTAGCTATGTGACATTCAATGTGCTCAACAAGGATGTGCATTGCTGCTCCAACCTTCCTATCTTGACAGTTGCGACTTTGCTTTCCACTAGTAGGAGGCGTTCACTCTTGGAATGTGCCAGCTTGTAGGCTAAATCTTTGATTCCATTTTTGTTAGAGCAATCTCCTCCTCCTCCTTTTGCCTAGTTGTTCTTCCTCCTCTTCTGGCGTTTTCATGCGCTCTTCTTCTAGTCTCTTCGATTCCTCCTCCACCCTTTGCATCTCTGAAGTGGATCGCGTTCTTCTCATGGGGATTGTGAGAGTGATCTTTTCCTCTCCCATTAACTCGACAATTTTTAAGCCTTGCTGCTCATTGATTGTCCTCTTGCTCTTGTTGTTGCGATGGTTGGTCATTCTGCTTTTTATTAGTAATTCTCTCCATGTTGTCCTATTGTTCCTTGTGGACTTCATCTCCCTCTTGTTCTTGGATTGATGCCAACTTACCCCCAGCATGTTATACACATCCTTCCTTGGGCGTTTCTCAGTCCTACTACTAACTATAAACCTAGGGCCTTCTCCGCACAAGGCTCAACTCCACCTCTAGTTGGCGGGCTTCATTTTCTAGCGCACCGTGATAGTGTCCCAATTTATCTGGAAGGTTCGTAGAAACTCGGTGCACTTCTCATAGTCGATGGCTGGACCAACCTTTTCCACATGCTTCCACAGCCTGCAGCATTGCTTCACCAGTTGCTAGATGGATGGTTCCTTCACGATTATCTCTTCTAGATTTAGGATATACCTGAATTTGAGATGATTATAAGCCCTTTTCTTTAACAAGAGGCCATACTTTGCCTACTTCTCTTCTAAGAATGGGAGTTTGCTACTTTTATCTTGGCCTACCATAGTGGGTACCTGTCATAATGCCATAGTTCACCATTAGTATCCAAGGTAATTTGTTGCAGAAAGGTGAGTAGGAATCAATTATGCTTTCTAAGGGAAATTAACATGCTTAATTACAGGAAGAGCATCTTTTCCTTCAAGCACCCTACTCATTCAAAAACGTTTACGACTTTTCATCAGACAAAAGTTGATTTTTATCCACTCTCTTTCGTCTTGGTCACTGATGGAGGCTTCATTCGTGCATTTCATTCACCTTACTTGTTCACATGTTTGATTCCACCTTGCCCCTAATTCTTCCTCGCATTAAGGTTTGAGGGGTAAAGGGCATTCAAAGCTAGCTTGCGGTGTTTCACTTTCTCATGAACCAATCATAGAAGTTCGAATTGTATTTGAGATTAGCATGGCGGTCCATGTCGAAAGGACAGATGCCTACTTGAGTGAGGTAGGTGAGAACATCCTTGAGGAAGTCACCAAAGTTGATCCTGCAAGCATTGTGTAACTCTTCCTCGGTCAGAATCCGGTCTAAGTATGGGTGGGTCACAATGTGCTCTTCTAAGGGGGGTCGGTCACAAATGGTGGTCGACACCCTATAGGAGGTTGGAGCCACATAAGTGGGATCATACTTGGAGGTCTTAATGGCCCGTTGCTGCTCAGCATTGGTCATGATTTGGCAGCCTTTTTGTTCCCACTGGAGTCTGAGAGCATACCACTTGCGTAAGAAGGGGGAGTCACTATTAGCTAACTTACAAAGTTCATCCAACTTTTGGCTCATGGCAATAACTCTGCTTTTGCTATTGGAGGTGATCAGTCATTTTTTAAGGGCTTGGTCTTGAGATATCTCGACATCAGCGATCAATTCCTCTACTAATGCAAGGGTTTTTAGTGTCATGAATTTGTATTCCTCCCAGGTGCATGGCATGACGGGGGGACTTCTAATGCTAAGGATGGGTTAAGTAAACCTAGGTCTAAGTGCTCATAGCTCTTAGCAAGTAGAGTGAAAGTGTCATCTAAGTGCTTGATGTAGGTGACCAGGTCATCTCCAGTGTTTTTAGCTAGATCTTTAGCCAATGTGAGGATTGGTTGTCATTCCTAAGACGGCTTAAGACTACTGTTGGTGGGTAAGGCTTGACCGCACTAGATAACTTGGCAACTAATGGCTACGACTCTGGTTGTTCTTGAGAGTGTGGTTGGGTTTCTTGTGTGATGGGCAGAGTTAGGGGGATGCTGTGCCACTAGGCACTAGTGAGGTCATAGGGGCACTAGTAGGGCTAGGTCGAGGCAGTGTGTGAGTGGCAGACTGTGACTTTGGTCAATAAACTTATTGAGTCTCCATCGGCTTATGCGTTTGAGGTTCTATGGGCCTCACAACCTGAGTTTTTTTGTGGCACTAGGGTGTTTTTTGTCGCATGGCTTGGTGTGGTCAAGGTTGTGGGCGGCATTTGAGTAGTGTCCTTGGCCATCTTGGCTTTAGGTACCCATATCCAAGCATTACCCTCGTAATAACCTTGCATCTGCAATAACATCTTGGGGACCCATCATTGTTTGACTGTTCATTGATTTTTATAGTTCTTTCTCTGCCTCTTAGGTTTTGAATTCAAGTTCCTAGCCTTGTGAGGTCATGATTGTGCACTTTTGGGTGGTGGCCCTTGATGTTTAGGCATCCATTTAAACTGCGGTGCATGGGCCTTGGCTTTTATTTCAATGGTTTGTTGGCTTTGAGGTTTGGCAGGTTGTGACAAGTCACGACCCCCCTCCTTAGCCTTGGTGGTGGGTTTCTCTACTGGTGGCCTTGCGAGCTTGGATGGAGTTGCATTGCCCTTGCTGAAAGCGGTGATTATTCATGCATTGTGATAGCAAGGTGAATACGCTACGAGTCATAGCTGGCGTTCCAGAGTGTTTGCTTTTTAAACGTACATCCTAACAGTGATTCACCACATAAAAGATTAGGGGTATGCTTTCAGACTTGATAAAGACTACAACCTTGCACTTTTCAAGAAGTGCATATGGTCGATGGGCGGAGTTTGGCATTGATGGGTTATAACGATGGTTTGCTAATTTGAACCCAATGATCGTGAGTCAAGATTTTAAAGTTAGCACCCTCATCAATCAATGCATCAATGGCATGTGTCTACTAGGCCATAATGGTCATGCACAAGTAATCCAAAGCTATGGCTTCCTCATCTTCAATCTCCATAACGGTGGCCACTCGTACCTTAACAGGGGGTTCTAGCAATGGAGGCTCATGTATGGGTAGCAGTCCTTGACGTTGAAGGAGTAGTAGTCATCATATTTGCTCTCGTCATTGAAGAAGTAGCAGTCCTTATATTCGTTGTGAAAACTATCCTTATCCAATTGCTCATCATCTCCTAAGTCTTAATCCAACATTTCCTTTTCATTGGCAACTAAGGCCCAACCAATTGTACATTAAGTTTAGGTTGTGCACCTTAGTCCACCGTCACTTGGGTTCATCCAAGAGATTGTTCAGAGGTTTCAAGTTAGCAGCAGGGTTGCTGGCTAACTTTCTCATCAGGTACTCCAAGACCTCTTGGAGTTCTGGCCTATTGCTAAGGACATGGAATGTACAGGTTTGGATCGGTTGTAAGGGCTTCTGACCATCATGTAGAGTGGCACCGTAGGCTCCTTCTTGGGCACTCTCTCTTTCTCTGCAGCTTGCTTGTACTCCTCTTCCTTGTTTGAGAATGGCAGATCAATTGTAGCAAGTACATGCATCCAATCTTGCTCATCCTTTGGGCAAGGGATATTCTTTGTGAGTGGCTCGTAAGAGTTTCTAATATGTGTGTCACCCTTCAACATGGTGGAGATGGCATCCATGTTGGCTAGTGTGGTCTTCCATGTTTCCATCTGTACTCTTACTATTTATATTTGATTGCCCAAGAAGATTAAACCGTTGCCCCAGTCTTCTATGACATGTGCATTGCACATCTAGGGTCGGCCTAATAGGATGTCATAGTCCTCTCCCTTCATGACTATAAAGTCAACCGAGAATTGGATACTTGCAATCTTCAATGGTCAGCTCTTTAACACTCCAAATGGTTGCACTTTCATTCCATTGGCTAGGGTGACATTGAACCTAGCATTCTCAATAGGTGGGTTACCCCAGTCTAGGAATATCACGTTGTTCAACACACTAACTCATGCTCCTGTATCTACAATTCCTTTTCTTGTAGTGTCTCCTAGAGCTAGGATTGGCAAGACTACATGCCTTTTAGTGCCTTCCCAAAAAGCATTGACATGTAAGGACTTGGGCACCGAGTGCAACGTCAAGTTAGGTATCTGAATTACTATGTCGTGATCATGTAGATCATCTCCCCCTTGCTCTATTGGTCCTTCAACCCACTGCTTCATTTCTTGTCATAGCTTCAGATGCTACCTAAGCAGATCTCCTAAGCTTAGAGTCACCCAGGTGGTCACTAGCATGGTGAGAAGGTTGTTTGCTGCTTGCCTCTCTCCTAACTTTGTGTTTCTTGGCCAATAGCCCTAACTGGTTTGTTGGCCTATACGTGTAGGATTTTTTTAAGTGGCATTGCTTGTAATACAATCGCGTTCTTTGACTTTGGTCGTGGAGGCAAGACTATTGTATTTATGCTTGAGAGATCATCTAGCTCATCTTCCAATATGGGCTTGGCATCCTTTAGGTGCTCCTGGGCTTCTTTTACCCAGTCCTTGACTTTTTTGATAGCTTCAAGTTGGCGCTTCAGGTTGGGGTACTCCCTAACCTTTGCACTCTCCTTCATGGCCGTCTTTGGAGCCGATGTTTCTGCTTCTACATCTGTCACCTTTTTTCTAGTAGGTAGCGTCATGGCACTCTTGGTTTTTAGCGTGACCTTAGCATCAGCTTTCTTTCTCCTTTGCCTCTACGACTTTTCTTTCCAATTGAGGCTGCATCTAAGTTGCTAGGCCCTAGCAATGATATGCATGTCTACTTTGTCTATGTGCGGGTCATGACATGCAATGGGATGGGTGTATGTCCTCTTTGTTAAATGTCTCAACTCCAAACTGTCTCAGTGGCACAGATGGCTTGTTTTCCGCACTAGAGGGTGGCCTTCGTCTAAGGCATTCAGCAAATAGGTGAGTCATTCCACACTTTAGGCATCTAAGATTGGATTAGCCTCCCTCTATTTGGGGTAGCATGAGGAGATATGTCCTGGGTGTCCACAAATCCAACACAAGATTAGTTCTTGGGTCTGCCCTTCAAAGCCTTTGCCTCTACCTCTACCTAACGCCATCACTAGGGTTAGTATCCTCTCAGCCTGAGCTCCTAGAGCTTCTCTCCTTGAGATGGTCATCCACTCAAATGGCCTCTTCAAAGACCTTGGTTAACATGTCTCACTGCAAGCTTGAGTTGCCTGCCAAGGCCTTGTAGATTTCTTCACCCCGTATCCCATTAATGAAGAGTGCCAGGCTCCAAATTTGTGTAAAAGAGTGCCAGGCTCGCTCCTGTGCAAAGTGTATGCATTAGTGGGAATAGGGTAAATTAGAATGGTGGGAAATGGGAAAGAGGGCCTAGGCTACGGCCGGCCATGTAAAAGAGGAAAAGGGGATGACCGCCCGGAAGGGATTTAGGGTTTTGTATATAAAGTTGAAAAATGAATGAGAAGCTCATTCTTTGGTGTGTGGCAAAAGGAGTCCTCTTCTTCCTCTCTTCTTCTCTCCTTCTTGCTTGTGTGTGCTCTTGAGAGAGGGAGTGTGAGAGTGTGAGGGAGTGAGTGTGTATGAGGGTGAGGGATCAAGAGGGTGAAGCTCTTCACCATCTCCTCTCCTCTCCTCTTCTTCTCTTCTTTTCCCTTCTCTTCTCTTGCGCGCGCGGCTATGGAGGATGGAGCTTGGAGATGGAGGAGGCTTGAGGATGCTTGCGCTAGCATCTAGGATTGTGGAGCTACCGGAGTGCAAGAGAGAGGAGGGTACTCGATTGAGCATCAAGGTAAGCTCACTACACTCGTAGGATCGATAGCGCATCGGCTAGGTGAGAGATAGCCATTAGAGCTCGCTTGAAACGCTTGAAAGAATAAGCGGTCTGTGGGTCTTGGTGGTTGAGCAAAGCTCCCACATTTTGGTTCCGTTGCCGGGACTAACAGATTCAAGCTTGAGCACTTGCGCGCCTCACATCGAGCATCGAAGTAGGGTATTCATCCCCGAAATGGAGCTTGAGATAGGTAGGAAGTTGGGTGCTTTTAATTTTCGGAACAAGTAAGTGTTTTGGATATTTTGGTTGTTTGATGATTGGAAAGCATGGAGAATCTATTCCAGTTTTTTGTCTTTGATTTTTGTTGCATTTAGCGTAGGTTAGAGCTAGGATATCGAACCGAAAAAGGGTAGGGTTCACTGTTTCAAAACAGGGTAAAAACAGGGAAAAAGTCATGCAAATGCACAAAATGCTCGCTAGTGAGGACTAAGATCGACAAGAGAGGGATCAAGGGTGTCAACGCCACAGCTGGGAGGGCATATAAGAACCGGGAGGCCAAAAGAGAACTCATTTGTGCCATTTCAGTGTGAGAGAAAGAGAGAGAGAGAGAGCTAGGAAGCCCCAGGCCGTGTGATTCGATCGCAACACCGACGCACTCACCGACCCATTCAGGTATATGAATCCCTCCCTCAAACCCCCTAGATGGTATTTGGAGGTTTGTGCTTGTAATGGTTGAATAAATCATAAGAATCGGGCAAGATCGGCATCACGCGGTTTCCGTCGCACCGTTTTCGGCCCGTCCGAGCTATTACTTTTGGGCCGAGGCCTAGAATCGGCATTCAGCCCCTTGCCATTCGGCCACTCGGCCAGAACCCTAGTCAGCACTCGGACTATCCGAGTCAACCCGTCCGAGAGAACCTCCTCGGACCATCCAAGCCAGAACTTTTTGACCACGTGGCACATTCGACCTTGTGCCATTCGGCCCGTCCGAGCGATACATCTGAATTCCACAATCGGAACTCGGCCACACCCGGGATTCGACCCTCAGCCAACTGCGGTTCGATCTGTCCAAATTAGCCTGTCCGAATCTGTCAAACCTGCCATTCGACCCGTCCGAGTAAAAATCATCTGAGCCAGATTTGGAGATTCGGCCCTTGACCCCATGCCATTCGGCCCGTCCGAGTGACCCACTCAGACCCTGCGATTCGGACCACTTGGTCCGAATGCAGCTTTTTGTCAAAGTTGTCAGAAATTTGACCCGACCGACAAACGTGCATTAGCGCAACTTGTCGAAACCCTTCGGGCGTTCAGAACTTGATTCTGGCACCCGGGATAAGAGAAATTGTAGTACACAGCCGCTTAGCGATGGGCGGTAGACAGTTGAGGGATCCACGGACTAGAATGCAAGCCGCTGAACCACGAAGACCCGATCGATCAGAAGTGAACAAGGAAACAAACAAGGAACCCTAAACCCTGACTAAGCGGCCGGAAAATGGACCTACAAGCCTATCAGGCCAAAAATAAGTGAGAGTGAGTGGGGCGCCGAGGAATTGCTTGCTGCACTCACATTGAATTTTGCACTTGAAGTACACTTAAGGAAACTGAAAGCCTGATTGGGCACAAATGCACGAGGAACAACACACTCACCGAGTGGCAGTAAATTGAGAATTGTATTCAATAATTAAGAGAACTCACTCAGATAAATTGCTCAAGGAACCCACCAATAGGAGAGGACCCAGGACGTAGACAGACACGCAAAGCATAGAGGAGAACCAAGCGAGGAGTGCCAACAACAAGGACCTATCACGACTAGTCAACCTGATCGATAGCGCAACGAGGCACAAGAATTCGACCATGGCGGAGGAAGGCTCAGACCATCAGTTTACCGAGGAGCTCAATGTGAGCGCATTCCCAGATGCTATACAGCAGATGGTGAGCAGTTACGATGTGCATGCCCGGTACGAGCACTGTGGCAGAACAGCAGATGCAATCATTGCAGACCTAGAGGAGGAGAGAAGGCTAGCCCGCAAGGCATTGCAAGGCATAGCCGAGTATAATAGGGATCAACAAGCCAGGAGCCTAAGGCAAAGCATGGAGCTGCATGAGGTGTAGCAAGTGCTAAACTTGGCTGGCCGGAACCGAACAGACCAGGAAAGAGCACTAGAGGGAGACCTGACGCTGAGCGAGCTCCTCATGAAATGGCTGCTCGATAACACCGCAGTAGAGCAGAGTGCCACTGCACTAGCGACGTTGCTGCTTGCAGGGTTAGGGGCAAACCAGGGCTCAAAGAGCCAGGCCAAAATACTAATTATCGCCAAGCACCAGCTGAAAGAGCAGAGCTCTAGGAGCTCAAATCTAGAAGAAACCAACCCGCGGAGTTTGGAGAGAACTCCAGCCTCTAGTGAGCGGTCGAACCCATCACCCCAAGATAAGGGGAAAGCCACCGAGACAAACCAAGGCCAAGATGGAATTAGCCAAGATACAGGACATGCTGAGACGACCAACGCGCCCGCACATCCAGTGCGTGTACTATGGAGGAAACCACTTGTCGGCCGAGTGTCAAGACCCTAGGTCAAGGCCTTGCGCCAACTATAGGAGGTTCGGCCACGATGCCACACAATGCAGACTACCAAGAAGGTTTCCATACTCGCAACCCTATGGCCAGCCTTACCTAGCTAACAGGCCGCAGCCATTCTTCGAAAGGGGAGCCCAATTGGCTCTGCCCATGCCTAACGATATGAAGCCCGCCGTCCCTAGAATGGACATAAATCCCACCGACATTCCTAGACCGCCTGGTCCTTATGTGACCCACCCACCAAGCGACACTCCAGTTCATTACGTGGAGGAGCCAAATGATGAAGAGACCTACATGTACCCTTACGTCTCGCATGACGACGAGGGTAATGCGGTCCTCATGGATTATCGACCCGTGCCGGTGATGGCATTGGGAAGAGGACGGGGTAGAGGCCTAGGAGGGCAGCCACAGGATCCAGTCACTTGTTGCACTTCTAGACACCCCGATCATGTCTCATCACGCTGCCCTAAAAGAGAGCAGCAAAACAGGGACAAGGCTGATCAAAGATGCGTAGAGTGTGGAATCACCCATCTTTTTGTTGATTGCCCAAAGCGGAAGCCGTCCTCTAGCGCAGCTAATTTGCCATCCATCCCATTAGGGCTGTTTGGTGTCGAAACCCCCGATGGGGAGGCCACGCCAATTCCCTTACGAGTTATGACCCGAGCCCAAACCAAGCATGCCGGCATCTCTCTGCTAGGACCTAGCAACCTGGATGCAGCCTCAATAGGGAAGAAAAGCCACAGGCGAAAAAAGAAGAGGTCGGCTCGGATGCTAAGGTCGCATTGAAGACCGAGAGTGCTATGACTTTAACTGCTGGGAAGAAAGTCTCAGACCCGGAGGCAGGGACTTCAGCCCCTAAGACAGCCGAAAAGGGAAGCGCTAAGATAGGGGAATACCCGCACCCCAAGCAACAATTAGAGGCCATAGAAAAGGTGAAGGAATGGGTGAGGGAGGCTCAACCGCACCTCAAAGATGTTGAACCCATCACGGAGGACGAGATCGATGATCTCTCTAGCATAAGCACGCCAATGTCGCCGCCTCAACCTAAGTCGGCCGAGGCTACTATGCCACAAACAGTGCCACTGAGACCAAGCCTAGACGCAACAGAGCCGCAAATCAGCCGTCGTGGCCGTTGGCCCGGACAGTCTAGGTTAAAGGAGGGACGAGTATTTAGCAATCTCCTGACCACACTAGTGACCACCCCTGTAACATTTGGCCTGGGAGATCTTCTTAAGCAGCACCCTACCCTATGACAAGACCTTAGGTAGTGGTTTTAGGGCTCACAAGAGTAGGTCACGGTAGACCCTCAAGACCAGGATGCAGAAACACAATTGCCCAGTCCACGCTGCACTCTGTATCTAAATCTTTGCACGTCAACGCCTTTTGGGAAGGCTTTGAGATGCATGCAGTCTTGCCGGTCCTAGCCCTGGGTGACGCAACAAGGAAGGGAATCGTAGACACGGGAGCCGGGGTTAGTGTGCTTAGCCACGCGGTGCTGCAAACGTGGGGAAACCCGCCTGTTGAAGCTGCTAGGTTTAACATCATGCTAGCAAACGGTATGAGAGTGAAACCATTCGGGGTCCTGAAAAATTGACCAGTGAAGATCGCAGGAGTCCAGTTCTCCGTTGACTTTATAGTCATGAAGGGAGTGGACTACGACGTCCTATTAGGCCGACCCTGGATGCGCAACGCTAGAGTCATCGAAGATTGGGGTAACGGCTTGATCTTCCTTGGCAATAGAAGTAACGCCGTACGAATAGAAATGGACACTTGGAAAACCTCACCAATCAACCTGGACGCCATCTCTGCTATGCTCAAAGGGAACACTCAGGTCAGGAAGCCCTATGAGTCCTTGACCAAGTATATCCCATACCCAGAGGATGAGCAGGATTGGATGCACGTCCTCGCTACAATCGACCTGCCGTTCTCTGACTAGAGGCATACGAGCAAGCCATCAAAACGGTCGGCAAGGCAAATGGAACACTTCCTACGCCACTCTACATGATGACAGCAAGCCCCCATGGAGGGCCTGAGCCTGTTACCTTCCAAGTGCCTTCCAACAAAAGGGAACTCCAGGGAATACTGGAGTGCTTAACGGACCGGCTAGCGGGCAACTCAGCCGCCAACTTCAAGCCGCTCCAGGACCTCTTGGAGGAGTCGGAGTGAAAGTGGACCAGGGTACACGAGCTGAACCTCATGTATAACTGGGCCTTGGTCCCCGACCAATGAGACGAGGTAGAGCAAGCCTTGGGAGACGATGAGTAGTCGAGCGATAAAGATTCATGTGATGAATACGAAGATTGCCAATCCTTCGGTGATGAAAGTGAGGGTGAAGTGGATAACATAGAGTACGACACTGAAGGACGAGAAATTGAGTAGATACGGGCACATGCCAAGCCGCAGAAAAGACAGGCCCTTAGAATGGACCACGGAGTCATGTGTACGAAATGTGATTGTGCTTGGTTGGAATGCATAGGAGCTGTAGACCTTGAGCAAGCCAGCCTAGCCCAACCAGGGACGACATCATTGCTTAGAACCGAATTGCCATCTGAACTGCGGCCACCAAGGAAGACCACCACTTCTAGTGAAAATGGAGGGTTTAACTCTGAATCAGAAGTTACTTCTGATAGCGACCCAGAAATCCCTAGGCCACCCATGACCAGACGCACCAAGGGGGACTTACCCGTCCACCTGAGGCGCAGATGGTTGCGGCAAGATGAGGCAAAGCGCCCCAAGGATGCACGATCAGAGGAACAGAGAAAGCCGCAAGACCTCCCTAAACGCTTCACTAAATTCAAAAAAGGGGATAGGGTAGTGGTTCTGCTAGGTGCCAAGCGCCAAGGGCAAACAAGCGAACCAATCGAAGGACCAGCCAAGGTCAAGGAGGTAAACCTAGCCCTGGAAGGGGAAGTACCCCGACCGATGTTCATTGCCGAGGACTTGACTACTGAAGAGGAGTTCAGTCTTGTCACTCTTTTGCAGGAGTACATAGACGTATTTGCTTGGTCCTTAGATGAGCTACGAGGGGTAGATCCGAGTGTTGTGACTCACAACATAGCCATGACGTCAGATGCAACGCCGGTCAAGCAGCGACTGTACCCCATGAATCCAAAGCACGCTCATGCTGTCAAGGAGGAAATCGACAATCTGATGAGAGCTGGATTCATTTACGAAATTGAGCACACAGACTGGGTGTCACCCATAGTCATTGTGATGAAGAAAAACAGCAAGATTCGAGTGTGCGTCAATTACAAGAAGGTTAACACTGCTACAAAGAGAGACAACTACCCCTTGCCGTACACATGCTTGAGAGAGTGGCAGGTAAGGAAGCCTACAGTTTCCTGGATGGCTTCTCGGGGTACAACCAGGTGCAAGTGCATCTTGCAGATAGGCACAAGACCGCCTTTGCCACTGAGTGGGGCATCTTTGCGTATGTAGTCATGCCCTTTGGGTTAACTAATGCCCCCGCCACCTTTCAATACCTTATGTGCACCATATTCAAGGACATGCTTCACAAGGAGTTGGAGGTCTTTGTTGATGACATGTGTGTCCATTCGACCTAGATTGAACATCTAGACAAACTCTGCACGGTCTTTGAACAGTGTCATTTATATCGCCTCTCCCTGAACCCCTTGAAATGTCAGTTTTGGGTGAAGCACGGATGCATCTTAGGACACGTGGTGTCAAAGAACGGCATTGCCATGGACTTCTCGAAGGTCAAGGTTATCGTTGACCTTCCACCCCCAAGTAATTACAAGGGAGTTCAATGCTTCTTAGGTCACACAGGATACTATCGGCGGTTTGTACTAAACTACGCGCTGATCGCTAGGCCATTGTACAAGCTACTGATCGTCTTCGAGTGGACCGAAGCATGCCAACGGGCGTACGAACAATTGAAAAAGGCTTTAACAACGGCACCGATTCTACGAGCCCCAGACTGGACCACTACCTTCCACATACACATTGATGCCTCTAAGTTTGCCGTAGGAGCAGTGTTGTGCCAACCGGGTGAGCATAACTTGGACTACCTAGTGAGCTTTGCTAGCAGGCAACTCACTGAGACGGAGATGAATTATTCAAAAACAGAAAGGGAGGGACTAGCCATGGTGTTTGCCGTGAAGAAATTCCGACATTATCTACTGGCCACACCTTTCATTTTCTTCGTGGACCATCAAGCCCTGCTCTACTTGGTAAACAAACCTTGTGCTACAGGATGCATAGCTCGATGGCTCCTCCTGCTCCTAGAGTTTGATTTCTCCGTGGTGGTACGAAAGGGAAAACAACATTACATGGCTGATCACATGTCCCATATACCCTCAGGAGAAGCAGCTGGACAAGGCATCATGGACGAGTTACCTGACGCCCACTTATTCCACCTATCCAGAGAGAGAGACCTATTTAAGGCTAATCTGACGCGATACTGGGCAGATGACATAGTCCAACTGCTCGAGCACGGACTACCTAAGCGACCAATAGAAAAGGCACGACTTAGGTACTTGATATTGAAGCTCCAACCCTACCAGCTGATTGCAGGCCAACTCTATAGGTTGGGGCAAGACGGATTGCTACGAAGGTGTGTGTGTGAACATGAGATGCACGATGTGCTCTCAGAAGCGCACAGCGGCATTGCAAGGGGACACTTTAGCGAAGACACAACAGCACGGAAGGTGTTGCAGTCCCAACTATGGTGGCCCACACTTTTCCACGACGCCAAGTGATTTGTCAAGCATTGTGACGAGTGCCAGCAGGCAAAAGTTCCGATTCGTAAGGATCAAATGGAGTTAACCCCAATTATTGCTCTTCGCCAACCCTTCGAAAAATGGAGAATTGACTTCATAGGACCAATAAGCCCCGCAGCGCAGTACTCGCAAGCCAAGTACATCATAGTGGCCACGGATTACCTCACGAAATGGGCAAAGGCAAGAGCAACACGAAAAAACGACGCTAGAATGACTACCAAGTTCTTATGGGAGCAAGTGATCTCACGCTTCGGTTGCCCCATCGAACTGGTCAGCGACGACCAAGGCACACACTTCATCAACGAAGTGATAGCACATCTCCTATCCACCTTCCTTATCATCCATCGCAAATCCTCGCCATACTACCCTCAGGCTAATGGCCAGGCAGAATCGACTAACAAAATTCTTATTAACATCTTGACTAAGGTGGTCTCAGCCTCGAGAAGCGACTGGGACAACAAGCTTATGGCAGCCTTGTGGGCCTACCGCACAGCTTATAAAACGGCCGTCGGTCAAACACCCTTTAGGCTGACCTATGGGACTGAAGCAATTCTACCGATAGAATTCTTCGTCCCTAGCCTGAGAATAGCACTCCAAGAATGATGGAAAGGGAAGGAAGCATGGACGCAACACCTGACCGAGCTGGAACGCCTGCCAGAAACTCGTCTTCTAGCCACCCACGCGCTCATCTACGAGAAGGTTCGACGAAAGATGTGGTTTGACAAGCATGTCAAGCAGCGAGACTTCAAACAAGGAGATCTTGTTCTGCTATACTCGGTAAAAGGACACAAACAGAAGATGAAGTTCCGAGGACTAGGCCCTTTTAGAGTACGCATGATTGGTAGAACCAGGAATGTTGAGTTGGAGACACTTGGCGGTGAAGGAGTAGGCTTTTTTAACGGCAGCCGCGTAAAGAAGTACTATCCTCCTTCCCATCCATTACATGAGCCACCCATGCTAGAAGCCCCGTTGAACGTCCGAATGGCAACTGTAACCGACCTTACGGATCAGGACGAGGAAGCAGTGGCATCGGCGTATCTACGAATCACAGTCACAGCAGGCGCGGTGTATTCTTTCAATGCCTTTATTGATGAAGGGGCCGACTACAACATCTTGACGCATGACCATTGGACACGCATTGGTCAACCGACGCTACAACCCACTAATGCCAACCTCACCCCGTTTGGGGGTTCTGCCTATTCACTCCTAGGGAAGTGCAAGGTACTTGTTTCCATCGAGACTGAAAGTTTACTAGCCTTCTTCCATGTGTTGCCTAACACTAAAGAAGCCGGTAATGTGTCACTATTGGGTCGCACCTTCAAGAAGCTAACGCACTATAATGTGGATTACAACCTAAACCGCATTCATCTTGCCATCGGCAACACCCGTATAGTAACGATCTTCAGCAAGGGCTGTCATGATTCCTCCACCATCGCGACGCCACCAGTAGAAACCCCTAGGACCAGTCCCCAGACCCAGTCTAAATGGGAGAAACCTGTGGGTTTGTGCCACGCACTCGACCACATGCCCAAATCCACCAAGAATGCTCGCAAGGCCAAGGAGCCCAGACTTATGTGGGTGCCAAAACGACCGGAACCACATTTGGGTACACCACCCAAACGGGACCCTAATCGCCAAAAACATCAGCCGTTCCGACCTAGGAGGCAGTATAGACACTATTGCCATAGACAAACAACCATGCTGCAATGGATTCGTAAGGATCTCTTGCAGACACAGGGATACTACGAGGGCAACCCATGGATTTGGGTGCCTAAAAATGGCCAGCTAAAGAGCTCATCTACAAGTGATATCGCCCTAGCAAGGACGGCTTGCACACGTGGTAACCAGCACATAATCAGCACGCCATTGCCCACAACTGCTAGTAAGCCTCAACTCATCTATCGACCAAAGCAAACGCCACAAGCCTTAAACCTGCTTAATCTAGAGGGCTTAAAAAGCCCTATGACTGCTCACTCAAAACCCAGCCCAACCCCCAGGCCCCAGGCCCCAAGAGCTCCTTGCAGCACCTCAATGTGCTTCTGCATACAAAGCCCAACCTGTGACACTGATGAGGGAGTCACCACTGTCCAGTCCAGTTGCACCAATCCCACTAGCAGGTCTTAGACCCTCGTACGCGGTACGACCTTTCCTCTCCTTGGCTAACGACCTTGCCACGACCTCTGGGGATGACTTAATAACCTGCATCAGGATATTGGACGATACTTTCACCACATTTGCTAGAAGCTATGAGAGGCTAGACCTAGGCCTCCTTGACAGAACCCTTGATTCGGAGGTTCGTGCATTACCCTGCACATGGGAGGAATACGAACTCATAACTACTAAATCCCCCAAGATCGCTGCAGAACTCATAGCAAATGATGAAATCTCAAAGGAGCAAGCAATGCTCAGACGCCTAGTCACTTCATATCGAAAGCCTCCTTGCTCTGTTCCTAAAAACGAGATGCACGAGCTCATACAGATGGCAAGCTCGCCCTCCACGTTCTTACAGCAGTGGTTTGCTCTACGAATCCAATGGGAGAAAAAAGGTTGCCAAATAATGACCAATGCTGAGCAACGCAGGGCAATTAAAACCATTGAATATGACCCCACTTATGTGGCACCCATCTCGTTTAGGGTTTTGGCCATCACCCGCAATCAGCAATTGGACGACCATGTGCTCGCCCACCCCTATATTGACCAACTCCTCACCCAAGAGGAATTACATGTCGCCAGCCGCCTTAATACTGGGGATCTCTTTCATGATGTCTTGACCTACATCTCCCAGGTCTCTATCCAACCGGTTGCTCTCGATTGTCATGCGCAACTGGAATACAACCCATGATTCTACACGTGGCTTCTTCACACGTAAATTCCTACCCCAACAGCACCAACGCCACCCTTTAACTCCCAATTCTAGGAAGGATTCTTCTCTCAGCCAGAAGAAAGGTGGTATGTACGTGGAAAACCCGGTGAAAAGAAAAGTGGGAAATACGGTGGAAGGAATCAGATAGGAAATGAATAAAAAGGGGGTATGGTAAAGTAAAAGTAGTGAAAGACATAAGCATTAGTATGAGAAAAATGGCTTCCAAAAATTCAGTTAAGAGTTTAAAAATAGCAAAGTGCTATGTGGAAAACACTAACGGAAGTTATGAATTATGGCAGGAGCAGAAAATGTCGCAGCAAGACCGCCCCCATCAACTCCCATTCACTAATGAGGAAAGGGAGCTATACTGCATCCAATTGAAAAACCGCGCCTTCGGCCAGCGGAAGTTCCGAACCATCCACAACATCGAAGTCGTGGTGGCGAAGGAGGAGGTAGCCAGAAGGGTGGTGGAACAGTGCAACCTGACAAAATATATTGAAAAATTCTCGCAGGAGCCTGATCACTTCAAATGCGTGGAATTCCTCAGGACATACAATTCGGACCAGGAAGCGAGCATTGTAACAGTAGGCCAAGGAGAGGGCGCAAAGAAGGTGCCGGTCCGATTGGATGCAGTCTTGGTGGAAAAAGCTCTGGGATTGGCACCTAGGATAGAAAGGCGGCAAAAAAGGGATGTTTACGCCTTACTAAAAATGAAGAAGGAAGATGTACTTACGAATGACGGCATAAGCATCCAGGACATCCCCGACACTGACGTCAGGCTGCAGGCCAAGTTAGTGCATGTGCTCTTCTCCAGCCAACGATACAACTCCTTAATGCATCGGATTAGTGTGCCCATGCTGGAGAATGTAGCAGCCCACACTCTAGATGAGGTGGATTGGAATGGCTACGTGTGGAAGACTATCGATCAAGCGCCCAAAGCACTAGCCATGGAAAGTGCACCAACAGGGGGAGATTCTCCTGCTTCTAAGGTGATGGAAAGGAAGAAAGCCTCCTCCAAGGCCTCTTTCATCGGCTACGGAGGAGTCTTAACTGCACTAATTCAGGAGGTAGTAAAGGCAGGACAAGAGCTGGAGAAGGGAGAAGGAGAAACGCCAGAGAAGTCGCCCCCTCGACAGGACAAAGACAGGTCCACCACAGAACAGAAACAGAAGAAGAAGGGGAAGAACCAACTAGTAAGAGGGCAATCAGGACAACGAAGAAAAAGGTGGCGTAGGGAAAGAAAAAGGGTGATGAAGGCAGGAAGAAAGAAAGGGAAGACTTGGAAAGGGCAAAGAAGGAATCCCTGAAAGAAGCAAAAGAGAGAGAGAGGATGAAAAAGCAGGAGGAGCAGAGGGAAAGAGAGGAGTTGCAGAAAGCCAAGGAGGCGTCCAAACAAGAAGCTGAAGCAGAGAAAAGGAGGGAAAAAGAACAAAAAGGGAAAAAGCAGGAGGAGCAGAAGAAAAGGCAGGAGAAAAGGAAGAGGAAAGCAAAGGAAGAAGAGGAGGCGTTGCGAAGGAAAGAGGAGGAGGACCTAACGGAGGCCACACGATGGTCCATCGAATAGCAGTGCCGAGCGGACGAACTAAGGAACCTAAGCCCATGCAGAGAGGAGGGGCCTGGATCCAGCACACAGGTGCCAGAATTCGTGCCACCCCCAGTCTCCGAAGGCAAAGGCAAGGCCCCATTTCATCCGATCCCTACCCTCCTGGTACCTCCCGCGGAACTCAGCACCGTCACCCCCAGCATCCCCACTAGTGCTGATGTGTCGAATTTCGTGGCGTGGATGCAATATTTTATCAACAAAGAAATGGGCCAGGGGCGGAGCACGAAAACCACGGCCACAGGACAGAAAAGGCCAGCCGCAGATGCAGAGTCCAGGCAGAAACCCAAAAAGCAAAAAGTCGAAGCCTCCACCTTGCCTATTCACGCAACGATGATGCCACCGGCTAATTATGATGAATACGTCGCTGAGCTGCTCTCCCAATTGGAGAGAGCAAAGAAGGAACTCAAAACAGTCGTGGCTGAGTTGGCAGCCGAGAAGGAAACCATGGCCGCCTTCCAGTTGGACAAGACAAGAATGGTAGCCTTGCAGTAGCGCAAAATTGCAGAGCTGAAACAGGAACTGAAGGCTAGGGATGAGAAGGAGGAACATTGGAGGCAGCTACTCGAGAATGAGACGCAAGAGTTAGTAAACATGCAAAGAGGGCACAAGCTTCTCATAGGGCAGTATCAGGAGCTTGCTGCAAAAGTTGCTAAGGTGGATGCACTCAGGGAGGAGCTGAGTGCTAGGGACAAAGAAAGGCAACGAGGCATGGAGGAGTAGGAGGAGGAGCTCAAGCGCCTAACAGATTAGCTGACCTCGGAACAACAAGAACAAGAGAGGCTGGTCAGGGAACTAGAGGATTATGGATAGAAAATCATGAAGTTGACCTTGAGACAAGGGGAAGGCCTGGAAGTGATGAACAAGAGGGCAGAGGAGTGGGCCGCACATAACAAGAGGAGGGTGAAGACGCTGGCGCACCGCCTTGCTTTAACAGAAAAAGAGAAAACCATTGTGGAGAGCAAGACAGAGGCAGCCCAAGTGGCCTTCAGCGCTCAACAGAAGATCTTCCTCGACAATATCTTGGACGCCACCCACACAGCACAAGGAGAGCCGCTGGAAGCAGTACAGAGGAAGCTTGGCATGGCAAGAAGAGCCCTACACGCTGGACTATAGATGCCACCACTACCGACGGAGGTTAGGCTGGGTCTGGAGGAACAGTGGAAATACCTGACGAGAGCCGACCTAACCCCCCAGGAAATAGATGCCCTCGGGTTCGAGAAAGAAGCAGTACACGCAGAACGGCAGGGGGAAGAAGCCGAACTGGAAATTGATATGAATCGCTTCAGGCAAGATGTGGTCCCGCGACCCCCTTCGCCACAAGCCCAAGATCCACCACAAGCAGACCCAGCTGCAGAAAGAAAAGCCATCTCTAAAGAAAGGCGAAAAAAGCTGGTGGAGGAGGCCAGACAGAAGCTGAGAGCCAAACCAGCCGTGCTACCATCCGCGCCTCTCCCCCCGTGCCCAGATGATCTCCCGGCGAGATTCCATGCAGAACTGGTGGTGTGGGAGCTGCAGGAGCTAGGAAAGGAGCCATTCTCCTTCAGTTTCCTCCTACCCAACAGTCTACGGAGGGTCCTACCCCTCAAAGTGATGGACGAGGTGATCGCAGTCAGTGGCCGGTTGGGGAAAAGATGGCTGGAAGAGCGGGAAAAGACCCCAACCTCTTGGGGCACCGAAGCGGATGACTACTGGCACGATAAAGTTTTTGAAATCCCCTACACTGTACAAAACTATAGGGATCAACCCCTGTGGAGGAGACGAGTATGCGACATAAGCATGCTCGCCTGGATGGCTTTTTGTAATACCCTGTCGTTTGAGCGGAACGACCCTACTTATGTGGCGTACCCTCGAAGGGTAAGCGTAGATTTTGATGCCACCCTCCACGGGCGCTATGACTTCCCCGTCATTTATAACTCCACTGTAGCATCCTTCGACAATGCCCTTCTTTTTACTGCAGAAAGCCTAGACGAATCTATGATGCGCTTCCTTGCGGACTTTTCCTCATGTCCTGACCTCGCCTTCATAACCACCTGTAACTATCTTAGGCTACTTAGGCTACTCCTTAAGCAGGACTTGACTCCACAAGAGCGTGGCCTGCCTCCCCTATTCTTCGACCCTAATGCTATAGATAATTGTGCCATGGCTCGTCTCATGATGAGGGCTACTCTCCTCCCTTCTTTTTGCCTAGGCCTCCTAGAGGACATGAACGACAGCCAGTTCACTAGATGCAACCACCCCTTCCTCTCCACTACCTCCCTACATGTCCGCATGAATCTAAAGAATTACATGCAGAGTCGCCAATTTTTGAGCAAGTCTCTCCGCCCACCTTCTCCTCCTCATTCCGACTAAGATACTTGGGCCTATGTCTCATCTCCAAAAAAAAAAAAAAGCACCTAGGGATCTCCCTAGCCCCCTTCTCCACTTCACACCTAGGGCACATCAAGGGCAGGACTTCCAGACCTGTCACCCTAAGGCTCGGACCGCACCACCAATGAAGCACAAGCTGGGTCCTCAAGTGTGGGACGTTACCAAGGGCTTGCCCAAGGTCAGACCCATCTCCCAGTTCCACTGCCACGCGCACAACACACTACACGACAAGCAGCACACCCCTTAGGGAGGGCACAGCTTTTCTTGCAAGTTATATCAACTCTCAGGGGCTGACTACCCGCGGAAGACCGTCACCCCTGGCACCCCTTAAGGACCCAAAGCATGCCGGCCTCCAGCCACCCGCCTGGTGCTGATGGCCACCATGATCGAACTAGCTCAAGGTGAGACTGCCATTGGCATAAATCTTGGAACTGTATCGTCCAACGATCCATGCCCTACGCCTCAAGATCCACGGATAGCTTATTGATTCCACTGGCCCGAGGACCTTCAAATCCAAGGCACAAATCTTCAATCAAAGCCACGGGGTTCAAGCCAAACCACGTTCAAGAGGTTTTACCAGAATAAATTCCCCCAACACCATCATGACATTGCTTCAAGCGCTTCTTCTACTCACAAGACGACCGGCTACAACCGTGTGACAGATGTTGAGTGTCTCCATGGAGCTTACCATACACCGGACTCGCTTCGGGTCACCATCCCTAACCACCCACCTACTTGTTCCACCTTATAGCCGACCTAACATGCCCCCTTGTCCCACCGCAATCCCATGGGACTGGCACTTGGCTAGGAGGGGGTAATGTTTTTCCGACCACGTTACTGCAGCATAGACCACATTACCGCAGCACAGAGGAGTGGAAACTGGGAAGAAGGAAAAAGAGTAAAAAGGTGCAAGAGCAAAAAAGGTGCCTTGACTAGCAACCAATCCCTGAAAAATTCAAATATTCGGACACGACCCTCAAGAGGCTTCGATGTTGGGCCACGGCAATAAAAGAGGAAAAGGCGCACCATTAAAATATGGGAGCACCCCCAAATTTGTGTAAAAGAGTGCCAAGCTCGCTCCTATGCAAAGTGTATGCATTAGTGGGAATAGGGTAAATTAGAATGGTGGGAAATGGGAAAGAGGGCCTAGGCTACGGCCAGCCATGTAAAAGAGGAAAAGGGGATGACCGCCTGGAAGGGATTTAGGGTTTTGTATATAAAGTTGAAAAATGAATGAGAAGCTCATTCTTTGGTGTGTGGCAAAAGGAGTCCTCTTCTTCCTCTCTTCTTCTCTCCTTCTTGCTTGTGTGTGCTCTTGAGAGAGGGAGTGTGAGAGTGTGAGGGAGTGAGTGTGTGTGAGGATGAGGGATCAAGAGGGTGAAGCTCTTCACCATCTCCTCTCCTCTTCTTCTCTTCTTTTCCCTTCTCTTCTCTTGCGCGCGCGGCTATGGAGGATGGAGCTTGGAGATGGAGGAGGCTTGAGGATGCTTGCGCTAGCATCTAGGATCGTGGAGCTACGGGAGTGCAAGAGAGAGGAGGGTACTCGATCGAGCATCAAGGTAAGCTCACTACACTCGTAGGATCAACGGTGCGTCAGCTAGGTGAGAGATAGCCATTAGAGCTCGCTTGAAACGCTTGACAGAATAAGCGGTCCGTGGGTCTTGGCGGTTGAGCGAAAGCTCCCACACTGGTCGGCTAGGGTCGCTTTTAAGTCTACGTTTTGCTAATTTACCTATTTCTTGTGCCAGAAAGGTGCTTTAAGCATCTATATGGCCTTCGGGGGTTCACACGGCAATAGTCTAGGTCAATCAGGGTCTTCGGGTCAAAAATTTGAAAAATAAAAATCCCAATTCGGCCTAGCAGGTCCAAATTATAGGGTTGAATGTACGATTCGGCCCATTTGAATGGACGAGGACCAAATGAGAATGGGTCGAATGCAACTAGACCAAATGTCTAATTCAGACTGTCCAAGTGTGGTTGTTCGAGACCGAATGGCCAAATGGTCGAGGGCTGAGTCAAGTGGGCCGAATGCCAAGTTGGTCCGACTGGTCAATTCAGATGGGGCCAAATGTCCGCTTGTCCGAGTGGGTTGGGCCGAGTGGTGCATGTCTGAGTGATAGTGGACCAAATGGCCAAACACACGAGGGGCGAGAGCCGATTCTAGGGTTCAGCCCAAAATTACTATCACTCAGACGGACCGAACGCGACATGATGTTAGTTGACACCATGATGAATTGATCGAATCACAAGATTTACATCACACCATGTAGTACGCACCTCCAGATCAAAACTATAGATAGAGGAGAATAGTTATGTGTACTTGCAATGCATGAAAAACACCTGGTGAAGCCATCGATCCAATGTGGGCAATAGGTTTCTCTCTCTCTCTCTCTCTCTCTCTCTCTCTCTCTCTCTCTCTCTCTCTCTCTCTCTCTCAATGCAACAGTTGCAAATGGGCTCTTCCTTGGCCGCTTGGGTTATAAACCCTTCCCCGCGGCTAAGGCTCGACCTCTCCAATCACTCTCTAATTGGCATAAATCCTTTTGAGCACTCTTTTTTCCATTTTTCCCCAAATTTGTGCCCAGTTTGGGCCTATTTTACAGTAGCGACTCTAAAGCTTTCCGCTTTGATTTCTCGATCCTACCTACTCTAAATGCAACAAATATAAAAAGTAAAGTACTAAAGTGATTTCTCCTACTTGCTTAATCATAAGAAACACAAAATATTTACTTGCTTTGAAGATTAAACTCCCAAATATCCTACCTAAAAAGAGCACCGGAACCCTACTTTGACACTCAATTTGAAGTGCACAAGTGCTCAAGCTTGAATCCGTTGGTCTCGGCAATGGAAGCAAAATGTAGAGGGAGCTCATCACTCAACTGCCAAGACCCACGGACCGCTTATCCCTTCAAGAGTTTCAAGCGAGCGCCTATGGCTATCTCTCACCTAGCCGATGTCTCTTCGATCCTACTGGAGTGTAGTGAGCTTATCTCGATGCCCGAATGAGTTGCCTCCTTCCTCAAGCACACCGATAGCTCCACGATTTGTGATGAAAGCTCAAGTACCCTCAAGCCTCCACCTCCAATCTCCATCCTCCATAGCTGTGCGTGAGACAAGAGAAGAGAAGGGAAGAGAAGAGAAGAAGAAGAGAGAAGATGATGGAGAGCTTCACCTCCAAGATCCCTCACCCTCACACACACTCTCCCTCTCTCAAACACACACAAGTAAGCAAAGAGAACAGAGGAAGAGAAGAAGATGAGTTCACTTTTGCCACACACCAAAGAATGAGCTCCTCATTCACTTTTCAACTTTATATACAAAACCCTAATTCCCTATTGGGTAGTCATCCCCTTTTTTACATGGCCGGCCGTGGGGCCTAGGCCCTCTTTCCCATTGTCCTCCTAGCTTCCTTGCTACCACCTGTCTACCTTTACAATTTGCACGGATGAGAGCCTGGTGCTCCTTTACAAAATAAATCATGGTGTGCCTTGCCCTCTTTTACAAAACTATTGACTTGCGCATTTTCTTGTGCGCCTCTCTCTTTGATATAGGACATTTTTGCACTTCTTGTATTTTCAGATTTTGCTTGGCGCACCTTCATCTTCCGTTTCACTTTTGCCTCGGCCTTATCTTCTACTTTAGATTTTTTGGATTTTCCACCTTATTCATTTGAGGGTTAACAGACTATTAACATGTTTTTTGCACAATTACACTCTCATGGTCATTAGCCCCAACTGCATCCTCTGCAATACTATACTAGCTACTCATTTCTGATGCCAGGAGGCATATTTCACGGTGGATTCCGTGCCACGGTGGATTCCGTGAGGTTTTACGGTGGATTTCGTAAACTTTTGTTGACCGGGACTCATACACAAAGTGGATTCTTTGTGCGAGAAGTTGATGGGGATGCCTATCCTTTTCGGGTTTTTCATTAATTTAGTGTGTACATGGGTGATTCCATAGCGGGTGATTCCGCAAAATGCATATTAAATTAATAAACGTTTATGAGTTTAGAGTGCACACTCGTAATAAATTAAGGTTAGGATTGATTTCTAACTAGTTGATTTATTTATGTAGCTGAAGACCGCTAGGTATTCACTTTTGTCGTTTTAATTGTATTATTTTACTAACGATTGTGAATGCTTCAATTGATGTGTAGAGATAGCAGCAGTGGCGGAGGAAAGCATTGGAGGATAGCGAGTATTCGATTTATCACTTATATTTTGATGGGCACATACCTTAGGCATGGCGCCTATATTTTGTCACGCCTATTTATTGAGGCGTTGGATATTTATTTATTATTTTGTATGCGCATGGGCGCACGATTATGTTATTCGTACTTGGACATTGTATTGGGTATGCCAGACTCTCTGGGCACCGCCCATTAGCTTTATTTCTATTTGTGCTAAAGCAAACTCAAAAGCTAAAAGCTTGCTATTTTGTAATTTGGACTATTATTTGAGCTTGAAGATTATTAATACATAAAATACATGCTTTGTGGAGCACTCACACAAGGCATAGGGGGAAATTGCACCCAATTGGTCTCTTGTTCATGTCGTGCATGCTTTTTACCTTGAGTTTTGTGCAAAAAGTAGAGTTCTTTTGTTCGTGGGGACCTTTCGGCATTCACTACGCAAGCGTACAGCAACCGATCTGCGCACCAGTAGTATCAGAGCGAAGCTGAGATCAAGAGCTTCCAATCGCTACCCATCTTATGCGAAGGCGGAGCTCCTGGAATGATTGAGCTTTACGGTCAATCTCATTGTGAACAGTCGATACGGTTGGATTCCTGGCGATCAAGAACCTCTGTTTCCATCATCAGATCGCGAAGAACCGGCCTGCAGCAGCAGCGGAGGACCACTCCTCCATCCTCTTCTTCAAGTCGTCAAGAAATAGAGATAAGCCATATCTATTGCCAAGCTAAAAAGCTTAAATTTTAAAGTTTCAAAGCTTAGTTTAATTAGAAGCTTTATTAAAGCTTCAAAACGACTGATTATCGAGGACGAGAGGACGTTCAGAGCGCCGATTTTTCCGCCAAGGACATATTCATGTCGTCAAAATTGACGACTGACCAAGAAGCATAAAGCTTCTTAATCCTCTAAGTCATCCAAGGTCACTCAACTATTCAAGTCTTCAAAGTTCTCCAAGTTCAAGTCCTGTAAGTCAGATAAATCAACCAAGTTCTGCAAGTCTTGGTACTCTGCAAGTCACATAAGTTTGAAACTCTGCAAGTCAGACAAGTCATCTGAAGTCAAAACTGACTTCTGTTCAAAACTCATAGAAGGGCTGTTCCTGCGCAGAAACTCCGAACTGCAAAGTTGTTCATTGGAAGGTATTCTTTGCATACGCAGGTTTGCTGAACCATTTTCAGCACACGCAGAAGGATAAAACGCAGATTTTTCAAAGATTACAAATCCCGCAATAGTCAAAGACGAAGATTGTGAAAGCCACACACAAAAATATATAAGCCTTATATACCCAAACTTGAGCTACACTCATCCCGTTAATTTGATTTTGAGAGTGTGCGGTCTTTTGAGTTTTGCAGGATGATGGAACCACATATGGATGATTTAATAGCTGAAGGCGACCTACCTGAACCTACGATGGAGCAAAAGTTGGACTTAATTATGATGCAATTGAATGAAGAACGACGAGTAAGCATTGCAAGTTCAATTGGCTAATTTACAAAGATCGACTACCGACAAAGAGGAACCTCAATCTGAAGACCTTATTCGACGTACCATCGACACGACTCTCGAAGCTCAATCCATCCGCAAGGAAACAAATATAAGTAAAAGAAATTTTAAATTCCGTACTTTCAATGGCACTGGAGAGGGAAAAACTGTTCTTGCATTCATCAGTCAGTTTGATGACTACTTTCATGAGGAAACATATGCAGAAAAGATAAAATCAAGTGTGTCACTAATCATTTAGTGGATAGAGCATCTCTTTGGTGGACCGTGATTCGTAAAAGTATAGATTGTCCCACTACCTGGGAGAATTTCAAGAATAAGTTTATGCAAAATTTCCTTCCTCAACAATTTCATGAAAAAGCCATAAAGCAATGGGACCTTCTTTAGCAACGAGATCGTGAGCCTATTCCTCAGTACACCGAATGCTTTTGGAATGCATTACTCCAATTACGCATGCTTGAAGACGTACCTGAAGTGATACACAAACGCAAGTATATGTCTGGACTACTTGGGCATTACTACACTGAAGTTAATATGTTCAAGCTTGCAACTCTTGAAGACGCAATTTCTTTAGCTCATGACACTGAAGACAAGCTGTGAGGAAGAGACAAGCGTCCACAACAATTCCAAGCCAATGGTAACTATGGATCTAAACAATTCAACTCAAATTTTAGAAGATTTAATCAAGGTCATTTTCCTTCATCATCTTTCCGTAAACCTTGGGCAAAACCACCTGCTTTACCATCGACTACCAACCAAAACCCTAAGCCTATTCCACAGCCAAATCCTAATATTCCTAGACTTCCTGCCATTGCAAACAATGTAACTAAAGCCAAGCCTATAGTATGTTATAAATGCCACCAACCTGGACATCTAGCAGCAAATTGCCATTCGAAGAAGCCACCTGTCCATATCAACTACCTTGGAGCAATGGAAGATGCTGAACATGAAGAAATGGCTGATTTCACGGAAGATGAAGACGACATTATTACTCCTTCGGATACTTTACCAGGTATGCCAACTCCACATTCTTTATTGACAATGAAATGTTTAGTGTATGGAAAGGAAAAGATTATTTTGCATGATGATGGTAGTACTCATGAATTTATTTTTGCAAAGCTAGTAAAAGAATTGAAATTACAGACTGTTCCTACGCATTATCGCATTAAAGCAACATTCTTAGGCACTAGGTATAATGGTACCCAGGAAGTGCATGATTTAGAAATTCAAATTGGTGAATACACTGAAAGAAGGAATTTTCTAGTTGTACCATTACAGTCCAGTGATATTATTTTAGGTATGCCTTGGCGTCATCAGCATAATCCAGATATAGATTATTCCACACATTCAATTAATATTAAATTTCAAGGAAAACATATTACATTGTATGGTATGCATGCATCTAATGCTTTTCCACTGCTTTCGCATACTCAAGCTAAACGTGCATTACGCAAAAGTAGTAAATCTTATCTCATTTGGGTGAATGAACTACAAGTTAAAGAAAATCATACGCACCCTAGGCATAAAGAATTTCTTGCACACTTTAAAGACTGTTTTGCGGAAGATCTACCACCTGGTTTACCTCCTTCACGTCCAGAAGACCATAAAATAGATTTGATTCCTGGTACACAACCACCTTGTAAAGCACCATATAGACATAACTAGATAGAGCAAAAAGAAATTCAAAGTCATGTTGAGGAATTACTAAATAGAGGACTGATTAGACCTAGTAGTTCTCCATTTGGTGCACCTGTTTTGTTAGTAAAGAAAAAGAATAATACCTATCGTATGTGCATTGACTATCGTGCTTTAAATAAGATCACAGTAAAGAATAGGTATCCAATTCCTAGAGTCGATGACCTTATGGATAAACTGCAAGGTTCTGCCATATTTAGCAAAATAGACCTTAAATCTGGTTATCATCAGGTGAGACTAGATAAGTCTGACATATTTAAGACGGCATTTAGGACACAATTTGGTCATTATGAATTTTTAGTGATGCCTTTCGGATTGACTAATGCACCTGCTACATTTAGCAGAATGATGAACCGTATATTTTTGAAATATCAACATTGTCTTATTGTCTTATTTAATGATATTTTGGTGTTTAGTCAAAATGAGAAAGAACATTATGAACATTTGTCATTGGTTTTCAAGTTATTAAAAGATAATCAATTGTATGCTAACCCAGAAAAGAGTGAGTTCTTTAAAACAGAAATTGAATATTTAGGTCATATTGTATCATCTGATGGTATTAAGGTTGACCCTAAGAAAATAGAAGCAATATTGAACTAGCCTATACCTAAAAATGTGCATGAGTTACGATCTTTCCTAGGTCTTGCTAGTTTCTATAGGAAGTTTGTGCGTAATTTTTCATTACTTGCTTTACCATTGACCAAAACTTTTGAAGAAATGTATTATTTATCATTGGTCCAATAATCAACAAAAATCCTTTGACTTATTGAAACATGCATTAACCCATGCTCCTGTCTTACAATTGCCTGATTTTAATAGACCATTATTTTTAGTAGTGACTGATGCTAGCGGATCTGGAATAGGAGCCGTACTTATGCAGGACAATCATCCTATAGCCTATTCTAGTAGTAAACTGAAACCCTCCAAACTTAAATATTCCACATATGACAAAGAATTATTAGCTGTAGTACAAGCCTTAAGACAATGGAAACATTATTTGATGGGTTTTGAATTTATGATTAAAATCGATCAACAAAGTATTAGACATTTACCTAGCCAACCTCAAATATATGACCGACATATCAAATGGGCAACCTTTATTCAGAGTTTTCATCCTATCATTCAATATCAACCCGGTAAAGAAAACGTAGTGGCCAATGCATTAAGTAGAAGACCTGCCATTCATAATATTTCTATTATATCATTTGATTCTTTAACTTGTATGAAAGATACTTATCATCAGGACATTACTTTTCATACTGATTGGAATAAATTAGTTCAAAATAACTGGATTCCTATTGATTCACTATCTTATAATGATGGATTTATGTTTTATGAAAAGAGATTATGTATTACAGTTCCCTTTAGATCTTTTGTTTTGAATGAGATTCATTGTCCTCCATATAAAGGTCATAGAGGCATCATATCTACTTTGCGTACATTAACTGAAGATTTTTATTGGCCACATATGGACACTGATGTATCTAACTTTGTTTCTGAATGTTTGATTTGTCAAAGAGTTAAGAGATATCATGGTAAACAATATGGATTACTTATGCCTTTATCTATTCCATCGAGACCATGGGAACAAATTTCTATGGATTTTATTACTGGTTTACCTAATACTAAATCTAACCATGATATGATTTGGACAGTAGTAGATAGGTTTAGTAAACAAGCATATTTCATTCCATGTAAGAAAACTTTAACAGCATCACAGGCAGCACAATTGTTTTTTAAAACTATTTTCACTAACCATGGATTACCAAAAGTTATTATTTCTGATCGTGATTCTAGATTTTGTAACAACTTTTGGATTACTTTGTTTGCTAACCTAGGTACAAAAATTGATTTCTCATCTGCATTTCATCCTGAAACTAATGGACAAACAGAAGCCACTAACAGTACTATTTTAGATCTTTTACATGCTTACACTATTTCTAAACCACAGACATGGGATACACATTTACATTTATTACAGTTTGCATATAACAATACACCACACACATCTACAAAGAAAGCACCGTTTGAAGTGATTTATGGTTATAGATTGTCTACACCTGTTGCATCTTTATTATATAGAATTCAGAGTGCTGATGATATTGCTAGTATGCACAATATTATTTTTGATGAGGTTAAAGACATGATTGCCAAAGCCCAACAATCATATACCAAACAAGCCAATAAGAAAAGACAAGCAATGAATTTCAAAGTTGATGACTATGTTTGGTTGAGAATAGAAAAACGTAGATTACAAAGTGTAGATAGACACCCAGTCGTCAAATTAGCCCCTAGATTCTATGGACCATTTAGGATCATTCACAAAATTAATGACAATGCATTCAAGTTAGAATTACCACCTCACTGGAAAATTCACAACACATTTCACATTAGTTTATTAAGACCCTTTAGAGGCCAATTACCTGTACACCCTGTTTATAAAAACCCACCTTTGTTAGAGGAAGAAACTAAACTACTTGAACTTGAAGCTATCATAGACACTGACTTTATGACCACTAGAACTGGCCGAAGATATTCTAGATATCTTGTTAAATTTAAGAACCATCCTATAGAAGAAGCATAATGGATGCACGCTAGAGACTTAAATGCTTTCCCCACTCTGCTAGCTCCACATTGAGCTAATAGCAATTGAGGTCAATTGCTATCCCACCCCGGGGGTATGATGCCAGGAGGCATATTTCACGGTGGATTTTGTGCCACGGTGGATTTTGTGCTACCTGCAGTGTGCAGTGGCGGGTACTGTCAGTGTAGTAATACACGGGGCGGCACGGCGGAGGCGCCTTTACCCCAACAACCTCCCACTTAAAGGCGAATCTGCCCCAGTGAGAGAGAAAGAAAAGAAAAAGACAGTACAACTGTACATAGGTACAAGGAATGAGGAAAGACAACATCTCATCCAACGCCCATCAATCTCCTGAGGAAGGCAAAGCGCTCAGTAGTGAGGCTTTTCGTGAGCAGATCTGAAGGATTCTCGTCAGTGGAGATCTTGACAAGGTCAACAGACTTGTCCTCCACGACACCACGTATGAAGTGATACCTCACCTCAATGTGTTTGGTCTTCGCATGGAAGACCGGATTCTTAGCCAACTGAATGGCACTCATAGAATCCGAATGCAGTGTAGGTATAGCATCAATCCCAAGGTCAGCAACTAGACGGCCTAGCCATATGGCCTCCTTGTAAGCCTCAGTGGCTGCAACATACTCGGCCTCAGTGGTAGACAAAGCCGTACACTTCTGAATCCTGGACATCCAAGAGACAGCACCTCCAGCATAGGTGAATACATAGCCAGAAGTGGACTTCCTACTATCTGCATGTCCTGCATAATCGGAGTCAGTGTACCCCATGATCCCTGTATCCTGGCTGCCATAGCAAATACACATATCTATTGTGTCCTTCAGGTACCTCATGATACCCTTCATGGCATCCCAATGTTTCCTACCAGGTGTAGCCATATAGCGTACTACAACACCAACTGCAAAGGCAATATCTGGACGAGTGGCTATCATGGCATACATCAAACTGCCCACGGCTGAAGCATAAGGGATCTGGGCCATCTCGGCCCTCTGCTCATCTGTCTGCGGACAATCGGCCTGTGATACCTTCACAAAAGAAGGCAATGGACAGCCAATAGGCTTACGTCCTGCATGCGGAAGCGCTCAAGGACTTTATGAATATACTCCCTCTGTGACAAGTAGAGGAGTCCCTGATGCCTGTCGCGTCTAATACGCATACCAAGTATGTGAGAGGCCTGTCCCAAATCCTTCATCTCAAAGCTCTTCTTCAGCTGAGATTTAAGAGCATCTAGCTCATCATGAGCTTTCCCTGCTATCAGCATATCATCCACATAGAGTACCAAAATAAGCAATGAACCATCACAGGCTTTCTTCGTGTAAAGACACGGATCCATAGCACTCCTGCTGTAACCCTGTGACTGCATAAAGGCATCAAACTTATGATACCATTCCCTAGGTGCCTGCTTCAAGCCATAAAGACTTTTCTTCAACTTGCACACTAGGTGCTCCCTGCCAGGTTCTGCAAAGCCCTTAGGCTGCTCCATATAGATCTCATCATGCAAGTCTCCATGTAAGAAAGCCGTCTTGACATCCATCTGATATAGATCTAAGTCAAGCTGAGCAACCAAAGCCAAGACCAAGCGCAGGGTGGTCCGCAGGAGAAAAGACCTCATCAAAGTCTACACCATGCTCCTGCTTAAAACCCTTTGCTACCAATCTAGCCTTGTATGCCGGCTTGGGGTGTCCAGGGGTACTTTTCAGCTTGTACACCCACTTGCATGGCAAAGCCTTCTTGCCCTTAGGCAAGGCAACCAAATCCCAAGTCTCATTCTTATGCAAGGAGTCGATCTCAGACTGCATAGCCCTCTCCCAGGAGTGACTGTCACCCCTGCGCATAGCCTCATCATAAGTGAAAGGCTCTCCTGTATCTGTAACCAAAATATAATGCATAGAGGACTGAAATCTATCAGGTGGACGTCTGTCTCTAGCAGACCGTCTTACTGCAGGCTCTGCTGCCTGCCCAGTTGCCTATCCAACACCCTGACCATGAGCATCTGCTGCAGCTGTAGGCTGTCCAACTGGCTGTGCAGGAGCTCTAGGCTCCTCCTGAAAGATCACTCTACGGATCTCAACCACTTTCTCAGGCTGCCTGTGCATCTTGTCTTCATGGAAGACTACATCATGGCTGCGTACTATTTTCCGCGCCTGTGGATCCCATAGGCGATAGCCCATCTCTCCTGAATCACCATAACCAAGAAAGATGCATTTAATGCTCTTTGGATCCAACTTACTCCTCTTGTCCTTGGACACATGGCAGAATGCCTCACATCCAAAGACACGGAGATGCGCATAAGAGGGTGGCTTACCAGCCCAAACTTCCGCTGCAACCTGGAAATCCAATCCACTAGAAGGTGATCGGTTTATGACATGCACTGCCGTACTAACTGCCTCAGCCCAAAAGCTCTGTGGTAGGCCTGCATGGCTAAGCATAGAGCGGACACGCTCCTGAATAGTCCTGTTCATGCGCTTAGCCAAACCATTCTGGGCGGGGGTGTAAGGGGCGGTCAACTGACGCTTAATACCCCTGTCATCACAAAACTGCTCAAAAGCACATGAGACATATTCTCCCCCATTGTCAGTCCTAAGGCATTTCAGCCTATACCCAGTTTGGTTCTCAACAAGAGCAAGCCAACGCTGAAAGACTGCCAAGACATCGGACTTTTGCTTTATGGGATAAGCCTACACTTTCCTAGAAAAATCATCAATGAAGGTAACAAAGTACTTCGCGCCACCCATAGACATACACGGCATGGGCCCACAAATCAAGCTGCAAGTATGAACTCATCTCCATGTAACGCCTTACCGTGAGTGGTTTCACTCTTACCGTACTGTATCTGGATCAGTCAGACTTGGAGATGACAGGTCTCTTGATATTGTGGGCTGTGGAGATATTGTGGGCCCACAATATCAAGAGACCTGTCATCTCCAAGTCTGACTGATCCAGATACAGTACGGTAAGAGTGAAACCACTCACGGTAAGGCATTACATGGAAGGATGCACCTGAATCCAATAACCAGCACTGTGCATACATACTTGGTGTCTCAGTCAAGTGTGAAGCATCAGAAGAACTAGCTGCAAGTATGAACTCATCACTACCATCGGAATCCTCGGTCTACATGACATTAATTTCTTCAATCTTGACGCTGGACTTCGCAGGTACTATATTGCGATCAGAGGACTTCTCCTGCACTTTCTCTTTGCCCTTATCCTTGCGCAACTCATGACACTGTGGTCTAATATGGCCCTTTTTCCCACAATGATGACAAGTGACATTAGCGTTGCGCCCACGCGACTTACTACGCGACTTTCCACGAGATTTAGACCGACCCTTCTACGAGTCACGGCCACGGCCACGGTTATTACCACGATCATTCCTGTCATTCCTGCCTCTAACTGTCAAAGCATGTGAAATATGAGAGGCATCCAAGTTTTTGCGATTAACCTCTTCTTGCAGAAGAGCACTCTCAACATCATTCAGTTTCAGGGTAGCACTAGAGGCACATAGGGCAATGCGGAATACATCCCATGACTCATTCAGAGTCCCAAGCAAGAAAAGAGGAGTTACTTCCTCTCCAAAGGTGATATCCTGCGAAGTCAGGTTCTTCAGTATAGCATGGAATTGGCTCAAGTGAGCAGACATAGTCGCATTATCCTTCATGCGCAGATCCATAAGTTGCTTCAACCAGTACATCTGACTCGCCGGACTTTTCTTATCATAAAGATTCTTGATCTTATTCCATAGATCCCGTGCACTCTGTGCTTCCTCAAATACATTATAATGTACATGTTCAGTGAGAGACAATACAATCGTGGACTTGCATAGCTTATCAAGTTCAAGCCAATCGTCATTGTCCATAGTTTCAGGCTGCTCCCCACTCAACTGAAGTGGCTTAATCTGAGATTTCTGCACCAAGACCTGCCAAATTTGACTCTTCCAATAAGAGTACTTGGTACCATCCAACTTTGTGATGTTAAATATGACATTATCAGTCGAAGAGGATGCCATAATGCAGGCTGTAAATGCACAGACAATGTAAAACTGCTGGCTATTTTACTGCAGAAAATGCCCAAAATCCATTGAAATGAGCTCCAAATGGCGAGAAAAGTGTGCCAAAAGATGCTGCCCACTTAGTACTAGGTGCGGTGCACCAAATCAGGATATTTTAGCATAAAAAATACTGCTCAGTCCACCAATAAATGCTTGCTGTAATAAATTTCAGAATTGCAATAATGAGAGCAAACTGTCCCAAAACTGGATCTAATGTCAACTAAACAATGCTAGGTCCAAAGCCGGCATAAAGAGGACAAAGCAAAGCCAAATGACAGTGAAAATACATGAGCATAACACCGAGAGATGTCAAATAGCATCTGCCAGTAAGAGGCACACCCCAGACTATCTAGGCAAAATATAGAACCAATTGCCAAAACCTGACACAAATAGGTGTCTGCTCAAAAGAAAGCGGATCCAAAATTGAGACTCAGCTCATAAGCATCCTGTGAACCAAGACATATACTCAATGCAACATCCAATTGTCGGAGTATAATCCCAAAGTCTCAATACATCCATAACTGCTCAATGACATAGACTGCTCCAATAGCATGTAATCCCTGCTCAAGGTCAAGTAAGCATGCAAGATGCTCCCACTGGCACAAAAGGCATACAATCAAGTTAAGGGCTCAAGCAACCCAAGACAAAGTACCAGTGACAAGTGACCAATTCAATGCGTCATATGCTTCCCAAGAGCATGACATACATGAAGCAACTGATGTAGCAACCACTAAGCAAGACACAATCCCAATGGCAAGATCTCTGTCAAGTCAATACATCCAGTAGCAAGCCAAAGTCAATATCCCTGTGAGTTGGAAGTGCTCAAAACATCCAAATTGGAGCTCCAAAATATCTGTCAAGCATGGACGAACTAAGAGGCATCAACCACGGACCAAAGCATGTAATGCATAGAGCTTATCCGTCAAGTACAGACAATAGGCATAAGCGGCCCAAATGCCAGTCAAGTTGATCAAATTGCCAATGACAAACCAATAACAACGGAGCAAATGCGATGCTCAAAAGCATTCTAGAATCACGATCATGAGTTCGAAGTCGATCCCCAAAGTGTAATACATCATGACATAACCCATAGCATACATCCGGTATCGATAGAGAAACAATATATGTGACAAATGAGCTTCAGCCCGCTCATGTACAGCAGCTCTAAACAGTCCAAAACTGTCAATTTCCAGCCCAAAAACAATGCCAAATCATGGGCAAATCGAATGCATACATTCCCAAGACATTAGGCAACATGTAGACCGCATACGGGCATCAAACAAGGTAACCGGAGTAGAGTATAAGCATCAAATGCCAATGCCAAGTGTGGCTGCCCTGTTTTCAGCACTGTATAACAGTAAATAACAGTCCCAAATCAGCCAATATTTCAGGCCAAAATCATGGCATAATCATGTGCATACATTCCCAAGGCACTAGGCATCATGTAGACCGGATACAGGCATGAAATAGCACAACCGGAATGGAGTATAAGCAACAAATGCTAATGCCAATGGTGCTGCCCTGTTTTCAGTCTGTTATGACAGTTTATGACAGTCCCAAATCTGAAGAAATCAGCCCCAAATGATCAAGACCAATGCCCAAAGCTTGAATGACATCAAATATGAAGTCTATAGCCCTCTTGATCAAGGTAGAGAGCAAGAAGCAATGGCCAAGTGTGGAGCTGAACTAGACGAGTGCTAACAGCCTGGAAAAAAATGGTGCAATCTGCCCTATTGGTGCTGAACTTGCTGCTGCTCCACATGGACTGAAAAGGGGGTAATGGGGGGCTCAAGAAGGGCCTATCAAAGGCCTATGACAAGCCTCTTTGAGCCTTGATAGGTATAAGGCACAATATGAGGAGAATAAGCTTCAAGGGTTTGAAGCCATGGCTACCCTTGCTGTTTGCAACCTGTAGACTGAAATAAAACCCTGAAAGAATGATCAAATACCTCAGTATCAATGCCTTGAAGGTGCCTCAATAGGCCGGGAAGGTGCTCGGGAAGCCGAGGAGTGACGGGAGCTCGGGGAGATCGGATATGGCTGCCGGGATGGAGATCCAATGCGTGAAGGGAATCGATGCGAAGGTAGAGAAGCATCGAGTCGAGCTCGAGCAAGAGGAAGCCAAGCTCTGATACCAGTTGAAAGGTGAGAAGGATCGAAGCTTGCACACGAGCTATGGCGGGAGAGCAAGAGCAAGAAAGAGAGAGACAAGAAATGGGAACTCCAACAGTCACAATGTGTGACCGGGCCTTCCTTTATTTACTAGTCACTAAAAAATGAATGTAAAGAATAAAGTGACGTGACGGGTGCCCGCCACCTGCAGTGTGCAGTGGCGGGTACTATCAGTGTAGTAATACACGGGGCGGCACGGCGGAGGTGCCTTTACCCCAACATTTATCACTTATATTTTGATGGGCGCATACCTTAGGCATGGCGCCTATTTTTTATCACGCCTATTTATTGAGGCGTTGGATATTTATTTATTATTTTATATGCGCATGGGCGCACGATTATGTTATTCGTACTTCAACATTGTATTGGGTATGCCAGACTCTCTGGGCACCGCCCATTAGCTTTATTTCTATTTTGTGCTAAAGCAAACTCAAAAGCTAAAAGCTTGCTATTTTGTAATTTGGGCTATTATTTGAGCTTGAAGATGATTAATACATAAAATACATGCTTTGTGGAGCGCTCACACAAGGCATGGGGGGAGATTGCACCCAATTAGTCTCTTGTTCATGTTGTGTATGCTTTTTACCTTGAGTTTTGTGCAAAAAAGTAGAGTTCTTTTGTTCTTGGGGACCTTCCGGCATTCACTACGTAAGCATACAACAACCGATCTGCGCACCAATTTCATCAACAAACAATATCCCTGCTAACTTTCAGCTCACGGTGTAACATGGTTATAACATCTATATCCCTTTTGCTCAAGAGAATATCTCACAAATACAAAAATTTTGCTTTGGGATTCAATTTACTGTGCAACTCATTAGGAATACGTACATAAGCAATACATCCAAATACTTTTAGGTGAGACAGATTTAGCTTTCTTCATGTAAACTTCTCTTTTGGTGTCATACCACATACAATAGTAGCAGGTGCCCTATTCATAATGTATACAATAGTAGTAACTACTATAGCCCAATAGTAATGAGGCAAGTTTCTTTCTGATGTCAATACACGAGCCACCTCTGTAATATGCTTGTTTTTTTGCTCAGCAACTCTATTTTTCTACGAAGTATATCTATATGTATAATGCCTATGTATACTATTTTTCTATAAAAAATCTAAAAACTCATTGGAGAGATATTCTCCCCTTCCATTCAATCTTAGGCATTTAATATGCAACCCTATCTTCTTATCAACCACAGCCTTAAAGCTTTTAAAGTGATTCATTATCTCACTACTTTTCTCACAATTAAAGTAAACCCTTATGTTGTGAATATGAACATTAATGAAAGAAACATAATACTTGCAACCACTCAAAGTTGTAGTCTTTGTAGGATCTCCCATATTAGAATATATTAATTCAAGTGGCTTCTTGCATACATGCTTTTCATGTGAAAACACAGACCTTGCTTACTTTCCAAATTGACATGCTTCACATACTTTATGCATCCCATCAACTGTAAACTTAGGCAACCCATTCATAATCTATTTTGATTGTGTGTCTTTCAGCCCCCTCACATTCATATGACTAATTCTCTTATGCCAAATTTCAATATCAACACCACAACACCTGAACCTTGTGCAAACATGAGAATATCCATTTCAGGCAAACTTACATCAAGAGTAAACAATCTACTAGTACATTTTCCTTTTGCAATCAACCTGCAATCATTTTTAGGATCTTCTATATAATAACCATCAAATTAGAACCGAACTTGCAATCCCTGTTCTGCCATCCAATTGACAGAAACCAAAATTTTGGTAATATTTAATACATGCAACACATTAGCCAAGTACTTAGTTTTACCATCATATATACTCAAAGAAACATTTCCAACATGAGAGATGGGGTGAACTATATCATCCCCTATTTCCACATAGCTTGGAGGCTCTAGACTATGTATCTCTCTAAACCACTCTCCGTGAGAAGTCATGTGGTTAGAGGCACATGAATCTACATACCATACATTACTCTTTGATGAACCACCAGAAATTATAGTATTCATAAATTGATGCATAACAAAAAACTATTCACTTCTGTCATCATTGTTTCTACTACTGGATGCTTAATTGTCTTATTGCTTTTTTCCATTTCTAATTTTAGCCTTCGTTTTGAAGTAGTTTTTAGAAATGTGGCCTTTTTTACCACAGCCAGTACTTCCTGCTCTATCAATGGAATTCCATTGACTATTAGAATTTGCAACTTGGTCTCTTTGACTCACTCTTCCTTGGTATTGTTCTCCTCTATTTTGCTATGCATCATAACTTTGACTATGGCCTTTCTAACCACAATGCCAACACTCCTTGCTATCGCCAAAATCCTGTTGCCTATTAGAGTTTGCAACTTAGCCTCTTTGACTCCCTCTTCCTCAGGATTGTTCTTCTCTATTTTGGTATGTGTCATAATTTTGACCATGGCCACCAGCTTAGCATGTGCCATGACCTCTACCTATGTTAAAAGAGTAAAACACTTGTTCTTGCTTTGAAAAGAAGAGGAACCCAAGCCAAGGTTCTTCTCCTCAAGTATCAGCATAGAAATCAAGTCTACAAAATCAGGGATATCATCCCTTGTATTCATAGATGACCTGAAGCTCTTGTATTCATCTCCAAGTCCATCTAAGCATGCACATGCAACATCATCATTATCAACTACCACATTGATAGATCCAAGAGCTTCCGCAATATGCTTGATCTTCAAGGCATAATAACATGTTGGATAATGCACTCTGATAGTAATGTACAATCAACTCAATCTATTGGTCACCAAAATAGTACACATGCATGCACACACATAGGTCTAACACATATAAATACTAGTGTTTGTATGTATGTGTGTATAGATAGATAGATCCACACACACACACACACACACACACACACACACACACACACACACACACACACACACACACACACACACACACACACGTGTGTTTGTGTGTTTGTGTGTGTGTGTGTGTGTGTGTTTATACACAACTAAATAGGCAAAAGAGAATAGCACAACATAAATATTAATAAAATTTTTTCTCCATACAAAGGATGGACACTTCCTTGATATCTATTGAATGGATTTGTCATTCTTTCTCAAGATAGCTCTTTTACATCACACGCATAGCAAAAGTTAGCCATAAAGTGTGGCCTACAAGCTATACCTTAGGTTCCAAGATAGCTAGTAATTCGATCTACAAATACACCAATGCTATCACATTTAGTGAGGTCTCATGTATATCAATTGAAGACAAACCAACATCTAGCACAAAATAGTTTCGAATGTTTTCTTGAAATTCTCTTGTAAGTACAAATTGGTGAAAACAATAATACTCAATAGCCAATTCAAATAATCTATTTGATACAAGACAATTGACAATAAGGCTCAATAGTCAAATATCTCTCAAAAACTACAACTTTCCTATCTAGAATCTCAAAAAGAACTAGGAGGATAATCATTAGTAAAATATTAAGATCATTGCCAACAATAGAATAGAAACTACAGGGAGCTCATTAAATGAATTAACACGACCACTCCAAAGGTACCTTCATTATTGAGCTTGCACAATCTAAACAACAACTTTGAGATCATAACTAATCCACACGAATATTGTAAGATCACATTCTAATTAAATATCACTCACATGCATGAACTAATATAAGTGATTGAAAAGGACATATGTCCCCAATCAAGGGAGCACAACAATCCTAAATCTCTTAACATAAACTCTACGAGGAGAGTACAACTATGTGAGCATCTTGATAATATGAGAGAGAGAGAGAGAGAGAGAGAGAGAGAGAGAGAGAGAGAGAGAGAGAGAGAGAGAGAGAGAGAGAGAGAGAGAGAGAGAGAGAGAGAGAGGATTAACCATACATTATAGAAGTGGTAGTGTGAAATGACAAATGTTTGAAGGTCTATATGCATGGGTGCTTTGATAGATGTCATGCCATAGGGAGGTTAGAATACATACTTGCCAGACACACATAAATCTCTCTCACATCTCACACTACTTTTTCAAAATGTGTATGTGTGTGCACAAATGCACGAAATATATTAGGTAGAATGAAATTCATACAGCATGTAGGGGATCTAAAGATAAATTAGAATGCATTTAAATCCAAGTCCAATTTACACCTAGGACTATTTTACACTCGTTGACACCGAGAGGTTATGAGTTACCCTAATGAAGAAAGAATGAAATCATACATGAGAGTCCCTTAGAACCTCAATATTTTACTTGTAATGAATATCGTAGCCCCTCTTGCATACCTATGAGAATTCCAAATGCTTAGTCATTGCCATCAAAGCTTTTTTAGAATCATTAGCACTCAAGTACTACCTACCTTTGGAAAGTCCCTCTCCAAGGCTTTGTTAACAAACTTTCTAAGGATATGCAAGGGTTCAAAATTCATTTATCCCCACTACTTACAAGAAGAAAAATATGTGTGGGTGAGTACTAAAAGCCATGCATGTGAGTATCCAAGAAAATCTTAAGAGAAGTGAATGTTCTTTAAGGAAGGTGAGGAATCCCTTGGAAGGTGAAAAAGAGAGGGGGGTGTACCCGTGACATAATGATTGGGGAATTTTGGAAAGGTGGGGGCTGAGGAGTACCATAAATGGAATGAGAAGGAGCATTGAATTAGGAAATTGTCAGGAGTGAAGGGCATTTACTTCGTTCTATTTCCAAACAATACATAAAATATGTAGAGGTAAGCGTTTAATGAGGGAATACAAAAGCTGTTGAGAGAGAGAGAGAGAGAGAGAGAGAGATCTTGGGAGGGCCCCTTGGAAGAAGGATCTTCTAAGGGTATGATAATAATATAAAGGTATATATGATTATATAAAAGGATATTCAACATTTGTCTCGTACCTTATGCCATGTATTATTCCATGGGGCTAAGGTAAAGGTTGGCCATGCAAACGAGAGAGAGAGAGAGAGAGAGAGAGAGAGAGAGAGAGAGAGAGAGACATGCATCATCATCATCATCATCATCATCACTACATTATATAAACAAATACAAAGGTTAATAGGTCCTAATAAATAGCCATGCATGACTATATACTCTGCAGAAAAAGGGATGCCACTTAGGGATTTTAGATCGAGTAATTAAAAAATTGGCAGATATAAATATTTACAAGTCCTAAATAACCATGCATGGCTGCATACTTTATTGAAGGGGATGCTATTTATGGATATTATATTAACTAACATTATATGCAGATAATAATAAGAGATTCTATATAGCCATGCTTGATTGCATGATAGTGGCATAGAAAGAGAGATGGTATTTATAGATATGATATTAACTATTTGAAAAGACTTCTGGATAGCATATGGTCACGCGGATGGTCGGGCGGGTGTGCGGCCGGGCCAAGTGCGAAACTTGCCCAATTGCATTACATCAATATACCTCACATTGTACCTGCCCAGCAGGCAGAATCCAATATCCAGACTCTGGATGGACTCCGGATACGCCAAGAGCACTTGTGGAGTGAGTCGAATGGCCGCATGGGGTGCGATCGGTTGCAAGCGAGGCCGGGCGGGCGGGCGGGCGCGGGCGGCCCAGCCAGCAGTTTCTTTAGCAGGGCTGGTATATATTTGGCTGGAAATGGGGCAAAACCGCTATCTTTGGTCCTGTGCTTACCTCTCTTTCCATAGTTGGAGGATCGGTTAAAAGCTTGTAAATCACCTGGTGATGATATATTCTTTGCCATCTCTTCTTCTAAGCTCGCTGTTCTCTCTCTCTCTCTCTCAGAGAATCAGTCCTTGAACGCAAAGCCTGTGTACGTATTCACTCGTTCAGGCTTGTATCCATCCGCCCATCAGACTAGCCTTATATAGAGACGGAAGAGAAACCGCCTGGCCTTTCCCAATCAAGAAAGGAATCATGGCATTGTACTGCCGCGACGGCGACCACCCTCCCCCTCTCAAGATACCCAAGCTGGAGCCTGCGTTTGCGCCTGCGCCTGTCGTGAAGCTGGAGCCGCCCGTTGCCGAGCCTCTTCGGCCCATGCAATCAGAAGAGGAAGAACGGCCTTCCCACGATGCCGCCATCGCTAGGGACAATGCCGCCGCTGCGGTGAATCGCAGTATAGACAGAGAAGAGGAAAGACAGGGCACTGGAGATGATGGCGCCACCGAGGCCACCACCGCCGATTTGCCCGATGATTTCTTGGAGCCTCTTCCTATCGACCCCACGCAGGACCGTCTGGTGGTCCCACACACCGCTGCAGTTATACCTCCGGCAGCCCCTCCTCCTTCTGCCCTTTACTATGCCAACCTCAGAGGCGCCCAGAAGCGAGGCTCCAGGCAGTTCTGGAAGGCAGGAGACTACGAGGGCGATCCGACTTATGCGGGGTTTACTGCCGGAGGTTTGTTATTTGCTGCTCCTCCCTTTAAAATATGGGTTCATTTGCCTTGCTAGCTTCTGCATTGGATGGAGAATGGGTCGCCGAATGCAATAATTGTTCTGATATATACTTATGTGCTGCAAAAATTGTAGATATTAATTTTGAATGGCTTCACTTGCCTTGGTAGCTTCTGCATTGGATGGAGAATGGGTCGCCGAATGCAGTAATTGTTCTGATATATGCTTATGTGCTGCAAAAATTGTAGATATTAATTTTGAATGGCAATTGGGTGGTTTTTTTCCTTCTACCTTCACAACTAGACTACGGCAACTTGCGTTGGCTTCTCAACAGTAGGGACAGCAAGACACAAGAATGTGAGAGCTGGGTATGAGTTTCACAGGAATCTAGTCCAGCTCTACATCTCAGCAATGTTCAAGGATTCCCGGAAAAATTAATCCACAGTTTGAAAGCTTTGAGAAGGGGAAGTGATGATTCCCTTCCATGGTATTATTGTGAATTTGTTATTAAATGAACGTATATATATCATCATGTAGATCACCTCAGCAGAATGATTTGGGGCGTCATCTCCATCTACCTTCCCTTTGCATAGTATAAATGCTATACCCAAGCAAGCTTTTCCTATTTCCATCTCCTTCTTCGTGGACCGAGGACATAGTGATCTGATAATATGAAGTGCCATTGTAGAAGTTGATAATGAAGTGCCATTATAATGGTTAACTATGATACACAACCAACCATACCAATCAGCCGGGAACTGCTGATGCTGGCAGCCCACCAAACAATCACTATGCCTTTCATTCAAAATCTATCCATGACAAGCGACACCAGTGTGACACTGGTAGGCCTTTGAGCTCCTCTTGCACCTGCACAGTTCCTTTTGTTAGATATCTGCATGACAGGCAAAATGGACCATCTTAAAGCCACTGAAACGACTGTGACAAACACAAGCAAGTTGTGACCACTAAAGCTTAAATTACCTCCTTATTTTCAACTTGTTTGCTAATTTGGGCCATCTATGTTTTGCATCACTTGCTTATAACTAGCTGATAAGTCATCATCTCTCTTCGTTTCTGTAAATACTTCCCACTTCATATATCTGTGAAGATATATTCTCTTGTCAATAAAGAGACTTTGTATTGGCCTTCTCTAGTAACATCCTTCTATTCTTTTTCTTGCGGAGAGAATGGGAGGTTGCATGAACCAAAGACCTGTGCCTTCTCTAGTAACATCCTTCTTTTCGTTTTTCTTGCAGAGATAATGGGAAGTTGCTTGAATCAGAGACCTGTGCAGCTCCTCGAAATTTCATATAAGCAACCATACAATGATACTTGAACTGGTCTCCTTGAAGATAAATTCTGATGTTTTGCATGGCATGACAAGTTGAGTGTGCATCACATTATGCCCTATCTATATCTACAATGTATCAATGAAAACGAAAAAGGGTTATGACTGTAGAGTTGATGGCTTGCTGTGAGAGGTCATAATTAAGGTTTCTGGTGCTTAGAATTTGGTATGAACTGGAAAAAATCTTGAATTTCCAAAGACCTGTATGTTGAGCAAAATTGTGCACTATGAAGCAATCAGTCGTACCTTGTAAGTGGTATTACTGAGGTACATGTATATATTTTATAATGATGTTCAGTCTTGTGCTGCTATCTAGGGTCGACCTTGTAGATGGCTTTCTCAAGTCTTGACACACGTGATGCAAATGAACTTTTGGTATCATGATGTTCTCTTGATTACTACAAGTGGAAGCAGGGACTTCAGTTAAATGCTTTGTCAGGGCTTACACAAGCATATATGTATGGTGGAGTTCTAGAAGGGGGTTTACACTCTTATGGAGGTATAAGTATAGCTAGGGTAATGGTCTTCAGCACCTTAAGGCGTACCACCTTGTCAGTACCCTCAAGTCAGTCTTTGCTACATGTAAAATTCAAATGCCAAGAAGATAAAATGCACGTTGAGGTATTTGTTCACCTAAAAAACCCTAAATGATATTGCTCTCTTCAAAATATACATTTTACCCTTTCCCCCTTATAGGAAAAGTAGGTGATGATTTACGAAGGTATAAGAAGCTATAGTGAATTTTCCTTTTTCTGCTTATACATCATAAGTGCTCTTTGCTGTTGGGGGGTTTGAGAGAGAGAGAGAGAGAGAGAGAGAGAGAGAGAGAGAGAGGAGGAGCTACAGTGAATTTTCCTTTTTCTGCTTATACATCATAAGTGCTCTTTGCTGTTGGCTGAGAGTGGAAAAGGTGCTGTGCTAGAAGGTATAGTTTTTCAGTAACAAGTGTGACTGCGCGGGTGCATTATTTGTTTTTAGATGGGAAAAGGCTTATTATTTTACTTCTTTCAAGAGACCTAATTGTTTGGTTCCAGGTTTTTTGCTTTGTCATCGACTTTGGAGTTCCTAAGTGTGTATTCTATTACCAAGATCAAAATATTTCCATGTGGCCAAGGAAGAACTATGTGTTTTGAAACCATGTATGCCATAGATTTTTAAACTCATGTTTTGCGATCAATAATTGGAATGTTGTATTTCTTATGGTCTGAACTAGGTGGCATTGATCGTGTACGTGTACATCCCAAGTTTCTTCACTCGAACGCAACTAGTCACAAATGGGCGCTAGGTGGTAAGTCACATGATGCTTGGACTTTTGTTTACTGTTCTAGTTGTGGTTCATTCGGGTCTTCTTTTGGAAGAGATTTGGGCTTTTGGTTCATTCTTTTGTTTACACACACACACACACACACACACACACACACACACACACACGTGCATGCACGCACATGTTCGTATGTATAGCCATACATACATGTGTGAATGTGTGTGAACACACACACACACACACACACACACACACACACACACAGAGTTACGAAAAAGAGAGAGAGAGAGAGAGAGAGAGAGCAAACGGGTGTAGATCATTTGGTTAAGTTGAATGTGTGGTGATAAGAAGGCTTTGGTTTCAACTCCTACATTCTGCATGGTCATTTATAGTATAGGTGTTAAAAAAGGGAGATCTGAACTTGGTTCAGTGAAAGAAGTGGCTTACCACTATGGTAGCCACTTGATCACACACACACACACACAGAACGTGTGTGTTTGTGATACCGGTTACAGATTAGAAATGGTCCTCGTGCTTGAGATGTATTTTATGTCAATAACACACTTGACTTACTGTAATTCTTGTGTCTGATACAGCTGTAGCCGAGCTTCTAGATAATGCAGTAGATGAGGTGAGAGGAGTCTTGCTCTATCTGTAGCATTTCTCAGAATTTGGGAAACAATTTGCAGGGCACCAAAATTTTCCTGATTTATTCAAACAGTGATTCGTATTATCTCTTGGTTAATGAGGCAGGTTATGAATGGGGCCACTTTTGTAAATGTGGACATGATACGAGATCCACGAGATGGTGGACCAATGCTGATTATTGAAGGTATGCAATGATGCTTTTGTTTCAGTAGGATTTGGACGTATTTTTTTCTTTGACACATCTTATGGAAGCATGCAGTGAACTTTGTGAAGGGTCTAATCTCAACATGATCCACTAATTTTAGGCTAGGAAAAGCAACTTAATGTTTCTGCTGAATACTACTGTTTGAAGTTTAAGTAGCCACCATTTAATTAATTTGAGCCAGGGAATATTTATGGGATTTTAAATAGCTAGTTTTCTTACTTTCACAGGATTGGCTGCGTGTTTACTTTCTGTTGGTTTAGTGGTTGTTTACTGAAGCTTCTAACCTGAAGGTTTCCTGTGCTCACACCATCTGGCTTCTCTTAGTTTGAGTGTTTTTTGGGCCTCTGCCACTGTCTATGTATTTATTCAATTTGTATACAGCCTCTTCCATGGATTCTTTTGTGTAGACATTGTTGAGGTTGTAGGTGGTTAAGTATGCATACTGGTGGATGTCCAGATTCTCTATGTTCCTGGGTGCATCTTACAAGTGATTTATTTACTTTGCATAATGAGTTAGCACTAAATGCAGAACAAGTTTTCTAATATCTGCAATTTCTTTGCATCGACTTGTTCTTTCATGTGTCTAGATGATGGAGGTGGAATGAGTCCTGATCGTCTGCGGCAGTGCATGTCGCTGGGTTACTCAGTCAAGAGCAAGAGTGCGAATACGATTGGACAATGTGAGAAATCTCCTAGCTAACGTATAGTTGTTCAAACAGCTACTTGTTATATCTGTTACATGCTAATGGTAGTGGACGCGCTTCACAGATGGCAATGGATTCAAAACAAGTACAATGCGTCTAGGTGCTGATGTTATTGTGTTTACGCGCTGTCCTCGCAGAGAAGATAGCAGGTACATTGGCTGATTTGAGAGTAAGTGGTGTGAATAAATGACATTTGTGAGAGGATATGCAAGATAATTGTATGAGTCTTGAGAGCAGTAAAGGTGCAGAGTGGCTGGTGGGTTACATGATGTTTGATGGCATGTACTAGCTACAAAGCCTGAATTTGTTCAGTTTGTTGTTATGTCTACATGGAGAGCCTGGTGGGGGACAAGACATTATTGTTCCAAGTCTTTCCCAGGATATTTCAGCCCTATTTGTGTTTGTTTTTGCTAATTTGAGCAGCCAGTTATCATCCAACTTCATTTTAGGTGAATACAACCAGGTTGGCTGTGTACTAGCCCTAGTGCAAGGTTATCATCATTCCTTGACCCTTTTTGTAGGACAGTAGCTTGACTTGCACCATTGATAGTACTTGTAAGGAACTGTGGTCTGCTAGATTGAAATGGAAATAATGTGGAGTTTCAGGGTGCTTCCAGTAACTATTCTTTAAGGCTCCATATAGACAAGGTTTGCTGGAGTTTCTGTATTGATGGGGGAACACTTGAACAACTGACTTAGATAGACTTAGATGGTTTGAAATGGGGTAGAGGGTGTGCGTTCTCAGGACCTATTTTTCAGTAGAGCGAGGTTTTATTAACATCCATTGATGCAAAAGTGCAGGCCTTAGGAGTTCCACTATGCTGGGTACCTTTCACACCCTATTTATAATTCAAGCACACACTTGCCATTTGTGTTTGATCTTACTTGCTCTGGTCTGGGAGGCCTTTGTGAATGAGAGTAGTGCCATTAAAAAAAAAATTATGCTGTTGGGAGTTGGCCCTTGCAACATATTCAATTATTCATTTTGCTAACCTCACTTTTGGTTTTTGTGTTTTGCAGTGCCACCCAAAGCATAGGCATGCTGTCATATTCTTTCTTGAGGGATACAAGCCAGGAAGATATTATTGTGCCAATGGTGAGTGTAAAAAGAAAAAACTGCATCTATTTATCTGAGGAAACATTCTTTATTATTCTTAATATCTTTTATTGATCCTTCTTTTCACTGCCTAGATTGACTATGATATTGAGCCATTTGGGCTGAAGAAGCTTATCAGAAACAGTGTGGATGATTGGACTTGCAATTTGGACACCATCACTCAGTGGTCTCCATATTGCTCTGAATCAGATCTATTAAACCAGGTTGATTTTGCTCGTCTGTTTGCTATGTAGTATGCTTGTATCTTAAATTCTACTTTTGTTAGCAAGTTTATCACATGGTTAAAGGGAATGCTGAAGATTTGGCTTGTTGCAGTTCAGTGGGATGAAAAGCCAAGGAACGAAGATTATCTTATATAATTTATGGGAGGATGATCAGGGGGAACTTGAGCTGGACTTTGATTCAAATATTTATGTAGGTGTGGAATATCTTGTGTTTTTTTGTCCTTTGATTGATTTTAAAGAATGTACTACATGCTGAAAAGAGTGTAGATCCATGTAAATGTCATATCATTTGACTTGTAAGATTAATATGTTTTGTACAAAATTGACTTTTTGCTTTAGGACATACAAGTCCGGGGGGCAAATCGTGATGAAAAAAAGGTCACTATGGCAGCACGATTCCCGAATTCAAGGCATTATCTAACATATAGGTATTCTTTGCGGGTGAGTACACTTATAGCCTTCACTTGGCCTGGTTAGCACTGTACTCGGTTTTCTTACTGACGATTAATTGGGGAACTGTTTGTCATGAAAGAGCTATGCTTCTATATTGTACCTACGACTCCCACCAGGTTTTCGCATGATATTGAGAGGGATAGAAATTGATCATCACAATTTGGTGGATGATCTGATGCACACACAAGAACAAACATACAAACCTCATGGTGGGCCAGATAGTATTCATAAGGAAACAAATGTAAGGTCCTCTTGCTTTGCCCTTCAATCATTTAGGTCAAAGCATGTATACGCTCAATTTAGATATTGGTTTTCAAAAGTATGACAGTTTTCTAACTCAAACTGGATGCCTGTACATATAAGTTTATGGATGCCAAGAGGATACCAAGAGCAGTCTTGCTGTTTTTGTTTGAAGTGGAGGATGCATGAAAACAAGAGAAACAAGCATTTTGAAAGAGTAATAGCATCATTTTACATGTCTCAATAGAACAATTCTCAAGATTGCTGGCGAAATGTTTAATATTCATCACCGGTGTTCTCCATAATCTAATGCTATTTATGCTACCTTATGGCCTGTTGAGGTCTCCATTATCTAATGCTAGGAGTGCTCAAGCATGGATTGAAATTAGCTCATTATTGATTAGTGTCCTAGCATGATATAAAAGGTGGATGTTTAGGAATCCGTTCAGATCGTACAGGGAAAAGCTAGGAACATAGTGACCAAATTTTGGTAAAGTCCATCTTTTTATCATGCTCTTACTTGACCTTTGTGAACGCTCATTTATATTGTGCAGATGATGGCCGTTGTCACCATTGGCTTTGTGAAAGATGCAAAAGAACATGTAGATGTCCAAGGGTTCAATGTGTACCACAAAAATCGCCTCATAAAGGTCTGTCCTTAGCACGGATATATCTTTTCTGTAACCAAATTTTGTCCTGAAGCTTTACTCATAGGTTATTGGGCTCTTTCTTTCAGCCATTTTGGAGAATCTGGAATTCTGCAAGCAGTCAAGGACGAGGAATAATTGGTATGAGGAAAAAATGCTAGTGATATAGTATTTAGAACTGTCTTGACTGTCTCAGGTTTATCTGACATGAATAAAACTGAGCTTGGATACACCTGCTTTTGGGGTCGTAAGACTTTTCACACTCCTGTCGATTTGGTGTTTTGCTTCTGGCTTGGTCCAAGGAAAATTGACATGTAAATTCATTAGTTATTTAGTTGGCTGGTTCTGGGATGTCAGGTGTTCTTGAAGCCAACTTTGTTGAGCCGGCCCATGACAAGCAAGGTTTTGAGAGAACTATTGTCTTGGGTAGGCTAGAACAGCGCTTGTTGCAAATGCAAAAGCAATACTGGTGCGTATGCTATACTTAATTTCAAGTGCAAAATCCTTAGGAAGTGTAAGCTCTGGTTCTAAAAAGTGGTTGGTTTTCTAATGCAGGAACAATAATTGTCACAAGATTGGCTACTATAGTGCCAAAAAGAGGGATGGCCCAAGAATGAGTTATCCTCCTCGGGGTAGTTCCCTGACAACTGTTGTTGCATGCTTATACATCTTTGGAGTCGTGTGTTTGTCTAATGTGTCGATATGAAGATTAGTGTCCCATGGGTTAACATTCTACAATAGTTTAGTTTTTTTGGAATTAGCAACCAAGTAACTGTCTGCAATATTCTTGTTGATAAAGGATTATGTTTTCGGTCCTTTGGCAACAGTATCTCATAAATGTTACAGGTGGCTTGCGATCTGAAACACAGGTGAGAGCTTCTAATGAGAGCTGGGCTATAGTAAGCAGGGTTAGCCCACCACAGGAGAGTTTGTCACAACCCTTGGAGGCAACTCCATGCAAATATTCCTCTGCTTACAATTCTGGAGAGGGCTCTGCACATCCAATGGTATTTTGACTTTTCAAAATAGAATACTTGTGTGTGTGTGTGTGTGTGCGCGCGCACGTGCACGTGCATGTGCATTCACGCCTTGTGAGTGAGTGGGTTTGTGAGATTGGGTCTGTTTCCCTTTCAATGTTTTCTTTTGTCTGCACTCCACAGTTCTTCAATTCTACTACAAATGGAGCATTGGATATGCGATTTCGAAAGCATGAGGAGTGCATGTCACCTGAGGAAAGGTTAGCTCAGTAAACATTATTTTTGTTCACCCGTAATTCGTCCATTTCTCCAATTGACCAGATGGATGTTTGATTATGTCCTGTATTTTGCAGGTTTGGTACAAGCCGTGAAGAGTATTGGAAGGAGGTTGAAAAAAATAAACAGCTTGAAGCAAAGGTCGTACATCTTTGAACTTGGATCTCACTGTTTCTTTGATTTGATGTTTGTTTCTGTGCATTGAAAGGCTCAATGGATCTTGTCTTTTGTGTTGTAGTTCTATTTTTTGATAAGTTTAAAGCGGTTGTCTTCTTTGGAGTGGGACAGGTGAATAGGTGCAATTGCTTTTATAGAAGTGTTTAATCTGAACTCATATTATAGGTGTTGGATCTTGAGCACAAGATGGATGATATCAGAAAGCTCACTGAAAGAGTCGTAAAAGAGAGGGACAGCCTGAGAACACAATTAGAAGCAGAAATCAGACTGAGATCTGTTGAAGATGAAGATTTGAGGAAGAAGCTTAAGGTGCATTCCTGTGGTGCTCTCAGTAAATTTCTTTTGTGTTGTCTTTACTTGTCAGTGCTTATGCACATCCTTCTTTTCTGAACAGGATGCTCATAGTCGCATCAGGCAACTGGAAGCAGAAAACAAATGTAAACATGCGTCTTATTTTTGAGCTTTTGGTTACTCATCCCCTGGAAGAGAAGGATTCTGGAGTCTGGACTGCATGTGGAAAGATTTTTGCTGCGAGATGAAACTAATCATTTAATTCTACGATTGTTACTCTCGCTTGAGTCTGTGTGAAGTCCTGGCCTAGTGTTTGGATCACCTTCAGATATTGAAATCTCTTCCCAGGAGAATGTTTTGTTCTTGTTTTTGTCGGGGATGGGGCATTTTTTCTTCAAGGCTTCGCTTCTTTCCCCTTCGGAAGAATGATACAGAAAATTCAGTACATTCTGAGCTGGTTAATGTAACTTCTGATGTCCCTCAGGACTTGTATAGTTGTAGTGGCTCCTGTTGTCTGGGGGTTCACCCAGCTCTGATACAAAAACTGATTCCATTATAATTTGTACCATTTTATTCCCAAATGATATGATATAGATGAAGCTTAGTTGTGATATAGACAATGACTTGTATAATGATGGACTGAAAATTCAGTACATACTGAGCTGGTTAATGTAACTTCTGATGTCCCTCAGGACTTGTATAGTTGTAATGGCTCCTGTTGCCTGGGGGTTCATCCAGTGCTGATACAAAAACTGATTCAATTATATTTTGTGCCATTTTATTCCCAAATGATATGATGTAGGTGAAGCTCAGTTGTGATATAGACGATGACTTGTATAATGATGGAGTATACTGATTCAATTGTATAATGAACATGTAAGTTGAAACATTATCAGATGCAAGTTTTGTTGTGGCTTGGTAATTTCGTCACTGGAGCAATCTTTGGCTGCATGTTGGTTTTAGTCATTGGGTCTCTCTGACATGCAAGGATTGTCTCTGACATGCAAGGATTGTGTCAGTATTTATAAATAAACAAGTAATAAATAAATATATGACTTGATCTTTTCAAATACATTGTCCAGTCTGACCATTAATGGTAGTTCTCTCGTTTTAGCTATGGAGTATTTTGAAATAAAGAATTTACAAAGGGTTTTTGGGTTAATGAGGCACAGTTGAAAGACGGGTAGAAAACAACACAAGGAGTCACAAGGCTACAATGACAAGAGAAGGGAATCCTGAAATCAGAAAGTGTGTATAATCAGTTTTTGGGTTAATGAGGCAAAGCTGAAAGACAGGTAGATAACAACACAGGGAGTCACAAGGCTACAATGACGAGAAGGGAATCCTGAAATCAGAAAGTGGGTATAATTGGGTGGAATCTCCATCCATCTCATTGAGGACCCCATAGTAGTAGAAACCATTGAACTTGCTATAATAATCGGCCTTAAACACGATTGGCATGAATACATATGTGAACCTTGTATCAAAGTGACTCTTCCTTGGAGCTGAGGTGTGCCCAAGAAAGCAGGAGATAAGATCCAATAACCAAGAGCCGAGGTGTGGTACCCTTGCGACACACCATTTGAAGGTGAGATGTGACTCCGTTGCGACATACCATTTGGAGTTAAGGCATGGCTTCTCCCCCACATTGCCAATGCGAGAATGGATAAGGTATTGGTAGGAGGAAGAGAATAGGTGTAAGATGGAAGAAGCAAATAGGAAGACCTAGGAGGAAGCAACTAGAAAGTTGAAAGAGGTAAGAGGAAGAGCATCAGTATGAATCATACCATTAGGACAAGAACTGTGAGACCCATTGATGGGGAGGACAGTCAATGCACAAGACTAGTATGGAGGATTCAAGATGCCTTGATCTACCAAGTACAAGGGGGAGAGAGATGGACTCATTTGGAAGAAAAGGGTAGTAGAGGTAGGTAAGGTACCCAAAGTACGCAAAGGTGCATGACGAGAGAGAAGTAGCTTATATGGAGCGAGAACATCCCATGGGATGGGCTTAGGAAGAGTTGAAGGAATATTTCATCTTGAAGATGGAGAAATTCGAGGTCTAGGATGAACAAAGGAATCTCAAGAAAATGCAAAGGAGATGAAGGAATATGTCCACAAATACCAAGTTGACACAACTCCCAAACATGGATGCAGATATTGAACTACATGGATACTTGTTTGGTATGTAGGAGTGGGCAAGCAGATATGTGGAGGGGTAGGAACTAGAGAATAGGCTAGTGGACTAACTTGGAAGGAAGGACACTAGTCCAAGGAAGCCAAACATGATATAGCACTAGTCTTTACTGTCAACACTTGGACCCATAAGGTAGCCCCTTCAAGAAGTCTCATGGCAAAAATTAAGTGGAATTTTTGAAGGGACCCCGGCCACAAAACAATTCTTGGTACCAAGGGGAACATTTGGAAGGTGGCACAACAATCACTATAGAACAACCCTAAGTGTCTCACGAGTCAGCAAGGTCAAACACATAATGGTGAAGGCCTCAAGCCTTGTCCATGGGAGTGAGATGCTACAAGTGTGGAGGGCCACATTACTGGTCCAAATGTCCAATGGAAAACACAACATCAAGTGGGTCAAGAGTGAGCCACAAGCACATATGGAGGAGATGAGCCACAACCCCCACACATTCAAGAGATTTCAAATGAGAGTGAAGAGAGCCAAGGTCATCCCAAAGTTGGTACAGTGAATGCACACCCACAATGTATGGCACCATGGGTGGCAATGATGCACTATCTATACATGAAGGGAAGTGTGAGCAAGTAGGTTTAGGCAATCATGGTGGATATTGGAGCAACTCAACTTCATCACCTTAGAATGCGTAGCAAAGCATGGGTTGAAGATAACCAAGATAGCACAGGGTTTGTGACTCTAACCTTTGCACAAGAAGCCAAAGAGGTGAAGCAAGCATTTTCAGTGCAAGTTGAAGCAAGAAAATGGAAGTCCAAGTTAAAACTCCTAGTGATACCTATGGGTGACTTTGAAGTAAGTTTGGGCCTTGAGTTTCATGATAAGTATGCCATAACAATGTTTGGGAAAGGTAGTCAATGAGATGTCATTGGGTATGCAATGAGTATGAGTTCCATGTGAAATTTGCAACTCCCAAATAGATCCCTAATCAAAGTGCACGTAAAGGGCAATAAATTAAAGGAGAAAGAAGTGGCGACTAAGAAAATAAGAGCCTCTTGCCAAGTTGCAAAGTCAGGATCAAGCAATCCAAGGGCTTTGGCCCAAGATGGTGTATTGAAAGGGCTTGTGAGGAGCATGAGTACTAGCATTCAACCTATAATCATGGCATGTAGCACCAAACAAGTGGAGAACTCCGTGAAGCAAGGAGGGATGGTGCATTTATGCATAATGAGGCCTTTGAAAGTACACCTAAGTTCCAAGTGGGAAATAAGGAAGTGGAGGAGGTGCTAAAGGAATGGGCAGATGTGATGCCCCTAAAGTTATCAAAGGGTAAGAGAGATGTAGACCTTAAGATTGTATTAGTTCTAGGATCAGTAGGCTCCATACTAGATGAATCACATAGAGCTGATGGAACTAATGAAGCAACGACATGAGTTAGAGGAGCAAGATTTCATTCTTAAGTAAATTAGCCTTTGGAGTCCCAATGTTATTTGTGAAGAAGAAAGATGGAGGGCTAAGGTTGTGCATAGACTATGTGGCACTCCACAAAATCACTATAAAGAACAAGTACCCAATGCCCTTAGTAGATGATCTTTTAAATAAATTGCATGGAACCAAGTACTTGAGCCATATAGATCTTTGGTTTGGTTACCACCAAATTTGCATAGCTAAATAGGACATCCCAAAGATAACATTTCGCACTAGATATGACAATTATGAGTGGCTAGTTCTATGTTCAAATTGAGTTATGTACCCATCACCTTATATGGGCTAATGGATGAAATATTTAGGGAAGATATAGATGTTTTTGTCATCATCTATATAGACAACTTACTAGTTTATAGCAAAACCTTAGGAGCACAAAGCACACTCGAGGAAGGTCTTTAAAAAGCTAAGGTAGCATAAGTTGCATGGAAAGCTTAATAAATGTGAGTTTGCAGTAAAAGAGCTATAGTTTTTGGGCTCATAGTGGGTCATGAAGGAATCAAAGTATACCCAAAGAAAGTAGAATCAACGAGGAATTGGCTAATGCTCAAAACAAAAAGGGAAGTTAGAGAATTCTTAGGATTTATAGTGTTTTTTAAGAGATTTCTAAAAGATTACCACATGATAACAACCCCACTCTCATAGCTTACTAAGGAGAAGGCTGCTTTAAGTGGGGAGGAAATTAACAAGCAACCTTTGATCTCAAGAAGGAGTGTATGAGCAAGACCCCCCATGCTCAAAGTGGTAGACTTCACCAAGCCCTTTGAGATTTCAACAAATGCATCTATTGCATGAGTGTTGATGCTGAATGGAAATCCAATTGCATATGAATCTAAGAAGTTCATAGAGGTAGAGAATCGTTGAAGCACTCATGAAAAGGAGATGCTAAATGTAATACATTATCTTAGGAAATGGAGGAACCATGTTCATGAGAAACACATAATAGCTTTCACGAACATCTCATTGCAATACTCCTAGTCTCAACCCAAGTTGTCTATGAAGCAAGCAAGATAGCTAGACTTCCTTACATAGTTTGACATTGAGATCAAGCATAAACTAGGATCCATAAATAAGATAGCAGATGTACTAAGTTGTAAACTAGACTTGAGAGAAATGAGTGTACTCAATAGTAACTTATAAGAGTTGGTGAAGGCCGCCCTATAGAATGTCAAGGAGATGCAAGACTTAATAATAGAAGAGAAAGTTGGGAAGACACCTCATGGAATGTACAATTTCGAAGAAAGTATCCTCTTTGTAGGCAAGAGACTATACGTCCCAAACAATGTGGAGCTGAACAAGATCATTTGACATGAAGTGCATGATGGGGAACTGGGAGGACACAAAGGGCAAAGCCAAATGGTAGAAGTATTAAGGAGATAGTTTTTTGGTCCAAACATGAAGGAGGAGATAATTGATTATGTAAATAATTGCCCCAACTTTGCCAAATGGTGAAGGCTCCTCGCTTGAAGGCAACATGCTTGCTTCAGCCAATACTTGTGCCAAATCACCCATGGATGTCAAAAGCATGGACTTCATTATGGAAGTTTGGAGTCCCATAGCTAACCATTGTCTTTGTAGTGGTGGATTATTTTTCAAATCAAGCACATTTCATCCTAACCAAGCCACCACTTATTGCGAAAGAAATAGTCCACCTTTTCTTCACTCATGTCTTCAAGTTGCATGGGCTATCCTTAGCTATTGTATCATATCAGGATGACTAATTCATAAGCGACATGTGGAAGGAACTCTTCAGAACATTCGAGACCCAACTTGGATTTTCCTCATCCTTCCACCTAGTGATGAGAGATAGGCAAATCGAGCAGGTGACTCCTGAAATTGAATATTATCTTAGAAGAGTTATGCCCAAGTGGATCAAAAGGATTGGACCTTGTACCTTGGTGTGCTTGAATTCCACTATAATATTTCAATCCACAAAGCCACAAGTTTTACCCCTTTTGAGTCAGCCATAGGGAAAAACAATCATTACTCCCTTGGCCTTACCTTAGAGACAATGCAAGTAGAAGATTAAGATGCATAAGAATTTCTAAGAAAATGGAGAGAAAGAAATACATCCATGAAAATTCTAGAGTAGAGAAAAGTGAAGGGTTGGTGTTAAAATACATTATAGATTAGGACCTTTGAGTCGCAACACAAGTATTCCATCACCTCTTCACCTATAATAAAGCCACCACCATTGCAACCAGAGTCCCTAAGCGATTATTGAAAGATATCATAATAGGAAATATTATTAATCAAAGTTTAAATGCCCTCTTGTTGGAGTATGTAACTAAGAATTATATGAAGGAGAAATGAAAGAACAACGAATTATTATAAGAGTTGCAAAGAGAAAATCAAGGAAGGAGTACAAAAAGTTAGAAGTCAAAATGAAACATAGGCGAGAGGAACAAGAGAGGGCAATTAAGGATTCCCTTAAGGAGGTCTTGCACAAAAAAGATCAATCAATCTCTCAATAAGTAGCACAAATTTGTTGGGGATAAAGGTGTTTGTGCCTACGCTGCCCTATATTTACTTCACACATTATGATTGCACACCTATACATTGCAAGAGACGAGAGTCCATCATTGTCACTTTATTCTTTATTCTTTCAGTAACTATTGAATAAGAGAAGGCATACCATACATTGAGTGTTGGAGTTTTCAAATATGATGCCTATCTCTCTTACTCTCTTGCTCCACTTAGCTCTGGATTTTGCTTGTGTGCTTCCACTAAGGCTCTACCTTATAACTGGTATCATAGCCAACCATTCAAGGAGATTCTTCATCTGTTTTAGCTTGGATTCAAAGCTTCAGCTTAAGGTTTTATGGCAACAATTGTTTCTTCCTCCCGAGGTATGCATTGAGTCTTCCCTTCTCCCAACTTGTCGAGAGCTTCCCAAGGCTTAGCTCAACCTTATTGAGTGCTTATAGTGAGAGTAGCCATTCTATCCATTTTGAGTGGATATAGAGCATGTTGTGGAAGTTGTGGACAGTTATGGTAGTATGACAACACTTTCGTATTTTAGCCATAACTTTTGTATACGACATCATATTTAGGTGTTCTATAGCTAGAAATGAAGAGTAATGATGAGAGATGCATGTTGAAGATTTGAGCACTCAAATAGTTGTTTCTATGTAGTTTTGAGTTCTTTGTTTTAGAAAAAAAAAGTTTTGATTTGGACAATAACTAATGAGCTCCATTATATATGTTTAATGCCTCATGATGCTATTTTGGTGCCCTGATGTTACGATAATGCTTTGGAATGCTACTTGGATTGGTTAAATCCTTGATTAGCTCAATTTTTTAAAATCTCATTGCTATATAACAGTATGGGTAGCAAGATATTAACAGTTACTTTGTGCTTACTAAGGTTTGATGCTATTCGAGAATGCCACTTACATGTATTGATGTCTAGCATTGATACTTGGAACTGGATATGATTATAGATGTCTTTACCACTCGAAGTTGAGCTACATTGAATGCTTTGGCGATTTATCTTTATGCTTCAGTTGCTTTAGATATTACAAGTTTGAAGACTTACTTGGTTTTATGCTCTAGAATGTATCTTGGATTTCGAATGGTCATGTACTTAATGTCTTGAGCTTGTATTGCTTATCTGGCATTGGATTTTCTTTAGTGGGAGCTACTTGCTATTATAATTAGAGCTTTGGATTCTTTATGTAGTTGAGCTTGGTTCTTTGAGATAGTGGGACTCTTGGTTTATGTATATGCTCTCTTGTATGCTATTGGATGCAGTTACCTCCTCTTGTGTTCCGATTTATGGGATGTATGGTTTATTGACACTTTTGAGTTTGTGACAGTCTTTGGTACCGATGATCTATGTTAGTTGCATTCTTTGTATCCGAGTTGCTACTCAGATATCCTTTGTAGTGGGAGCTTACTTTCTTGGTTATTTTTACATAGTTGGATTGTTATATATTGTTGTCTTTATTTCAACATTACTATAATCATAGTTTTCAGTATTGTCTTGGAGAGTAGACATTGTACTTTGGTGGTCTATTGCTTGTAGTTGGTGGATAAGTCTACACTTTGGTATTCCCTCCTCTCTTGTCCTTGTTTTGGTTGAGTTTTTGGGGCTGAATTGTAGTCATTTATAGCAACCCATTCTCTTGGATTTTACATTTATATACTGTCATTATGGATGGTTCTTCGAATGATAGTGTTATTTTTAATATTGAAAAGCTTGATGGCATAAATTTCACCTATTGGAAGATGTAGATATGGCAGATATTGGTTCAAAAACAGGTTAGGCCTTTGAAAACCAAGAGTGTAAAGCCCAAAGGCATTGATCAGGATACTTGGGATGAGTTATGTAAATCCACTCTTTTATTATCATTGTCTAAATAGGTTTATTTCAATGTTGTGGCACCTGAAGATAATGCTTTGCAATTATGGGAAACTATCTGTATCTTTATGGTAGGAAAACTATTGATTTGCATATGTATTGGTTGAAACAGCTCATGGACCTTTACATGAAAGAAGGGACTAGTGTGTCCACACATTTGAATGAGTTTCACTCGATTTTCATCTAGTTGAAGGATAATCTTCCTCGTTCTTTCTTGTAACACTTCTTGAGTCATGGGACACTTTTTGTACTGCCGTGTGTTGCTAATATACATAAGCATGGTTTGAAAGTCTTGGATGTTGAGGGTTCTTACTCACAGAGGAGATAAATAGGAAGAATATGGATGCAACCCGTACTTCTCATGCCTTGACTGTTAGGGGTAGACATGATGGTAAAAGCAGTAATAATCACTGTGGTAGAGATGGCACAAAGCTCTCAGTCTTGTGGGTAGTCTCATAGTAAGTGACGTGGTCGTAAGGCCTCTCTTACATGTCATTATTGTGGAAAGCAAGGTCATACTAGGCCTTAGTGCCATAAGATGCGTGATAATAAGTGCAAGGAGAAAGGCAAGGGAAAAGTGTATGATCCGTGTGGTGATCATAGTATTGTGTCTAATAAGTATACCATAAAAATTGAGGAGATAATGCCTTGGAGCCTAAGCCTAATAATGATTACATCTTAACAGCTTCTTCTCTTGATGCTAGTCAGTTGGTTAATGCCTCATCCACTTTTTCTCAATGTTGACTGCTTGATTTAGGGGCTTCTTTTCATGTTGCCCTGCATAGGGATTTGTTTCATTCCTATCGCAACATGATAGGTTTTATGAGACTAGGATATGACTTGGTATTGGATAGCATTGGTGTTGGTGATGTTAGACTGCAATTTGCTTTATGGGGCACTTTTTTTTTTGCATGATGTACACCATGTTTTCCCAAAAATCTACTCTTTTTTGGAAAGTTAGATGATGTAGTATATCATGTATCTTTTGGTGATTTTGCGCGAAAGATTACATGTGTAAAGCTTGTCTTTGCTTGAGATGCCAAGGCTTATAGTCTCTATCCCTTACTTGTATTTGGACCTATTGACCATGTTTTCACTATGGTTGATATACCACATGTATGTTTATGGCATCGTCACCTTGGGCACATATCCTTAAAAGCAATAAAAATACTTTCACATTTGCAATATCTTCCGTCCCTTGACTACAAATGTTTTTATTCATGTGATCATTGTCTTTATGGTAGAAGACATGTAGTTCTCATAAGAAGTCTAGCATTACACGGATGGGTTAATGTATGTGGTCCCATGCCTCATCAATCACTTGATAGCATAAAGTACTTTGTGAATTTCATTGATGATTATTCACACAAGGTCTGGGCATATCCCATAAATCAGATGTGTTGGCTACCTTTTAGCATTGGCTAATCCATAACCATGATGTTGTTTTCCATGAGAAGAAGATGCATAAGCGTCCTGAGCATGTAGTTGAGGTATACAAGGTGATATTTTAGAAGGAGCCTCTTGTTACCACACACCCAGCTAGATAGCCTATAGGTGATGTTCCAATGGCCCATGATCATGATGTTGGATAGGATGTACATGCCCCATTGTCTGTTTTGAGACAGTCTACTAAAGATAGACATTAGCTTGATCGATTTAAGCCTTCCATAGACTATATTATGGTGACATATTTTGAGGAGTCCCTTACTTATGAGGAGGCTATGCACTGAGGTGATAGTCACTTTTGAAAAAGGACCATGTAGTCAGAGTATAAATCATGGCAAAAAATCCATGTATGGTATTTGGTTCCTTTATCCAATGGAAAACATGCATTGCCATGCAAGTGGGTGTACAAGTTGAAGAGTACCCATGGATGCCCCAAGTCAGTGCCCTAGTCTAGCATATAAGGCTAGATTGGTTGCTAAGGGTTTTAAGCAGGAGCGTAGTATTGAATTTGATGAGGTATTTTCTTTTGTACTCAAGATGACTATCCTATGGTTAGTATTGACCTTGGTTGCTCAGTTAGATATGGGTCTCTATCAGATGGATGTTAAGATGGCTTTCTTACATAGAGACTTGAATGATGAGATTTATATGCAATAGTCTAAGGGCTTTCAGAAAAAGGGCAAGAAACACCTAGTGTGCAAGTTGAGAAAGAGCCTTAATGGTCTTAAGTATGAACTTAGGGAATGGTATCATAACTCCCATAGTGATATGAATGCATGTCTCTACACTAAGAAGATTTGTGATGGCTGCCTTATTATCTTGTTAATTTATGTGGATGATATGTTGATTGTTGGGAGAGCTCATGATGAGCTTAATGTTTTGAAAACTCAGCTCAAGAAGATCTTTGAAGATGAAGGATATGGAGTAGGTATCACATATTCTAGGGATGCGTATCATGCATGATCGGTCTCAAGGTCTTCTTAACTTGTCACAAAAGGAGTATATACATAAGGTCCTTGAGCACTTCCATATGCAGGATGTTAAGCCTATTGGTTGTCATTTACATTTCCATGTGTAGGTTAGTCAAGAAAATTGTCCTTAGTTAGATGAGTAGAAGGTTGAGATCACCAAGATCCCTTATGCATCCTTAGTGGGGACAGTTTGATGTATACCATGACAGTTACTCATCCAAATATAGCATTTGTAGTGGGAGTTGTGGCATGCTAATTAGCTACACCTAGCTAGCAACATTGGGATGTTATGAAGGGTATGATATGAACATTTTCTATGGTAGTCACGAGATATTATAATCGTAGGTTACACTAACTTCGACTATGTATGATATGTAGATAGTAAGAAGTCCATCTCTGGGCATGTCTTCACTTTTATTGGAGGTTTTGTTTCTTGGATGTTCAAGGTGAAAAAATGCATAGCCTTATCTACTATTGAGGCAGAGTATGTTGTAACCACTGAGGCTTGCAAGGAGGCCTTATGATGTTTGGTGACAAATCTTGGTATTATTGTTACTCCTACATTGCATTCAGATTCTATGAGTGCTATTTAATTGGCCAATAATTAGACTTCCATGCGAAGACAAAGCACATTGAGGTGCAGTATCAGTTCATCAGAGGAGGAGGTGGTAGAGGACAAGTCTGCTGAGCTTATCAAGACCTCGATTGATGAGAATCCTACATATTTGCTCACTAAAAGTCTCTTACCAAAATATTTTACCTTTTTGAGGAAGATGCTAAGCATAGGATGAGATGGCATCTATTCCTCATCTTATTGTACTTTATGAATATTTATACTTTGTCACTTTTTTCTTCTTCTCTAGAGGCACATTTGCCTTTAAGTGGGAGGTGGTTGGGGGTAAAGGTGCATGTGCCTATGCCACCCTATACTTATTTCGAACACCATGATTGCATACTTGTATATTATAGATGGCGAGTGCCCATCGTTGCCACTTTCAATAACTATTGAATAAGAGAAGGTCGGTCACACATAGTGATTTCTGGAGTTTCCATATACTATCTCTCTCTCTCTCTCTCTCTCTGTCTGTCTGTCTGTCTCTCTCTCTCTCTCTCTCTCTCTCTCTCCATCCACCATAGCTTTTGCTTCTACTTGTATGCTTTTTGTTGGGCTATATCTTTCAAATCTTGACAGAGAAAGAAGAGTCCTACAAAGGGAAAGAGAAAGTTTCAAAATAGTCAATATCATTTGAATCAATAACTATTTGCAAGTTAACTTAATTGGAAAGTGCAAAAGACCAATTTTATGAGATCATTAAGCCAAAGAAACCCACTACAATAAGTCAAGATAATAGAGCATACCCAGAAGAATCATCCAAAAGCACCCATGAATCACCTATAAGACAAGTACAACAAGCAAGGTAAAATCTTTGAAATGGCTATGTGAGGAGCTAAGAAGAGATAATGTTAAAGCCATATCAGCAAGATAGGACGTGTAGAAAAGACTAGATGAAACCCAAGAAGCTTATAGGAAGTTTTTGCTTGTGTCAAAAGAATAAGTGATAGACCTACAATCTCAAATCAAGGGAAAGGACTTAGGGTTATGGGAGAAGGATGATGAGATCTATTAGAAAGATGAGGCACTCAAAGTCACGGAAGAAGTCATAGAGAAACTTTACAAGAAATCCTTGAACATAAAACATAAATAGAAGGAGACTTCTATTGAGTTGAACCATGAAAGAGCTATGATGAGATTGATGAAAAGCAAGCATTAGAGCATCAACAAGCACAAGGCCAATGGAAGTCTGCATATGAGAGTTATAGAAAGAAATCTCTAATAGCTTGACAAGAGCTATGGGCCATGTAGAGAATGAAACACCAAGGCTATACAAAACAACTTTAATGAAGCTCTCCAACAACCTAAGTGTAGCATTAGTAAGTGAAAGCTAACACAAAATGTAGTTGGAGACTTATAAGTTTGTAATGGCCAAGCAGCAAGATCTCTTTAAAGAAGTACTACTAATGGCCCATGCCCCACATACTGATGACCCAGAGGAACTCAAAGATTAATTAAGGTTGATCTCAAACACCTTGGAAAGATTGGAGAAAATCAAGGAGATCACCCTAATGAATGAGGAGTAGACTAATAAAAATCTACTTTGCCACTTAAAAAAGAAAGAATATGAGGAGCACGAGCTAAAAGCCGTAGGACTCATATAGCCAGATACACATGTGTTAATCTCTCCCCTCACCTTGGAGCCACCACCCACTATCATATTGACCCCTATGGATATGCCTAAGCTATTGGAGATCGATACAAGGAAGTCAAAATAATGCTCTACAAAAGAAGAGAAATATCTAAAGCTAAAGGAAACTTACTCAAATCATGATACAAACATCGAGAGCTCACTTGCAAAAGGTAATAGAACACCCCATTCCCCCTAAGCTTCTATCATAGAAATATGAAGATAGTGCAGAAGAGAGAGAGTACACAAATATATCACAAAAAGTAGGAGACCAACCCTTTTGTAGTGGTTGATTTCAAGGTTAATGAATCAATCAGGTTCAAAAGGCCACTTCCCTTGCACACAATATGGCTTCATATGAATAGCTAAAAATATTGCAATGAAATGGTTAGATATCTTAGACATTGTGGCCTATTAGAAATCCTCTAGAGCTCAAGGAAGTAGGGGATAACACTTAAAGATAAATCCCGGAGAAGTGTGCCCAAGTTTACTAGAATGGCGTTATCCCATTTTGAAAAACAAGAGGGCTTGGGAAGCCTTTATTTACTCCCAAAAATAAGAGAGAAAATCCACTCTACTACCCCTACCCAAATAGGCATGATTGGGAGTACTAGGAGGAAGGACATAGTACGTACAACTTTCCAAAGCTCCCTAACATCTAAGGAACCCGTTCTAACATAGCCTACTTATTCCAGCTTGTTGCAACTAGTCCCTTCTTTTGGCCATTTTATAAAAGGATTTACTAATTGCCATGTTTCTTCCTTCATCATCACTTGTAATTACCTTAAACTCATCATCAAGCTTATACAAGAACCAATAGCACCTTATGAAGAGGCGCTACCACTGCCATTTTTTAATTTCAATGCAAAAATCGATCGAGTTGTAAGGGTTCACCTTCACCTCTAAGCCCTACTACTACCAACATTTTGTACTTAGTTATACTGGAGGATATGGTGGGTGTTTGCCATGTGCACATATCCATTCTACTTGGATTCATCATTGTAGCTACATGAATCCGTCAAAGAATATATTTTCATCAATGTTTTCTTCAATGCACACTCAAGTCACTCCTTGAGCCATTTGTTTCTTCTCATTCAATCACTTGTACTTTGTTTATTTATTTTATTTTACAACAAGACAAGGAAAGAGATGACAAAAAGAAAAATAAAGAAATAGAAAAGCACACTGCACCCTCACTACACCTAGGGCAACATCCAAGTCCACTTCCCAACATCATAATCTTAGGGCACATCAATAGCAATACATCCCAGGCTTACTAGGACGACCTCTCACTGTGGGAATAGCACCCCACCACATCCTCTCACCAACTAGGTCCTCAATTGTGGGACAACATTCCAAACTTGCTTGGAATTCAACTCAACTTCCAATTGCACTTGCACATGCACAAGACCATTGCATAAGTAATGTAGATACACCCTATAGATAAAAGCAAGTACAATGAAGCTCCTTAAGACTCATCAATATTGGTGGCTTGTAACCATCATGATCCCTTGAGCATTAGCCATCACTACTCCTTCCCTCTTCAGTACAACCTAGGCTGTCATGGGATTTTTGACATAGTGTGAAAGCAAGATATACTTTGTCTCGTGGAAGAGTTCATGCTTTGAGTACAAAATAGTAAGTGACAGACTTCTTAGTCAATAGACTTCTCTAACTTTCTCATTGTCCTAATAATAACAGTTAATCAAGTAGAGTCTTGGGAGTTAATGACCATGTGGGATTGAGTAGTGATCAAAAGTTACTTAAGTGACTTGTTTTTTAGGCTATGTGGTGGAGAATGAAGCATGAGATCAAGAAGACCATTCATATCAAATTTAGGGGCACAAACATAACTAATTGGGTGGTTGCTATACAACGTAGCCACAAATATAAAGGTGATAGCATGCTAATTGGGAGAGGATACAAGGAAAAGGTGAGGGGAAGAGCCAAAGAAAGTAAGTGGATTGGAGGCTCATGCATTGGAGAGGAGAGAGGAGAGTATTGGGATTTTTTTTTGAATAGGGAAAAACAAGGGAAGAGAGGGTAGCAAGCTATCCTTGAATATCTTCATCTCTTATAGGGTCTTTGAGGCAATCTCTCACTTAATTCTTGGTCCCAAACTTCAAGAAAACCTTTCTTGTTTATCAAATAGGAGTTTTGATGAGTTTATCCTCTTCATGTGGATTATTTCAAGGTGTGAATAACATTCAAGAATAGAGAATCAAGTTAAAAATGGAGATTTGATGCTCAAACAAGGCTTCTCTTGAGTTATGCCACTTGATTCTTAATCTCTACCTTTGATAAACATAGTATAGACAACAAAGATAGAGTTTCTCTTGGATTTGGGACAACATCGATACCATGTATTATTGTTGTAATAAAACTATAGTCATATGGTTAAAGTGATTTTGAAGGCCTATAGAGTGTATTTATAGAAATTTATGCATTCCAATTCATGTGTCTTATCTATGGTGGTACTACATATCATCTTCCATCAACGGATTGATATATGCATGAGATTTTGTGGTGTTACTTACAACTTTTGAATTATGTTCAGCAAAGATTATTCATATATTAGTGTGTATAGTAAGCCATAGTCTCAGTTTGTGTTAGGCTATCATTCCCAGTGTATGCACATGCCTTTGTCCTGGGCATATCTATTAGATCTATCAAATGTATTGTGAATTGATTGCTCTACTAAGATGTATGAAATGAAGTCAATTGGTTTCACCTTTATTTGTCTCCAGTAAATCTTTCAAATTCTAAATTCTCTTTCTTTTATTTGGTTCCATCTCTCAATCTCCATACATCCTTCTGTCTCTTACCCTTCCAATAGACCTTCAGCCCTACATGCTTTGACAATGCAACATCTAGTTTTTCAATATAAGGACTTTGAGCCTAGTCCTTAGTTCTTCTACAACACACCATCCTTCCCTAATGGGATCCCTCATTTGATGGTCTAGAGCATCTTACTAGTACCAACACTATATCTTTGGCATAATGCAATAGGAGTGGCACTCATCTAGGAGGGAGGATAATGTTAAGTGCAAAGAGAAAAGGAGTCCACTAATTTTCTAAAAATCATGGTGAGTGTATTCATGAGCAAGAGTGCATGATTTGAGAGTACAAGAGGGTGACGGATATGGAGCAAGAAATTATCTTCTTCTCTTATTCTCTTCGAGATCATTGCGGGTATCTTCTCTCCATTATAGTAATAAAGAAGTGGCATCAAAGGTGAGGGAGAATGCGCTTGGATCAAGAATGAGGTAGATTGACACATGGAATACAACGAAGAAGGTAAGTATAGGTAAGCACGTTCTCCTATCTCATGTGGATCCATTGTGTGAGAAGGCTAGGTAAGAGCTAGTTGTGGGCTGCTTATGCCCAAACTCTTGAAATAGTAAGAGCGTGCCCACCAATGGTCTTGACATCAAGCTTGTAGAGCAAAACAAGGCTGAAACAACCATCGAGAGCGTGGCATGACAAGATAGCATAATATCTTTGTCTCAATTGGTTTCCATATTGGAATACATATCACTTGCTTTTATGAGTCTCATAGTATGGTAGAGGTATTATTTGAGAGGAAAGAAATTGTGGAATGTAAGGTAGAAGCTATGAAATGCAAGAGGGTTGAGAGAAAGAAAAACCCAAGAGAGTTATATGGGTATGAAATGAACGGTACCCTTATTCTTTGTTATCTTTATTTATATGTGACTATACAGTGTGTACATATATACGAGGTGCCCACTTAGGTATAGGATATTGGCCTTTACCTAAAAAACTTGCCACTAAAAGGCCAATGCGTGTTTATGGGAGTATACAAAGAAAGTGAAGATACTATCCAATGAGTATCGACACTCTATAGTATGAAAAGGACACAAAAGATGAACTCTATGAGAAGATTTGTAGGGTTATCATTTGTATAGATCTTGACAAGCTCAATGTGCTTGTCCTTAAGCACCTCCTCCCAAATGAAGTTACAGTTCACCACAATGTGTTTTTTCTTTGTATAAAAGACACAATCTCATACCAACTAAATGATACTCTAACTATCAAACTGCAGTGTAAACACCTCTCCTGTAATGTCCAAATCTCCCACTAGATGAATAAGCCATACGGCTTCCTTGCAAGCCTTAGTGGTTGTAGCATACTCTATCTTAGTGGTAGATAAAGCCATATGTGGCTGCAATTGAGAGACCCAAGAGACTACATGACTAATGAAAGTAAAGACAAAACCTATATAGTAGGCCTCCTAGTCTCTACACTCTGTGCAAAATCAATACCTACATATCTAAGAACAAATGCATCCTTCCTTTCAAAGAATATGCACATAGACATAATGCCATTCAAGTATCTCATAATACTCTTTACTACCTCCCCATGCTTCTTACCAAGGATTTCCATATACGTCATAACAACTCCAACTACGTAGGTAATATCTGAATGCGTACTAACCATGGCATACATTAAGCTACCAAATGCATATGCATAAGGAACCTTGATTATTTTAGCCGTGTGCCCATTTGACTAGGGGATATCCTCCTAGCTAAGTTTTAAATATGGAGGAAATGAAATATTGATAGCCTTTTCTCTCTATATTGAAATGGTCCAATACCTTTTCAACGTATTCCTTTTGAGGCAAATAGAGTATCTTTTTATCTCAATCTTATATATTGTGCATACCAAGAATGTGACCATCATTCTCTAAGTCCTTCATATCAAAGGTTTCACGCAACCTTTTCTTTAAAACACCACATTCATGTAACTAGCTTCCTAGTAATTAACATGCCATTCACATAAAGACTTAAGATCATAAGGCTACCATCCCAGGACTTCCTAGTGTATAGCTAGTAATTGGTTTTACTTTTAGTGTACCTTGGAGATTGCATAAAGATATCAAAATTATGATATCATTCTCTAGGAGCCTATTTCAAATCATATAAGCTTTGATGCAACTTACATACCAATTTTTTCTTCCCTTTCACAATAAACTACTTAGATTATTTCATGTAAATATTATCGTGCAAGTCCCCATGCAAGAAAGTGGTCTTTATATAAATCTAAACAACTCCATAATCTCTACCAACTAAAGCAAGAACCATATGAAGGATGCTCATCTTGACTAGTTGTGAGAAGGTCTCATCAAAGCCAATCCCCTTCTCCTACTTAAATTATTTAACCATCAATCTTACCATGTACTTAAGCAATACATCATATTGAAAAACCTTCAACTTGTAGATCCAATTACATTGAAATGCATGTTTTCCCTTAGGCAAAGAGACTAACTTCCATGTATTATTCTTTTCCAAAGAATCCATCTTTGATTGCATAACTCTCAACCACTTATGACTGCCATCCCTAGTCAGAGTATCAACATAGCAAGAAGGCTCATCACAATCCATGACCATAACATAAATTAGAGATGGATTACATCTATATGGGGGTCTAGAAACTCTCATAGACCTATGTAAAATTGGCTTAATAGGAGCCTTTGGGTATCCCACCTGTCTATCCTATAAGACATGAGGCTCTCCATCATCCCTAGCATTCCCACCTTAACATTTATTAGCTATTAGCCCTCGATCATGTGGAATATACCACACATTATGCTCATGTGTTGGTCTCCATCCTTCTAAATACCACTTTATGGATCTCAACCATCTTAATGGTTTGATTATGCATTCTATCCTCATTGAAAATAACATCACAGCCACATACTACCTTCTTTGATTCAAGATTCCACAAGCGATAGCCCATTTAACTGAATTCTCTAGAGTGAAGAAAAATGCATTTCTTAGAATTAGGATTAGACTTCACTTCTCCCTAGGTATATGCATAAATGCGTCATAGGAAAAAATATGCAAGTGATCATAACTAGGTTTCTTGCTAGACCATAAATCCTTTGGTATCTTGCCATCCAATGACTTGATAGGAGACCTTTTATCAAATGCATTTTTGTCTTCACATTTTCAGGCTAAAATTCATTGGTTGAATGACATTAGAGAGCATATTATGAACCCCTTCCTGAATGGTCTTGTTCATCTTCTTAGCCATACTATTTTGAGTAGGTTTTTCAAGAGTTATCAACTCTTTCTTGATACTACAGCTTGCACAAAAATTTGAAAAGGCATGTGAGATATAGTTTCCACCATTATCAGTCCTCAAGCACTTAAAGCTTCTTGCCTAACTGATCCTCTACAAATACTAAGAAATTTTGAAATGCATCTAACACATCACTCTTCTTACTAAGAGCATAAGCCCAAACCTTTCTAGTAGTATCATCTATGAAAGTGAAAAAATATGAAACTTCTCTCCATCAAATCATGAGTATTGGCTTGCACAAAACATTATGAATCAAATCAAGATATGAAGAAATCTTGGGTATTGACCAACACAAATCATTACTAATCAAATCAAGACATTCTGATCTTCTACTCTCACTACCTCTCTTATATAATATTTAAGTTTGCTTTCCAAAGAGACAATGCTAACAAAAATTAAGATCAAGAAAATTTAGACAAGAAAGGTCGTCCAAATGGCACAAAGCTTTCATTCTAATGATTGATATATACATGAAACATCAATACCATAAAGAAAAGATGGTTGTTCGAGTAATGCAACTACAATGTAGTCTTTAATACTAGAAACATGCAAAGGATACAAAGTACTAGATTTTGGCCCCTTAGCACAAAAAGAGTGTAATATCTCCATTAGTTAGTTCACTATAATAAACAATGAGTACACATTTTGTATATATAAAATAATGTGCAATAAATGACCTTTCTTGAAATAAATTTATAAATATATAAAAAATATTTAAAAAGTAATTTTATTGATGAAATGTGAATATTTTTCATGGTGGCACATTTACACATGATTAAACACGTGTACTTAGAAAAATTGAGCCCATAATATTTAACTACAACAAAACTTGCACATTTGAAATCAAACCATTAAATATTAAAGATAAGAAAAATTACTATTTTAGAGGCATTTATCTAAAAAAATTAGTCACTCTACAAGTTCATGACATGTAAGTCCAACTTTGCGAGTACATTAGGGGTTACATATAGAAAACAATGTAAATTTGCTCTTAGAACAAGGAAAGAATAAGGAGAATGAAAAATGATTTAGAAGGGTAAATGGAAATTTGAATTATCTTTTCCCACAAAATAGAGGAGCAAAAAACAAGGGCATTTTTTTGGGAAGAAGATGCTCAACTAGGCATTTAAAAAAGAACTTTTGAAAAAAAGTAAGGGAGAAGCAAAAAGCATGCCAAGCTCCTCTTCTTCCCCTTCTATGTAAACCTTCCTCTTTGGGAAAGAAACCATGGATTCTCTCCTTCATGAATCATGTCGAGCCCCTAGAGCCTCTTAATCCTTTCTTCATGAGGATACCAACTAAGTTATCTATTTGGAGGACTGTGCACTGTCCTGTTTGTAATCTCCCAAGCATTCCAAGTTGATGGCGGCTTCATATTGATCTCTCTTTTTCTTTTGTTACACTGTTTTAAGTCTATTCACACTCTTCCTACCTCAAACTCACTTGTTATAGGTCCTATTTTTGTAAACAAGTCGTGCAAGCTCCCAAAAGGTCCAAATGATGCCAATTCAAGCCACAAAAGCCTATGGAGGTTGCTGTAGCCTTGTTATGTCCCTAGCTAACAACAAACTCAAGTTTTAAGAACCCTTCATGCATCCTCGTGAAACTCCTATCTCGAAGACTATTCCATGGCTCCTAGTGGACTATGGACATTGAGAAGATGAATCAAGCTATTGGGGGATAATGTTTTGTAGATAAAGTTACCTAGCATCAAGGGCACAATATAGCTAATGAATATAGACCATGCTAATGTGCAATGTTCCTTGAAGGAGCAAAACAATCGGGCGTTGGATGTGGGGAGGTTAAACGGCTAGCACAACACCTTGTGAGCTCCCTAGGATGAGAGGTGTGGTCCCTTAGGGCATAGCCAGTTGGGGACATTGGAAGTCAAATCCTAGATTATTAGCAAAAAAAAATTGGCCATGGACTTGATAGCCCTTGTTTGTGCATTATTGATTTATTGATGTATTATGCCTAAAGGATCGTGTAACAAACCTTATATAATAGGTTAATTAAAGGAGTTGTTTATATATGTCAAAAATTTGCGGTAGCATAAACTACGTAGATAATTGAAGCTTGTCGAGTGCATGGGTGAAATGTGAATGGATGAGGTCCCGATGACCCCAACCTATGGGTAGGTGGATTTTGATTGGTCAAGTGGCTTTCTGTGTTATTATCTAGGATTAGGGTTGATTGACGATGATTGCTTGTGTAGTAAGATAAAATGCAAACCAACATTATTATATGGAAATTGAGTGTGACTGTGATACAACAAAGGAGATGTTGCATCATTGCCTCTCGTTGCACACTCTCCTTGAACAAAGTGGAGTGCTAGTTACCCTTGTCCTTGAGAGGACTCCAAGTGGTCTCTTTGGAAGAACATTAGAATGCTATTTTAGGATGACCTTATAAGTTTAGGGACCCTCAATTTTGATTCTTGATTCTTTTTAGTTGAGGCCTTAAAGTTTCATTACTAGGTACACTCAAAAGTCCACCAAATTAACTAAGCTATGGAGTCTAGTTAGTGCTAATAGATATTGGATTTAATAGTAGTGTATCCTTACTTTTGTTCCTCATCTTGTTGGTGGTTGTATTATATATAAAAATGATTTTAGAAGGTATCACAATTTTGAAGGGTAAATTTAGTGAGATCCTGTAGCTAAGCTTATGAGATGTAAAAATAATGATGTTTCTTTGCCAATTCCTTGTATATACAAATCCAATAAAAGGTTTTGCTTCTCAAAACAAATGCAACCACCCTTATTTCATGGAGAAGGGTCCAATGTGCAAAATAAGCCTAAAACATGGAAAGGCCCTAGATGACTATTTTTTGTTGGAGACTTGGTTTCTACCAATCAATCCATGCTTGCATGCATCTCATTGGTGACATAGCACTTTGGTTGCACAAACAATGGAGTGATAAAAGCCTAAGAGATTGAGAGTGGTAAAAGAGAATTATCTTTTGTTGTATCACGAGTCCATAAAGATGAACAATTTGTTCTATCAAAAGCAATACAAATTGACCCTAGATGAATGCTACTCCAGATTCATCACCTTGAGAAATTATGTTTAGGCATTGCCTACTGAACAACAAGTGGCCTAATTCTACCAAGGCCTTAATGCCCCCTAGATCCCTGTCTAGATGTGATGATGCCTATATATTTACAAGACATTCTCATTAGAGAGTTAACTACTTGTCAAAAAAAAATCAACACGAATGCAATATAATCCCTCAAAAGAGAAAACCCTAAATCTTATCGAGAAGAACAATCCTTCAAGAAAACCTAGTGTCAAAATCAAGCTCATGCTATAAAGGGAGCACAAAATTAACGTAGATGTTTTGTAATCTCCATCACAAAACATCTAATGCAATGTAAGCATTACATAAAAAAGGGTGCTACTTGGGTTTATGTAACCTCCCTTGTAGGAAGAATACACCTAGTTCTTTGTCAAGATGAGGACATATCAATTTCTTTAAGGGGGAGAGGATGTAATGTTTACATCCTTTAAATGTAATGATATCGACCTGATTAAATTTTTTTGCCTTTCAAAGAAGTATTGTCAATCTCAATTTTGAGTACTCCAACACTTTGGCTCATAATTGGTCTTTCAAACTATTCTAACTCTTGGTCTTAACTTTGGACTTGGTTCAAGTAATGTATACGAATTGAATCTTACTTTAATTTAAGTAGGAGGCATGAACTAGCTCTTGCTCATATTCTTATAAGCTAGCTCTTGCACTTACGACTTAAGTTAAAAACCTTTAATAAATTATTATTGCAAAAATATCACTATCTTTGCAAAAGCATGATCATCAAATTGTGTGCTTTGATCTATCGTGATTAACCAAAGCCACGATTTTGTATTTGGACACTAGATTGATCAAGAAACGAGAAAGAATGCTATGTTAAAGGAAGAGGTTGAGAAATGCAATCTTAAAATGAGCTTGAGATGGAAAGGTGTTAGCCTTTTGGCACCTCTCGATGCACCCCTACCCCTCTTAACAATATGAATATATATCCCTCCCTTGACCTCAATCACATCAATACCTTCTCTCATTGTGTGAATTTGAGCAAGGAGAAGAAGACTCTTTCATTCCCCCCATCTTATGGTCATGAGGAGACATTATCGAAGTGGCGAGCTAGAGAGCCAATAACCCTTCTATGTGAATGCTTTGTCTCAAAAGCTTTTACCCTGAGCTAAATATCCTCTTTTCTCTATTCCTTAGGCAAAGCTCTAGCCAATGAAGGTTTCTTCTCTTGATCCACCACTACAAAAGTCCATGCTTATTGACTAAGGAGGTCTTATGGCTCTACATCACTGTTTGAGTATTGCCATTGCAATGTCATTTTCGTTTGAGCTACAAGTAATCTATATGTTATAAGCCCCCAACATGGTGGGTACTTCTCCCTCACAAATGAGTTAATCAATGTAAAGAGAATGGGATTTTGAGGCTTTAGTTCTCGACTTGGTTGTATAGTAATTATTTAAATGTGATGATATTGCTTTTTTGCTCTTTCCTATTGATTTCCTCCCATTGATTGTGTAGTCATGGAATGACATTAGTAATGATAGGATGTACTCGAGGCATCCCTCTAGCCTTTCGAGGATAATGGTCATTCAAGAGGAACTGCAATCATCAAAGCAATGGATCAAGTTGTCTCAGATAACATTTTATGAAGAATGAAGCTGCCTAGTAAGAAGGGCACATGATAGGTGATAATTATAGCATAATCTCATGTGCAAGGTCCTTTGGAGGAGCAGAAAACTCAAATGTTTGGTCCAAGAAGGATAACTAATAGGTCGATGCCTTGCCAACTACCTAGTATGATCTATAAGGCCCCTTAGGACAACCATTTAGGGACACTAAACCAAATCCTAGATTGCTAGTGAAATTGTTTTGGCCATGGACTTCATACTTTTTTAATGCATTATTGGTTTGTTGATCATGTGATAAACCTAATATAACAAGTCAATCAATAAATCTCTTTGTATATGTCAAAACAAGATGGTAGTTAAAACAAACAAGAGGGGAGAGAGATAAAGAAACCAAGAGCACACACACACACACACACACACACACACACACACACACACACACACACACACACACACACACACGAAAACAATTGAGACTTGAGCACATAGAGAGATAGGGATGAAATCTTCTTCCTCCACATAAAAAGAATTAAGTCTACAACGTGATAAATGACTAATATGAAAGTACCACTACATATGTATACGTGATCACTAAATGTGAATCCGCTAAGAATAGATGTGACACAATAAATGTGCCATAACCAAGAGTAGACTACATGAGTACAATCCAATTGTAGAATCAATGGCATATCCACAGGTTGATCACCTAACATGCCAGTGAGTATATCACCATAGCACGTAATGAATGCCAACTCATATAGAGCTTGACATCTCAATACTCCTCAAGCTTAGCATGAGCTCATGAACTCCAAGTATAGTCATGAAGCATTGAAGCTTCTCAGCTCCCAAGGTCTTAGTAAAAATATCCTTGATCCTCTACGTTGACATAAATTAAGTTAATATCACATGCTAGAATCACCTTCTGAATGAAATGGTAATGGATCTCTGTATGTTTGGTTTGCACATGAGACACTAGATTCTTGGCCCATTGAACATTACTAAGGTCATGAAAATGAATGATAACCTTCTTGTTTACCTGCATCTCCAAATCACTAAGTAGCCTATGTAGCCAAGCTACCTTATATATGGCAATTGTAGTACCTCTATATTTTTCCTCTATATTAAACAAGGTAAATGTCAGTTGTTTCTTATTGCTCCAAGTAACAACACTACTAAAGGAAAACATAAAACCACTGATAGACCTCTTGTTTGAAATACTACATGCCCATTCTACATCAATGTAACCATGTAAGTTCAATGGTATACATACACCATAGAATAAGGCATAATCTAATGTGGACTAAATATAGTGCAATGTGCGCCACACTGTATCCAAATGTGACTTTTGTGGAAGCTACATAAATTGACTCTACAAACCAACTGTATAGTTTAGGTCTAACCTACTGATTGTCAAATAAATAAGATTATTCACAATCTTTCAATATACAATGACGCCCTTAATCAAGTCACCCTCATGTGTACTAAGCTTAGTATTAACATCCAAAGGTATAGAAATAGACTTACAATCAGCTATACCATACTGACATATCCAACACATAGTGTCTTTGTGACAACCATATACCCTCTAGAGTCTTGATTATTTCTATACCGAGAAAATAACATAGCTGCTGCAAATCCTTAATCTCAAATTCAGTCTTGAAGAGACTCTTTACATTTTAATATTTGTCTCACTATTATCCACAATGATCAAATCATCCACATATATAATAATCATAATACTTATAGTACTTTTACAGACATAGAGTGAGTGATCAACTTGTACTCTGCGAAATCCAATGTTGAAAAGATATTCTATAATTCTATCATGCCATATCCTAAGTGTTAAGTTTAGCCTATATAAGGCCTTATAAAGCATCCACATAAGTAAGCAATTGCGCCACATAAAGTTCTTCTTGCAACTTCTCTTGCAATAAGACATTCTTAATATCCATTTAATGCATGATCAAACCCTTTGATATAGCCATAGCTATGCAAGCCTTTATAATAGCCATTTTAGCCACTAAAGCAAAAGTTTTCTCATAATCAATACAATGAGTATACGCATAACCTTTGGTAACTAGTCGTGTCTTATAGCGCTCAATAGATTCATTTTACTTATGCTTAACCTTGTAACCCCTATTTACAATTAATAACTTTATTGCCTTGAAGTAACGACACCAACTCCCATGTATCACTCCTTAAGTGTTGTCATTTCTTCATCCATAGTACAATCCTAATATTCATTATCCACTATATCCTCAAAACAAGTGGGTTCCAAATCTTGCACAACCTTACCCATGTATGCATAGTAATGAGTTACATAGTTATCATAGATATATTATTGCATTGGCTTTTTTACTCTACTTAACCTATGTGGACCTTAATTACTATCAATTACTTTAGCATTCTCTTGTACCTTCCGCACACCAAGTATTTCAATAGACGAAATCCTAAACTCCTTATCCAAGCTCTACTTAGAGCCATTTCAACATCAATATGAGAGAAACTTGATGATATATCTAGCATAATAGACGAGTCCTTAACTTTCTCTTTATCTTTTCTTGATATCTGTGATGTACTTGGTGAAGTAACATGTTACCTCAATCTACCATCCAAGGTCTATCAATACAACCATGACTAGGAGACTCTTATGGTCCATTCAATATCTATGATATTGCTGACCTGTTTTCTACAAAGCCACACTTGTATGCTTATCAACCCCAACGATATTCTATACATTACTATACTAGCTACTCATTTCATAGAAAGCTTCATTTCTACTAACTCTCAGCTTAATATCTATATCTCTTTTGCTTAAGAAAATATCCTATAAATACACATTTTTATCCAGTTTACTACGTAACTCATTAGGAATATACACGTAAACAATACATCCAAATACTTTTAAGATGGGACAGAATTGATTTTCTACATGTAAACTTCTCTTCAAGTATCATACTATATACAATGGTAGTGATTGTCATATTTATAACTATATCAACCCAATAGTAATGAGATAAAACTCTTTCTAACATCAATGCATGAGCTACCTTTGCAATATGGCACATTTTTTACTAATCCACTCCATTGTATTGTGGAGTATATCTACATGTATATTATCTCTATGCTATTTTTTAATAAAAGATTAGACAACTCTAAACGTAGACATCTCCATTAAAGTGAGATATTCACATACTTTATACATTCCATCAACTCTAAATTTGAACAAACTATCCATGTCTTTCAACCATTACACACTCACGTAACCAATTATCTTATGCCACATTTCAATATCAACCACCACCACCTAAACCTTGTGCAAACATGGCAACAACCATTTTAATAAGACTTACATTAAGAGTAAATAATTTACTAACGTTTTTTTTCTATATAAAAATCATGAAATATAAATCAAACTTGCAATTTTTGTTCTACCATCGGACCAACAAAAACTAAATTTTTTTAAATATTCAATACATATATCATATCAACTAAGTGCTTAGTTTTATCATTTTGTATACTTAAGGGAGCACTTTTAACATGAGTAATAGGATGAGCTATATCATCCCTTATCTCCACATAGCTTGGATACTCTAGATTGTGCATCTCTCTAAACCACTCTATGAGAAGTGTGGTTAAAGACATTCTTTGACCATAGAACGAATGAGCTATATCATCCCTTGTCTCCACATAGCTTGGATACTCTAGACTATGCATCTCTCTAAACTACTCTATGAGAAGTCATGTGGTTAAAGACACCTGAGCCTACATACCATACGTTATTCTTTGACCATAGAACGGGCATAAGGGGAACACTCTCTCTTAATGAGTCTTATGCATAGGGGATTTTCTTAATTATTATTCTCCATCTTAACGCATTGACTGGGTATGCCAAGGATGACTTCTAGACCCCTTTCATCCTTCTTTTCCAAGTAATTTTCCTCGCCATTGGGCAATCTTTTTTCCTTTTCGATGAGTGTTCATCACTATTTCTAGAGAGAGAAACTTGAGATCACGTACAACCTTGCATTGAAGGATATGCTTGCTCGCAAGGCCAATAATGTCCTTCAACAAAAAATATTTCTTTTTGGCAATGGAGGTCGATCAATGACATCTTTTGGATAGCAAAACATCACTGAGCTACTCACTCAACATTAGGGAGGTTTTACTCTTCTTTGACTTTTCCATTTGTGAACCATCTAGAATTCCCTTTAACTCAAGTCTCTTCAATTGGCTATGCCTTTATTATGTAGAGCTTTTGCAATCCTTGGATTCTTATGGAAAGGTCGATATGGTGCATCATATACAAAGGGTGATAGCCAAACACTCTTGCTTAGTGAGGCATTACCCTTGCTAGGTCCTCTTGTCTTTTAATCCATATTACCAATTATCTTTTGCTATAAAAAACAAGCCCTTGTGCTACTTCAAATGGTGGGATCTTGACGACTAAGTTTAAGCATGGGATAACATTCTGTGAACTTGTATTGCTCCAAGTAATTCCTTTTAGTTTTGCTAATATTATCCGATTCCTCATAAGTACCATCCATGGGACTAAGGTCCTTCTAGTCTTTTAAGTAGCCCCATACCTAATGCTTGAGCTTTTTGCCGTAAACTCTCAAGTCACACACCACCTACTTCCTTAGACTCTAGTGTTTTCCAACTAAATTAGGGATGTACTTCTCTTTTTTTGTGGGATTACAAAAACTAGTTGATTTGTTTTTTCAATTGGAGCCTTCCGACATCGCTAAAGGATAGTATAGAGGTAAGACAAATTGTTGCTAATGTTAGCATGGACTTAATTATGGTAAGCTTTCCAACTAAGGAGCAAGGAATACTCAACCTTGAGTTGATTGAACTTGCTAAGGAACCATTGGGATCTATGACTAAGGAATATACCAACCCCTAAACAAACCCCAATATATCTATTTATCTCATTGGGTTTGATGACTTTGAATCCCAATTGGACTACCCATTGATCCAATTTTCTCACAATATAAAAAGAACAACTTTATATTGGCCTAATTGATTCTCGAGGGAATAAGCTAGGAGAACTCCGAATAAATTTCCATTAGGTTGATCACTGAGCTAGGGTCCGCATTAACAATGGAGACAACATGAGGAATCATACCACTATTTGGGTCCCATCAAGGAGAGGTAATCCTTTAATTGTTCTATCCTTCAAAGCTTTGTCAATTCTTCCGAGTAGTGGGTCAATAATCAAAGCAAATAGCAAGGGGGCCAATGGTCACCCTTGCCTTATTAACCTTATGAGAGCAAATTGAACCTCAAATTGAGTGCATGGTCCATGGATAGAATGAGATTCAAAATTGCATCCTGAAAAGCTTCTAATGTAGTTGAGCAGAGCCATTAGATCATATCCATATGTGCTCCTAGAATTGACACATGGGTTTTGGTTGCTAGCTTTTGCCCTTTCCTCTTGAAAGAGGCTCTCAGTCGACCATGCTCCCTACTCGCGGCTACTATAGCCTCTTGACAACACATCCATCAATACCCAAGGGTGACTCCCATGTCTCTAGCACCCTCCCATGTACTTTCAAGCTTTGCAAAAAGTTGCTTCTCTTCTAAAAATGAGACATTAAAACGAAAGGGTAGGGGACCATGATTATTGCCTGAGAGCAATATAAGCCTACAAACTACCAATAGTGGGAGATGATCTGATGCTATCACATCCTCAAGTAGAAGGTATTTTGCCCTTCCATCCGATCACCATGTACCATTGGAGTCATAGAGCCTATCCAAATGGGCTCCTTGCCACATGGGCCCTACATGGCGGTTGTGCCATGTGTACCTCAAGGTATCCTCCTTGGCGACAATAGCAACTAGGACTTCTAGCTTTCATACAGACTCTAATGGCCGCCATGCTATTCTTTCTTCAACTCCCATTGTTCCTTTCCCATGTGATGAGTCCCCCTCTTTTGTTGTCATTTTCCAATTGCCGCCTAGTAAGGCATTCTTATTTTGGATTTGCTACCTTACATAGTTCCACTACCTTTCCCTTGTAGATGAACAATTATCCACATACACAGAAACATAGATTAGTTCTTCATTTTCTACCTCCACTCAAACACCTACATAGCTGCCATCTTCTACAACAAATACCACCCTAAGATTCAAGGCTTCTTTCATTAGCAAAATTGTGCCTCCTCAACCTCTTGCAACAGCATCATAGAAGGTCGCATAATTTGGGATTTGGAATGCCATGCATGCCACCTCGTCGACCTTAACTCCCTGTAGCACTATGAAGGCCGGTTTGTACTTCCTAACTAATCCATAGATTATTTGCTTTCTGACATCTGAAGCTGGTCCCATCACATTCAATGTACAAAATTTGATTTTGGAGGAAAGCTACGGTCTCTCATCACAGCGAATCTGGCTGGTCTAGCAATTCATGATTTTGAATCGGTGCATCAAAGTTCCAGTCCATCAGTGGTGCTCGTGCTTGCTCCTTGATTCTAGGCTTTCTGCTACTAGCTTTTATTCCTCCTCTATTGATCAGACTCTTTGGGGGCACATTCTCCTTACTGGATTGCTTGCTGTTATTGCCTGCATGTTCCTTGTACAGTTGATGCTTTCCTTTCTCAGGCGGGGGAGGTGAGCTAGCCTTACCTTCCTTATTGAGACACCCTGTTGAGACAACATTGGGTTTTTCCTCTTCTTCCTTGCCTTCATTCATAGCCTCCTTCGTGGTGCATGTCACCTGCTTTTCTACATCTTTAGATTCTTTTCCTCCTTCGGATGCATGAGAGGACTTCTCACTTGCCATTTTGCTTGAGCAGTTGCATGCGAAGTGTCCATGGGCCTTACATATGTAGCAAACATCTAGGAAGGCCGTGAGCTTGACGGAGAGGAGCACCTCCATTCCTGAAGGGTCAAGATACCCTGGGGCTCGTTTCGTCTACCAGCCATGGAGGGATGTCTGAGAATTCAATCCATTCAATCCATCTCTGAATCAGGACGGAATATTTTGTGTGCCAGCACCCTATTATCCGTGGATGAGGACCACAGCAACACATAGACCATCATATTAAACTGCACAAGTTTTGCCTTACCTAGGTACACTGCATCGGACCATCTGACGATGTCATCTTCCACAAGAGGACAGACCATAAAATAAAAGTAGACCCTGGTCAGAAGGAGCACACCATACTTCTGGCAAAACTCTGTCGTGAGACAGAGCTACCATTGCCCTGTTGATCTTCACACCCTCCCACCCTTTGCTTCTGCAAGTCGTCCCTTCTAAGTGCCCTCTCAACTTCAACCATATTCGTCTCATGATGCTACAGGGCTCGTCTAAAGAGAAGTGATGTGTTGGAGGGCTGCTCATGCATCTCTTTTGTTCGTTGCCTCTTCCCTTGGGTGGTCTCCAAGATACCCCTCAAGCAGCTCAACGTCATCTTACAATATCAGGGCCTGTTCTGAGAGATGCTTCTGGCGCCTCAGATACAGTGATCGCTCCGAGCAGGCAATGGAGTCGTTGAGCTCTTGCATCTCTTTAGTTCGTTGCCTCTTCCCTTGGGTGGTCTCCAAGATACCCTCAAGCAGCTCAACGTCAACTTTACAATATCAGGGCCTGTTCTGAGAGATGCTTCCGGCGCCTCAGATACAGTGATCTCTCCGAGCAGGCAATGGAGTCGTTGAGCTCTTGCATCTCTTTAGTTCGTTGCCTCTTCCCTTGGGTGGTCTCCAAGATACCCTCAAGCAGCTCAACGTCATCTTACAATATCAGAGCCTGTTCTGAGAGATGCTTCTGGCGCCTCAGATACAGTGATCGCTCCGAGCAGGCAATGGAGTCGTTGAGCTCTTGCATCAGGGACCGCATTTCCCTGTCAAAGGGGCTCTCCTGCAACAAGGCAACTGAATAGCTGTAGGCCTGGATTAGGTCAACCAGATCGACTGCACGTGCTTCCTCGTCGACGTTGCTGCAGAGAGAGGAGGACATGTTAGAGACAGCAAGCAGCTCCAGCTTGGGAACAAGGAAAAGGTGTGCAGCAGAGACGACCTTCATGCAGGCGAGGAAGCCGGGCCCCCAGCAATGGCTGCGTACCGCGTCTGTGTGGAAGAACTCGATGCAGATACGCATGGTGGAGGCCTCCATGGAAGGGAGGGGGATGCGGGGGAGCCGTGTCTCGGCCATGCCGGATGTGAGGAGCATGCTTTCGAGCATGGGGGAGCGGGCAGCTACCAGCATCCGCAAGGTAGGGCATTCCTGTTCTTCTGGTCCGCAGAGGAACGCGATGTCGCAGAAGTTGCCCATCATCCTGAGCATGTCGTCATGGGAGCAACGGCAGCCACGCGCGTGAGTGTCATGCTTTTCCTTCATCTGTTCTGCGCCCTCTGTCATTTCCGAAGGTTTCAGAGCCAAATATTGACAACCTATTGGTCCATTAGTGGCTTGGTAGAGAAACCCAAATATTTACAACCTATTGTAGTACAAAGAGAAAAGTTTTGCCCCTCTTAACTTTTCCAGCATTGCATTAGAAGGGTAATTTTTTAAAAAATAATATATTTTATTATAAATATAATTATTCATCTTATTATTTATCATTGTATGCGAGTTCGAAACTTCGAAATTTGGAGTTTTTTCCGAATCCCACTTGAAAGTTGAAAGGTGAAACCTTTTAGGCAACAAGCCCTATCTTTTCGAAAGTGGCATTCAACTTGAGAGTCTAGAGAGTCGAGAGTCTACTTTGATGCTCCCATTTGCTACCCTCGTGTTCTCTTGGGAGTTGGGTAATCACGAGTCATGACTCATGGAGTCACAAGGCAGAGTCTGTCTCTGGAGTCTGCGAGTCTGCTCTCTCTCTTCACCACTTGATTACAAAGTGGCAAGCTACGACTCACAGCGTTCACGTCACGCTCAGATTGTGGGTTGTCCTAGGAGTGTCACCATTACCAGTGCTGAGTGCAGTAGTGTGCACATTACACATTATCGTGTTGCGTCCATTACCAGTGCTGCGGGCCACAACCACCACTACCGAGTCCTGACCAAACCCCATGGGCGGCAGTGACCAGCCACCTCAAACCTGCCCAGTGTCCACAATTTCCGCGGCCACCACTACTGGCCAAACCCTAGGGGCCAGCCCACAGTGCCACCTCAGACCTACACCATCAAGAGTTGTGTGGACCTAAGAGCCGTGGCCGTCGCCACAATCAACTGCCAGCACAATTGGTGGCCATCTAGCAGTTGCACATTGGTCACACCCATGATTGACAGCGGACTGCACATAGCCCTAGCGCCCAAGGGACGTCACATGCATCATTACCAATGTCACTAATGCGATCACCACTACCGGCATCATGCATACCATTACTAGCGTCACTAGCATCGCCATTCTTGAGCATCTACTATCAACTCTCACACTCTTAGCTTATTCGTTCAAGCATATACTCTAAATTTTTGATACATTTTGATTTATGTACATATTTTAGTATCAATTATATAAGACTAGTATTTGCATTTCAAAAGAACACATCAATAAAAATTTGTACTATTGAATAAATGCTTATTCATATATTGTATTTGTTCATGCTAATCTGATTTATCATCTATGTCCCCATCATGGTCAATCAAGTCCTCTACAAAGTAGAACCATGATCATTACATTACAACTAGTGGCACATCATTACATTACAATTAGTAGCCATTGTAACGGTACAATGGCTACTAATTGTAATGTAATGATGTGCCACTACTTGTAATGTAATGATGCTCAACCTTTTAGACTATCTCAGTGTAACATACTTTTACTTTCTGCATGTTTATTATAGATATGGGCCATCCTAAGAGAGATTTGAATCAATTGACTCTATCTCTAGCACTTGCAAGAAAGAAGCTGTGACTCAAGTGGATTCCACTCTTGTTGGTGACATGTTGAATGCACCTCTATCCACATCCAATACACTTGGTGCATCTATTCATGCAAATGTGAGTTTGGATCTTAACATACCTATGGAAGATGTAAATGAAATACTGGATTCTTTTGATGATGCTATAAGCAGCCTTGATGAGGTTTGAGAGCAATATGTTGCTCATGCAAATGCTACCCTAGATTATGAGGATAGTGTGCCTCAAAAGGTTAAAAGACAACGCTTTTACAAAGAGCATTGGAAAACATATCACCCATGGAGTTACGCATTGCATGATGCTAATGGTAAGGAAAGGATATTTATTGCATACACTTTCAGACAAGTAATGCTTTTGCCACAGTTGGGAGCACAATATTATAAAGGCTATCATTACAAATACATGAGAAGTCTAAAGAGCATGAAAAGGCTGCATTTTTATGGGTTGAAAAATAAAGGAAGTCTATGAAGCGTATGAACTTACATCTAAAAAAGATGGACTCAGCTATAGTAGACAAAAAGCTTTCTCATGTTTTGAAAGTTCTATATTTCATTGCCATTAGGGATAAGCCTTTGTGCGACTTTCAAAAGGATATAGAGGAATTGGCATTTCTTGAAACCCAAAATGTTCCTATTGATCATAGCTATGCATCCTACCTTTCACACATATCTTCTTTACTTTTCTTGGAGGCATGTTATACACATTTTTATGAGATAGTTAGATGTGAAATTGTTGAGAGTCCATTCTTCTCCTTGATGATAGATGAAAGTACGGATATCTCCAACGACCATCATATGATTGTGTGTTTAACATATTTGACAAAGAATGGTGATATATGTAATCATTTCATAAGATTGCTCCATACAAGCAATGGAACTACAACTGCTTTATATGATGCACTTTTAGAGTTCTTATGCACTTATGGTTTCTCAAAATCAAAATTAGTGGGTTTTGCTACTGATGGATGTAGTGTTATGATGGGCAATGAGAATGGATTGGTTGCACACTTTGCTAAAGACATGCCTCATTTGGTTGGGGTGCATTGCATTGCACATAGATATGCTTTGGCTGCAAAAGATTCATTGTGTGCATTTCCTATTTTTGATATTTTGGAGAAGGCACATAGAAACTCTTGTAGGTGAGTTTGGTAGAGGTGTTGAGCATGTCACTCAATTTTTTGGACTAGTGAAAGATGGTTCCAATGTGTTGTAAAATAGTACGGAGGTTTGGATAAGCATGCTTTGCATATTAATGTGTTGGGAAATAAAGATACAACCAAGGGTCATATCACATGGGATGCTTGTTTTGATGTAGGAAGACACTTTGTTCATAGAGTTATTACTTCATTGCATGCTTGATTTTATGACTTGGAGATTTTTGAGGCTACCAAAATATTTAGTCCTAGAGACTATCTAGAGGATGCATGTGGTATTTTTAGCACGGGTGCTATATGGATTAGGCCATTGTTGAAAAAGTTTGGTGATGTAGTGAATGTGAATATGTATAGATTGTAGTATGAAGAGTTCATGGCAAAATTGAAGAGAGCATGTCCTAGACAGAGTATGCATATGGCATGGCACTTTTGTGCACATGATATTGAATGGGACTAGTCCTTTAGTGAGATGAAGAAACTTTTGTGTGCTTGCTTGGTCATTGTTGTAAGCACTGTTAATTGTGAAAGGGGATTCTCCAAGATGAATCACATTAACTCCAATGACCATAATCAATTGAGCTTAGAGAATGTTAACAAGCTCATGTTTCTTTCTTACAATGGTATACGGGACCCAGGAGAGGTAGATTGGGATGCAATCTACTCTACTTGGGATAACTTGAAGCCTCATTGAGATATTGATATCCATACCACAAGTTAGATAGCTATGCTATCACTTGTATGAACTATTCTAATTCCTTTTCTTTGTTGACTTGAGATTTGAAAGTTGTCATATTAGCATACAATTCATGTATTATAAACATTGAAAGTAAAAGTTGTCTCACACATGAATTAGAAGTCTATGGTTGTTAAGTGTTATTAAAAATCTTGCTTGCATGAAGTTTAGATATTGAAAGGTAATATTTATTCTACACATCATTCGAAGGCCATACTTCAAAATGTCACCTTCAAGTCGAAGGGTAAGATTGTAGATAGACCTTCCAAAGAAAATACAGACTAGCCCTTCAAAAATGAACACTGCCTCTGTATGTGCCTTCTTTTGTGATAAACAATTTGCATATCCACCTTCACACTGTTGTTTCTACTTCATCCCATTTTTTATGTGCATTCACTAAGAACCTCTTGGAGAGAGGAATGGTGACCTTTATTTAACTTGTAGTGGTGAATTCATTGGGGTGCACGACATCCCATGCAAAAGTGCACTACAAAGATAGAGGTTGAATCCATGGATGAAGGAGTTGGCAATAACAAAGAACTAACAAAACACTTCGACACCACTACAAGTCCTCACGAGCGTAGTTGGAGTGAGGGAAGATTTGGATGGTGGAACATCTGAGACAATTATCATGTTTGGTAGAACACAAGAACCTCACCATCATCCAATTGCAACTAAGGAAGACAATACGCTCCAAATTGAAGCCAACCCTCAACTAGTGCCCAAGCTCCCAGCCATTTCTATTCAAAGAAATATGGAGGAAAAGGGAGATGGCTCAATGAGGAAGGTGGTCCTCAATGTTGATAAGGTGTGCTCAACTTCAGCACTGAAGGCTTGTGCTACTCTTCCTAACTTAACAACAAGGTGTTTCTCAACACTTTGTAATCTTCTATTTTCAATATGTAACCAAACATAATCATCAATTTTGAAACTCATAGCTTTTCTTTTCTTGTTAGCTTGTTTAGTGTATGATTGTTGGGCTTTCGCAATCATGCCTTTCACTTCAGCAAAAAATAGTAGCATGCATATTACCAATATCATCAGCAGCTTTAACTTTGTTTGACAATGATGTAACAGGTGTAGGCAATCTATGTCCATAAATGATTTGAAAAGGTGCTTCTATGTAGCTGTATGTGGTGTATTATTATATGCAAATTGAAGTAAATGCAAGTGTGTATCCCATGTTTGTGGTTTTGAAATTGTGTATGCATGCAAAAGATCTAAAATTGTACTATTAGTAGCTTCTGTTTGCCCATTTGTTTCAGGATGAAATTCAGATGAGATATCAATCTTTGTACCTAAATTAGCAAACAAAGTAGTCTAAAAATTATTGCAAAATCTAGAATCACAATAAAAAATAATAACTTTTGGCAAACCATGGTTAGTGAAAATAGTTCTCAAAAACAGTTGTGAAGCTTGAGATGCAATTAATGTTTTTTTGCATGGAATGAAATATGCTTGTTTGCTAAATCGATCCACAATAGTCCAAATCATATCATGATTAGCTTGGGAGTTAGACAAACTAGTAATAAAATCCATTGAAATATGTTCCCATGGTAGTTAAGGAATCGGTAAAGGCATTAATAAACTTTATTGCTTACCATGGTGTCGCTTAGTTCTTGGACAAATTAAACACTCAGATACAAAGTTAGAAACATCAGATTCCATCTGTGACCAGTAAAATCTTCAACCAATGTACGCAAAGTAGAAATAATACCTCTATGACCTTGATATGGGGGACAATGGATTTTATGCAACACAAATGATCTAAATGGAACAGTTACACACAATCTTTTCTCATAAAACATAAATCCATCAGAATAAGACAATGAATCTATCGAAATCTAGTTATTTGCAACTAATTTATTTCAATTAGCTTGAAAACTGGGATCTTGATCATATGTATCTTTCATAGGATAAGGGAATCAAAGGATATAACGGAGATGCTATGGATGCTTGATCTTCTACTTAAGGCATCGGCAACAACATTCTCTTTTCTGGGTTGATATTGGATAAGTGGATGAAAACATTGAATAAAATCAGTCCATTTCATATGATGGTTAGAGATTTGTGGCTGACTAAGGAGATGTTTGATACTTTGTTGGCTAGTTTTGATCATGAATTCAAATCCCATTAAATAGTGTTTCCATTGATGTAAAGCTTGTACTATAACTAGAAATTCCTTATCATAGGTAGAATACTTGAGTTCATATGGTTTAAGTTTGCAGCTAGAGTAGGCTATGGGATGTGAATCTTGCATAAGGACAGCTCCTATTCCAGATCCACTAGTATCAGTGACTACTAGAAAGAATGGTCTATTAAAGTCAGGTAATTGCAATATAGGGGCATGTGTTAAGGCACATTTCAGTAAATCAAAAGACTTTTGCTGATTGCCAGACCAATGATACACAATACCTTTCTTTAATAATTTTGTCAAAGGCAATGCAAGCAATGTAAAATTTCTCACAAATTTTCTGTAAAAGCTAGCAAGACCTAAGAAAGAACGTAATTCATGCACATTTTTAGGTATCGGTCACAAAGGCAATGCAAGCAATGCAAAATTTCTCACAAATTTTTTGTAAAAGCTAGCAAGACCTAAGAAAGAACGCACATTTTTAGGTATCGGTCAATTCAAAATTGCTTCTATCTTTTTAGGATCAACTTTAATTCTATCAGATGAAACAATATGTCCTAAGTATTCAATTTGGGTTTGGAAGAATTCACTCTTTTCGAGATTAGCATATAATTGATTCTCTTTCAACAATTTGAAAACCAAAGATAAATGTTCATAATGCTCATTCTCATTCTTATTGAAAACCAATATGCCATCAAAGAAAACAATTACACAATGATGATGCTTCAGAAATATGCCATTCATCATACGACTGAATGTGGCCTGGTGCATTAGTTAAACCAAAAGACATAATAAGGAATTCATAATGATCAAATTGAGTTTTAAATGCAGTTTTGAAAATATCAAGTGTATCCAATCGTACTTGGCGATATCCAGATTTAAGGTCTATCTTGCTAAACATTGTGGCCCCTTGTAGTTTATCCATGAGGTCGTCTACCCTAGGAATATGATATCTATTCTTGGCAGTGATCTTGTTTAGGGCACGATAATCAATGCACATCCTATAGGTATTATTTTTCTTCTTGATTAATAGGACAGGTGCACCAAAAGGAGAACTATTGGGCCTAATGAGTCCATGGGTTAACAATTCTTCAACTTGGGTTTGAATTTCTTTCTGTTCAATTTGATTATATCTATAAGGTGCTTTACATGGTGGTTGTGATCCAAGAACTAAGTTTATTTTATGATCTTTAGGACACATAGGTGGTAAGTTACTAGCAAAACAATCTTTAAATTGTGAAAGAAATTGTGTGTGCTTAGGATGCATCTAATTTTTATTAGCTTCAATTTCATTCACCCATACTAAGTATGATTTGCTACATTTTCTTAATGCACGTTTAGCCTGTGTATGACTAAGCAATGCAAAATTATCTAAAGTGTGCGTACCATGTAATGTGATTTGTTTCCCATTAGAATAAATATTCATTGAATGCATGGAATAATCTATATTGAGATTATATTTATGACGCCAAGGCATTCCTAAAATAATGTCACCAGATTGAAAAGGCATAACCAAGAAATTTTTGCACTCAACATAATCGCCAATTTTAATTTCTAAGTCATGAACTTCTTGTGTACCATTGTATCTAGTACCTAAGAATGCAACCTTGATGCAATAATGAGTTGAAACAGTATGTAAATTCAATTCTTTTACCAATTTTACAAAAATAAAATCATGTGTGCTCCCATCATTATGCAAAACAATCTTTTCTTCACCATACACAAGACATTTCATCGTTAATAAAAAATGAGGATTTGGCATACCTGGTAAAGTATCTGAAGTAGTACCGATATTGTCATTGTCTTTTGTGAAATCTGGCATTTCTTCACGGTCTTCATCTTCAGTTGCTCCCAAGTAGTTGATGTGAACAGTCGGCTTTTTGGATTGACAATTCACCGCTAGGTGTCTAGGTTGGTGGCACTTATAGCAAACTATAGGCTTGGCTTTAGAAACATTATTGGTAATGGCTAAGAGTTTAGGTATGTTGGGATTTGGTTGGAAATACGGCTTAGGATTTGGATTTGTGTTTGATGGTAAAGCAGGGGGTCATGTCCAGGATTTACAGAAAGAAGATGGAACAAAGCGATTTTGATTGAATCTTCGAAAGTTAGAATTGAATTTCTTTGTACTGAAATTACCATTAGTTGGGAATTGTTGTGGTCGCTTCTCTCGTCCTCGAATTTTGTCTTTAGCATCATGGACCAAAGAAATCACATCCTCGAGAGTCGTTGGCTTGGACATGTTCACCTTCGTATAGAAGTGACCAAGCAAACTAAACATAAACTTGCGCTTATGGTTCGCCTCAGGTACATCTTCAAGCATTCAAAGTTGCAATAAGGCATTTCAAAAACGCTTGGTGTATTGAGAAATACGCTCACGATCTCTTTGATGAAGAAGATCCCATTGTTTGATTGCTTTTTCGTGGAATTGAGGTGGAAGAAAATTCTGCAAAAATTTCTTTTGAAAAGCCTCCCAAGTAGTAGGATAATCAATACTCTTGCGGACAACAGCCCACCATAACGATGCTCTGTCCACTAAATGATTAGTGACACACTTGAGTTTGTCTTTTTCGACATATTGTTCTTTATGAAAATAATCATCAAACTGACTGATAAAAGCGAGAACAGTCTTTCCGTCACATAGCCCATTAAAAGTACGGAATTTGAAATTTCTTTTACTTATCTTGGCTTTTTTCTTGGTAGATTGTGCTACGAGTGTCGCATCGATCGTTCATTGTGTAACATCTTCGGGTTGCGGTCTATCTTGATCATCATTGAAGAGAAGCCAGTTGAGCTTGCAAACTTTGATATGCTCTTCGTTCCTCTTAAAGCTGCATCATAATTAGGTCTAGTTTTTGCTCCACCGTTGGTTTCGGTAAATCACCTTCGGCCATCAAAACTTCCATATTTTGATCAGACATCCTGCAAAATTTCAAACAACCTCACATACTCAAAATCTTGTTAGTGGGATGAGTGCAGCTCAAAGTTGGGTTTACAAGGCTTGCTTGTTTTTTTTAAAAATTTTACTTTTTGCGATATTTCTTCTCTTTACGAGTACGAAAATTGATGAAGTCCTTCCAATGAATAATTCATCCGTGTAGACTGCATATAGCAATCTGTTTGTTGAAAATTGTCTCTATCACAAACAAAGGCTTGCTAAAGTTGCAAAGTGGATTCGGGGTTGCCTCAGTGTGAACAATTGCTATGGAAAGATTTAAGTTGGAAATTTTTGAAGCTTTAGAAAGATTAGAACCTTTAAGCTTTTATAAAGCTTGACTTTCTTAGAATTAAACATGGTAGGATGGTGGCACCTTCTTGATAATGTCAACAGCAATGAGTACATCCTCCCATCGTCGACGCGGAGTTTTAGAAAGATTTAAGCTTTTTATAAAGCTTATTAAGCTTTATAATCTCCAAACTAATCAAAATTGGCTTCTCTTCTTCTTTGAGAAAAACGCCTTAATGAAGGAGCTTGGGAAGTGGTCCTTTGTCTCGCCAGAGAGTGGTCCTTCGTGATCCAACATCACAGTAGGGGGTTCTTCATCGCCAGGAACATGCTGGTTGTGGGGGGAGCTCATGCTCAACCGCCAAGACCCACGGACTGCTTATTGCTTCAAGCGTTTCAAGCGAGCTCTAATGGCTATCTCTCACCTAGCCGACGCGCCGTCGATCCTATGAGTGTAATGAGCTTACCTTGACGTCGATGTGAGTAGCCTCCTCCCTCACACACCTCGGTAGCTCCATGATTCTTGATGCAAGCTCAAGCATCCTCAAGCCTCCTCCATCGCCAAGCTTCGTCCTCCATAGCTGCGCGCATGAGAAAAGAGAAGAGAAGAAGAGAAGAGGAGATGGTGAAGAGCTTCACCCTCTTGATCCCTCACTCCCACACACTCACTCCCTCACACTCTCACACTCCCTCTCTCAAGAGCACACACAAGCAAGAAGGAAGAGAAGAAGATAAGGGCTCTTGTTAGCCACATACCAAAGAATGAGCTTCCATTCATTTTTTTGAACTTTATATGTAAGCCCTAAAATCCCATGGGCACCCATCCTCTTTTTTACATGACCGGCCATTGTGGCAAGGTCCTTTTTCCATTTTACTCTTCTAGCATTATGCCTTTAGCCTACACCCGTCTAACATTTTACAATTGGCACAGGAGAGAGCTTGTCGCTCTTTTACAAGAGTTTTCCAAGTTTTTGAGGTGCCTTTCATTTAAAATTGTGCTTTTTGTCCCGGCTTAGCTTTAGCGGTCACCTGCGTGTCTTTGCTCTTTTTCCCTGCTTTTTCTGCTTTTTCCTTCATTTTCCGCCATCTTGACTCGGGGTTAACATTACCCCCTCCTAGACGGGTGCCAGTCCCATGGCACTTCTGTGTTGTTGTAGAGTGGTAGGCAGTTGGATAAATGATGATATAAAGGGGAGGGCCACGTGGAGATTCAGGTGCTCGTGGAAGCTGAGGAAGGATGGTTGTCGGAGAAGTTAAATGGATAGTGAGTGGTTGACGAGGCCTCCGAAGTTGGTGGTTTATTGCTTTCTGTGATGCCTCACAGGAGAAGGTACTGTGCTCTACCTAAGGGGAGTGTCTACCGTACCGTGTTAGTGTACTGTGCTCGTGCTAGTGGAATGGGGAGGTGGGTCTAACCGCATGCAAGCCTGGGTGATGTCCCACACTTGAGGACCCCATTTGTGCCAAGGAAGGTGCGGTGCAAGTGGCTTAGGGCGACATGTCTAACCATAGGCGAGTGTTACCTCCCTAGGTATATCCTGCCTTTGATGTGCCCTAAGGGTGAAGTGGGGGAGCAAAAGGGGCTAGGGGGTTAGGAGCGGAGCCGGCTGACCGAAGCCACTGGGCACGCCTAACTTGAGAACCCCTAGGTGCAGTGATAGTGCTTATGTGGTGATTGAGTGCTTCTACAAGTGAGTGCTTGTGTTGTCATGCTTTCTACTTTGCCTTTCTTTCTTAGCTTTTCTCTTTTTGTACGTTCTTTGCTTTTCTTTTCTTAAAAAAAAAAAGGTTCTTAATAAGGGAAAAAGTTGCAGAGGAGGATATGGCTACTGTTGCTCACTCTGATCATGTTGGGAAGGAGGTTGGGGTTTGCGGGATCTATTAAGGAAGGGTCGGCTTTGTAGATACCTACGTAGATCGAGGTGGGTTTGGAGTGTGGTGGTGGAGAGGAAGGGATGATTACAAGTTGAAAATTGGTTGTTGCTCATATCCTCTAAAAGGGCTAGGCAAAACGAGGGTAGGAGCGTGACTTGCATCATGAGATGGGCCATGGCACAACTATCAATCATGTTAGGATCGAAGAAGAGAGGGGGTAAGTTGCGCTCTTGCGGAGTGGTATCTATTCTAAGGAGAATTCTAAGTAGGCGAAGGTAATTACAAGTGGTGATAAATGCTGGGTCAGGGCAAGAGGAGAATGTGTCTAGGAAGTATACAATGGCATTACATAGATCACTAGGGGTGAAGGTAAGAGCATCCTCGTAATTTGTACAATTAGGGTTGTAGAGGATTGGGAAATCATACCTTCCATGGGCACTTGGGTCAAAATCGACTCCAATCCTCTGAGGGTACAGCATGTGAGTGGGATCATTACGCTCAGAGGGGAGTGCGTTGCAAAAGGTCATCCAAGTGTCCATATTCATCAAATATAGCCTTCTCCTCCACAGAGGCTGGCTTTCGAATCCTGGCACAGATCTTGGCGGTCTGAATACCTTCTTTTGCCAGTATTCGCTGTCTACATTGCTCCATGCAGTCGGATGCTGCTCTCTTTCCAGCAACCACTTGTCTCTTAGCCTTCCAGCGACACCTATGACTTCTTCCACAAATTTAATGGGTAAAACTCTTCTTAAGTTCGTGGGGAAGCTGAAAGCGAAGTCATAGGGTTGTCTATTCAGCTCTTGCTTCTCCTAGGCGGTGATGTCTGCTTGGAAGCGCACAGGGTGTTCTTCTAGGGTGGGCAGAATCGGCACTGCAGCCGCTATCACTGGCTGAGCCCTTTGTCTAGCCCTGACCTCTTCAATAAGCTTCCTCTGCCTTTCTTCTTGAGCGGCTGCTCTCTCTGCGGATGGGTCAGTGGGCGGCTGGTCTTTTGGTGGTGGCGAAGGGGGTGGATGGACCAACTCCTGCTCTTGAGGCTCCATTTCAAAATTGAAGTCGGTCTCATCCCCCTCTTGCCGTTGCTCTTGCTGCACTGCCTCTGCTATGAAGCCCAATGAGTCTATCTCCTGGGGAGATAGCCTTGCCTCTAGTAGTGAATTATGTTGTTCTTCCAGGCTTGGGCTGGCTCTTGTCATTCGAGCCAACAGGGCTGTAGTCCTGCTTTTAGTGCTCTGCGTGCCATGCCTAGTTTCTTGCAGGCTGTTTCCACGGTCTCGTTGTCTTCTGGCAATGTTACGTCTAGCAGGGTGGTTATGAAAGCACGTTGTTGAGCATTGAACCTCATGGAGACGGCACCTGCCCTATTTTCTGCCATCAGTTTATCTTTCTCTAGCTGTCCTAGGCGTTGGGCGAGAGTCTTCACCCGCCTTTCATTGTGAGCGGCCCACTCCTCGGTCCTCTTTCTCATATCCTCCAGACTCTCGCCTTGCCTTTGAGCCAGCACTGTCAGTCACTGCTCTTGGTCTTGCATGTTCTTCTTCAGCTGTACATGTTTCTCTTGCTCTGCACTCAGCTCCTGTTTTAACTTTTCTATCTCTTACTCATACCTACGAGCTCTCTCTTCTCGTACAACTTCTAGGTCATTTGCAGCCTTCTGGATCTTCTCCCCCTGGGCCTGCAGATCCTCACAAAATCCTACAAGTTCATTATTTCACTGTCTTAAAGATGCCATGACCTCGGCGTCTTCACTGGCCTTGGTCTCATACTCGGTCTCATACTCGGCTTCCGCATCCTCCTTTTCCTGGAGCTGCCCTTTCAGCTCATGCAGTTCTCTCTGAGCTGTGGCTAGCTACCTCATTGTTTCCAGCTGGAAGGCAGCTCTAGCCTCTTTCTCAACTTCCAGCTCAGCAGTTGCCGCTGCTTTCTTCTCTTCCTTCGCCTTTTCCAGCGGAGCTAGCAGCTGCTTCACGTATTCATCATATTCTTGTGCTGGCATGCCTGTTGTGGGGAGGGAGATGGTGGAAGTTTCTATTTTTTGTCTCTTTGGGTCCCTTTGTGACTCTGCATCAGCAGCTATAGGTCTCTTAGTTCCGGGTGTAGAGGGTGTGACCTCTCCTCCTCCTTGGCCCATCTGCTTGTCAACCAAAAAATGCACCCACTCCAAGACATTGCTGAGATCGACCTTGGGAGTGGAGCCTTGGGTGGCGGTGGTAGTGGGCGTTGTCATGATGAGAGTGGCTAGTGTGGTAGGTACAAAGAGAGGGGGAATTGGCGCCATTGGTTCTTTGCCTTTTCCTTCTGCTGGGGGCAGGGGTGTGATTTCCGGCACACTGGTACTGGAACCAGGTGCTTCTGTTCTGCGTGGGCTCTTTACGCCCTCCTCATCTCTTTTGTGCTGCTCCTCAATGGAGCGACGGGTGGCCAACACTATTTCTTCCTCTTCCTTTCTTCTCAACTCCTCTTCAGTCTTCTTTCTCTCCTCCTCTACCTTCTTTGATTCCATCTCAGCTAATCTTGCCTCCTCTTGCTCCTTTTTTCTCTCCTTCTCATCCCTGAGCGACTCCCTCCGAGCCCTCTCCAGATCTTCTTTTTCTTTTTTCTTGTGCTCTTCTTCCCTCTTTCCATGCAAGGCTTTCGTTCTTTGTTCTATGTGCCTCTGTGGGCTGCCCTAGGACTCTCCCTCTTCGTCTTTGTCAGTCTCTATTTCATCTAAAGACCTGTGCTATTCTTCTGTGTGAGGTGGGGGTTGTGACGGTGACTCATCACTTCCTTCTTCGTCTCCCTTCTTATCTTCTTCTTCCCGTCCTTGCCCTAGTGCTTCTCGGATTATGGCAGTAAGAACACCTCCAAACCCTATGGTTGAGGCCTTGGAGGACGATGCCTTGCGTTTTGATCTAAACGATGGGGATTCTCCTCTAGCGGCTCTTTCTCCCATTGCTAGAGTCTTAGCTGAAGCCTCTATGGTTCTCCTCACAAGCCCGTTCAGGTTTACCTCGTCCAGTGATTGTGCCACAATGCTGTCGAGCAGAGGTACGTTCATCCGGCTCATTATGGTGTTGTACCTCTGGCTCAGAACAAAGTGTGCACCATTTTTGCTTGCAGCTAGATATCTGGGTTTGGGATTTCTGCCAAGCTAATCCCATCGTTGGTATGGACCTTCACCTTGTCCATTCCCAACATGGCATAGACGTCCCTCTTCGGCTTTCTTTCCACTTTAGTTGGCATCCCCAGTGCCCTCTCCACCAATTCCGGGGTCAGCTCAATCTGTACTTGTCGGGTGGCTTCATTCTTGCGCACCGTGATGGTGCCTCTGTTTCTATTAAAGGTGTGCAAAAAGTTGGCGCACTGGGTGTAGTCCACCCCTTGGCCCACTACTTCCAAGTATTTCTGCAGATGGCATTGGTCTATAATTTGGCGCACTATCGGCTCTTCGATGGCCACATCTTCAAGGTTGAAGATGTGACGGAACTTCAACTGGCTAAAGGCTCTAGTCTCCACCGTGAGCCCGTACTTCGCTTGCTCCTCCTACGAGAAGGAGAGCTTGCCAGCCCTGTCCTGGCTTGCCATGATAGATGCCTGCAAGTTCAGCCATTTCCACTATTAGTGCTTTTTGACAAGTAACTTGCTGAAAGAAGAAAAGCATAGCAGATTTTATTGATTTGAAATATTTTGAGTATAGCCTTAACTTTTCTTTTCAGATTTTTACCATTACATTTTACCATTGCATTTCAACTTTTATTGAGATTTCATACTTGGTTCACTTTTTAAATTCCACCTTATCCCCTCCCTCTTTGGAACGAGAAGAATCTGTCCCAGGATTGGAGGTTGAGAGGACAAGGGCATTCAACATACAGAGCGTTGGTCTATTTGTGCAGGAGCCAAGCATAGAAGTTGGGGTTGTACTCTAGTTGAGCTTCACGGTCTAAATCGAATGGACGGATACCCACGTGTGTGATGTATGTCAGAACATCGGTTAGGAGATCGTTAGAATCGACGCAATTAGCAATGTGGACTTCTTCCTCTGTTAAGAGGTGGTCAAGGTAGGGATGCCCATTGATGTGCTCTTCCATGGGTCGGCCACGAAGAGTGGTTAATACTCGATATGAGGTTGGCGCGATGTAAGTGGGATCGTACTCTGCTGTTTTGATTGCGCGGCGCTGCTCAGCGTTGGTCATTATGTGGCACCCCTCAACTTCCCATTACAGTCTAAGAGTGTACCGATGCTTCAAAAACGTGGAGTCAGTATCAACGAGCTTGGATAACTCTGTGATTTCCTAATCAATGATAGCAGAAGTGGTTCGCTGATTGTAGGATGTGATGAGATGTTGTTTAATGGCTTGCTCTTTGGAGATCTCATTGCTGAGCAACTCAGCAGCAGCAGAGCGAGAAGTTTTTGCAAATGTGAATTCAAAGGTCTCCCAAGAGTAAGGCATATTGCGCGCACTTCCGTTGCAAAGGGTTCTTCTAATAAACCTAAGTCCAAGCGGTCATAGCTGAGGGCTAGTGACACGAAGGTGGCATCGAGATGTTTAATGCATTCCACCACATCATCCCCGGTGTCCTCAGCGAGGTCAACGACTAGCGCTAGAAAGGATTTTCGTTCATAGGAGGGCGTAAGGCCAGCAGGTGGTTGAGGTTTGACAGAACAAGAACTTTTGACAACAAAGATGGGCGGTTGGGAGGGTTCGTGAGTTTGTGGTTGGGCCGTTTGGATGTTGAGTGGATTGGGAGTAGCCATGATGGACGGGTTGCTGCATTCAGGTTGGAGTTAGGGAGGCGGATTGACTTCGGCGGGTGATGACTCTTGTGACGGAGCCTGCAGTTTGGGCCGGTAGACTTGTGGGACTCCCTTGGGTCTAGGCGTGGATGAGGCGGATGGTTGTGGTTCAGGAGAGCACTGCGGCTTGCTATTTTGAGGGTTTATGGAACGCGATTTGATCAAGCTTGAGGGCGGTGTATGAATGGTACCTTTGGGCGTGTGGGCCTTAGGGATCCACAGCCAGGTATTTCCCTCGTAGTAGCCTTGAGCACGTAAGAGGGCTTTAGGGACCTATCTTTGCCTGATCATGCGGTGCTTTCTGTTATTGCGTCTTGGCCTCCTAGGGCTAGAGTTTTTGGTCCTACGAGGATAGGAGTGTCGACTCCTAGGTGGCGGTTGCGGGGGCTTCCATTGAAATCTAGGCTGTTGAGCCTGATGTTTTGCTACTATGCGCTGTGATTCCTGAATTCTGGAAGGTGGCAGCCGTGCACTACCCCCCTCCGTAGATTTGGTCATGGAGAATTCTGTCGGTGGCTTTGCGGACGGTGATGAAGTTGCGCATCCCTTGCTAAAAGCTGTGACAATGCGAAAGTTGCCTATTGCAAGGTGGATGCGTTGTGACTCATAGTCAACATTGCAGTGAGTCTGCTTTTTGAAAGTGCGTCCTAGCAGCGACTCCGTGCCTGCGTCTTTAGCATTTGGCAACACGTAAAAAACCATTGCGATAGTCTCAGACTCGATAGAAACGGCTACTTGCACTTGCCGAGGAGTACGTAGGAATGGGTCCCATATGGGCTTAATTTAGCATTCATGGGCTAAAGTGGTGGGCTGCCAAGTTTGGTCCAATGATCGTGAGTTAGGACATTGTAGTCTGCTCCCTCATCGATCAGAGCGTTGAAAGCGCAGGTTTGTTTTGCAGTGACCGTTATATGGAGGTATGCGGGCTCTACGGCTTCCTCATCCTCATCATCAATCTCCATGATTGTGGCCACTCGTACTTTGACAGGCGGTTCTAACATCGGCGGCTCGTGCAAAGGATGGGTGGGAGGGTAGTACTTTTCTTGACACGACTGCAATTGAAGAAGCCTATTCTCTCATCGTCTAAGGTTTCGAGTTCGACATTGGCTGTGCGGCTAATCGCACGAACCTTGAAGGGTCCAAGGCCTCAAAATTTCATTTTCTGTTTATGTCCCTTAACGGAGTAGAGGAGCACTAAGTCGCCTTGTTCAAAGTCGTGCTGCTTGACATGCTTGTCAAACCAACTCTTGTGATGGGCCTTCTCACATATAAGTGCATGGGTGGCTAGAAGACGGGTCTCTGATAGGTGTTCAAAGCTTGACCAGGCGTTGCGTCCATGCCTCCTTCCCTTCCCTTCATTCTTGAAGGGCTATTCTTATGCTAGGAACAAAGAATTCTGAGGGTAGGATTGCTTCTGTTCCATAGGTAAGCCTGAACGGGGTTTGATCGACAGCCATTTTATAAGCTGTACGGTAAGCCCACAAAGCTATCATCAGCTTGTTGTCCCAGTCGCTGCATGAGGCTGAGACTACTTTAGTCTCCACATTGACAAGAATCTTATTAGTTGATTCTGCCTAGCCATTCGCCTGAGGGTAGTATGGTGAGGATTTGCGATGGATAATGAGAAAGGTGGACAGGAGGTGCGCTATCACTTCATTGATGAAGTGCATGCCTTGGTCACTGACCAGTTCTATGGGGCATTCGAATCGCGAGATCACTTGCTCCCATAAGAACTTGGCAATCGTCCTAGCGTCGTTCTTACGTGTCGCTCTTGCCTCTACCCATTTTGTGAGGTAGTCCGTGGCCATAATGATATATTTGGCTTGTGAATATTGTGCCGCAAGACTGATGGGTCCTATGAAGTCAATGCCCCATTTTTCGAATGGTTGTCGAGCAATAACTGGGGTCAATTCCATCTGATCCTTGCGAATCGAAACTTTTGTCTGATGGCACTCATCACAATGCTTGACGAATCGTGCTGCATCGCGGAAAAGCGTGGGCCACCACAGTTGAGATTGCAGCACCTTTCATGTGGTCGTGTCCCTGCTAAAGTGTCCTCCCGCAATGCCGTTGTGTGCCTCTGAGAGCACATCGTGCATCTCATGCTCGCATACGCATCTACGCAGCAATCCATCTTGCCCCAGCCTATAGAGTTGGCTTGCAATCAGCTGATAGGGCTGGATCTTAAGGATTAATTGCCTAAGTCGGGCTTTTTCTATTGGTTGCTCAGGAAGTCCATGCTCAAGCACTTGGACTATGTCATCCGCCCAATATGGCATTAGATCAGCCTTGAATAACTCTCTCTCGCTAGACAGGTTAAATAAATGGGCATCGGGTAATTCATCAACGATACCTTGTCCAACGGCTTCTCCCGTGGGGATGAGTGACATGTGATCAGCCATGTAATGCTGTTTTCCCTTTTGTACTACCACGGAGAAATCGAACTCTAGAAGCAGAAGGAGCCATCGAGCTATGCGTCCCGTAGCGCAAGGTTTGTTTATGAGATAGAGCAAGGCTTGATGGTCCAAGAAGAAGGTAAAGGGTGTGGCCAAAAGATAATGCCGGAATTTCTTCATAGCGAACACCATGGCTAATCCCTCTCTTTTTGTTATTGAGTAGTTCATTTCCATCTCAGTGAGTTGTCTGCTAGCAAAGCTCACTAGATAATCTAAGTTGTGTTCGCCAGGTTGGCACAACACTGCCCCCACGGCAAACTTAGAAGCGTCGATGTGCACGTGGAAGGTAATGGTCCAATCTGGGGCTCGTAGAATTGGTGCTGTTGTTAGAGCCTTTTCCAAATCTTTGTACGCTTGTTGGCATGCCTCGGTCCATTCGAAGACGATCAGCAGCTTATATAATGGTCTGGCGATCAACGCATAGTTCAATACAAACCGCCGATAATACCTCGTATGGCCTAAGAAGCATTGCACTCCCTTGTAGTTAATTGGGGGTGGAAGGTCAACAATAACCCTAACCTTCGAGAAGTCAGTGGCAATGCCGTTCTTCGACACCACTTGCCCTAAGATGCATCCGTGCTTCACCCAAAACTGGCACTTTAAGGGGTTCAAGGAGAGATGATACAAGCGACACCGCTCAAAGACTGTGCGGAGTTTGTCTAAGTGTTCGATCTAGGTCGAGTGGACACAGAGATTGTCAAGAAAGACTTCTAACTCCTTGCGAAGCATGTCCTTAAAGATGGTGGACATGAGACATTGGAAAGTGGTAGGGGCATTGGTCAACCCGAAGGGCATGACTATGTATGCAAAGACTCCCCACTCAGTGGCAAAGGCGGTCTTGTCCCTGTCCGCAGGATGCACTTGCACCTGGTTGTACCTTGAGAAGCCGTCCAGAAAACTGTAGGCTTCCTTGCCTGCCACCCTCTCAAGCATGTGCTCGGTGTACGGCAATGGATAGTTGTCCCTCTCCGTAGCAGCATTCACCTTCTTGTAATTGATGCACACTCAGATTTTTCCATTCTTCTTCATCACAATGACTATGGACGATACCCAGTTTGTGTGCTCAATTTCGTAAATGAATCTAGCTCTCATCAGCTTGTCAATTTCCTCTTTGATAGCATGAGCGTGTTTTGGATCCATAGGGTATGGTCGCTGCTTGACCGGCGTTGCGTCTGGCATCATGGGTATGTTGTGAGTCATGACACTCTTCACTGGCCAATTCTTAAGTACCCCGAATGGCATCACTCTCATACCGTTTGCTAACGTGACATTAAACCTAGCAGTTTCGACAGGCGGGTTTCCCCAAGTCTGAAGCACTGCGTGGCTAAGCATACTAACCCCAGCTCCCGTGTCTACGATTCCCTTTCTTGTTGTGTCACCTAGGGCTAAAACCGACAAGACCGCATGCATCTCGAAACCTTCCCAGAAGACATTGACGTGCAAGGATTTAGGCGTAGAGTGCAGCGTCAAGCTCGGTATTTGCGTTTCTTTGTCATTGTCTTGAGGGTCTGCCGTGACCTGCTCTCGTGACCCTTCAACCCACTGCTTAAGATCTTGCCATAGGTTAGGATGCTGCCTAAGCATATCTCCTAGGCAAAGTATCATAGGGGTGGTCACTAGCGTGGTCAGGAGATCATTGTGTGCTCGTCTCTCCCCTAACCTGGATTGTCCTAGCCAATGGCCATGACTGATCTGTGGCCCTATAGCGTCAAGGCTTTGTCTTAGCGGCACTGCTTGTGGTGCAACTACGTCTCTCGACCTTGGTTGAGGAGATGATATTAGCGTGCTCACACTGAGAGATCATCGACCTTGTCCTCTATGATGGGCTCAGCATCCTTGAGATGCTCTTGAGCCTTCTTTACCCATTTCTTCACTTTTTCTATGGCCTCTAACTGTCGCTTCAGATGCGGGTATTTCCCTACCTTAGCGCTTTCCTTTTCGACCGTCTTAGGGGCTGAAGTCTCTGCCTCTGCGTCAAAGACCTTCTTAATATATGATGTCATTCTGCTTTTTATCAAAGCCCAAATATATGATGTCATTCTGCCCAAACAAAGCCCAAATATATGACTTATCTTTCCTATCAAGGCTGCGTCAAGATTGCTAGGTCGTAGAGCAGAGAGATGCCGGCCTGCTTTGTTTGGGCTCGGGTCATGACCCTGAATGGGATAGGTGTGGCCTCCCCATCAAGGTTTTCGACACCAAACAGCCCCAATGGGACAGATGGTACGTTGGCTGAGCTAGCAGATGGCTTTTGCTTTGAGCAATCGATGAAGAGATGGGTGATTCCGCACTCTGGACACCTTTGGTCCACCTTGTCTCTATTTTGCTGCTCTCTTTCAGGGCAGCGTGATGAGACATGACCGGGGTGACCATAAGTCCAACAAGTGACTGGATCCTGCATCTGCCCTCCTAGGCCTCTACCTCGTCCTCTTCCTAACACCATCACTGGCACGGGTCGATAATCCATGAGGACAGTGTTGCCCTCGTCGTCATGCGAGACGTAAGGGTATATATATGTTTCTTCCTCACTTGGCTCTTCCACATAGTGGATTGGAGCATCACTCGATGGATGGGTCACGTAAGGACCAGGCGGTCTAGGGATGCCCGTAGGATTTATTTCTATCCTAGGAACGACTGGCTTCATATCGTTAGGCACAGGAAGGGTCAATGGGGCTCCCCTTCCGAAGAATGGCTGCAGCTTGTTCGCTAGGTAAGGCTGGCCGTAGGGTTGCGAGTACGGAAGTATTCTTGGTAATCTACAATGCGCGACATCATGGCCGAACCTACCGTAGTTAGCACAAGGTCTTGACCTAGGGTCTTGCGGCAAGTGGTTTCCACCACAGTACACGCATTGGACGTGCGGGCGTGTTGGTCGTCTCAACATGTCTTGCAACTTGGCTAATTCCAACTTGACATCAGCCAAGCCTTGGTCTGTCTTAGTGGCTTTCCCCTTATCTTGGGATTATGGGATTGATCGCTCACTAGAGGCTGACGCTCTCTCTGAGCTTTGCGGGTTGGTCTCCTCTAGATTCGAGCTCCTGGAGTTCCTCTCCTTCAACTGATCATCGACTCTGATGGCTTCCTCAAACACTCTAGCTATCGCATCTCGCTGCAAGCTCAAATTGCCTGCCAAAGCCTTATATAACTCCTCATCCCGAATGCCGTTGATGAATACAGTTGAAACTGCTCTTTCAATCGGTTGCTCGCTCATAGGGATTCTCTTGAAGAGGCTCCTCACATGGGCTACGTAGTCGCGGATGTCTTCCTTCTCTTTCTGCTTGACGTTCATCAAGCGTACTAGTAGATTATCGGAGTATCCAGGCTCGACAAATCTCTTAATAAAGAGATCCTTGAGGCTATTGAAATTGGCATGCTTTGCAGCATCTAAGCTCGTATACCACGTCCTACCCTTGTCGCCTACGCAAAGCCCGAATGCTTGCGAGTGTTGAGTTTGGTTGTTGAGGCCGTTGGCTTCGCAGACTTACTCAAACTGCTCAACAAAGCTATATGGGTCATCATGAGGTTGGTACTTATCGAGTTGCTTGGCAACAATCGGTATTTTGGCCTGGCTCTTTGAGCCTTGGCTTGCCCCTAATCCTGCGAGCAGCGATGTCGCTAGTGCGGTGGCACTCTGCTCTGCTGCTGTATTATCGAGCAACCGCTTCATGAGAAGCTCGCTCAACATCAAGTCTCCCTCTAGTGCTCTCTCATGGTCCGTTTGGTTTTGGCCAGCTAAGTTCAGGACTCGTTGCACCTCATGTAGCTCCATGCTTTGCCTTTGGCTCCTAGCCTGTTGATCCCTATTGTTCTCGACTATGCTCTGCAATGCTTTGCGGGCTAGCCTTCTCTCCTCTTCTAGATCTGCGATGATTGCATCTACTGTCCTGCCGCGGTGCTCGTACCGGGCATGCACGTTGTAACTGCTCACCAGCCTGCTGAATAGCATCTGGGAATACATTCAAATCGACCTCCTCATTAGACCGATGGTTTGAGCTCTCTTCCGCCATGGTCGAGTTCTCGCGCTCCACTAAGCTGTCGATCAGGTTGAATAGACTTGACAGATCCACGTCATTGGTGCTCCTTGCTTGGTCCTACTCTGCGCTTTGATGGTTTGTCTATGTCTTGGTTGTCTCATGCTGGTGGGTTCCTTGAGTGGTTTTATCTGAGTGAGTTCCTTGACTTATTGAATACAATCCTCAATTTATGATCACCTCCTTGCAAGCCTCAGTGGTTACAACATACTCTGCCTCAATAGTAGATAAGGCTATGCATTTTTTCACCTTGAACATCCAAGAAACAAAACCTCCAATAAAAGTGAAGACATGCCTAGAGATGGACTTCTTACTATCTACATATCATACATAGTCGAAGTTAGTGTAACCTACGATTATAATATCTCGTGACTACCATAGAAAATGTTCATATCATACCCTTCATAACATCCCAATGTTGCTAGCTAGGTGTAGCTAATTAGCATGCCACAACTCCCACTACAAATGCTATATTTGAATGAGCAACTGTCATGGTATACATCAAACTGTCCCCACTAAGGATGCATAAGGGATCTTGGTGATCTCAACCTTCTACTCATCTAACTAACCTACACATGGAAATGTAAATGACAACCAATAGGCTTAACATCCTGCATATGGAAGTGCTCAAGGACCTTATGTATATACTCCTTTTGTGACAATGAATCTTCCATGGGTCTATTGTCCATATGCATAACATCTTCCATAAGAATTTGTGTTCTAGTTAGGCATTATATAAGTATTATCCATAGTACCCTACAAACACTAATTTTCCTTTGCATCAATTTTTCCTTAGAATGCAAATACCAAATTCTATAGCAGATTCACTAAATCCATCCATAGTTAAAACAACCCCCTATTTTAACCTATTATGAGCTTGTTTGGACATGTAACTCCATGTATTTCATCCAAATAACATTGTTCAGCCTTCCAAACAACTAATAGGATCACTTGGGGCATATGTAAGATGCAAAATGAATATATAATGAGTCAAATTTCACTCATAATTCTCTATAGTAGTAACCAAGATTGACTAGTTCCATGTGGCACTGCAATTGACCTCAAAAGATATTACCACCAACAAATACATGCAACTCTTCCTTGCTTTGAAGCATGGAATCTCTCAAAAGAATTCAAGAGACTAAAAGTTGATGACCCATACATGATTCATATGCTATATACATTAGCTTCTAGCATTATTACATAACCCATACCAAAGGATTGATATATCCATAATAGAGCCCCAATGCATGGCTTCAACTTTGGCCCCAAAAATTGAAAATGCATCCACACCATAAAATCACCATGGATACGGTCCAATTATTGATCCTTAAAGGAAAAAAGAGTGCTCCTATTCAAGATTTTACCAACATTGAACCACACTTGAAGAATACCTTGATGTCCTTGCTTCAAGAGAGTGTAAATGCCAAATATCCTTTCATAGCTCATCAATGCTATAACCAAGCATGAGTTGCTAGAGCTTCTCCTTATTTAGTAGAGTGGAATAGAGAAAAAGATCCATGATTAGAATCATAATGGATAAATAATTCAGATACATTTCATGGTGCTCTGCCATGTAATACATTAAGGCAGAAATTATGCTCCAATTCTTAATGAATCTTTATGAGAGGATCAAATATTGTTAAAGTATTTGATGTGAGGTTGAGGTCTAATCCCAAGATTAGAGAGATGTCAAAAAGACCCTTCTAATCTTCAAAAATGTGATAGAGAAGCTTACTACCCTATTTTCCATAGTAAAAATTTGAAAAGAACTTCAAATAATTGAAGACACTGCTTTAGTCTTTGACCATTGTTATATGCTGAAGCTTCAAGAGGACTTCTAAGAGGATATTGAGCCAAAATCCCCTTCAAATGACAAAGATTTAGTAGATTACACCTCGTTGTCCTACATCTCCATAGCTAGGGTTTTGGAGCTCCATGGAAGCTCAAAGGAAGTGAAGATCTTGTCCAAAACTGATAAATGGCCAAGTTAGTATGAAATGGAGAATAGGCTCTAAAATAGAGCTCAATGACCAAAATTCTAGCATAAGATTTAATGAATGAGCTAATGCCATGCTATATTTAGCATTAAGTTGAAACTAAAGAGTCATGAGAGGCATAACAACCATCTACCTTGCTCAAATAGTAATATTATGACTATTGCCAAGCATATTGAGCCGTATCAAGACTCAACAACAAGTAAACTATAGTTTTGATATTGAATAGAGCTAGAATACTCCATGTCTAGGTAGCGCAACATGTGCTAGCATACTATTGGCTTGTGTGGTAGCGAACCTTAGTCATATGGTACTTGCTATGCTCCACAAGATCCCTAGAATCTAGCTTAAGAAGACTGTTATGTATCAAAAGTCATGGAGAAGAGATATGAAAAGGAATCTGCCATGGAAGCTTGCTAAGAGCTTGGAAGAAGAGAGAGAAAGACTATTTCCAAAAAATAAACCCTTCTTTTTTCTCCTGTAATAGTTGCTCTATCATCCCACGAAATATTGTACTTCGAAAGGGTGATGCCCATATAAATAAAATAAGACTTCTTTTTATCAATGTTTGTCTTGTCTATGAGAAGGGATAAAAAGTTAAGTGGCTTGGTTTCTTGGATGAAAGATGAATTGGCTAAGATATAATCATAACGATTAGCGAGTTTTAATGTTAATAATCCTCTATCTAGGCACAACCCCAGGTACAGATTCCCAGTCCACCCCCTACATCAAGTACGGCCGTGATCTAGGAGAAGAAGTTTCTTCTCAAGTAGATCAAGCGGCCAGAATTTGACAGGAAAGGTAGGACTGTCCAAGTGGATGCTAAGACTTCGTACTCGTCTTCTTTGACGATACCTTCATCTATTCCAAACAGGAAGAAGATCATGAACCCCGGCTTATGGAAGGCCTTAGGGTTTGGAGCTTGAGCCTTTTTGCAGGAACAGAGGGGTTCACGAAAGGGTTCTTGTGAACTGGCCTTGCGGAAAAGGGAGGCTTATGAACTTCTTCTTCCTCTAAAAAAAACCCCGGCTACTAGGAATGGACTTATTGGGGGATCTAGTGGGAATGGGATTTAAGGAAGCTCCCACTTAGAAGCTTCTAAAAAAGAAGCTTCCACTAAGCCTCTGGCTATCACAACAGCCACGTGGAAGGGGGAGGATAATGCGTGGCGGATGATGTTGCTTGGGGGGGGTGATCGATTGACGTGGAGCCTCAGTGCCACCCGGGGCAACGGCGGCAGCAACAGAGAGAGTGGCGGCAGCGTGCTTGCCCGGTGGTGGTGGCAGACGGTAGCAATGGTGCCCTCCGACTCGCAGCAGCCTCCTCCTTTGGCCATGGCACAGGAGCCTCATGGTCGCAGCTTCTCAGCTTCTTCTCCTCTGTAATATTTCCACTTAAAAATATTACTAGACCGACTTCCCACACACCGCGTGAAACTCATGCAAAGGCTATTCTCAGTATTGGAATTACCGGCAGTGTAACTTGTAAACCGCACGCGAGAATCAAGGCCTCCGCATCGGCAAACCGGGACTAGGGTTTTAAACTGCATAAACTGCGGGGAAACTCCCTCTTGGGAGGAGTTTAAGAGGATAAGGTGCAACTAATTGCAAATTTTTTTTACTAAATTTCCCCCAGCCGATGCGTGGCTAAGGGAAGGGGATGGCTAGGTGGGAGAGGTGGTAACAAGGGGGAGTCGTGGGCTGCATGCACAGCCCACGTGGGGGGAGGTCCCCTCTCCCCCCTTGGCCTATAAAAACCAACCCCCTTAGTGGGTGGAGGGGGGATAGGCTACAGGAGATGTCGTGAAAGAGGAGAAGAAGCTGAGAAGTTGCGACCGTGAGGCTCCTGTGCCGTGGAGGAGGCTGCTGCGAGTCGAAGGGCGCCATTGCTACCGTCCGCACACCAGCCGCCGCTGGGCGAGCACGCTGCCGCCACTCTCTCTTCTGCTGGCTGCCGTTGCAGTGGGTGGCGTTGAGGCTCCACGTCAGTCGATCACCCCCCAAGAGATATCATCCGTCATGTATTATCCTCCCCCTTCCATGTGGCTGTTGCAATAGCCGGAGGCTTAGTGGAAGCTTCATTTTTAGAAGCTTCTAAGGGGGGGCTTCCTTAAACCCCCTTTCCACTAGATCCCCCAATAAGTCCATTCCTAGTTGGGGTTTTTTTAGAGGAAGAAGAAGTTCATAAGCCTCCCTTTTCCACAAGGCCCGTTCACAAGAACCCTTTCGCGAACCCCTCTGCGCAAAAAGGCTCAAGCTCCAAACCCTAAGGCCTTCCATAAGCCAAATCCCGAAAGTCGGTACTTCTGTCAAGGATCCGTACTTCAAAGGGGATCTCCGCGTATAAGGGAGACGGGCAAAGATCTTAAGGCTGTGTATCAAGGCGAGTAAATTCGTAAACCGTAAAGGCAAACCAAAAGCCGAAATCCTAGTATGCATGTGGATATTTCACCGAGCTCACAAGACCAGGTTTTCTTCCTATTTTTGATTTCACGTAGAAGTATTGCAATTATGCATGGTTATTTCATGCACTAGGATGCACCCATGCATGTCAAATCCACCTAGTTAAGCGCAATTGGAAATAAATTGGCTATTTAGAATTTACTAGAATTAACTCATGATAAAAAATTGGTCATTGGTACTTTCAATGGAATGAACGAAAAAAACATAAGGTGTCTATGCATTTTAGGACCTTATTAGCAAGTTACCTTTTGTGCATTGCAAAGTGACGAGTCTAGAACAACTAATGACTATCATTACAAGGTCGACATTATTGTAGTATACCTTTGATTAGGCATGGAAAGATTAAATCGCATGTCGCATTTTTTCATAATGATTCATTAAGGAAGTCGTTATCCACAGTAGGAAATAGCAAAGCATGGAAAAGATTTTAAGGGTTGCATGAAATAGGTTAAATCTAGCTTCAATTGGCATGAATCTCATTTAACTACTTAGTAGTTAGGAAAGGTTGCATAATGCACATTCATCGTATGAATAATTTCATTCATCAAGAGATGTAGTTAGGGAAAGGTTGCATGGTTCATTTAAGCATAAAATCTTAAAAGCTTAGTGGCATGAATCATGAATGCATGTCCTAGTAGGATCAATGGAGGTTATGCCAAAATTTAACATGCGTTTTGGTCTTAACAAGAAAAGTTAGGGATTGTGAATCTAATCGTATGTAGAGGCAATGAATCGTGTGCTTATGTGAATTGTGTCGTAATGCAACTAGTTTTGTTAGAGAGAGAGAAAGAGGAGAGAGAAGACTGTAGAGGAGAGAGAAAGACTGCAGGAAGAGAGAGAATAAGAGTGACGAGGAGAGAGAAATACTAGATTTAGAGAGAGAAAGACAAGAAAGAAGGGGAAGCCATAGAAGCTGTGAGCAAGAAGGGAGAGAAAGACTGTAATTGTATTAATGTGTCAAAAAGATGTGAAAAATTACATATTCTCTCCTTTTATACCAATGTTAGTGTGACATGGCATAATATCAACATTATTAACACTTATTTGTTATTTCCAGCTTCTTACAATCCATCCCTTCCCAAAAGTTTTTGTCCTAAAAAACAAATCTAGAAACAACTAAAGAGGAGATGGATAGAACAGAGTACCACTCTGTTTTACAGCTTTACAAATGGGAAATGAATGAAGAATGACCATTACAAGAGCTGAATTTGAAGAACGGAAGTAAGGCCCAACTATATACATGATTTGAAATACTTCAGAAGCAAATGGAGCCATAAAGTCCTCAAAAAATAGTCCCAGAACAAAGTAGACAGCTTGCTGAATAAACAGTCTCTCTACTGAACCAAATCTGCCATAACTTTTGATAGAAGTGTCCAAATGAGATGTACCATATATCAAAACGAAGCTCTTGAAGAGTACTTTAAGCCCATCTAGATAGCTTAATTCTGAAAATTAGGTACGATTAAAACTGTTCTAAAACAGCGTGCTGTCCTGAACCAGTCTGCATCAATACTAGCTCCATAAGCAATAGGCTTCAGCCACCAATGTCTCCCTCAAGTATGGATACTCATCTAATATAGAATCAAGTCTCCAACAAGCCTCTTCAGATGGTAAACCTCTCCATCTGATCAAATATTCCACAATAGAACGTGATCGAAGCTTCTTTTCACATTGACCTATGACAGCCTCTAGGATGTACTGAACAAGACCATCTTCATCAATAGGTGGCAGCTCATCAACTATATCCATGGGATCACCATAATAGGGCTTGAGTTGACTAACATAGAAGACGTTATGAATCTTTGTAGAAGAGGGAAGCTCTAGTTTGTATGCCAAATCTCCAATCCGCTTAAGGATCCTGTAAGGGTCATAAAACTTGTGGGCAAGCTTATTACTGGATCCATCTTTTAACATAGAGTACTTGGACTTGGGCATTTTCAACAAAACCAGCTCTCCTTCTTAGAACTCTAAAGGCCTCCTCTTCTCATTAGCATACATCTTCATTTGATCTTGAGCCTTCCTTAAATTCACCTTGCATTGCTGAAGAAGGGTCTGCATTCTTTCCAACTCCTCCTTCCCATGAGGATTAATCTTTTCATTAAAGATGACTATGGGTAAGGGCACCTTGTAACCATACAAAGCCTCAAAGGGTGGAACTCCTATGCTCGCATGAGTGGAATTGTTGTAAGCAAACTCAGCCAGGTGTAACCAAGAATCCCATGAGGTTTGGACATCATAGCAAAAATGACGAAGATAAGTCTCCAACCATTTATTAACTCTCTCTGTCTGTCCATCAGTTTGAGGATGATAAGCCGTAGATGGAGCCAACTTAGTGCCCATAGACATAAATACCGCTTGCCAGAAGTTACTCATAAACTTTGAGTCCCTATCATGGACAATCACCTGTGGTAATCCATGTAGTCTAAAAATATGCTCCATAAACTGGTTGGCCACTTGAGAAGAAGTAATCTAAATTTTTGTTGGGATAAAATGAGCTGCTTTGGTGAGTCTGTCAACCACCACATAAATACTATTCCACCCCTTCTTAGTAGTAGGTAAGCTAGTGATAAAGTCTATGAGTCCATTTACCCGTAGGAATAGGCAATGGCTGTAACAAATGGGTGCTATCCTTATTTTGCTGACAAGGCATACACTTCATAACGAAGTCTTTGACATCTTTCCACAGTCCTTTCCAATAAAAGCTTTTGCTGATCCTGTCATAAGTCTTGAAAACTCCCAAGTGTCCAGCTAAAGGCGAAGAATGTAACTCCTCCATAATTTTCCGCTTAAAAGAAGAAGTAAAGGGAATAACAATCTTGCCTTTCCACCAAATAAGGCCATTTTTAAGCTGGTAATGCGAGTTTTCTTCCATAAGATCTTGCTGTAATTTCTGAAAGATTTGGCTGAATTCCTCATCTAAAAGATAGGCCTCCTGTAGTTCTTCAATCCAATCATTATGTAGTTCTGTCATGTCTGACACTTTGCAGGCCCACGTACGAGAAAGAGAATCAGCCACTATGTTATCTTTGCCCCTTGTATGAGTGATGTCAAAGTCATAATTCTGTAATGTAGCTACCCATCGTCATTGCTTTGGAGTGAGATTTGACTGAGTAAGGAAATACTTGCGTACCCGATGATCACTATGTACTCTGAATCGGCAGCCATATAAGTAATGGTGCCATTTCTTGATTGCATGCAGGATAGCCAACATTTCCTGGTCATAAACATTCATGACCATCTCCTTATCTATAAGCTTAGGGCTCTCAAATGCAATTACTCCATGCTCCTGAAGCAAAACAGCCCCAATGCCACGGCCACTAGCATCACACTGTATAGTAAACTCTTTGGAGAAATATGGGCATACTAAGATAGGAGCAGAAGTAAGTAGTTCCTTTAACTGGTCGAAGCTGCTATTTGCAAGAGCATCCCAAAAGAAAGCCTCCTTCTTCAACTTGTCAGTCAAAGGAGCTGCAATTGCCGCATAATGCTTTATAAATCGGTGATAGAATGAAGATAGACCAAGAAATCCTCTAAGAGAGGTAGTAGTAGTAGGCGTTGGCCAATCTCTTATGCATTGCACCTTCTTGGGATCAGCCTATATTCCCTTTTCACTGACTATATGTCCCAAGTATTCCACTTCAGTCTGCATGAAAGAGCACTTCTTCTCCTTAGCAAAAAGGCTATGATGTCTTGACACATCAAAAACCTTCCTCACATGTGCCAAGTGATCCTGTAAAGTCTTGCTATAGATCAAAATGTCATCAAAGAACACCAAGACAAACTGAAAGAGGAAAGGTTGCAAGATCTTATTCATCAGGCTTTGAAAGGTAGCTGGAGCATTTGTAAGCCCGAATGGCATCACCAAGAAATGATATAGCCCACGATCAGTCCTAAAAGCAGTCTTAACTTCATCACCCTCTCGCATACGAATCTGATGATACCCTGATCTCAAATCAATCTTCGTGAAGAATCGAGCCCCCTTAAGCTCATCAAGTAAATCATCAATCCTGGGTATAGGATACCTGTTCTTCACTATTATCTTATTGAGATCCCTGTAGTCAATGCACATTCTGAAAGATCCATCTTTCTTTTTGACTAACAGGACTAGAGATGCATAAGGTGAAGAACTTGGTTCAATGAATCCCATTTCAAGAAGCTCTTTGATTTGCTTGGCTACTTCCTCTCGTTTACATTTTGATAATCTGTAAGGTGTCTTATTGATTGTCTTTGAGTTGGGCTCCAAATCAATGGGGTGATCCACCGCTCTCTTAGGAGGCAATGAAGTAGGTACTTCAAACAAATCTCTATACTCCTCAAGAAGAGCTGTCAAGGATGGATAGTTTGCTGAATTATTGGGCTGATCCGGTGTTTCCTTGTTCAAATGCAAAACAAATATTTGTGAGCGCTTCTTGTACTCTCTCTTGAGTTGTTGAATGGTGATAAGCTGAAAATCAGATCTACTAGGAATTCCTTGTAAATGGATAAGCTGTCCATTGGAGATAAACTCCATATATAACTGTGAGAAATTCATAGTGATCTTGCCTAATGTCATCAACCAATCACAACCAAGTACAATATCTATGGGCCCCATTTCCAAAGTGATCAGGTTTACTTTGACTTCAAAATTTTCAGCCAACTGCAAAGAAACCTGTGGGCAAATCTGTGTGCTGATTTCTTCTTCACCATTAGCTGCTTGTACTCTAATGGGCTACTGTAAGTCTGTGGGAACACAATTTAACTTGTCCATGACGGACTTATTGACAAAACTGTGAGTATTGCCACTGTCTATCAGGATGAACACTGGCTTTCCACATATGCTTCCCTTCATACGAAGTGTATTAGGGCTCTTAGATCCCGTCCAAGCATCCATAGAGATAGAACAATTAGTGGCAGCAAGCGACTCATCACAAGATCCACCAGGGTCAAATGGAACACTCCACTTGGATCAAAAGGAAAAGAGTCGACTGGATCATAAAAGTACTCCTGTCCAATATCATCCTCAAAATCTTCATTTTCAGCATTGATTGCCACTGCATTAGCTTCATCTATGTCATCTTCAAAGTCCTCAAAAACTAGCATACTCTGAAGCTTTGGCTTGACATTTTTGTATACACACTTTGAAGCATGATCAGGAGTATACTTTTCTCTACACTTGAAGCATAAGCCCTTGTCCTTCCTTTCCTTGTAAAGATCCATGGGAATAGATTTGGGATTTATATTAGGTGAAGTGGACTTAGGCTTGTTGTCACCCTGCTTAAATTCAACCTTTGGACTGTTTGCTGTCCTGAAATTACTTTGAGACCTAGAAGCATTGAATGGAGGATAAGTTGGTACTCGTAAACTCCCACTAGGCATATGATTGCTACCATAAATGTTACCAACTTGTCCCTGCTTTAAAACAGTCCTTGGCTGTCCATAACTTGGCTGAAATGAAGACTCTTTCCTATACTTTCTTCCATAGCACTCCGCAAGCTCAATAGCCTTGAAAAGTGAAGTAGGATTTTGCGCCATAACATCAGCTGACAAAGATGGCTCTAAACCATACATAAACTTGTGAAGCTTGGCCTCATCACTGATGCTTTCCACATACATGGTTAAGTTGAGGAATTGGTTTGTATACTCTCTTACACTTAGGCCCCTTTGTTCCAAGCCATACTATCTCCGTGCTAGCTTTTCTTTCTCAAGAGACGAAACAAATACTTCAACCATAAGTGCCTTAAAAGCTTCCCAATTCTCAAGAAGTACATTCTCTTTCTTGATATACCTCCACCAAGTATGGGCAAATCCTTCTAGATGCAAGGAAGCAAAGTGAATCTTCATATCATCAGTTTTAGGGTATATATCAAAGTAAGACTCCATCTTAGAGGTCCATTCCTCTAATTCTGATGGTGAAGATGACTGGCCATTAAATTTGGCTAAAACAATTTTGTCCTTGAATTCTCTTTCATGAAAGGGTTGCTGTCCCAAAATTGGTTGATCAGGATTTCCAAGTACAGAACCTCCAAATTGAGACTGAAATCTTCCAATAGGTGGCTGAGAATTACTATGTAATCTTCCTGTTGGTAAAGTACCCCTGGAATTTTGAGTATGCAGTCCAAAAGCTTGAGTATTGGCCCCATTCAAACTGCCCAAATAGTCATCATGCCTTTGTGAAGTTTCTCCTACTTCATACTGACTATTTGGAATGCCTCTTCTTCCAATAATCCCATTTCCATGACCATTTTGGTTGGATGGTTGAAGTGGAACTGAAAGGCCACTGTTTGAACAAGCCCTCTCATTGGCTTCTCTTGATCCCATTTGCAACTGCATTAATTGAGAAAATTGTGCTATAAGTTGAGCATTAGATTCTACTAACTTATCAATGGAAGCCTTGGTTTGAGTAGTTTAATCCACCAACTTATCAATGGAAGACTTCGTTTGATTAGTAGATAAAACCATCTGCTCCATTCTTGATAAAATGGCCTCATGTCGTTCCCTATGTCTTTGTTCATGGGCACACAAAGTATCATTGAGTAAACTAACTTCTCCTTGTTGTTGAAGCTCTTCAGGGTTCTCTTGAAGTGTACTATCCATCATGGAATCCCTGATTTTCTGAGCATAATCCTCCTGGACCTTATTTTTGCCTTTATGTCCTGCCATACTAGTGCAGTCCTGCAGTACCCCCTGTCAGTAAAACGGCTATAACTTTGGCTAGGAAACTCCGATTTCAAATTTTTTTTGTGCAAATCGAAGCTAAGAATGCCCTCTTCAAGATGAGCTATAGCACGCTATAATAGGTTTAGGAAAGAAAATTCTGTAGCTGGATTTTAGAGTCTGAACTGTCCAGTCCTGCACCCTGTCTAGACCTGTAAATGCCCTGTTTTGACCCTGTAATGCAAGATAGTAATTCCAAATGGCTACCAAACCCTGCAAAAGGGTATATAGGACCTATGGGTACCCTGTAGTATCTGCACCTGTGCTTCAGCAATGAATGGTGTACCTGTAACCACCTGTAAATACCCTGTAAGTGCCCTGTAAATTCTCTGTTTTACCCTGTTTTGGTCCTGTAGGTACTTGAGTCCTTGGAAAGTCTTCAATATTCAATCCTCCACTCACTGTACCTGTGTGAGGGATAAAACGGCATGACAGGCTCCCTACACGGGCTCCGAATCACCGGGAGGTGGGCAAAGTTCCCCCCGGGTCGGTTGGTTGCACCCCTTCTGGATCTTCGATAATGAGGGAGGGTCACCTCTCTTTTGTCCCACTATCTCCCCCGGCATTCACCTTTTTCCTCGGTGGGAATATCAACATGGCAGAGGCTAGTGTGCTAAGCAATCAGCATGATATGCAATTCAAAAATATTCATTCAGCCTTTCATGAGATGCAATTGATTGAGATTAGAAAAATTGGGATAGGAGAAGGGTCTTACCGATGCAATTCAGTGACTCACTGATTGCTAGTACTTACCCTTTTACAATATTTCAATTTGGGCAAAAGAAATTCAGCCAATCAATTGGATTAGAGTAAACAAAGGCATCAATCAATGGATTCAGTCAATAGGATTCAAGTGTTATACTGAAATTTCAGATTGAAGCCTCTAATTCACTGATTGGAACTAATATGCATTAAGCAAGCATTGCATTCATGAATAGATGGATTCAAGCAAAGGTTGGCTGAGAATTTGATGAATAATATTCAATTCTTTAATCTCTCAATCAAATGGATTAAGCTCAGCAATTGGATTAATGAGAGAGATTAAGAATTGAAGAGAAGTACATTTGACATGGCTGAAGATGACTTGATCAATTCTCAAATGCTTGATAGAGCCCCCGGTTGTCCAATGTTGGTAAAATAATCCATAAGGCTTGCTTATCCGGTGCTTGAGAGCAATCTTAAAGCCTCAAATGCTTGAAATTGAAGCATTAAATCCGTTTCCCCCAAATTTTTGCTCCATAGAAGCTCTTGATCTTCAATCTTTAACCGTTCCGTGCTTAATCCTTGCAATTTGTTGAAGAATCCTTGCTGAAATGATTCCACAGGCTAAAAGGATGAAGAATCTTCAAGAAATTGTTAAGAAATGAAAGCTTGGGCTGAAGCTTTCATGGCTGCCCATGGACTGTTCATGTAGGGTTTCAAGAGAGTGAAAAGCTGAGGAATATAGCTCTATTTTGGAGTAAACACACCAGGAAGTTGAAGGAATCACTGCCAAGGATCAATTTGAAGCTCCATAGCTGAGGATTAACTGAGGGAAGATGAAGAACAGGCTGAAAAAAATCAACGTAATTTTCGGGCTGCTGTCCAAGCCACGTGGCAGCTTCTACAGGGCATGAAATGGTGCTCTACTTGTTGCATTTGATGTCTAGAGTGCCATTATGCAGGCCATTGTTGATGGAGAGCAAGGATCAGTGAGAAAAGAAGAGATCTCAGCCAACAAACTCCATGGAAGCTTGGGCAGAGCTTGAAGAAAGAGGAAAGGAAGACCTCTTTTGAAAAGTAACTGTAGTTTAGTCTCTAACTAAGCCCGATTAACCATCCTTTACCCTAGTTACCTCCATTTTTGCATGAAATTTCATGACGTCCAGCCATTTAAGCCTTTACCCGCCATATCTGACCTTGGATATCTCCAGATGTTGTCTCTTGCTAACTGTAGGTGTCCTGCAGCGCTCCACTAGTCACTGTCTTGTACCATTTTTGTCTGAAATTGATTTTGAAATAGGAAAATGGGACTGAAAATAGAAGAAAATAATGGATCAAAGACTCAAGCTCTGATACCACTTGTTAGAGAGAGAGAACCAGGGAGAGAGAAAGAGGAGAGAGAAGACTGCAGAGGAGAGAGAAAGACTACAGGAAGAGAGAGAATAAGAGTGACGAGGAGAGAGAAAGACTAGATTTAGAGAGAGAAAGACAAGAAAGAAGGGGAAGCCATAGAAGCTGTGAGCAAGAAGGGAGAGAAAGACTGTAATTGTATTAATGTGTCAAAAAGATGTGAAAAATTACATCTTCTCTCCTTTTATACCAATGTCAGTGTGACATGGCATAATATCAACATTATTAACACTTATTTGTTATTCCCAGCTTCTTATAAGTTTTCTCCTTTTAGATCAAATTAACATCCCTAGGATTGGTTCATCCTTGTCGCAAGACAAGTAAATTGGATCTACTAATCCGTAAGGAATTTGCATAGGATGGTTCAATCGATACGATAAATACCCCAAGTGCTAATTAGGTTTTAGCACGATAAAGAATCGACTTAGTTTTGCACTTGTTGCCAAGTCGAAACCCTCATACCCAAAGGTCCTACCCACATTCATGGAATGTAGAGACAATTGGACGCACTTGCAAGAAACGATCTAGGATTTCTACCCTAAGGATCACTCGTTCAAATGATGAAACTCGTGGAATCCCTAGGACCGAATGTTGTCGGCCTAGTGCAATTAGGAATGGGTTGGGTAAGATGACACCCTAAACCCTACTTCTTACCTAATCATGATTCCGTGACCGGAAAACGCCGTTCGATGGGCGAAATGATCCCATGAAATAGATGCGACACTTGTGCAACAAGTTGCAACGTCGCATGATCTTGTGGTTTGTTCACAAGAGAGTTGCCAATTCCTTGGAATGAGATTGGCAGATTCTTGCGCAAGTTTAACTTGGGATTGGATCTCGAGGCCCGCATACTAGTCTACGGGCGGAATCTTGGATTAGTAATCCATGTGGATTGTTGGATAGCCTTCGGGCGGATTATGGATTAACTTTATGAATGCATTCCAAAGATAAATATGATAACCTGTTGAAAAGGAACTTGTTTGACACTGCTTTTCTATGTCAAGTGCTACGATTACGTGACAACTAAAGCAACCTTGAGGAAAGTGCGGTGGATGTGGCCATGGGTCCGTCCTACTGATGGGTGGTCCCAGTTGGCCAGGAACTTTTCTCAATCGTGATGGACAACAATGAGCTCTTCTCAAAGGAAATGAACAGCAAGGGCGCTAACTTAGAGTTTAGATTACAAAAATCCCGATTTATGCAGTTTTAGGGGGAACGGAATGGGACTATGCCTCATGGGCAGAGAGGTCAAGCCTTGCATCCCTCTCGTTTCCCATTCTCCTTGAACCAAGTGCAGCATGACTCCGCTTCATTCCTGGCGTTTCTGCGTAAAGTAGTTCGCTTGGGGGTCAATGCTAGTTGTTGGTTAGGAAAATGACCATTAGGGGAAACCCTGATTCAGGTTGGTCCTAAGTGGGAACGGCCGGAATACTTTCGCTACGTAGCAGACGCCGAAAGTCCTAGATCGCAAACCTCGTAACATTCCATGGGAGTGCTGAGAGCAGAGTTTTGAGACTGGGATGTGCCTAAAATTTGCCAAAAAATCCAAAATTTAGGGGAAAAATATTCAACATTGAAGGCGGCGGCTCCAGCTAGGATGATTTTAAGCACCAAGTGAAAGACGACTTTTAAAAGGCGCCCGAGAGATACTTGTGGATTTTTGATAATATTTCAGACTACTGTGTGGGTTGTCACGAGTTGCCAGCCAATGTGGGATATCAAGTTGGATGCTCAGGATTTTTCAGAGCTCAAATCGGAGCCAGGACGGTGAAATGGCCACAAAATGATCAAGATATGAAAAGGTGGACACTTGGGAGGCCAAAATTGGGCATGCCTTTTGAGTTTGGACCCCCCCCCCTCCCCCCGTCCCCTTCAAAATTTTAACCATACAAGATGAAAAAACGTGGAGAGAGAAGATGAAGAAGGAGGAGATGGAGGCGCCAACATCACACCCAAATTTTGCGCTCTCTCTCCTCTCTCTCATGATTGGGGGGTTGCATACAACCCATGGAATAGATCTTGGGCCTTGATTCCCCCCTGTGGGCCGAGCATATCGCCATCCTTTGCCCGTCCAATGGTGGCCTGAATGGAGAAGCCTGATTCTAGTCTTTCTCTCTCCTCCCTCTCTCTCCCTTAAGGGGTTGTTCTTGTGTGCAAGAGGAAAATGAAGAATGGTGAAGGAAAGCTTGTCCGGATGAGACCGGATTGCTTCCGGATCAATGAAGACATGACGATTGCTGATTTTGAAGGTGCTGGACATTGAATGAGGGCTATCACGCAGTCCCGTACTAAGACCGAGATCCCGAGACATGAAGTCTAAGCGGTAATTCAATTTTTATGAAGAAAAAATGACTTTTTATGTTATTTGGTTGATGAAATATTGTTCCCATGGGCTGATTATGCATTATGATATTGTTTGCTATGATTTTTATCAGTTTATGCTCAGAAAATCAGAAAATCATAAGTGTTATGGCTGAAATTGATGGTATAAAACCCGTAAAACACGCGTTTAAGGGGTAAAATGGGGGTTTTTTTGCAAAATAAAGGGAAAATATGAGACATAACATCAATAAAACTTGAAATTTTGCTATTAAGAACCTAAGGGCCACATCCCACAATTAATTCTAATTTTTAGTCATTTTTTATTGAATAAAATAGATAAAAAATATCGAAAAATGGTGAAAAATGGGTTTTAAATGGGAGAAACTTAGGAAATGATAAAATAAAAATTCCAAAAAATTGCATAAGTGTTTGTGCAATGTATAATGAAGGTAGAGCATGAGGTTGGCCTCGGTTTACCTTCGTTTCTATGTTTTTGTCCGTGTTTATTGCTTTCTCTATAAAGAAATACACATAAAATCACTCTTATATCTATCAACGAATGCAAAACATTAAATGGTAGGGTGAGAGGGGAGTTTGAGCATCAAAATATAATCTTAAATCTGATTTATGTGTTGCATCATGGCTATAGGATGTGGTTTTAAAATAAAGAGAAAGGCAACATGAGCATAAGGCTTGGTGTCTCTCCTCGTTTCAATACATAAACGCTAGTATGGAAATCATGGAAATATTGGTTTCGCACGGAACACAATGCTGATTTTCTTTTGTTTGTGTACTAAACCATTCACATTATGCACTATGCATGGTTCATGGTATCAAAGGAAAATCTCCTGGACTGCATAGCAATTGTTTTTTAAGGACTTTGACCCGTGATTGAGAGTGCGAGGTTATCCCTTGCCGTAGGATAGAGGGGCGGTTTCCTAAGGGACTGTTAAGTGAGGAAGCATGGTATATCTCCTGGAAATACGAGAAATATAAAAGAGAGGAGTTTGTGTTCGTTTGTGTTATTTGTTTAGCAACACATCAAAGGGCCAATCCCTGCGATGTAGGAGAGCTGCAGTGGAGCTGCGGTGTTTCTACCGAGAGGTTGCCTCCATATGTGTGTGATCGTGGCATTGCCAATCTGTAAGGGTTCTTCCTCTGAGGAGCTTAAGGGAACCATTGGACTATGAACTATAAATGCATGAATTAAGCTTTAGGGCAGTTTGTCCTTTAGCATTAGATTGACGCTCCTAGTCTGTGAGGCCGTGAGGGTGTTTGTGTGTCATAAGCATGAGGTCCGGCTAGTGCCATAGCTAGTGCCGTCCCATTTCAGGTCCCATCAGTGGTGAGTCTGCTAGGAGCTACCTATAAGTGGTGGTTCTCGAATCTAGGGTTTCAAGGGACCCTAAATTATCTATAAAATGGGGTTTATTCAAGGATGGAAAAACTTGGCTTTCCCACACAAAACTTACGAATGGACTTAGTTAGTTATGTAGAGCATGAGTCCTCTGCAGAAGATAATTTATGTGATGAAAAGAGTAGCCCATTAGTGGTTACCCCATCCTCTAATACGATGGCATAGGCTGAGGTTTGCCTTGGTGTGGTCTCTACCCAAGAGAAATCATGTTTAACCATCCATCAACCTAGAGGGCATGAAACAAGCATGTTGGAAACTAGGGTAGTTATGGCATCAACAAGTTATCATGCTAAAGCCATGATGCCATGGGAAAGTGATGATATACGATGGAATATGCTTGTGGTTGAAACATCCCATGTAATGGGCCACCATGATGACATAGTAGGCATCACAAGGATGTTAGAAGTCCTAGCTGTTAAGGGAAAACCGTTGCTTAAAAGGCACGGTTTCCAAGTTTTAAGAAGTGGTAATGATAAATCTGCTTTAGATAAGGACCAAAAGCTCTTATATAAACCCATTATGGACTTTCCTTTTAAAGGGAAAGGTATGGAAGACCCTCTAAGAGGGGATCAAAAGGACATGTTGAAATTTATAGGACTCCCTAGACCACTCAGTGAGTTGGCTGAAAGGGATGTCAATAAGGGTAATAACCTCCCTACACCGAAAAGGATGGGGATGGAAGAGGTTAAAGATCCTAAGAGGCTGGACCCAGATCATGATGAATATGAAGATTTTAATGACCCGGTGTTGATCCCAAAAGGGAGGACTGAATGTCCTCCTCTTTATAGGGATCTCCCAGTGTTTTATGGGTTGCCAAATGAGGATCCAATGATTCATTTAAGAGAATATGACCTAACTTGCATTGCAAGTGCGTTTGACGATATATATCGGATGCTTGTATTCCCAAGTACCCTAAAGGGAGAGGCAAGGAAATGGTACTGGAGCCTCCCAAGAGGGTCGATCAGATAATTTGAGGAGTCTTGTGATAGATTTCTAGATGAGTATGAAAATCAGCTCCCTATGATTCAGGTCTTAGGGCAGCTTATGCAGTTTAGACAGGAGTCTTATCTTTCTGTTAAAGAGTATGCTAGAGCCTTTGATAGTACTCTTAGGCTTTGGCCAAGAAGAGCTAGTGCACTACTAGATGATGTGCTATGTGAGCTCTTTCTGAATGACTTAGAGATTAATATGCAAATCCAAGTGGAACTGTGGAATCCTAAGTCGTTAAGGGAAGCAAAACTGCATGCCATTGATTATGAGGGTCATATTCAGAGATGTTGGGAAAACTTTTGGAGTTTTCCCCGCTCAGTACAAGTGCATCCTAGCTTCCAACAATTTCTGCAAGAAGACAACTCACTTGTTGATACCAAGGCAACCTATGAGGGGAACCTTGGTGGCCAAAATCTCAAAGCAAAAAATGGCTATCCTATGAGTAGTAATGACATGCCTCTCAGTGAACAGGTGCCAAGCATGTAAATCCCATTAGGGCTTGCAACACTTCCACGAGGGATAGTTGTAATGGCAACATGGATAGAACCAACGGGCCTACGAGTGTTGATAAGCATTCTGTGTGTGGTTCTAATTTTGTTGCTAGTAAGGCTCTTAAGAGACCTTTGGTGTCGGAATCATGCTTCCGGGTGGATGTTGTTCCCTTCAGTGAAAGCATGGTTCTTATGGAAAACAATTTGCAGTGTGGACGTAAACAAGTAAATACATCTTTTGTAAAGAGGATGCAAAATGTTAAAAGTCCACCTGTGCTTCACAAAGGTCATAAGGATGTGAGGACATTTGGCCATAGGGATAAGTTTGCATTGAGTTCGTTAGACCAGTGCAGCAAATTGAGGGAATGCAAGAATATTAAGGAAAATGTGGGATGGGTTTGGAGACCCAAAATCTCCAAAAGTGTGGCAGGAGTGTTGGATGCAAGGCCAAGGTGTTGAGATATCGAGCTCCACTCGTGATACACCAGGGTGACCGTTGTGTATTTATGTCACCGACTTGTCAGTTGCAGACGCGGTTGGTACACCGCCCATGAATAATAGCTACATGATAGCTATCCTTATCTACTCTAGTTCATGGCTTGGTTAGTATGCCACCTTAGTTAGTTGAGTTTGGTTTGAGACCCATATATAGGGTTCTTCTATTTCTTTGTATGAGAGTTCTTTTGGCTTACACAACTAAGAAGAGAAAAACAGTTTTCAGCCTCCACCCTTGTGTGTCTTCCCCCATTGTGCAAGCAAGAAAGCTACAAGTGAGACTCCTTCCTTCTCTCCCACAATCTTGACATGGTATCAGAGCCTTGTTCGTGGGAAGGAGCTCAAGAAAGCAAGCCAAGCTTGCGGTGTTCTGGTAAGAGGAGCAGTGTTGCTTTCATTTTCTGTTTTGGGAGCAGATCTCTGCAGGTAGCACAGCCGGAAATTGTAGGAGTGCATTGTCTCAGGTTGAGACGCCCTTCGCTGTAAGGCCTAGTTTTATGCTGTGCAGCCACTGTTCTACAGGTCGGTGAATAGTTACTGTAAAAATTGCATTGTATGCTTGTGCGCAGAGACATTGGGAGTTACAGAATCATCCCTGTTGCCTGTTGATGCAAAATCGTCACTAGGAAGTGACTGTGTGGTCAAATACCACTTTCGCCAGTTTTGCAGATTTGCCCTTGTGAGGGTGAAGCTGTGTTTTTTGCAGTGACAGAATTTTTTGCAGTATTCTGTAATGGCATCTGATTCTCTCTCACAAATTGTCACTGAAAAGCTTGACAAGAACAACTTCCAAGCATGAAAGTTTAGAATGATGAATTTCCTTATGGGAAAAGGATATTGGGAATTTGTTGCAGGAAATGAAGAAGAACCAGTTCTTCCTGATGTTCCCAATCAATAGCAAATGCAGGCATTTAAAGCATGGCATGAGAGAGCCAGAAAAGTTATGTACTAGCTGTCTATCAGCATTTCAGACTCTATGATTGTGCATATTCAGGATGCAAGTACGCCAAAGGAGGCATGGGATACTCTGTCAAAGATGTATAGCACAAATACGCAAGCCAGAAAAATGCAGCTCAAGCAAGAGTTGCACAATGTGTAAAGAGAAAGTATGAGCATCAATGACTACCACATGAAGGTGAAGAAGATTGCAGATGCACTTACTTCCATTGGGTCGGCAGTGGAAGATGATGATTTAGTCTCAGTGACCTTGAATGGTCTAGGAAAGGATTATGCACAGTTCCGAACATCCATTTCCGTCCGTGAAATATTTCCTGATTTTGAGGAGTTGATTGCTCTTCTAATTTCTGAGGAGCAGAGAAATGGTGGTGCATCTTCTTCAGGAGGAACTTCAAAAGAAGCTGTCTTCTACTCAAATGCTGGAAGAGGTAGAGGCAGAGGTAGAGAAGGCCGATTTGGAGGCCGTGGCAGAAATCAGAATATACAGCAAACTCAAGAAAACCAGTCCTATGGAGGAGGACATGGTAGCTCTAGAGGCAGGGGGAGCCAAAGAGGTCGTGGTGGATGGCAAAGAGGTCAAAATGCAAACAGTAACGTTGAATGCTACTACTGTGGTAAAATGGGTCATATGGCTAAAGACTGCTATAAAAAGCAGAATGACATCATGAATGGAAAACTGCAACAAGGGAATTATGCATCTTCTAGTAGACAGGGTGATGACAGAAATGAGCATTTGTTCATGGTGCAGCACATGAACAATTCTGTGACAAGTGCAGAAGAAAGCAATGATGTATGGTATGTTGACTCAGGTGCATCAAACCACATGACAGGTCATGCAGAATGGATGGAGGATGCAAGGAAAATGGAAAAACCAGGATTTGTGGAGACTGGTGATGATACTGCACATCCGATTGTGCAGATTGGAAAAATTCCTTTGTCTATGCAGGATGGGAAAAAGAAATACCTGTCTGATGTATTTCATGTCCCGAATATCACCAAGAATCTGGTTTCTGTTGGTCAAATGGTTGAACAGGGCTTGCAGGTCAGATTTAATCCTCATGGATGCTTTGTTGAGGATATGAAAAATAAAGGTCGCTTGATAGCAAAAGGAAAGAAGAAGGGCAGAATGTTTACGTTGGATGCAGACATGTCTGAATTGAGTGCAGCAATGTTTGCACATGGGACCGGTGTAGTTGCAGATATTGATATCTGGCATAAACGCATTGGTCATGTTAATGTACAGCGACTTAAATCAATGCAGGCCCAAAATATTGTTGCAGGATTGCCTAGATTCAAGGTTGTAGAAATGCATAAGGTATGTGAAGCCTGTCAGTTTGGAAAACAGGCAAGGAAACCATTTCCTAGACATGTTCAAGAGAGTAAGAAGCCATTGGAATTAATCCACTCTGATGTGTGGAGTACTAAAGCTGCATCTCTTGGAGGCTGTCATTATTTTGTCACTTTTATTGATGACTAGAGCAGAAAAGTTTGGGTGTATTTTATGAAGAAGAAAAGTGAAGTGTTTGGGCATTTCAAAACTCTTAAAGCTATGGTTGAAAAAGAAACAGGTCTGCAAATAAAATGCCTAAGGTCAGATGGAGGGGGAGAGTACCTCTCAAATGAGTTTGCAAGGTTCCTGCAGGAGCATGGCATAAAGCAGCAATATTCATGCAGTCATACCCCACAGCAAAATGGAATTGCAGAAAGAAAAAACAGACATATTGGAGAGGTGTCTCGTGCCATGCTCAATGAAAAAGACTTGCCAGATTTTTATTGGGCTGAAGCAGTTGCTACAGCAGTCTATATAATGAACAGGACTCCCACTGCAGCAATACATGGGATGACTCCAGAGGAGAGGTATACTGGTAGGAAACCAGATATTTCTCATTTGAAAATTTTTGGTTGCATTGCCTATGTACATGTGCCAGATGAGTTGAGATCCAAGTTGGATCCAAAAGCTGAGAAGTGCATCTTTATTGGTTACTCTCTGCAGCAAAAAGGGTATAGATGCTATAACCCTTCTACTCGTAAGTTTACAATGAGCAGAGATGTTGTTTTTGATGAGATGAGTAGCTGGTATAAACCAGTAAATGTGATTGATGATGTAGATGCACAAAATGGTAATGCTGCACAGAATTCACAGCAGCAGTCACAAAATATTAGTGGACCTGGAGCGTCCTCTAGCAGTGGTTCACATTCTTCGCCATGGACAGGCAGATTGAGATCAGGAGAATCTTCTCAAAGTAATGCAGATAGTGGTATGCAGGTATCACGAAAAGGAAAAGAGAAGGTTGATCAGCCCATGTTTGATGTGAATGCAGGTCACTCTTATGTGGATGGTGAATCCAGTGGCTCAAAACAGAGCATTGATGATGAGTTGGGTATTCCTTCTATTGTTACACCTGGAGTAAGGAAGACCAGGGATGTTTTGAGAGCACCTGGGAGTGAACCCACTTTGCGCAGGTCTACCAGAGTTAGGTATCCTGTGGATAGGCTGAAATATGATGGATTTACAGCCATTCACTATGCATATATGGTCAAAGTGATACAGGAACCAGAACCCACTTCTTTTGAGCAAGCCATGGGAAAAGAAAAATGGGAGAAAGCCATGGATGAAGAAATGGATGCCTTGGAAGCAAATGCTACATGGGAATTGGTACCTTTGCCTAAAGGTAAGAATGCAATTGGCTGTAAGTGGGCTTATAAGGTGAAGCACAATGTTGATGGTTCTGTGAACAGATACAAGGCAAGATTAGTAGTCAAGGGGTATGCACAAACATATGGCATTGACTATGAAGAAACATTCAGTCCGGTTGCAAGGATGGCAACCGTAAGAGCAGTCATTGCTATGGCTGCGTCAAAGGGATGGTCTTTACATCAGATGGATGTAAAGAATGCCTTCTTGCATGGTGATTTGCAAGAAGAGGTCTATATGGAGCAGCCACCAGGTTATGTGCATGATGTTCATCCTGAGTTTGTTTGTAGGTTGAAGAAAGCCTTGTATGGCTTGAAGCAAGCACCTAGAGCATGGTCTGACAAGATAGGACAGTATCTTGTCACTATTGGCTTTCAAATTTCCAAGGCAGATTTCTCACTTTATGTGAGAAAAACAGAGAAAGGTATTATGCTGCTTGTCATTTATGTTGATGATTTGATTATGACAGGTGACAGTGATGAAGATATCCTTCATGTGAAAATGCTATTGAAGCAGAAGTTTGAGATGAAGGATTTGGGAGAGCTGCGTTATTTCTTGGGCATTGAGGTGATTAGATCACCAAGTGGGATACAGCTCTTGCAGAGGCAGTATGGATTGGACATGCTGTCCAAATATGGGATGACAGGCTGTAAGCCTATTTCAGTTCCTTTGGAGCAGAATGTGAAGCTGAGCGCAGATGTAGGTGAGCTTCTGGAAGACCCTACTATGTACAGACGCATAGTAGGAAGTTTGATTTATATGACTATTACCAGGCCAGATTTGAGCTATGCTATTGGATTGGTAAGTCAGTTTATGCAGGCTCCAAGGAAACCGCATTTGGATGCGGCTAGACGCATATTCAGGTATGTGAAGTCCACATTGCAGTATGGACTATTTTATGAGACTGGGGTTCAGATACAGTTGCATGGATACACTGATGCTGATTGGGCTGGTAGCATTTCTGATAGACGATCTACCAGTGGATATGTGTTCTCTTTCGGGAGTGCTGCAATCACTTGGAGCAGCAAGAAACAGCCTACAGTTGCCTTGTCGAGCACAGAGGCCGAGTACAGGGGTGCAGCAATGGCTGCATATGAGGTAGCTTGGTTGCATAAGCTACTTTATGATATGCATCAGCCTACAGATGGGCCAGTTGTCATTTATTGTGACAACATGAGCAGTATACATTTGGCAAATAACCCAGTCTATCATGCTAGAACAAAGCACATTGAGGTGCATTATCACTATGTGTGGGAGAGGGTTTTACTAGGTCTTATTGATCTAGTTTATGTCAGCACAGAGGATCAAGTAGCTGACATATTCACGAAGGCATTGGGCGCAGAGAAGCTGCCCAAGTTCAGAGACCTGCTTGGTGTGCAGGAATTGGGATTGAGCTCGAGGGGGAGTGTTGAGATATCGAGCTCCACTCGTGATACGCCAGGGTGACCGTTGTGTATTTATGTCACCGACTTGTCAGTTGCAGACGCGGTTGGTACACCGCCCATGAATAATAGTTACATGATAGCTATCCTTATCTACTCTAGTTCGTGGCTTGGTTAGTATGCCACCTTAGTTAGTTGAGTTTGGTTTGAGACCCATATATAGAGTTCTTCTATTTCTTTGTATGAGAGTTCTTTTCACTTACACAACTAAGAAGAGAAAAACAGTTTTCAGCCTCCACCCTTGTGTGTCTTCTCCCATTGTGCAAGCAAGAAAGCTACAAGTGAGACTCCTTCCTTCTCTCCCACAATCTTGACACAAGGATCCCATCCCGATATATTTTATCGAACCCCCAAGAGGATAAGACTGGATATACATCTGAAAATATACACTGCCTTGGGATACACCCATATGATGTGCCTAGGCTTGAAGCTCTACCTAGTTTGGGTCGTAGCACTGATTTATGTGAAAACCCAAATAGAGGAGGTTCGAATGGGTACAAAGCTATGATTCTTTCTCCCAAAGGAGCCACTCAGCCGCTTGAACGATCAGTTTATTTGGATTACAATGAATGTAGGACATGCGAGCCCACTGAGACCGTTCATTCAGCTCATAGTGCCCAAGAAAGGATCGGCCTTATTGATGAGTTATTTGTGGAAAGGCTTGGACTTGTAGCTCTACAAAAAAAACCTAAGATAAAAAGATACAAGATCAAGCTTTTAGCCAACTTGCATGAGTAGCATGGGGCTAGTCGACCTATGATGTGCTATCCTTGGCACCCTGGGTACTCTGTTAGGGTGTGATCTATATGCCAAGGACATCTGTATTATGTGGACTAAAATGACCTATCTAGTTTTAAGCTAGGAAGGCTAGTTGCTTTGGATATTACGTCCAGATTTCGTTAGGCCAAGCGGGCCGATCAGTTTTTGTAGTGAACTGCTTTATTTCATTAGGCCAAGAGGGCCGCCTTTGTTGCGCGGAAGCTTCTCATGGCCCTATCCATGTGATATCTCTCCTTTACGAGTATCGTGTTTTTATGCTATATGTGTCTGTGTACTTGTTGGGGATCAAAGTCCAAGGCATGAAGTCCTAGGTTTAGGTTAGGTCTGTCTGAGGGAGGCCTGAGTAGTCATTGCCTCCTGTAAAGACATTGTCAGACATTGAAAGACTTGTTTTAGAAGGTAGTCCTGGTGACCCTGTCCTGCTAGCCTGTTAGGCAGCTGTTCTAGGGGTTCTTGTTAGTTGTGAGGCAGTTAGAGAAGCCTGCCAAAAGGGAAAAATGATGATGATAGAGACGAAAAGAAACCTTGAATATCTCAAAGAAAATAAATATATACAAAGGTGTGTAAAAAGAGGTTCTAACCCCCTATAGAACTAGAAAAGAAAACAAAGGAAAATTTATAAGCAGTTGATCATCGTCTTGCGAGGGCCTGGTAGGTTCCTGGGGACGAGTCATAGCCGATGCCTTGTCTTCCTAGGGGTGGCGTCTTACTGGAAAAAGAAGAAAGTAATGAAGGTTGGAGCAAAAATAAAAGTGAGCGTCAGAAAAGGATTAAGTGTCGCCTTGCGAGGGCTTGGTAGGTTCTTGGGTACCAAGACAGGACCGAAGGCCGATGCCCTGTTCTCCTTGGGTCACTACGCTCAGCTCCCTCCTTTTTACATGCCCGAGTATGGAAACATAAAAACCCTAAAAGAAGAAATATGCTGAAAGCAAATACTTCTTGATCAGGCTATAGGAGTTCTCGCCTAGTAGGAGCTCCAGGTTATGTTATCCTTGGTTAGGTAGGTAGTTCAGATAGCCACTTAGGGCAACCTCTTTGATAGTTCTTTTTAGTTTGGCCGTGTTGGAGCAGTCGGTTAGTGACTAGCTTCGGACCTTCTATCAGATTATGCTAGGCCTACTCCTTGTGGATTTCATGCCTTGGTTTTGTCAGGGGGTGGGTGAGCATTGTGCTGTGTTTTAATATGTATCTATTTTGTATCAGCTTGATGCTTCCTTTGGTTGTTTTGTGTATATCTGTTGTGGGATTCGACGGGCTGAGTCACCCTATCACGTGGTCGCCAATGAGAGAGGAATTTTGAGTCCGGGATGTGCCTAAAATTTGCCAAAAAATCCGAAATTTAGGGGAAAAATATTCAACATCGAAGGCGGCGGCTCCAGCTAGGACGATTTTAAGCACCAAGTGAAAGACTTTTAAAAGGGGCTCGAGCGACACTTGTGGATTTTTGATAATATTTCAGACTACTATGCGGGTTTTCAAGAGTTGCTAGCCAATGCAGGATGTCAAGCCGAATGCCCGAGATTTTTCAGAGCTCAAATCAGAGCCAGGACGGTGAAATGGCCACAAAATGGTCAAGATATGAAAAGGTGGACACTTGGGAGGCCAAAATTGGGCATGCCTTTTGAGTTTGGACCCCACTCCCCCCCGGCATCCCCCCCCCCCCCCCCCCCCCCCCCCCCCCCCACCTTTAAAATTTTAAGCATACAAGATGAAAAAACATGGAGAGAGAAGATGAAGAAGGAGGAGATGGAGGTGCCAATATCACGCCCAAATTTTGCGCTCTCTCTCCTCTCTCTCATGATTGGGGGTTTGCATACAACCCATGAAATAGATCTTGGGCCTTGATTCCCCCCTGTGGGCCGAGCATATCACCGTTCTTCACCCATCCAATGGTGGCTTGAATGGAGAATTCTGATTCTAGTCTTTCTCTCTCCTCCCTCTCTCTCCCTTAAGGGGTTGTTCTTGTGTGCAAGAGGAAAATGAAGAATGGTGAAGGAAAGCTTGTCCGGATGAGACCGGATTGCTTCCGGATCAATGAAGACATGAAGATTGCTGATTTTGAAGGTGCTGGACATTGAATGAGGGCTGTGACGCAGTCCCGTACCAAGACCGAGATCCCGAGACATGAAGTCTAAGCGGTAATTCAATTTTTATGAAGAAAAAATGACTTTTTATGCTATTTGGTTGATGAAATATTGTTCCCATGGGCTGATTACGCATTATGATGTTTGCTATAATTTTTATCAGTTTGTGCTCAAAAAATCAGAAAATCATAAGTGTTATGGCTGAAATTGATGGTATAAAACCCGTAAAACACGCGTTTAAGGAGTAAAATGGGGGTTTTCTGCAAAATAAAGGGGAAATATGAGACATAGCATCAATAAAACCTGAAATTTTACTGTTAAGGAACCTAAGGGCCACAGCCCACAATTAATTCTAATTTTTAGTCATTTTTTATTGAATTAAATAGAGAAAAAATACCAAAAAATGGTGAAAAATGAGTTTTACATGGAAAAAATTTAGGAAATGATAAAAGGAAAATTCCAAAAAATTACATAAGTGTTTGTGCAATGTATAATGAAGGTAGAGCACGAGGTTGGCCTTGGTTTACCCTCGTTTCTATGTTTTTGTCCGTGTTTATCGCTTTCTCTATAAAGAAATACACATAAAATCACTCTTACACCTATCAACGAATGCAAAACATTAAACGGTAGGGTGAGAGGGGACTTTGAGCGTCAAAATATAATCTTAAATTTGATTTATGTGTTGCATCATGGCTATAGGACGTGGTTTTAAAATAAAGGGAAAGGCAGCATGAGCGTAAGGCTCGGTGTCTCTTCTCGTTTCAATACATAAACACTAGTATGGAAATCATGGAAAGATTGGTTTCGCATGGAATACAATGTTGACTTTCTTTTGTTTGTGCACTAAACCATTCGCATTATGCACTATGCATGGTTCATGGTATCAAAGGAAAATCTGCTGGAATGCGTAGCAATTGTTTCCTTAGGACTTTGACCCGCGATTGAGAGTGTGAGGTTATCCCTTGCCGTAGGATAGAGGGGCGGTTTCCTAAGGGACTGTTAAGTGAGGAAGGATGGTATATCTCCTGGAAATATGAGAAATATAAAAGAGAGGAGTTTGTGTTTGTTTGTGTTATTTGTTTAGCAACGCATCAAAGGGCCAATCCCTGCGATGTAGGAGAGCTGCAGTGGGGCCGTGGTGTTTTTACCAAGAGGTTGCCTCTATATGTGTGTGATCGTGGCATTGCCAATGTGTAAGGGTTCTCCCTCTGAGGAGTTTAAGGGAACCGTTGGACTATGAACTATAAACGCATGAGTTAAGCTTTAGGGCAGTTTGTCCTTTAGCATTAGATTGACGCTCTTGGTCCGCGAGGCCATGAGGGTGTTTGTGTGTCATGAGCATGAGGTGCGGCTAGTGCCATAGCCAATGTCGGCCCATTTCAGGTCCCATCAAGTGCCGAGCGAAGATTTCTAGACTCTCTTTCCAATGGACTGCTAAGACGTGTCCTGAAGGGGAACATGTGGACACGTTATAGTTGTGCATTGTAAGTCCGTGTTTTGGGTCAAAGAACCACCAATTTTGGCTTCATTGTATCCACAACTTGCTAAAATGACATGAATACCACCAATTTTGTCAAGATCCTCTTGAAATGTCTTCAATGGTAGTGAGGGTTAACTGTGGAAGCATAAAATTGGCACAACAACCAAGAACATACCTCCAATTACTTGTCATAATTGTTGACACCGTGTCCAGAACTAGAAAATGACTTACTAGTTGAATGTAACTACTACTTTGATACAGATGTAATGGAAGGATCCTAACTTCACCTAAATCTCAATGTAATGGAAGGGTCCTAACTTAGTCTAAATCCAACCAAAAAATGGTACAACAAGTAAACTACTTGTTAGAAATGGCAGGAACCCATAGCCTTACTATGCTAAGCTAGGAAAAATGAACAAGAAAATCAAAGTTTGATTGATGATAATGAGAAAATGTGTCTACAATAGCATTCTCTCAGTTATTTATAGTTCTCCTCCAACGTCTCTAGTTCCAATTATTTTCCTATTATTTACAAGGCTTTCATCCAACTTCAATACAAAGGTTTAAGGTCTATGGATCAATTTCCTACACTACATTGTGCTTTGACTTTTCTTTGACCTCCTTTGACTTTAGCCTTCAAAAAATAGTGTTAACATTATCCACCTCCAAGAGAGTTCCAATCCCATGGCTCATATGTCAAAGGTAGACACAAAATGCTAGAAACAATTGATGAAGAAGTAGTCATAATGGAGGAAAAATAAATACTCTTGTTGAAGAAAAATGCAAGGTAAGAGTGATGTGCCTATGGATAAAGAATTGGTACCAAAGAAGATGATGCTCTTGATGATGATGTAGATGTTCAAAAAGATGTGCTACTAGATGGAAGAAGGTAGTTTCATGATGGATTAGTGATGGTGATGTTGAAGAAGAGAAATGAATCATGGAATGAGAAGGGTGGAGAGGCTGATGGATCTTCAGTTTTTCAAATGGTCCTTCACAAAAATATTGCAAGCCAACTTGTACTCTCCCTAAGAGGTGTGTCTAACTTACAGGTGTAGTGATGTGTGCATGTGCAAGTGGAACTAAGACTGGGTTTATAACTCTAGGAAAAGCCTAAAGTGTTGTCCCATAATTGAAAAACCAGTTCATGAAAAGATATTGTGCAATGAGAAGCTCAAGGTGACACATCATTAGAGCAAGTTAGTGTGTCTTGCCCTTGATATGCCTTGAGACTATGTAGTGAGAGAAGGACTAGGGAGTTAGAGACGGAGCTAATTAACCCAAGCCACTGGATGCACCTAACTTAAGGACCCCTAGGTGGAGTGAAAATGGGAGTGCACCTAACTAACCTTGGAACTTTTTCTCTCTTTTCTCTTTCTCCTTTTTCTAAGTTTATTTTTTGAATGTTACAAAAGATTCACTCCTTAGGGTGTGGCTGCAAGGTGAGTGGACGACAACACCCTTCTTATGGTTGAATCTAATGAGATTTTACGAACTCCCTTTCTTGCTCCAATTGATATGCAATCTCTACATAGTTAATTGCTCCCCTTTTTCTCATAACCTCAACTTTCTACAACTTATCTCTAAGCCCCTTCATCTCCTTGGTTTTCTCTTCAATAATTTGGATCTCAAAGTCATGCAACCGTTGGGTTGAGTGCTTTAGAAACTCTTGATGAGTCGATCTCTCTACATCATAATTCTTTTGCATTTCCAATATCTCCTTAATAATTACTCTTTTTTTGTCCTATTTTAGCTCCTCACATAAGAGCTCTAATATGTCAAGACCAATTGAATTAGTGGAAGTCTCAATAGGTTGTTGCTATGCCTTATGGGTGTTGAGAGTAATATCCTTATTCTTCTTACCCTTTTTGAATGCATCAATCCTAGCTTGCATAGTGTGAAGAGCAGTCATAAACATAAAAAATATTAGGGATTTTAATAGTTTGCCCCTCAATGGTATTCCTTTTTCCTTTAACAAAATATTCATGTGAGTTTAACAACTTCTTCAGCAACTTTCTATGAGTTTGAGGCTTCCTTTCTTCTCATGTCTTCATTGTATGACTTTTATATGGCTATGGCCACACTCTCCTTTTTGTGTTGTGCATACTTTTGAGACTCCTTGATGGCTAAGTGATGCCCCTTGGGAAAATTTTATTTCTTACTCCTTGTCTCGCTCATCTTCTTGAGTGAATGCAAAATACTTGGCTCCCATTCTTCTCTTGGCCTTTTATTGCCACACAGCCCTCCTTACTTTCATTACCATCCCAATGGCATCTACATATAAGCAAAGGCAACCCTGTAACTCCATATCTATTGTCTATGTACACAATACAAAGGATGAACATAGCAAATGGGAAGGAACATTGTTCAATAATGATTCATGGATCTACACGCAACCTTCAGCAATAAGGCCTCATCGAGTTCGTCATCGTCGTGGTGGACTACAAAATCATTGGAATGGGAGAGTGCTTGGGTTTCAAGAGACTCAAGATGGTGGTCTTGTTGCATCAATTCACATGTGTATGGTGTGAAGGACTTGAAGCTACCTTTTGGGCCTACTCAACAAATTTTCCCCTCAAATTGCAAGTCACTACTTTTATGTTCTTAGCTTCTCATATATTTTTAAGGTTTGTACTTTTTCTCTCCTGTTAGACATATTCCCTTAAAATCTTATTGAGGAAGCTTGTCTGGGATATAAAGCTCTGTATTTGGATCTTGGTGAGACAATGATGATTGGAATGTCATTACAATATCTTTTACATCTCAAGATTTTCTTCTATAACTTCATATATATAGTGCCTACATCACTTGATTCATATGGTTCTCTTGAATTACTTCCTTGTCCACCTCTTAATTATTTGGAATGGGCCATTCCAAACGAGTGGATGCTTTAGACATTAAAAATAAAGATCATACAAGACATTCATAACTCCTTGAGATTCGTGAAAGCTTCAAGATCACTGGATCTTTCATGGTTTGTACCAATTCATATTTTTGCATATATCTTCAAAAGTACTAATGCGCATCAATATCCCTACATGTTCATTTGTAAAGGACACAATTGAGGAATTTCTTAATTCCAATTTGAAAAAAGGATGGAATGAGATGGATGGGGTGCAGAAAGGTGTCATCTTTTCATGTAGAGTGGTGGTCTCTAGTGTTACCTTTCATTACTTGATTGCACGTTCACCATTGTACATGTGCTTTTATTATCCAACATTGGATGAAGAAAGCATGCCAATGGATTCCCTTGGAGTCCACTAAAGACATAGGACAACCATTTGATATTCAAATTCATATGCCAAGTGGAATAATCGAGTCAAGTGATTATTAGAGTCTCCTAATTTTGTGGGAGTATCTTGTCTTGATGGGAAGCATTAGTGCACATAGAGATTCAACTTCTTTATTAATGGTAGAAAGATGAGCTTGTTTAATATTGGAAATTTCTTGTTTTGGTTGGGACATGGCATTTCAAATCTTATTTGTTTTTTTTTCTTTCAGATAAAAAAAAGAATGGAGAAGAATTATATGTTATTGAGTGCTTTGCAAAATTTGTATACAAAATAATGTATCAAATATTAACAATGGATATATCATGGGATTTTATTTGTTAATTCTTTATACATATTTTAGATTCTCTAACATTCTACATTTTAAATTGTTTTTTGATTTTATTTTTTAACTTTTTAAAACTATATTAAAGGAATTTAATGGATTTTTAAAAACTAAAACTTTAAGTCCATGGACACTAAAAACCATTCACTTGGTCTCATTTTCATTTTCCAACTCTCCAACCATTTCTTCTCTCCCAAGCACCCTTGCACTTGCCTCCTTCACCCCTTCTTCCGCGATGGATCACACTCTTAATAGCTTCATGCAATTTCTTCAAGGCACAAAATTTGCCAAAAGATCAGATCTTTACAATATATTTTGTCCCAATATCAAGTACTATGATATGGTATTGTGGTATGGTCCAAGCCTGCAATACCCTATCAAGTACATGAACACATACTTACGAGAATATATAATTGGGTTTGAGGATTCTGACAAGGAATGGATGCCATGCAATCTCCTATGGAGACATTTCGAAAATGACTAGGTCATTTTTGTGCAAATGTTACCCTCACCTACTTCAAGCACCTCACTCCTCGATAGGCCAATGCATATGGCTTTGATCAACAAGGCATTCACTATCTCTCATGGACTGTCAAAGGCCTATTGAAGGATGTCTTTGATCAAAGCCTTCACCAATGGACAATGCTAAAGAGGAAGCAGAGGCTGGAGAAGAAGTAAAAGCTCTAAACTTTATAGTCAACAGAGCTATAGTTGCTATGGATATCACCTTAAGAGATGGCTCAGGTGAGCAAGAGGCTGCACCCTCTACCATTAACACAGACTATCTTATAGAAAGCATGAGCAAAGTCTTTATCAATGATAAAGAATTAATGTTTCCCCATGATGTGGATAAATTTTTTGGAGTGAGGGAGAATGAGGTGTTGTCAATGTTGGCAATCACCAATGACTTCAATCTCAAGCATATGGTCTATTTTTTAGTGTTCAAATGTGATAAGATTGAAGGATTTTACAAACTAACATTACTTAATACTGGTGTGAATATTTTGAGAGTACAACAAATACAAAAAATACAATTAAAAATTTGTTGTTTGATGGGCCAAAGTGCTTAGTTTTGGCTCAAAAAGAACTACCATCTTGCCCATTCATGCACCATACCATCCAGGGCTTCTTGCATTGCCCAGATTACCTTTCTGAGTGCCATCCTGCCCATTCATGAATTGTACCATTGAGGGCTTCTTGCACTGCCTAGATCACCTTTCTGATGGCACTTTTAGGATTTTTGAGCCAAAACTAAGCACTCTGACCTATCAAAGCACAAATTTTTTACCAATAAAATTTTTAAAATTTCACTATACTGTGTCACTTGTATGATGCATACTAACTTGTCATTTGGCAAAGCAAAAAGGTTAACTAGACCATTGGCTTAATAATCAATTGCTTATTCTAATTAATCATTGAGTTTTCAATTGATGTTGCAAATTTAATCATTATACCGTCATGCACAAACACAAAATGAGACATTCGAGGCACAATGAAAAGCAAAGGTTTTTCTTTACATGTCAAAGTTCACAAAGTACATTACATTGCAGTGTGTTACAAAAACTCTAGGCCCTTGGCAACTCTACTCTCCCTCCCCTCTTATCCATCTAGCTAACTGCATGTCTCTCTGCATGATGGTCACCTACTTGGCATGGATCACGTATAGATATGTGTCCTCAAAAAAGGGTGACAAGGTACACTTTTGCAACTTCTTGGATAGCCTCCACCACAATCCCTTGCATGCAGAATTGATATTCATAAGAGTGAATCATTTCCTTCACTAAGCATGCAAATGGAAATTTCTTAATCAGTAGGTTTGTGCTCTTTTGGTGCTTATGAATACCCTAAGATACACTAAATGATAGTTTTTCCTCCACTTTAGCCTTTGCCATCAGACTCATCTGGCTAGACCTCCCCATGATTGTCGTTTTTGTGCTTGTTGGGCTTAGGGTTCGGGCTTTGGTGTAGGTTGCTTGTAGTTCTAGAGTGGGGAGGAGGGGTACCAAAGGAGGAGGATGAAGTTGTCTGGATCACTTTTTTTTAAGCTTGAGGCATTGCATGGGGTCCTTACCACCTATTGAGTTCCCCTCGGTTGCATGTCCACTAGCCTCGGGCCATTCTATCCTATCTCTTGCAGCTTATTGATATTGTCAATAATGTATCCCTCATCATCATTATTTCCATCTTCCTCATTGGTAGAGGTGTCATCCTCATTGTTCTCTTGCTTATTATTGTCAGTTTCCACATCCTCGCTTGCTTCTTCCTCTTTAGAAGAGTCTTCTTGCTCATGAGCTATTTTCAAAGTCTCTAAGGTTGATTGAGGGAGGGTCTTTTAGCCTTTGGATCGATGGGGGGGAGGACATGGAAATGACGAGGCTATGCTACTATTGGATTCATCCCATTGGCTAAAATTGGGGATCTCTTTTCCTTGCCATGCTACTATTGGCTATGCTACTATTGGATTCATCCCATTGGCTAAAATTGGGGATCTCTTTTCCTTGCCATGGAAGAGAAGCAAAAACTTGTCCTTGGCCTTGGCCTGGTAGTGGTTGTCATTGTGCAATTTTCTTGGTGTGGACCATGAGTTGGATTAGAAGAGAATACAACAATAGAAGTATGAAAGGGAAATGAACTAAAAGAGCTCTATTTATATGAAACCTAGTATTAGGGTTTAAGGGGGGTTCACATGTGATTTTACTTGTATGCCATTTTGACCCTTACATTTGCCTTGTCATGTGCCATGCTACATGTGTATTCAATGCAGACGTGTTGCACCACTTTTCCTTATTACGTGTGTGGATTTGTTGCATGAGATATTTAGCCAATGGGGTAGCCTTAGCATTCTCCAATGTGATGGAGCGACCATAGGTGCATCTATAAAATTGATCAAACATTTATACAATGTAGCTTTTCTTGATGCAACCACCTCCATGATAAGTGTTCTTAAAATATGTACCACAAGCCTAATAATGATACTTTTCCATATCTTGGGTGCTCCACATTTCCAAAGACCCATATTTCTCCAAAAATAATGATCCATGAGCATATAGTATGTGCAGTAAAGGTATGGAACATTGACATTAGATTTAGAGTGCCAACGTATCCAAATATTTAAGAATGTACAAGTAGTAGAGTTGAAGGTATACCATCTAGTGGGTAATGTTGGTTTCTCCCCATGCATTGACAACTAGCTGTGTAAAATCATTGACCATTGTATAAAATTCAACTTGAGTCAAACAATTTGTTGATGGTTTTAGCATTATATAAACTAGCTTATCAAAAGAATTCCAACTTAGACATTCTTAAGACTAGGGTCTCTTTTCAAATCTGTATTGCATTTGCATAAATCTTTCCACAAGTTCCACTTTAACTTTTATGGCTTTCCAGTTATATTGCTCAGGAATCTCTTCACCTTCATTTCACTCATTGATATTTTTTGTACTACATCATAAGTATGTTTCTGGCCCATTTTAATCTTTATCTTGCCTCCATGTATACCTAATGAATTTAATAGCTCCTCGAATTTTTGAATAGCTACTTCAGGTTTTTAGGGAGGCTTGATTGTGTATACATAATTGATATGCAACTTTGATAACTTTTCAAATATGTGCATCAGGCAATGCAAAGTGTAAAAATGGACATTCTCAATGTTAATTGGAAATATGGCTTTCCAATTCTTGTCAAGATGTGACCTATTTGGTGGTGCCTTTCTATTGCATGCAAATGCTCCATTGCTATTAGCTCAATGTGGAGTTAACAGAGTGGGGAAAGCATTTAAGTCTCTAGTGTGCATCCATTGTGCTTCCTCTACAGGATGGTTCTTAAATTTAACTAGATATCTAGAATATCTTCGGCCAGTTCTAGTGGCCATAAAGTCAGTGTCTATAATAGCTTCGGGTTCAAGTATTTCAATCTCTTCCTCTAACAAAGGTGGGTTTTCATAAACAGGGTGTACAGGTAATTGGCCTCTAAAGGGTCTTAATAAACTAATGTGAAACGTGTTGTGAATTTTCCAGTGAGGTGGTAATTCTAACTTGAATGCATTGTCATTAATTTTATGAATGATCCTAAATGGTCCATAGAATCTAGGGGCTAATTTCACAACTGGGTGTCTATCTATCTACACTTTTTAGTCTACGTTTTTCTATTCTCAACCAAACATAGTCATCAACTTTGAAATTCATTGCTTGTCTTTTCTTATTGGCTTGTTTGGTATATGATTGCTGGGCTTTAGCAATCATGTCTTTAACCTCATCAAAAATAGTGTTATGCATACTAGCAATATCATCAGCACTCGGAATTCTATTTGACAAAGATGCAATAGGTGTAGATAATCTATATCCATAAATCACTTCAAACGGTGCTTTCTTTGTAGATGTGTGTGGTGTATTGTTATATGCAAACTGCAATAAATGCAAATGTGTGTCCCATGTCTATGGTTTAGAAATAGTATATGCACGTAAAAGATCTAGAATAGTGCTATTAGTGGCTTCTATTTGTCCATTAGTTTCTGGATGAAATGCAGATGAGAAATCAATCTTTGTGCCAAGGTTAGCAAACAGAGTAATCCAAAAGTTGTTACAAAATCTAGAATCACGATCTGAAATAATAACTTTTGGCAATCCATGGTTAGTGAAAACAGTTTTCAAAAACAATTGTGTTGCTTGTGATGCTGTTAAAGTTTTCTTACATGGTATGAAATATGCTTGTTTACTAAATCTATCTACTACTGTCTAAATCATATCATGGTTAGATTTTGTATTAGGTAAACCAGTAATAAAATCCATAGAAATTTGTTCCCAAGGCTTAGATGGAATAGACAAAGGCATAAGTAATCCATATTGTTTACCATGATGTCTCTTAACTCTTTGACAAATCAAACATTCAGAAACAAAGTTAGATACATCAGTGTCCATATGTGGCCAATAAAAATCTTCAGTTAATGTACGTAAAGTAGATATGATACCTCTGTGACCTTTAAATGGGGGATAATGAATCTCATTCAAAACAAAAGATCGGAATGGAATTGTAACACACAATCTCTTTTCATAAAACATAAATCCATCATTATATGACAATGAATCAATAGGAATCAAATTATTTTGAACTAATTTATTCCAATCAGCATGAAAAGTAATATCCTGATGATAAGTATCTTTCATAGCAATCAAAGAATCAAAAGAGATAACAGAAATATTATGAATGGCAGGTCTTCTACTTAATGCATTAGCCACTACATTTTCTTTTTCGGGTTGGTATTGAATGATATGATGAAAACTTTGAATAAAGGAGGCCCATTTGATATGTCGGTCAGAGATTTGGGGTTGGCTAAGTAAATGTCTAATACTTTGCTGATCGGTCTTAATCGTAAATTCTGAACCCATTAAGTAGTGTTTCCACTGTCTTAATGCTTGTACAACTGCTAATAATTCTTTGTCATATGTGGAATATTTTAGTTCAAAGGGTTTCAGCTTACAACTAGAATAGGCTATAGGATGATTATCCTGCATAAGTATAGCTCCTATTCCTGATCCACTAGCATCGGTCACTACTAGAAAGAATGGTCTATTAAAATCAGGCAACTGTAGAACAGGGGCATGGGTTAATGCATGTTTCAATAAGTCAAAGGATTTCTGTTGATTTTCGGACCAATGATAGACAATTCCTTTCTTGAGAAGTTTAGTTAATGGTAAAGCAAGTAAGGAAAAATTACGTACAAACTTCCTATAGAAACTAGAAAGACGATGGAATGAGTGTAACTCATGCACGTTTTTAGGTACATGCCAATTCAATATTGCATCTATTTTCTTAGGGTCAACTTTAATTCCATCAGATGATACAATATGACCTAAATACTCAATTTCTGTTTTAAAGAATTCACTCTTTTCAGGATTTGCATACAATTGATTATCTTTTAATAACTGGAAAACCAATGACAAATGCTCATAATGTTCCTTCTCATTTTGACTAAACACCAAAATATCATCAAAGAAGACAATTACACAATACTGATATTTCAAAAATATACGGTTTATCATTCTACTAAACGTAGAAGGTGCATTAGTCAATCCAAATGGCATCACTAAAAATTCGTAATGACCAAACTGTGTCCTAAATGCAATCTTGAATATGTCATACTTATCTAGTCTCACCTGATGATAACCAGACTTAAGGTCTATTTTACTAAATATAGCAGATCCTTGCAGTTTGTCCATAAGGTCATCAACTCTAGGAATGGGATACCTATTCTTTACAGTGATCTTATTTAAAGCTCGATAGTCAATGCACATATGATAGGTATTATTCTTTTTCTTGACTAACAGAACAGGTGCACCAAATGGAGAACTACTAGGTCTAATCAATCCTCTATTTAGTTATTCCTCAACTTGACTCTGAATTTCTTTTTGCTCTATTTGGTTATGCCTATATGGTGCTTTGCAAGGTGGTTGTGTGCCAGGAATCAAATCTATCTTATGGTCTTCTGGACGTGAAGGAGGTAAACCAGGTGGTAGGTCTTCGGCAAAACAGTCCTTAAAATGTGCAAGAAATTCTTTATGCCTAGGATGCATATGATTTTCTTTTACTTGCAGTTCATTCACCCAAATGAGATAGGATTTACTACTCTTGCATAATGCACGTTTAGCTTGAGTATGCGAAAGCAGTGGAAAAACATTAGATGCATGCATACCATATAATGTAATAGATTTTCCTTGAAAGTTAATATTCATTGAATGTGTGGAATAATCTATATCTGAGTTATGCTGGTGATGCTAAGGCATACCTAAAATAATGTCACTCGACTGTAATGGAACAACTAGGAAATTTCTTCTTTCAGTGTATTGACCAATTTGAATCTCTAAGTCATGCACTTCCTGTGTACCATTATACCTAGTGCCTAAGAATGCTGCTTTGATGCGATAATGCGTAGGTACAGTCTGTAACTTCAATTCCTTTACTAATTTTGCTGAAATAAAATCATGAGTACTACCGTCATCATGCAAAATAATCTTTTCCTTTCCATGCACCAAACATTTCATAATCAATAAAGAATGTGGAGTTGGCATACCTGGTAAAGTATCCGAAGGAGCAGTAGTGTCATCCTCATCTTCTGTGAAATCAGGCATATCTTCATGTTTGTCTTCGTCCATTGCTCCAAGGTAGTTGATATGAGCAGGTGGCTTCTTCGAATGGCAATTTGCTGCTAGATGTCCAGGCTGGTGGCATTTATAGCATACTATTGACTTGGCTTTGGTTACATTGTTTGCAATGGCAGGAAGTCTAGGGACATTAGGGTTTAGTTGTGGAATAGGCTTGGAATTTTGATTGACATTGGATGGTAATGCAGGTGGTTTTCGCCAATTTTTACGGAAAGATGATGAAGAGAAACGACCTGAATTAAATCTTCTAAAGTTGGAATTGAATTGCTTAGATCCATAGTTACCATTGGCTTGGAATTGCTGTGGACGTCTATCTCTACCTCGTAGCTTGTCTTCAGTGTCGTGAGCTAGTGAAATTGCATCTTCAAGGATAGCAGGCTTGAACATGTTAACTTCAGCATAGTAATGCCCAAGGAGTCCAGACATATACTTGCACTTGTGTGTCGCTTCTGGTACGTCTTCAAGCATGCGTAGCTGGAGTAGTGCATTCCAAAAACGCTCTGTGTACTGAGGAATAGGCTCACGATCCCATTGCTAAAGAAGATCCCATTGCTTGATAGCTTTCTCATGAAATTGTGAAGGAAGGAAATTCTGCATGAACTTCTTCTTGAAATTCTCCCAAGTAGTGGGACAATCTATACTCTTGCGTACTAGAGTCCACCAAAGAGATGCTCTGTCCACTAAATGATTAGTGACACACTTGATTTTATCTTTTTCCGGATAGGTTTCCTCATGAAAGTAGTCGTCAAATTGACTAATAAATGCAAGAATAGTTTTTCCTTCTCGTATGCCATTGAAAGTACGGAATTTGAAACTTCTTTTACTTATCTTTGATTCCTTGCGGATGGTTTGAGCTTCAAGAGTTGCGTCAATGGTACGTCGGATAAGATCTTCAGCTTGAGGTTCTTCTTTGTCGGTAGACGCTCTTTGTAAATTTGCTAGTTGAACTTGCAATGCTTGCCTAGCCCTTCGTTCTTCATCCAATTGCATCATGATTAAGTCTAGCTTTTGCTCCATCGTAGGTTCAGGTAGGTCGCCTTCAGCTATTAAATCGTCCATATATGGTTCCGTCATCCTGCAAAACTCAAAAGACCTTTCTCACTCAAAATCTAGTTAGCGGGATGAGCGTAGCTCAAGTTTGGGAATACAAGGCTTATGTGTTTTTGGGTGTAGCTTTCACAATCTTCAAAAAATCTGTGTTTTATCCTTCTTCATATGCTGAAAATGCTTCAGCAAACCTGCGTATGGGTAGAGTACCTTCCAATGAACAACTTTGCAGTTCGGAGTTTCTGCGCAGGAATAGCCCTTCTAGGAGTTTTGAGCACAAGTCAGTTCTGACTCCAGTTGACTTGTCTGACTTGCAGAGTTGCAGACTTATGTGACTTGCAGAGTTGCAGACTTGCAGAACTTAGTCGATTTATCTGACTTGCAGAATTTAGACTTGAGAGACTTGCTGAATCTGAACTTTGCAGACTTGCAGTACTTGCTCTATCTGAGAGGCTTATATGACTTATGGCTTTAGTAACTAAGCTTTTAAGCTTAGTTGATAAAATTCGTGAAATCGTGGGGGGGGGGGGGCATTTTCTGACGCCGCCGAAAAATCCGCGACGTCTTCTGATACCTCGCGTGACGATTTCGAAGCTTTTAAGCTTCTTAAAGCTTATAAGCTTTAATACTAAGCTTATTAAAAGTAAAAGCTTTTAAGCTTGTGAGCTAATGAGTTTTATCTCACTGGTTTTTGACGACTTGTATGTGAGGATGTAGAGTGGTCCTCCGCCTCTGCAGACCGGTCCCTCGCGATCTGATGATGGAAACAAGGGTTCTTGATCGCCAGAAATCTGCCTGTATCGACAGTTCGCGACGAGATTAACCGTAGAGACCGATTGTTCCAGGAGCTCCGCCTTCGCACGAGATAGGTAGCGATTGGAAGATCTTGATCTCAGCTTTGCTATGATACCACTGGTGCGCAAATCGGATGCTGTACGCTCGCGTAGTGAATGCCGGAAGGTCCCCAAGAACAATAGAACTCTACTTTTTGCACAAATTACAAGGTAAAAAGCATGAACGAGAAGAGCAAGAGACCAATTGGGTACAATCTCCCCCCATGCCTTGTGTGAGTGCTCCATAAAGCATGTATTTTATGTATATTCATCTTCAAGCTCAAATAATAGCCCAAATTACAAAATAGCAAGCTTTTAGCTTTTGAGTTTGCTTTAACACAAAATAGGAATAAAGCTAATGGATGGTGCCCAAAGAGTCTGACACGCCCAATACAATGTCCAAATAGTAATAACATAATCGTGCGCCCATGCGCATACAAAATAATAATAAATAATCGATGTCTCAATAAATAGGCATGACAAAATATATGCGTGGCGCGTATCAAAATATAATCCATAAATCGAATACTCGCTATCCTCCAATGCTTTCCTCCGCCACCACTGCTGCTATCTCTACACATCAACTGAAGCATTCACAATCGTTAGTAAAATAATACAATTAAACTGACAAAGTGAATACCTAGTAGTCTTCAGCTACATAAATAAATCAACTGGTTAGAAATAAATCCTAACCTTAATTTATTACGAGTGCGCACTCAAAACTCATAAACATTTATTAATTTAATATGCATTTTGCGGAATCACTCGCTATGGAATCACCCATGTGCACACTAAATTAATGAAACGCCCGAAAAGGACAGGCATCCCCATCAACTTCTCGCACAAAGAATCCACTTTGTGTATGAGCCCCGGTCATCAAAGTTTACGGAATCCACTGTAAAACCTCACGGAATCCACCATGGCACGGAATCCACCGTGAAATATGTCTCCTGGCATCACTTTTCCAGCCCTTCAGGTCAATCTTCAAGTCTCCTTCTTGAGTGCATTCCACCAGTGAGCCCATTCATGGCTCTGATACCATGTTAACTTTTAGGGATGCAGGTAGTGAGCAAGACACAGAGTGAAGCAACTAGCTTCCTCTCTCATTCTTCTCATTATTCATTTAACACACACTTTAGTGCATATACAACCTAAGGTCATAAAGACCATTCACACCAGAAGTAGAACCGACTTATTTAATGTACCTAACTGATCTAGCCAGACTAGCTGTGTCAAACACACATGAAAGAGCTTGATATTCTAACACAAGCAATCAATAACGCCTCATCATGTCATATGATCAGCGAACCACTTCTACTATCACTGATCAAGAAATCACAGCGTTATCAAAGCTCGCTGATACTAACTCCTCGTTCTTGAGGCATTGGTATACTCTTAGGCTGCAATGGAAAGTTGAAGGGTGCCGCATGATGACCAACACTGTGCAGCACCACGCTATCAAAACAACGGAATAAGACCCCACATATGTCGCGCCAACCTCGTATAGAGTATTAACCACTCTTCGGGGCCGGCCCATGGAAGAACACATCAAAGGACACCCCTACCTCGATCGCTTGTTGACTGAGAAAGAGTTACACATTGCTAGCCGTGTCAACTCTGATGACTTTCTAACAGATGTTCTCACATACATCACGCAAGTGGGGATTCGACCCTTTGATCTGGACCGTGTAGCTCACTTAGAATACAACCCTCAGTTCTATGATTGGCTCCTTCACAAGTAACTCCTACACCACCATGTCGAATGCCCTTGCCCTTCTAACCCTAAATCCTAGGAAGGATTCTTCTCAAGCTGGAAGGGGAGGGGGTAAGGTGAATCAAATCAGGCCAATCAAATCAAAATTAGTGAAACACATAAACATATATTATGAAAAACAAATGGGGTAGGAAAAAGGGCATGGAAACTTTGAAGTAAAGGGAAAAAAGTCAAAGTCTGAAAATGAAAATCTACATCAGTTCTTAATGAATTCATTCAAAAAGCATAGATTTTTTCTTTTTCAGCAATCAACAAATTACTATGTGGAAAGCACTAATGAAAATTACGATTTATGACAGGAACATAAAATCTCACAACAAGACCGTGCCCACCGACTTCCGTTCACGGAGGAGGAAAGAGCGCAGTATGGCATATCCCTAGAAAACCGCGCCTACAATCAACTGAAGTTTTGGACCATCCGGAACATCGAAAAAGTAGTGTCGAAGGAGGAAGCAGCCAAGAGAGTCATCGAGTAGTGCAACCTCACCAAGTACCTAGAGAAATTTGTGCAAGAGCCTGACCACACGAAGTGTGTGGAGTTTCTCAAGGCATACGACCCTGACTAGGAGTGCGGCACCATGACGGTGGGAAGGGGAGAAAATGCTAAACAGGTACAGGTGCACTTGAACCCAGCCTTGGTGGAGAAGGCATTGGGATTGGAATTGAAGATAGAGAAAAAACAAAAAAGGGATGTCTACACCATGCTAAAAATGAAAAGAGAGGAGGTGCTAACCAATGACGGTATCAGCATCCACGACATCCCTGATGCTGAAGCCAGGCTATAGGCAAAGCTAGTGCACGTGCTCTTCTCCAGCCAGTGCTACAACTCCTTAATGCATCGAATCAGCGTGCTTGTGCTGGAGAATATAGCAGCCCACACCTTAGATGAAGTCGACTGGAATGGGTATGTCTGCAAAACCATCGACCATGCGGCTAAAGCACTGGCTTTGGGAAGTGCGCCAGCAGGTGGAGAGTCTCCAGCTTTCAAGGCCACAAAAAGGAAGAAGGCCTCGTCCAAGGCCTCATTTATCGGCTATAGAAGCATTTTGACTGCGCTCATCCAAGAGGCAGTAAAGGAGACACAGGATGCAGAAGAAGGAGAAGGAGAAACGCCGGATAGGTCGACCCTTCACCAGGACAAAGAAGGGTGCACTGACAAAACCGAGACCGAGGAATAAGGGGAAGAACAGAAAAGCAAGAAGACGACCAAGAAACCCAAGAAGAAAATAGCCCAAAGGAGGAAAAAGGATGACGAAGGCCGCAAGAAGGAGAAAGAGGACTTGGAAAGGGCCAAAAAAGAATCCCTTAAGGAGGCCAAGGAGAGGGAGAAGAAGAAGAAACTGGAAGAAGAAAAGGAAAAGGAGGAATTAGAGAAGGCAAAGAAGGCGTCAAAATAGGAGGCTGAGGAGAGAAAAAAGAAGGAAAAGGAAGAAAAAGACAAAAAGGAGGAAGAATGCCAAAAAACAGAAGCGGAAAGGCAAAGAAAAGCCACTGAGGAAGAAGAGGAACTAAAAAGAAAGGAGGAAGAAGACCTGGTTGCTACACACCGGTCTATCGAACAACAAAGCAGGGCAGATGAATTGGGGAATTTGAGCCCAAAAAGAGAAGAAGGGCCTGGTTCTAGCACATAGGCACCGGAAATCGTGCCGCCCACTGTCATTGAGGGCAAGGGCAAAGCCCCAATTCATCCGATTCCTCCCCTCATGGTGCCTCCCATCGAACCAACCACCATCACCCCCAGCATCACAACTAGTGCCAACGTTTCGAATTTCGTGGCATGGATGCAATACTTCATCAACAAAGAAATGGCCCAGGGACAAAGCACCGAAACTACGGCCACAGGGCAAAAGAGGCTAGCCACTGATGCAAAATCAAGGCAAGACCTTAAACGGCAAAAGGTGGAAGTCTCGACATCACCAATCCACACAACGATGACTCCATCAGCTAACTACGACGAGTACGTCGCCGAGCTACTCTTCCAATTGGAGAAAGCTAAGGAGGAACGAAAGATAGCTATGGCTGAGTTGGCGACTGAAAAGGAGTCAGTAGAGCTGCCTTCCAACTCGACAAAACTAGAATGATAGCTAGGCAGCAAAGGGAGATCTCAGATCTCAAGCAAGAAGTGAAGGCTAAGGACGATAGGGAAGAGCACTAGAGGTAGCTACTAGACAATGAAACATAGGAACTTGTGAAAATGTAGAGAGAACACAAGCTCCTGATCATGCAATATGAGGAGCTCATTGCAAAAACCGCCAAAGTCGAAGCGCTTATGGCTGAGCTCAATGCTAGGGACGAGGAAAGAAAACAGAACATGGAGCAGTAGCAGAACGAGATCGAGTCCCTGATCGATCAACTGAACTCCAAAAAAGAAGAACAGAAGAAACTGGTCAGAGAATGGGAAGACCAAGAATAAAGGCTCATGACCCTGGCTCTAAGGCAAGGAGAGATCCTAGAAGAGATGAACAAGAGAGCAGAGGAGTGGGCCACGCAGAATGAAAGAAGGGTGAAGACACTGGCATGGCGCCTTGCTCTAGTGGAAAAAGAGAATATCATCATAAAGAACAAGGCAGAAGCCGCCCAAGTGGCCTTTGGTGCCCAACAAAAGGCCTTCCTCAACACAATCGTGGACACCACCCACCCAAATGAGGGAAAATCATTGGAGGTGGCACAAAAGAAGCTTAACATTGCACGTAGAGCCTTGCATGCAGGACTGCAGATGCCACCCCAACCTGCGAAGGTTAGATTGAGCCTGGAAGAGCAAAGGAAATACCTACTGCTGGCTGGCCTAACCCCCCAAGAAATAGATGCCATAGGATTTGAAGAGGGAGCACAACAAGGAGACCAGCAGGGGGAGGAAGCAGAACTTGAATTCGACATGGGCAAATTCAGAGAGGATGTGATCCCACAACCCCCCTCACCGTAGTCTCAAGAGCAACAATAGGAGGACCCATCTGCGGAGAGACAAGCCGCACTTAAAGAGAGACGCAGGAAGGTAGTCGAAGAAGCCAGGAAGTAGTTAAGGGCCAAGCCAACCGTGCAGCCGTCCGCACCCTTCCCACCTTGCCTTGATGACATCCCAACTGGATTCCACGCAGAGCTAGTGGTTTGGGAGAGACAAGAAAAAGAAAAGGTTCCATTCATCTTTAGCTTTCTCCTGCCCAACAACCTACGGAGGATCTTACCTCTTAAGGTGATGGAAGAGGTGATCGCGATTGGTGGCCAACTAGGGCAAAAGCGGCTAGAAGAGAGAGAGAAGACCCCCACCTCTTGGGGAACTGAAGAGACCAACTACTAGCAAAACAAAGTTTTTGAAGTTCCACATACAGTACAGGGCTATAAAAGCCAACCCCTGTGGAGGAGGTGAGTATGTGACATTATTATGCTCGCTTGGATGGCGTTTTGTAACACGCTGCCCTTCGAGAGGAACAACCCCACATACATGGCATACCCTCAAAGGGTAGTGTGGATTTTGATGCCACCCTCCACGGGCGTTACGACTTTCCCATTATCTATAACTCCAATGTAGTATCCTTCAAACATGCCCTCCTCTTTAACTCAGAAAGCCTAGATAACTCTATGACGTGCTTCCTCGCAGATTTCTCTTCATGCCCCGATCCAACTTTTGTAACTACATGTAACTACCTTAGATTACTTAAGCTATTACTTAAGCAGGACCCGATTCCACAAGAGCACGGCCTGCCTCCCCTCTTCTTTGACCCTAATTCCATTGACAGCTGTACCATGGCTCGTCTAATGATGAGGGCTAGTCTCCTCCCCTCTTTTTGCCTAGCCCTCCTAGAAGACATGAATGACAGCCAGTTTACTAGATGCAATCACCCTTTCCTCTCCACCACCTCTCTCCACGTCTGCATGAATCTGAAAGAATACATGCAAAGCTACCAATTTTTTAGCAAATCCATCCGACCCCCTTCCCCTCCTCATTCAGATGAAGAGAATTAGGCCCTGGCTGTCATTCCACTACTGTAACTTTTTTTTAAAAAAAAGAGAAAAGTAAAGAAAAGTAAAAGCGAAGAAAAGAACAGCATGAAAGGAAAAGCACGAAAAACACTCTCCACTGACTGGACAACATAGCCCACTTGCAGAAGCACTTACCACCACATAAAGCACGATCACTGCACCTAGGGGTTCTCAAGTTAGGCGTGCCCGGTGGCTTTGGTCGGACGGCTCCACTCCTAACCCCCTAGCCCTTTTTCTCCCCCACTTCACGCTTAGGGCACATCAAGGGCAGGACATACCTAGGGAGGTAACACTCGCCTATGGTTAGACATGTCACCCTAAGCCACTTGCACTGCACCTCCCTTGGCACAAATGGGGTCCTCAAGTGTGGGACATCACCCAGGCCTGCCTGTGGTTAGACCCACCTCCCCATTCCACTAGCACGAGCACAATGCACTAACACAATGAGGTAGGCACTCCCCTTAGGAACATCACTGCACCTTCTCCTTTCAGGCATCACAAAAAGCAACAAACCACCAACTTCGGAGGCCCCCGTCAACCACGCAATATCCATTTGGCTTCTCCGACAAAAATCATTTCACAACTTCCACAAGCACCTGAGTCTCCAAGTGGCCCTCACCTTTACACCACTTGGCCAATTGCTTGCCAACCTACAACAACACAGAAGTGCCATGGGACTGGTACCCATCTAGGAGGGGGATAATGTTAACCCTAAGTCGAGATGGCAGAAAAAGGAAGGAAAAAGCATTAAAAAACATGGAAAAAGAGCAAAGACACGCGGGAGACCTCCAAAGCTAAGCTAGGGCAAAAAGTGAAATTTTAAATGAAAGGCGCCTCAAAAAACTTAGAAAACTCTTGTAAAAGAGTGCCAGGCTCCCTCCTGTGCCAATTGTAAAATATTAGATGGGTGTAGGCTAAAGGCATAAGGCTAAGAGAGGGAAATGGAAAAAGGACCTTGCCATAATGGCCGGTCATGTAAAAAAGGGATGGGCGCCCATGGGGTTTTTAGGGTTTGTATATATAAAGTTCAAAAAGTGAATGGAAGCTCATTCTTTGGTGTGTGGCTAACAAGAGCTCTCTTCTTCTTCTCTTCTCCTCATCTTCTTGCTTGTGTGTGCTCTTGAGAGAGGGAGTGTGAGAGTGTGAGGGAGTGAGTGTGTGAGAGTGAGGGATCAAGAGGGTGAAGCTCTTCACCATCTCCTCTTCTCTTCTTCTCTTCTCTTCTCTTTTCTCGTGCGCGCGGCTATGGAGGATGAAGCTTGGAGATGGAGGAGGCTTGAGGATGCTTGAGCTCGCATCTAGGATCGTTGAGCTACTAGGGTGTGCGAGAGAGGAGGCAACTCGTATCGGCATCAAGGTAAGCTCACTACACTCATAGGATCGACGGTGCGTCGGCTAGGTGAAAGATAGCCATTAGAGCTCACTTGAAATGCTTGAAGCAATAAGCGGTCCGTGGGTCTTGGTGGTTGAGCGTGAGCTCCCACTACAAGTATTCAACCATAAAATCAGCAAGGAGGGGAATTTATGAAGAGTTTTTGAAGATCATCAAGTCAAACTCAAGCAACAAACATCAAATTTCAAACTAATATCTTTTGATACTTCACTGCCATTGCTTGTGTCTTTTGACACAAGCAACTCATACAAAGATCAACTCACTGTCATTGCTTGTGTCTTTTGACACATACAAAGATCAACTCATTGTTGGTTATTCTCAGTCATTTGAAGCTAATTTCCATCATGGGAATGACCAAAATGAAGTCTTTTATGAAAATTATTCTCATGAAGAGTAACATTACTCTTGTTGTTCAATTCAACTACATGGAAGACTTGTTTATTTTGCTTGCAAGGATGGATGGATTTGATTGTTTTGAAGAACAATCAATGAATTTATTTGAAGATTTTGAAGACGTTTCTAATGCCTCAAAGATGATGATACCTTTGCTTGGGGGGGACATGGACATAAAGACTGATACAACTGGTGCAAGAAAAGTCAATGAAGAAGCAAATCAAGAGGACCAAAAGATCAAAGAGAAAAAGAATAAGAAGAAGCATAAAAATCATGAAGACTTTGAAGTGGCAAACAAAGTGAAGTACAAGTACAGGAAGCTAGACAAGAAGAATTGCAATGAATCGAAGATCTATGTCAAAAGAAATGCTAAAAACCGCAAGGGCTTCATAGTCCTTAATCCTAATTTTTACTGAATTTTTTAGCCTTGTATTGCCTAGCCCAAATGTCTTTATCATAATCTTGTAAACTCCTCATGTAGCCTTGTACTACTGCCTCTATAAGGCCCCTGCTATAGCCTCTGGATGACCATCATGTTTGTGGTACCCACACTTAGGCTTTTCTGCGACAACCTCTAGTGTTTTGCCATGTTTATGGTGTGCCCACACTTTGCAGGTGTTACTTTCACTAAAGCCTCTACACACTTTGTACTTTCTAGTTGTGATTGAGAAGGGGTGTTGAGATATTTGCAATCACACCTATTGTAGCCTCTTTGTATGAGGCAGTTCTGGGCTTAGGACATGCAGGCACACTAAATCCCATACGCACAGAGAGGAAAATTGTAGTCATCCAACAACTATAAAGCATTGTACTTGACTACCACTTTTCATATGGAATGAATACAATATCATGATGCTTTGTACTTTCACTTAGTGTCTTTGTCATTGTCAGTCCATTACACAAGATTGTCTTTATGAGTCCAAGCTTCCATCTTGGAACCTAATTCACTTGTGTAACAGTTGGTCTCTCCTTGTCTATGTCAACATAATGCTTATCTTCATCTTCCATCCTCCATAGCTCCACCCATGCTCTAGATCCACATATTTAACAAATATCAAATCACCTTAACCATCTTGAGACTAAAATTCTACCCATCATCTTCTATGTGCCGCCTAACACTACTGAAGGAGTTGGTAATGAGATACTATTGGGATGTCTATTTAAATTACTCACCAAGTGTGTAGTCAACCTTGAACTACAATGTATCCATTTGGAGCTACCCAACATCAATATTATCATGACTTTTAGCAAGGGCAATAATGTCTCAATGGAGAAAATACTACCACCAACACTCACCACACACTCCAATTCACCCCTTAAAAAGAGCAATGATGCTCTCCTCAATGAGTTACTCGACGCTTAAGTAGCCCATGATAGGCCAGTCAGTCAGATATATCCATCCAATAGGAACCATCAACGGTGGGTGCTGACACTAAATGAAAAACGGTAAGGTGCCCACTCACATGCTTGTCCTTAGCAAGACCAACCCCCTCACCGAGTATGGTGGTGATGTAGACGATGTGCCCCAAATTCAACTTGGTGGGTTCCTAAAGCCTTGCTCAAAGCACAAGGCTACTACATTGGCAACAAACTCATACGGTTGCCAAAGCTCACACATAAAGCTACCCTGATATTCCCAAACATAAAATCCCGGGACATAAAACCCATACAACTTGGAAAGCAAGCACCATGGCCACCCTTACCCAATCATAGTCCTCAAGTCAATATTGTACAAAACCTAGTCTCTGAACCCTAACAACTACCTTGCAAAGGATCACAATCCAATGAGTTGTTGGAATCCCATCAACTAACTATCCCCAACCCTGAGGAAACATCAAAGCCTGCTCAAATTGTGCCCCAATCTCATTCACTTGACCAAAACCACTCATTGGATGGCAAACCTCCATCTGTGCCTAAAATCACCCTTAATTCAATGCCTATGACCAAGAGTTTATACTACTCACTCAAATCAGCCACAAAAAGCTAGATGCCCCTCTCAGTCTCAGACCTTCTTACGAGAGACAATCTCTCTTGGAAGTAGTTGCCAACATGGCCATCGATACCAATGATGACATCATCACATGTATTTGATAGCTTGATAACACCTTTACTTATTCACTTGGAGCTATGAATGACTTTTGACTTAGGCCTCCTTGATGAAAACACTGCAAACAATGTGAGGTCTCTACCATGATCATGGCAAGAATTAGAACTCATCTTTAGCAAGGTTACTTCAATGGTCGAGGAGCTTATTGCAATTCACGTTTCATGAGATCAAGACTTAAAAGAAAGATTAATCATCTCTTTCAAATGAAGTTGTGTTGAGCTTACACCCGATGAACTAGACAACCTCAATGGCCTTACACTGATCAATTCCTTGTTCTTGCAATAGTGGTTTACTCTAGGAGAAAAATGGGAAAGAGAGGAATATAAATCATGACCAATGTAAGAAATGGCATGTCATTAAAATATCAGAGTATGATCCTACCTATGTTGCCTCAAATCCTACCAAGTACTTGGTCTCACCCGTAAATGCACGCTAGAAGATAATTTGATGTTATATTCATACATCGACCGAGTCATTAGCAAGGAAGAGCTTCATAATGCTAGTTGGATGAGTTTAGGGACCTCCTTACTCATGTTCTAACCTATATTACCCATATTAGTATTCTTCCATAGGATATGGGCCATTATGCTACCATGAAATATAATATGCACTTCTATGAGTGGAGGTTGCAAACATAGTTGTTATGATCCTTATGCAATCTTACAAGTATTAAAGTCCACTGGGAGGAGGAGGGGTTTGCATAAATTCATTGCATAAACTCAGTCTGTAAATTGAACACTTCTTGAATCATTTGAACACTTTTTGAATCATTTTTTGACTTTTCTGATATGCAAAAATCTCATCGTGCGAGATAGAAGCCTTAAGGTGAAGATTTTAGATTTCTTTGTGTTTCTGCAAGGTGTGAAACTTTGGTTTTTCTTAACAAGTTGTACATATAGGTTTCATTCTTAGTAAATTCAATATTTTTTGAAAACTTACCACATGATGTTGTTAGACCTTGAGTATGGCATGCAAAGGAGACAAACGTACATGTGAAAGGATGTCCAAGTAATAAACACCATTTTTTGAAGAAAATCAGGTAGACTACGAGCTAAGTATAGAGTTAAAGGATATCACCACATGGCTAGTGATTTTTCTTTCAAAGAACTCTCTTTGAAAATTAATCATTATTTGGCGACAAAGGTCCTCAACTTGAGAGGTACCTTATCACATGTTTTTATACATTTTTGTATGGATATATGTGGATATTCATACTTTTCCTCTATAGAAATAGCCATTTTAGGTTATTAAAACTCAAATTTTATGCCAAAATGTTCAATTTCAGGTGAACATTATGATTTTGGGCCCTACTTTTTGCCTAATTTGTTTGGGGACCTATATCTTTAGCTTAAAAGTGAAAATTTACCTTTTAAAAAAACATTGCATATGGCTGAACCTCCAAACTAAGAAAGCACCTAGTAAAACAGTTGCAAACAATTGAAGCCCCCATGACATGCTCATTTGGATAATAGAAAGCAACTGAGGCAAGGCACA